>NW_024609880.1:76482260-77082260 GCF_016920785.2 Ixodes scapularis
GACACTTGTAGCCTCGTGAAAAGCGCAAGCGGGGGGTCGTGACGCGATATTTTGTATTTTTTGGGGGGGGGGGGGGGGGGGGGTTTCTGGGTTGCGGAATTCGGTAAGCACTGAAATAAACCAATTAATTCCTTTATATTTTAGCGACAAAAATGAAAGGGTCCAAGGTAGGTTATATTTATTCGTGCAGAGAGAGGTGAAGAGCGCGCTCGAAGTTGCTACATGCGTGCTGTTTTGTCGGAGTGCTGTTTTGACGCTGTGCTGTTTGCCGCGTGCTATTTTGTCGTCTGCTGTCCTGTCACGTTCCCGTGGCAGTTGTGCGCGCACGGAGTACTGCGCTCGCTTTCGTCTGGTAGGTTTAAAAGGGTACTCCACTGTTTTTTTCATTGTCTCCGATTTGCTTGAAATTTTGCTAAACTAACCAACAAACATCGTGAAAATAGTATCCCAAATATTAGGTCAAAATATTGTTTTTTTGCAAAGTTTTTGAATTTACAGTTTTGGTCGTCACCGTGTTTTTCAAGCTCGAAGTCTCTACTGGCAACAATGAAAAAGTGACGTCAGTAGAAGGCAGGGGTTCACTCTTTGGGCTGTAGATTTTGTTTTAAACTGATTCGAAGCAGTTTCACAGTGTCAAACGAATGCTTGGGAAGCTCGCTGCAGTACCCGCGCTCCAGCACGGAACAAATGATTGGCATATTCTATTTTTTGGCTGCTTGCTCGACTGGCAAGCCTGCCTGCCACTTACGTCACGGCACTGAAAAGTGCGCGTATATTTGAATGTTGGTTTTTGCATTATTTTCATTTGCCGATTTCACAATACCTATCATGAATTTCGCGATTCTAAATAGCATACCAGAGAGAGTAGAGGCCGGGGAGTCAGAAAATATAGTTAGCTGAGGTAGCTCAAAAAATCGGTGGAGTACTCCTTTAACGACAGCAGCGTGAAGACAAGACCATCGAGATGTGCGAGACCCTGGCTGTGTTCCAAATCTTACCCAAATGGATCCGAGTTACTCCGGCGGGTCGTGTCGCGTGACATCACAGATTGAAAAGCGCTGGACGCGGGTAGGTTTTGAAACGCCAAGGTACAAAACCCTTACCCTGGAGCAAGATCGAGTAAATTTTAAAACACGGCCCCTGTGATGGGTGGCGGGCGACGGACCAAGACGAGCCGAGCCACTGAGCAGTTTCAGTCAACGAAAGTGTGTGGTCGTTGCCTAGACCAAGATAGGGCTTTGCAGCCTGTACGGCTGCAGAAACCTTCCGCGGCGAGTTTCGTTCGCCGGCGCGCCCCCTGTTGGATTACGTCCTAAACTTCGCTGTAACGTGAACTTATAAGCGCTTTTCCTAAATTTTCGAGAACCACCGAGCTGCTGGAGCGCTGGATTTTGGCCCCTTGTTGCGACAGTGAGTGGACTTCATCGAAGTGGAGTTTCGTTCGCCTCAAATCTGATGGCTTCGATTGTGGTGCCAAGTGTGCCCCCTGCCAAGTCCAATTGAGTTGATCCAACGTTGGTCACGACAGATATTTATAAAACACCGTAGTCAAACTCAACTGCATGGTTCAATGTCTTCGGCGGCGCATACCAAAAACTTCTGAATAAGGATGGCGATGTGGGTTAGTTGGTTCATACTGACGAAAAGGCAAACAGCGCGCAGAAAACGGGGACTATAGAGGAAGTGCAGACAGGACAAGCGCTGACTCTCAACTGAAATTTAATCACAAGGAAACAAAACAAAGAAAACAGCAACTCCACCCACGTCACATGACAAATTCACCACGTGTCCAAAAAAAACATCTCTTTGCTACTCAGGCCCAGTGACGTTTGGCTTACGCAGTTCGCGCCGGCTTTGATGATTGCATGCGCCTCTAAAATTTCTCTATTCACTCTTTCCCTACCATTGCCAATGATACTAGTCTTACTGAAGATAGGTTTGCACCCACAACTATGACAATGCAATGGCAAATGCCCCCCTACAGCTCCAACCACAGATCGCAACGACAAGTCATGCTCCCGTAATCTGTGATTAACACATCTGCCCGTCTGCCCGACGTAGGCTTTCCCGCACGTTAGTGGAATCGTGTAAACAACTCCCACCTTGCAAATAACATATTGATGCTCATGCCTCACCGAGCAGGCGGGGCCTTTGTCCTTCTTATCGGCAACTCTCGCGCATAATTGCGACAGCTTACACGGAGCGGAAAACACCAATGGCACATCGTACCTCAAGGCAACTTTTTTCAAGTTGTGTGAAATTTTATGGAGATACGGTATTACGAGCGGTCTCTTATTTGGCCTTTCAGTCCGGGGACGGGGTTCTCCCTTGAGTTTCTTCAACAAACCCTCCGCAACGCTCAATAAAACGGAAGTTGGGAAACCTGCCACGGTCAGTCTCTCAACCTGTCGGGAGAAACTATCGTTAACGACATGATGACATGACTTCTCGAGTGCAGCTTGTAGGCAAGACGAGGCAATGCTTCTCTTGACCAGCTTAGAGTGCGATGAATCATATGGAAGAAGACCCTTCTTCGAGCGTGGGTGATAAGTCCAGCAAACGTGTTTAGCAATGAATTCTAATCTCAAATCCAAAAATTGCAGGTAAGCCCCATCCTGAAGTTCGTGAGTGAAAGTGAGCCCCTCCGAATGGCGTGCGAAAACTTCTAAAACAGACCTCACGACATCTGCCTCCCATATGCCCTCCAGCCTAAAAAACAAAACCAAAAAGTCATCCACGTAACGAAACACTTTACAAACACGCTCGTCATTCAGTTTTTCCGAAATGGCCCTATCGCACTTGGCTAAAAAAATATCACAAAGCACAGGCGCCACAGACGAACCGATACAAATTCCTTTTTTCTGAACGTAAAGCTTACCGTTAAATTGGATAAAAGTTGACTCCAGATAAAACTTAAGTAGCTCTAAAAACCCATCAGTACACACACCGCTAGCGTTCTGGAAGCCAATCTCGCCATTTCTTTCAATACATTCACGAACCGCGACAAACAGAGCGCAATGAGGGATGGAATAAAAAAGATCCTCAGCATCTATGGAAAAGCCCCCCCCATCTGTGACTGCACCACTACTAAGGTAATCCATGACACTCTGCGAATTGCGCACCAAAAAAGGATCACAGGTCTCTAACCGACTTAAGTGCTCTTGCAGGAATAGACTGACCTGTCTCTGCCACGCCCCCTTCTCGGTAACAATAGTCCGCAGGGGTGCATTCACTTTATGTGTCTTAACAGAAAAGAATACATGAAGATTACCTTTCGTGGTCTTTCCAATTTCTTTTTCCAGCTTGCACAGTTGTAATTCTTTGCACAACTTGGCTGCAGCACATTTGACCCTTTTTGGCTTAAGATTGGTAATCTCGAAGTTCTTGTTAACCGCATCGTCAGCCTTAGTGTTTAGTAGGTTCCGGGGTAGCACAACAAATCCCCCCTCCTTATCAGCCTGCAGCAAACTGAGATCGTTGTCTTGAAAATAGGTAACAACACCTTGTAGAGAACCCACCCCAGATGCAGAAGGCCGTTTTGTAGCACATTTTAGTAGGCAGTCAACCCCCTCCGAAACACAGTGGCCCTTATCCTCAGACGCTGCCCTTTCCGACACTCGCCGTACATCAGCCAGCAATTCATGCGCCTTCATGCTAGGCTCAACACTATACTTTGGTCCTCTTTCCAGAATTCGGGCCACATGCTCAGGAACTTGGGCGTCTCCCAAAACGACCAGTCGACTAGGTCTGTTCCCAGGCAAACGAGACTTCTTGGGTATCCCAGTCTCGTTTGCCTGGGAACAGACCTAGTCGACTGGTCGTTTTGGGAGACGCCCAAGTTCCTGAGCATGTGGCCCGAATTCTGGAAAGAGGACCAAAGTATAGTGTTGAGCCTAGCATGAAGGCGCATGAATTGCTGGCTGATGTACGGCGAGTGTCGGAAAGGGCAGCGTCTGAGGATAAGGGCCACTGTGTTTCGGAGGGGGTTGACTGCCTACTAAAATGTGCTACAAAACGGCCTTCTGCATCTGGGGTGGGTTCTCTACAAGGTGTTGTTACCTATTTTCAAGACAACGATCTCAGTTTGCTGCAGGCTGATAAGGAGGGGGGATTTGTTGTGCTACCCCGGAACCTACTAAACACTAAGGCTGACGATGCGGTTAACAAGAACTTCGAGATTACCAATCTTAAGCCAAAAAGGGTCAAATGTGCTGCAGCCAAGTTGTGCAAAGAATTACAACTGTGCAAGCTGGAAAAAGAAATTGGAAAGACCACGAAAGGTAATCTTCATGTATTCTTTTCTGTTAAGACACATAAAGTGAATGCACCCCTGCGGACTATTGTTACCGAGAAGGGGGCGTGGCAGAGACAGGTCAGTCTATTCCTGCAAGAGCACTTAAGTCGGTTAGAGACCTGTGATCCTTTTTTGGTGCGCAATTCGCAGAGTGTCATGGATTACCTTAGTAGTGGTGCAGTCACAGATGGGGGGGGGCTTTTCCATAGATGCTGAGGATCTTTTTTATTCCATCCCTCATTGCGCTCTGTTTGTCGCGGTTCGTGAATGTATTGAAAGAAATGGCGAGATTGGCTTCCAGAACGCTAGCGGTGTGTGTACTGATGGGTTTTTAGAGCTACTTAAGTTTTATCTGGAGTCAACTTTTATCCAATTTAACGGTAAGCTTTACGTTCAGAAAAAAGGAATTTGTATCGGTTCGTCTGTGGCGCCTGTGCTTTGTGATATTTTTTTAGCCAAGTGCGATAGGGCCATTTCGGAAAAACTGAATGACGAGCGTGTTTGTAAAGTGTTTCGTTACGTGGATGACTTTTTGGTTTTGTTTTTTAGGCTGGAGGGCATATGGGAGGCAGATGTCGTGAGGTCTGTTTTAGAAGTTTTCGCACGCCATTCGGAGGGGCTCACTTTCACTCACGAACTTCAGGATGGGGCTTACCTGCAATTTTTGGATTTGAGATTAGAATTCATTGCTAAACACGTTTGCTGGACTTATCACCCACGCTCGAAGAAGGGTCTTCTTCCATATGATTCATCGCACTCTAAGCTGGTCAAGAGAAGCATTGCCTCGTCTTGCCTACAAGCTGCACTCGAGAAGTCATGTCATCATGTCGTTAACGATAGTTTCTCGCGGCAGGTTGAGAGACTGACCGTGGCAGGTTTCCCAACTTCGGTTTTATTGAGCGTTGCGGAGGGTTTGTTGAAGAAACTCAAGGGAGAACCCCGTCCCCGGACTGAAAGGCCAAATAAGAGACCGCTCGTAATACCGTATCTCCATAAAATTTCACACAACTTGAAAAAAGTTGCCTTGAGGTACGATGTGCCATTGGTGTTTTCCGCTCCGTGTAAGCTGTCGCAATTATGCGCGAGAGTTGCCGATAAGAAGGACAAAGGCCCCGCCTGCTCGGTGAGGCATGAGCATCAATATGTTATTTGCAAGTTGGGAGTTGTTTACACGATTCCACTAACGTGCGGGAAAGCCTACGTCGGGCAGACGGGCAGATGTGTTAATCACAGATTGCGGGAGCATGACTTGTCGTTGCGATCTGTGGTTGGAGCTGTAGGGGGGCATTTGCCATTGCATTGTCATAGTTGTGGGTGCAAACCTATCTTCAGTAAGACTAGTATCATTGGCAATGGTAGGGAAAGAGTGAATAGAGAAATTTTAGAGGCGCATGCAATCATCAAAGCCGGCGCGAACTGCGTAAGCCAAACGTCACTGGGCCTGAGTAGCAAAGAGATGTTTTTTTTGGACACGTGGTGAATTTGTCATGTGACGTGGGCGGAGTTGCTGTTTTCTTTGTTTTGTTTCCTTGTGATTAAATTTCAGTTGAGAGTCAGCGCTTGTCCTGTCTGCACTTCCTCTATAGTCCCCGTTTTCTGCGCGCTGTTTGCCTTTTCGTCAAAAACTTCTGTGTCTGTGAACGCTCCACAAGATGTTTTATTCTGGCATGCACAAAATAATCACCGTCGAAATTCTTAAGCATTTAAACTTCTTTTCATGCAAGACGCCTTCCTCAAGCTGGGTGAAATTACGCACAACTTTAGAAGGCTCGTATCCAGTGGCACGATGGTAACAGAATGTAAAAAAAGAAAAACATAATTTCTCGAATTCATTGTTACACGACCAAAAAAAAGGCTGCAGGGGCATGTCATCTGCCGTGATCCAGAACAGGACCGCGGTACAACCTGGTGCCACTCAGTTCGTAGGTGCAACCATGTACCATTCAGTGGTCACGTGAGCTTCATATTTGAAAGGGAAATTGGCTGAGGAGATTGAGAAAGGGGCGAGCGACACGGGAGGATAGCTTGGGAAAGCTACGTAAATGACGTCACGCCCTCCCCGTCAATAAAACGGGTAAAACAAAAGAAACGCGCCCATATATTAATATATATATATATATATATATATATATATATACTGACCGATGCAAGATTAACCTAACACTTAACTCGGGTCAACTGACTCTGCGTGTCTGTCTTGCTCTCTCTTTCCCTCTATCTGACAGTCTATGTGTGTGTATCCGTGCGCATATTTTCCTCTTTCTTGATTATTTTGCATAATAATTTGCTTGCATAGGATGCCACGCTACCATAACTAACTAAGTGAAAAGTAGAAGCAGATCTCACTTCTTCGATTTACTCAGAAGAGCATCACCTTTTCTCTTCTTCAACCTTGTGTCAATCTTTCTTGCTTGACGAATCTTTCATTTAAATGCAAGCTAAATGCTTGTGGAAAGCGTTATACGATAAACGAACGATGACTAAAATGTATTTCTTTGGGAATAACTTTGTGAGAAGTTATTCCCGCACGATTCAACTCACCTAGAACACGATTCAAATCACCTTGATTGTTATTATCCACCTTGATTCCGAGTTGAACGATGGATTTGCCTGGAAGAGCTCGTGATCCCCTCCTTTCTCGACGAGTTCCGGGGCACAAAAACTGGCAAAACAACCGAAGAAAAAACCTGCTATTGCGTGTTATACGGGCAGGTCTTTGATATTACTCACAGATCAGATTACTCATAAAACGCGTTACCCATTAAACATGTTGCCCATAGCAGGCACGTAGCCGGGTGGGGGGGGGGGGGGGGGGGGCATGGGGCATGGGGCTTAGCCCCCCCCCCCCCCCCCCGAAATCTTCCATTTTGCTGGGACCTCCTCTCCCCCCTCCCCTTCATACAGCATTTTGTCATGGGCGGCACCCCCCCCCCCCCCCCCCCCCCGAAACAAAATCCTGGCTACGTGCCTGGCCCATAGTATCCAGCTCCATTAAATCAACAACTTTGATACGCTTGGAATGTGGAACGCGCATAAAAGTAGGGTTCCTTGTTTTCGGTGAATAGAATACTGAAAAACCCCGAAAATTAACACATGACCCCGTTTTACCACAATCGAAGACGCCCGAAAGATCTCGAATCGGAGCTCTAATTTAATGGGAAAAGAACAAAGCTTCATGGAAAGAAATCTTTATCTACAGATTTTATTTCGTGTTGATCCGAAACACTTGCCCACTGAACTGTCCGCGAGACAGCTTGTTTCTTCAGAAACCACGAATTTTGTGCCGCTTACTTCTCTTATTGGAACCGGAACGTTTTCCAACAGTTCAGGTCACGTGCGCGTTTCCCTGGAGGTTGGGAATGCCAAGCCTGTGCCCGGTTCTCTTTAACACTAGCCCCGATAAACGCCGACATTTGTGTCCGACGACAAAATATGCACTGAAAAGCACCGAATACCTGGTTAAAAATAGTCCACCTCCTCCCTCTCCCCTCCGGCCAAAAAAAAAAAACACTCCTAATTTGAAAAAAAAAAAAAAAGTAGACCCCGAAAACATAGAACCCTACTCATAACGATATTTACGCATGAATCATGTGGGACATAGGACTGCTCTTCATCCGTGTCAAAACACGGAATGTCAAAAATAAAAATTAAGAAAATTGCTACAATCTTTTTGACGGTTGCAGCGATAAAAGAGATGCAGGACCGCATGATTTTTATTAAATTTCGAGCCACTTAATTCAAGCTTCCTCCAAGATCCGCGACTGTTTTCAAAACGCGGAAAAGGTCAACCTTGTTTTTTTAGGGATTTCGCATATACAAATGGTGGGCGAGGAAACGTACCAGAGAAATACACGCACCGTCGCACCATTGTTGTTAGATGGTAAAGCATTCAAGTCGTTTTGACCGATCCTTGGGAGGAAAGTAATTTGGAATATGATCGTGCCATCGATGGTAGCGTCTTCTCAGAAACTGCGTGCAGGGAACGTTTCAGCGTTGACCCATCGGTCACGGGAATCTTGTAAATGTAAAAATATAAACTGTGAGTCTGTGACATAACACATTCCTTGTCTCGCGAGTACATATCTGCACGCGCACGTGACACCCAGGATTTTTTTTTTAGTTATTCACGTTAGCGTTTGGGAAAAGCAAGGTGCCATTAGCACACCCACTTTGCCAATGCCCTTCCTCCCCCTTCCCCACCCCACCAAAAAAAAAAAAAGAACAATGACCACCTTGGGTGGACGGTGTTTTCCGCGTTTGCTCGAAAAAGAAAGAAAATGTGCCTGCATTTTTCGCGCTGAAACTAAACTTGCGAGATTATAGGCAACACGTTGTATTCCAAGCAGCTGCAGGGGGAGACACAACAACATGCAGCAACATGTTGTCCCCCCTGTCCGCATAACTCACCTTCACAAACCACATTATTCCAACTTTCTCGACTCTTTTAAACTAATTCTGTACGAATCAAAATGCAATACCGTGTATATACGTATATTGATAAACACAATGCATATGGCGTTAGTGAATAGGGTACCACTTATGGTGATGAGGACGAATGATAAAGAAGCGTACTGACCAATAAGTAGCTTGTAATATAGCCTACCCCACACTTCAGCGTACGTCATGCCGCTTTGTGGCGCCCTTGAACCTCTTACCAAGCTGCGGTTATTGTTGAGACACAACGTTTTGTTCAATAAGTAGCACGAATACACCACTAAACAGGGGTAAATACATTTATGCTATACACTACACTGTGACAGTTAGATTCAAAGAAAGAGGGAAAGAGAGCAAGCCGACGCTGGCATAGCTTTTTGTCCGTTTCACTCGGCATGAAAGGAAGTGTTAGAGTCGAGGGACCAACTCCATATACCTGCCACGTTCGACATTGCGTCAAAGGAAAGAGACGGAAGGAGTCGATCATCGACGAGCGACAATACCCGACACGCATAACTTCCGCACGCAACGCTCTTCCTTTTTCAAAAGAAACATCCCCCGTGTATGTATACGACGAAAGAAGTCGGGACACCTGCAAGGCATCAAAACCGAGCCGCACAATGAAGCAGCCGACGGCGAGGGACCCCCTTTTTTGGAAGTGAACAGAACCGTTCTTTAATGGTGGGGTGCCCGTAAAGAGAGAGACGACAACGTCGTGAAAACGCGGTTTCTTTTCTTTTCGTATCTTGCCGCGCATTCTTCGTTTTAGTGTCGGTGTATGGATGGTGTAGCACACCGACGTAACAAAACAAAGGTGAGAACAGCCCGCTAAGGGTGTCCCTATTATATGCCCCAAACGCGTGTTCCAAATGAGGAGTTGATCTTCGGGGGCTTGTTGGGGGGATACAAACGAGACCGGTAGCGCCATCACTGTTGTTCTTCCTGTAAACATGCCGCAAAGAGTATAGGATTCTCTTGCTTGCTGTCTATCACTTCATTTATTTGTTACTAATTTTCTGCCTCTTGCTCTCTGTTTCGCTTATCTTACTCTTTTTTTTTTTTTTTTACACCTTGTTTTGTTTACGTCTCTCTCTCTCTGTCTCTCTCTTATTTGCTTCTTTTCATTCTCACTATAGTTTCCGGCTCCTTTCCCTTCTCTCTTTTTTTTTTGTTTTACTTAATCCCTTTTCATATTTTTAATATTACATCTTTTCCTTGCCTCTCTTCCTCTTTCTTTGTCTTTTTTTCTTTCTGTTTCCCTTTTTTTCCTTTTTTGGGAATTTTCTCCCTTCCTTACACGTGCCTCCCACACACGATCACACACATATACATACACGCGATCGCATGCATCCACGCTCCCTCGTTCTTTCTGACACACACAGACACACACACACACACACATGTACACACGTTCATACATACACGATCACACGCACAAGCACACACCTTCACGTTCGCGGTGGGCAAATAGGCATACTTCACAAAGGCAGCACCAGATGGCAGGCGTGTCGGTAAAAAACCGAAGAATAAAACTAACGCTGTTTTTTTGTTTTTTTTTGTTTGTCTTCCGTTTGTGCTCCCGTTTCATGCGTTCGTGGTTGCGAGATGAACCTCGAAGGGATGTTCGCCGCACGTATTCGGAAAGCTAAAACGAAGAATGCGAGAAAAAAAAAAAAAAAAGACAGCATCAGGAAATTACAAAGGACTCGAAACTATCAACAAGTATGCGGAACGAAAGACAAAATGTAGTGCCACGAAGCAAAAAGGAGGCGCCACGATATTTTTCTGCGCTTGTATGTGGGTGTCACCTACCGTCTGTCCTTGTCTGGTAATCGTAAATAACTGATCTTCCGAAAGAAAACAAACGCAAGACGCAAGTACAAAAATAAGCTCCGTACAGATATATACGAATATATGCAAGGCGAGATGGAACGTTGGGAGGGGCACAGTCATGGCGACCCTCATGGGGGCCTCCTTCCTGCCTCTTACCATTAAGGTTCAACAATGGCGCGTAAATGATGAAAAGAACGCGCTTAATGCCTGTCCCCCGCGTGCGGCATGTCCCGACCGCTGTCAATCATGGGCCCCCCGTTTCAGGTAGCAGCAAACGCGGCATGCGTCCCTTTCAAAACGTTGCGCGGCGGCATGCGGCACAGGTCGCGACGGCGCATTCAGCGAGAAGGTCCTTGCCTCTTGCCCCGATGTGTGGTGCTACAACAACAACAGCAGCAGTAGCGGAGGGTGCTTAGCACGTTCGCATTCAGGCTGTTGCGGCTGACGCGGGGGCTTTGTCTCGGACTCGTTTTTATGACCGCCGCACCAGTCGGGGGAGACGTTCAGCAGCCAGGTTCCGATGCGAACGTATATGGAGGCCAGTCCTTGGCTGTTGCGCGCTGCGGCGGAGGTGTGTTTTCGGCCTCTTCAAGGTCCCCTTGGCGGTGAGGGTCGCCGCCAGCCCGGGGAGCGATGCCGGCCTCCTGGTATCTAATTAGCATCATTACATTATAGTATGCACGAAGCCGTCTCAGGTTTAGCATTCAGACGCGGAATACCACCTGCTCTACTTTCTCTTACCGCGACTTCGCGGGAAATAGTCGCCGCACGTCGGGTAACCGAGCTAAGAGTTCGCCCCCATATGAAATAAACTTTAAAAAGTGGGAACAAAAAGGCGATGATACAATGATCATATATGGGTATATTTTATTTATTTACTTACGTGAGCCTATATACTGCCACGGCAGGCGTAGACGCTGTGCGAACCAAGAGGACATGTGGCATAGACCATTTACATTGTACCGTGTAACATTAAATTAATTACTCGCGCTTCGTGTCAGAGTTTTTATCGTACATTAAGGTGTCTACCTTCACGTTTGTTTTAATCTGCTTACATGACCAAGAATAATATTTTCCTGTGTTTGCTGAGGGGGAGAAGCTACATAGTCAAGGCGACAACCACCTTTTTTTCTTTTTTCCTTCGCTTTCCACTGAAGGGGAACAATAAAGTTAAAGCATAAAATGCTCACGGACAGTCTCCACAAACATGGAGAAGTATCGATTTACAGAGAATTAACATTGCACGCAAAACCTCGCTAACGCCAGTGTATCGGGCGACATATTCCTCGGTGCCTCACAAGTCGTCTCTTAACGCCGAGCAGTCCGTTTCAGCCCTTACTTAGTCGCGATCAATAACTACGACATCCCCTGCGCCCCGAAGACCTCAACCGAAGCAGAAGTCAATCATCAGCCGCAAAGAGCAGCGTTCCAAAAGAATCCGCAGCGAGAAAACGATCAGCTCCGACGCGCATATAGAGACACCCGGCGTATCAGAACCACATTTGTGGTCGGCCGGAAAACGACTTGACTCTTCGCCGTCTCATTATCGCTTGAACGGCTTGGCACGTCCGAGACAGACAATCCGACCAGATGCTGCCCACAGCAGGCAGCGAACGCAGTACTCGGCGTGCCAGTTATTATCACATGTCGGATACCGTAAACGCCTTCGTTCGAGGACGAAACGTAAAGAAGTTGAATAATGTATCCGTCGAAGGTGTTTCTGTGTGTTTTTGTGGCTGCCCTTTAGTATAGTCATGAGAAATGATACACGCTGTAATGAAACAATGCAGTTATGAAATATATTATTTTTAATTAAAACTCTCAGTTTTTTTACAGTGTTTTACAGTGCGTACGCGTATATATAATACAGTGTTTAAAGTGTAATGTGTGCGACTTACTAATATTTACTCTAAGGACGATAACTAGGCTGGATCATTGTAATTATCTATGGTTGTTAACAATGTTTTATCATTATAGACTCTTTTTTCGTTGTTTTATTTGCTTAAATGTGTTTACCTCTACCATTATGGCAATGAGACGGAGGATTTTTGAGAAGTTTTCACTGAAAGGTTACTTCCTCTTTCACCGTTTCGTTTGAAGTCGAAAATAAATTTGGTAATACTAATGATGCCTCGAGTTTGGGAACATACATTTATTGTGTAGTAAGCTCTGTTTTCAAGACCCCAACCCCGAGCTGACGTAGAAGTTCACGCCTGAGTTCTCCTTTGAGAACGAGCATACTTATCGTATTTTCCCAACTGTAGTACGCAGCCGGTGTATCTCTGCAGGGGCAAATTCAGGGTAACAAAAACAAAAGATTTTACTTGGGTATGTCCCATCTGGTGCTTGGTCGACACCAGGGATGGACAAATACATGCAAATATATATCGAAATACAAATACAAAATACTTCGTCAAAATGTATTTAATTACAAATCTAATTACATTTCCAAAAAGCATTTAAGTGCAAGATACAAATACAACCAAATGTATTTGGTCTCCTCCAAATACTTTTCCAAATACATTCCTCAAAATTTGCGTAAGCGACTTCAGAGCACCTGCAACGGGTTTCTGGGTATCTCATCTTAATTTTGCATCGCAGACTCGGGAGTTAGTGTGCGAGGCTCTAGTAACGTAATAGAAATATAATCACAAAAAAAGTAATCAGATTGGACGTAATAGGTGAAAAAGGTACAGAGCTTCAAGCAGCTTTTTTTCTCGATTACATTTTGGTATAGACCAACAAAGAACCGAGACGACCAAGACGCGCAGCACTAGCTAGAGATTTTTTTATTGTTGCAACTCGCACCAGTTACGAAAATCTAGACGACCCGCGTATTTAGAATGTTCCAGCAAAAATATGGATGGAAATCAGGCTGGAAAGCATCACAAGTTGTCACAGGCACTTATTTAGCCAGTCTGCCTGTGAACGTCGATTTCGTCCCTATTCTTGCCCTGGGCTAGGACCGTAATCACAGAGTCCCTAAACGCTTGTGCTTGATTGACAGACACTGCATTCGGTGCAGAACGTAATTTTCTTTCTGCTCTGGACAGTGACAATAAATTTGAAATATGTGTTTTCGCCCACAAAATTGTATTTAATTACAATTGTATTTGAAATACCCACGTTTTAGTATTTAAATACACACGTCAAATACATTACCCAATTTTTAATTAAATACAAATGCGAAATACACAAAGTATTTGAAATACGTATTTAAAAGACTTGTATTTGAAATACTGCCCGTCCCTGGTCGACACAAATATATTCTCATGCACTGCACACCTTGACCGATGTCTGCTTTCATAGCTCACAAAGAAGCTTTTATCGACTCATCAGTATAAGACTCTTTCAATCACATAATTCGGAACGTCCCGTCATGCGTTAGCATTTAGCGCTGCAGGAGTTCCGACTCGGCGAAGGATGGGAATTTTAACCTCGCCAAGATCCGCATGCTAACTTGTGTTCGGAGAGCCAGTCTTTTCTCCCGGGCGCGTCGGCGGTTTCAGATGCAACCGCCACTCCTTCCCTGGATCGTCGCCTAGGGTTCGTATACTGTTATCTTCGAAGACTCAATCTTACACCCGAGTGTCGGCGGTTTCGCGCAAACGGCGTCGTCGCTGCGTCTCGGTTTCACGTCGTCGCGTACGTTGTGCCATCGCCACGGCCGCTCGATCCCCTCTTCTCCCGCTCTGGCGGCGCGTCATTGGGAGCGTGCCACAAGATCTTCCCTCTTTGACTTAGCGAGCGAACGAACGGGGCGAAAGAGCAACGGCGGGAACCGCGCATTGGCCTCACACAACCACTCCAGCCCAAACTAAGATCGTCTAAACCAAGGGTCTCCAAACGTTCTGGTAGGGGGCCGGATTGGGGCCCTGTTGCAGTCTCAAGGCCGGAAATTAAATAAGACAATATAAAAGAGGTGCTTGTAAATGAATGAGCCGAAATACGTTGGAGTGGCGAAGTAGGCGAGTTGATTCATGACCTATAAAATGGAAGGCGCTAACAATGGACGAGAAAAATAAGGGACGAAATAAAGCTCTTGTCCTATTCGCCTCCCTTATTATCATTGTCTATTCTTAGCGCCTTTAATTTTATAAGCCGAAATAATAATTTAAATACAGAAATATAAGCTAGAGCAAAAATTAAAATAGAAATGTAAGGTGGACGTATACATTTAATGCATTTTAAATGCAATATTTTACTATTTTCGATATTACAAAATAATTGTGACACCGAGAACTTACCAGACATAAATCAAAGCGCATTGGAACTTTGGCATATTCACACATGGTAGAAGACTAATTAAAATGGTCGATCAGATCAGCTCATTATGCACGATATACACGAGAACGCAAATAAATATTTTCATACTTGCACAGACATAATGCAGGGAACTACGAATAGTGATTCTGGTGATGACAATGTACAATAAATAATAAGCCGAGAGAGTCGGCGTTTCGGTGCAGTTTTCGAGGCTCGTGCGAATAGTGGCTGTGGCCTTTTAGTTTGAAGCGATTTCGAAGCGAATAGTGGTTTTGGCTGAATATTTTCGAATCGAATATCAAAAACTTTATTAAAGATTTTTTTTTTTTTTGCATTGAAAAGTTTTTTTATGCTTCAAGGAACCAACACCAGCGGAAGCGAGCTCTGCGGATGTTGCTTCTCCGCACTCCACCGGTGTTCGATAAGAATCGCGATCACCGGGGCTATCCCACCGAGGTCAACAGTTCGAATAATAGAAATGTCAGAGTTAATCTCTAAGGGAATATCGAATAGCGTAATATTCGAAACTACTGTTCGAAAGTTTTAATATTCGCACAGCACTGCAGTTTTCATTCAGGCTTTCTGATATCTTCGTTTGCGCTTTTGGTGCGTGTCGCGGTGGTGAAATACACACACACACACACACACACGCACACGCACACGCACACGCACACACGCACACACACACACACACAAACACACACACACATATATATATATATATATTTTTTTATAAGCGTTTATTTAATACGTTGGTAGCAGCGGGGCGGGCGTCACTGGAAAGACCGCGGCCATCCGAGGGCCAGCTGGAACGCCTCCGCGGGCCGGGGTTTGGAGACCCCTGGGACTCTAAACGAAAGACTACTGCATGCACCAGGCAAATAAATGCTAACGCATTTAAAACAGATCATCGCGTAGCCCGTACCGGTATAGTCCTAACCGGGTAAAACTTAAATATTGAAAGATTATAATCTGCGGGCTACAGTCCGGAATATACGGTTCAAGTGTCTGAGTACCGCAGACATCACGTTCACGATTTGACATCGAGTAAAAGTCAAACTATCATCCCGAGCCCCAGAAATAAAGAAGAGTATGTAGGACAGAAGAACCCGTGCACGCTCACGTATTGTATACGATTAACAACGATTGTTCGAGGGGCCAATGAAAGCCAGAGCAAGTGCCGGCACGAGCGTACATCCACAAAACAGATCACAAAATAGCACGCGAAAAGCCACGCCAGTCCAGCAAGCTAATCAAGCTGTGTAGCGCGTAAGTTGTTTTCTTTTCAGCTTTTCATGTAATTCTCAAGCCTCGAAATGTTACACTCCGTCCAGGGGCCAGAGACTCGTTAAGCACAAAGTTAGTATCGAAGTTTGCGGAGTGCTCCGTTTGGATCCTGGCGGCCATGACGCCGTGCTCTTTTCGCCGATATCCAAGACTGTTCTTTTTCTCTGTTTTTTTTTTCTTCTTTTTTGTACGTCCAAACATAATTTAGCTCCGTCATTCGCCGAGCTCCCACCGTAGTAACAACAGAAATAAGAGGGCAGCGGTTAGCTCTCTCGAGTTCTTTTAAGAAAAGACACACTGTTTTTTTTTTCTTTTTTTTAGAGCGATACCCCAGTTTACCGTGTCAGAGTGGCGGTTGTTCACGCTAACCGGAGTGTCTATCTACAACACGAACCCATTGTGCTTTACGTTTTCGCCCTGTTTTCAAATGGAGACAATAACGGGGGTCGACACCGCTATATACTCCCTATATACGGATAACATATATACACACACATAAAAAAAACAACAGAGATGTGACACGAACGAAAGCGAGTTCGCCGGCACACGCCTCACGCACACACATACTTATCGGCAAACGAGAAACAGGCAAGCAAGGAGCGGAAAGGCTCCGGTGGCAGCGGGGGAAAAAGGGGAGGGGTTCGCGGTCGCGGAACGGGAAACGACTAACCTTCGACTGAGCGCTTATGGACACGCTCTTTATGAAGAAGACGTCGTTAGCAGCGCATCGGAAGCCCCGGCGATCTCCGCCCCTCCTCGCGAACGAATGTTCCGGCGCGTTTGGCGCGGCTAATCGCCGGTCGTGCCGGTCATCATCGACGGGTGGCCGTACGTACGTACGGCCACCCGCCGGGAGGATTGATCTTTGACGCGGTTGCTGGCGGCCGAAAACGGAGCTCTTCAACGACAGCACCCGGGGTCGGTGATTGTGGACGACGCGGTTTTTCGTTCTCGACTCCGCGGACTTTGCGCGCCTGGTTTGTGTCGATTCGGATTCAATTATTTGTTTAAAAAAAAAATCCCAAACTAAAATCTTTTTTTGTTTTTCTCTTTTTGGTGAGGGAGGAGGAAATGGAGTATTTTGGGGACCGAAGGCAAAAAAAATAAAACATCTTTCATTTTCTCTTCTTTTTTTGTGGTAGAGAAGCCGTCGAATATTAGAAATTAATAGCGAACAGCCTTGCCAACACACGACATAAAGAGCCCAGGGAATTGCGACGTCCAGATAACAATCAGAATAATGTTGACATCTGATTCAGCGTACAGGGTGCGGCCGTAAGACTAACACGTTTGGCACGCTTTGCAATATTCTAATTTTACACGGAACGCGAACGTATTTTCGCCAGAAGGTTTATCTCTATTTTCTTTTTTTAGAGCTTTGTTCTGAAGTGGTGAAATATTAAAAATATTAGCGAAATCGGAGGCCGTGTATTTCCTACGCGCTATACCGGTCTGATTGTCGTCTGTACACTGGTTTATGAGCTCGCTCCCGAGTGGCTTGCTGAACGCAAAGACGCAAAAAGCCAATGGCAGATGCTGGCGATGGGCAAGATAATCGCGATAATTCGTACTTTTAATGAAATATAGGAACTATGACCACCTTGGGGCAAGCTCATAGACCAGTCTGCAAACGACGAACATTCTGCATAGGACATAGGAAATGCAAGGCCGCCGTCTTTGCTCTACTTTTAGTATTTTACTGCCTCTTACTTGAACTCTGAAAAAAATATAGACGTAAAACTTATTAAAAGCGTGCCCAATTTCAGTGTATGTACGTTTGCAATGAAAAATTTTGCACGGGCTGCCAAATAGATTTATCCTTACAGCCGCACCCTGCATAACTGCCACATATGCCTTTATTTTCGTCTGCTGTCAAAGCTATACCAAAGTTCATGTTACATTTCGGACAGGATATTAAATTTTAGAAACGACTGCATTAATTTTTTGTAATTACCGTGAAGAAAAACTTTTGGGTTATTAAAGTAAGATAAAAAAAACAGTTAAACCTGATCGCGACACACCATGACACAAACTTTAAGTATATAATTATAATGAAACAGAGCTTAAAGGTAGGAGCACTCACTTGTCAAGGCTGTTAAATATCAAGACAAATTCACGCCATGCCGAGTATACGTACAGTAAAGAAGGTACAAAACAGGTTTACGGATTTTTTATTTATTTCTTAATTGAATTACAAATATGGTTTCTAAAGACCCCGAGAAGTTCGTGAAATTTATAGATGTTAGGTTCTGTTAGGATCTCGCTTAATAATGCGGAAAATTTTGTTAAAAATTTATGACAAATTGCTAGGCAGTTGTGTTCCATACGTGAAACCTCTTCACGTCACAAACGTTAATATCATCGTTTAGCAGCACATCTTGCCTGTTCAGTCAGACGCCTACGTTCAAGGCGCTCTTCATCGGATAATTTAACGCGTGGCATGTGTACACTTGAATGATAAACCTGGTAATCATCCAAAACCTTTTATAATAAACCTGGTAAACTTCGAAAACCTTTTAACCCACTCCTCCTCTCACCCCTCGCCTCCTCGCCTATCTCTCCTCCTCACTCCACCCCTGGTCGCATGACCTCCCCGATAACCAATCAGCGTCTAGCAACTCATTCCTCCTCTCCCATTCGTCAACCAATCACTGTCGAGCCTCGCGGCCACGCTTTTATCTAGGCTTCACTTTTGGTCTTCACGAAATGCCGAACTCCTAGACAAAGAACGTTTCACGGTGAAAAAAAAAAGAGATGATGTGTTAATTAATTTGATTTTACACAGGTTGACATCTGACGCTGGGTGGGGAATCTTGAGAAGGAAATTTTTTATCGCTGCGTGGTTTTAGATTATACAAGGAGTTCCCGAAAGTAAAAAACCGTGTTTTTCGGCCGAGATAAGTCAACTATATGTATCGCAGGAAGCTCAAAGTTCGTGAGATTGTGACGCTAGCGGTTGGGATAGAACGCGAAAGTTTGAGAGCATGGCGTTGCGTGGATTACAAAATAACTGAGAAAAACGACATTTCCTTCCGAGCTCACGTCCACCTAAGCCTAATATTGTCAGAACAAAAAGAAAAAAAAACAAAACAAAAAGACATTATATTGTGAACGCTTGTGGGATTAATGTCCTCGAAAAACACTTGGCAGCAAGAGAGAGAATATTGTTTTCTTTCTTGCTGACAAGTTTGTGTCCCTTAAATAGATGCTACTGGAGCGCTTCAATTGTCCTTTCTTGTTTCGACGACATTAGGCTTATTTGACCGTTGGCTCACAAAGAAATTTCGTTTCTTCTCAATTATCTTTTGATCCAGGTAACCTCATGTTCTCAAAGTCTCGCGTTCTATTTCGAATTCCTAACGTCACATTTTCACGGAGTTTGAGCTTTCTGTGATGCAGAGTCTACTGGCCCGGGCCGAAAAATATGGTTTACTTTTCTCGAACACTTTCTGTAAATCCCGCAACAAAAAATTAAAAAAAGAAATAAAAAAAAAAAAAAGAAGTCGGGAGAGCTTACAATGTCAGGCAAGTGTTTGGAGGCCCTCACAATTTGGAAGTGACGTCGCGTTGCTACGCGGAGCGCAAGTTCGTCTGTTTCTTGAACAGGGGTTGCGATGATGTCAGAACGCCGAGCTATTATTGGCTCATTAAAAAAAATAGAAGACGTTTACAATTCTCTGTAATGCCGAATTAGAGCGCATCTCTTGAGGAGAAGGGGGGGAAGTGCCAAGGGGAGGGTATGCCCCTCTTTCCACTCCCCTTCTCCTCTTCTGCTCCCCTCCCATTTAGCGAGAAACTTTCGCTAAATTTCCCGCTAAATTTAGCAGGGAAACTTTTCCGCCAAATATTGCGGAGATATTTCCCCGCAAAATTTGACAGGGAAATTTTTCTACTAAATTTAGCGGGGAAATTTTCCCGCTAAATTTAGCGGGAAATTTTTTCCTCTAAATTTAGCGAGGACATTTTTCCGCTAAATTTAGCGGGTAAGTTTTCTGTTACATTTAGCGGGAAAAGTTTCCCACAATGCAACGCGCGCGGTTACGCCGACGGCGACGGCGAAAGCGACGCCGCTCGAGCCGGAAACGGGTGCCTAAAAGCTGCGCTCTAAAATAGTGGGTAGTCCCCAAGGCATCTAGCATTGAGGTCTACCCACTATCCTTTATATCAAAGCAGTAGCCAGCTAGGACAGAAGTCCAGGCTTACCTCTCTGCCTTTCACTCATCACTTTAATAAAAGAAGAAGAAGAAAAAAAACTGAGTTTGGCGTCGTTCTGACGTCACCGCATCTCGTGCGCAAAAAGCAGACGACTTGCTCTCCGCATAGTCACCGACAGCTTACGAAAAACGCTGGGCATGCCTCATTATGTTAATTGACGATTCTTGCTCTTTCAGTGGTTCTTTGGTGTTCCGATCGACTTATGCCGCGCTCTGATTGGCTGCGGAGCTATAATAAGATGAGCAAAATTCGTGACTTTCGTAATGAGCGACAGGCTCAGCAGAAAAATAGTGCCAGTAAATGAACCTTAGTTATATTGTTCGGACATTTTCTAATCGGTTAGTGAGATGAAGTATACCATATCTGAAATAATCTAGCGACAGCAGCCCAGCTAAAAAAAAACAGTATCAGAAGCATGGGCGTACGAACAGGGAAGGGGGGGGGGGCAAGGGGGGCGCTGCCCCCCCCAGTTTTCAGAGGGGGGGCATGGCATGTGTTTTGCCCCCCCCCCCCTGAAACAGCCGCCAATGGGCAGGGCAAACAATGACCGGCGGCGCCCAAGGGATACCAAGGGGGGGGGGGGGTCTGGTTTGTCCCCCCCCCCCTCAAAAACAAGTTCAGAAATACTAGTTAAAGTAACGTATTTTACTTCGAATGAAAGCTATAGTATGATTGAGAATATTGATAGGTCGCACATCAAAACGAGACTATCAGCTAAAAATAATTTCTGAACCACAAAAAAAAAAAAAAAAAAAACGGTAGCAACAAGGCGTCACGACATTCGGTAAAAAAAAATCAAAGAACCATATTGAACAATATGTGGGCGGAATATCCACACCAATAAGAAAAAAGGAAAAAAAAACTGGGTTTGTTTTGTGTAAAACACCATAAAAGAGAAAAGAGAAAAAAAGAGCGATAAGTGAAATATATCACGAAAAGTTCTGTCGAGCAACATGCGTGCGGGTTGCAGCAACACGCAAGCGAGTGCCATCCAATGCGCCCGGCGATAGCATATACATGTCCCTTTTAATACCACCCTCCCCCGAGCATGCGAGGGCTCAATATATATTCACACTCTCCGAACGTCAGAGTTCTTGAAACAAACTCGACGGGGGAAAAAGACTTCGTCATCGGCGCCTCCCGAAAGAGCGGCCTGCACTTGCGACACAAAGCTTGTTTGGCGTCTGGACAGCGACAGTAAACATCCTCACACAAACATTTAGAAAACAAACACAAAAGAAAAGAGAATTCAAATGTCACGGAGTCGACGAAAAGAAGAGAAACAACAAAAGGACGAACTAACAACGTTGGCGGCACTTCGATCCGAACCTTTCTTATATAGCCAATACAAACAGTGTGTCTTCAGCGGGACCGGCATCTTTGACAATGGCGCGCTACTAGAATAAAACAGACACAAGACACGGCAACCAGTCCAGCGGTGCCGATTCAGAGAGAGAGAGAAAGAGAAAACAAGCCGCCTGCGACTCCGCAATACGCAGTGTCCCCGAAGTCGGAACGCCGAGAATACGTGTAATCAATCAACCCCACGTGCAATAGCGCATATGAATAAGGCCGCTGGATGCCTCTCGCATCTTGCGCAAAAAAAAGCCGCGAAGGACCGTGCGCTCCGTTTTGCCTCACCACGAACCGCAGGGGACACTATGAACCACCTGGGCCAATCCAAAGCCGCTTGAGTGCCACGTGAACTTGGGGAGACGCGTAGCGAAACGCGGAACGCGTAATCACTCGATCCATTCAGCGTCAACGACTGTCCATCGTAAGGTAAAACAGCATAGCTGGGCTGATTCGTAGCTTCCGCAGCGGTCCATCTTAACGTAGCATTTCTTCTTGGATGCCACTGTGCGGTCAGCCGCTGGACGCCCTGCCACCACCACATCGTTTGTTTGTTGGCGCCATTTTCTGTTTCTTTTGTTGACGTCGTTCGCGATTCTTGGTTCGGTCGGCCCGCTAAGCGTTCCTCTCGCTTGCATGACCGCCGCCTGTTCGTTTCGTCGCCAACAGGCGTGCACTAGGCGTGTGTTGGTGAGTGCTGCCCTGACTGCATTGTTCTGTCGCGGCGGACTGACGCTGCGCTTGTCTCCGGGGGGGTTGAACAAAAGCCTCGGGTATACGATGTCCGATGGCGGTGTGTTGTGGCCGGAGAATGCGTGCACGCGTCTTGAATGATGGACGGCTCGGGTGCATGGCAAAACAAGGCGCCGAGCCGCCGATCTTCTGCTGCAGCGTGCCGGCCGGACACGTCGGACAAATGCCACAGGGTCCCTATCTCAGGGGACTGACCGCACTGCCTCAGTAGGGTGAGGAACGTCAGAGAGGGAGGGAGAGAGAAAGACGAGTAAGTTAGTTATGGACAAGAAAGCGATGGTTTTAAAATTATGTGAACAAGTTTTGTGCATGCCTAGCCTAGGTTTGTTAAGGGAAATGGAGGAATTTACTGTCAGGCTTGCGAATGATGTACGTATAACAGCTTGGTAGCACGTGGAGCGAAGGCTCCCGAAGCAGGTTCGTGGAATCATTAATTCAATTTTACACTGTTGCCGGGTTTTTTTTTGTTTTTTAAATTAAGATTTGCGTTTACATCAGTGGGAATTCGTGTTCTGAAATGATGCATCTTAAAAACACCAGGTTAGCCGTAATATACGACTAACCTGGAGCTTGTTGAGAGCCTGTTTTTTTGTTGTTTTTTTTAAATCGAGATTGGCGTTTACATCAGTCTGAATTCGTGTTTTGAAATGATGCATGTTAAAAAAAAAACAAAAAAAAACAGGTTAGCCGTAATATACGGCTAACCTGGAGCTTGTTGAGAGCATGTTTTTTCTTTGTTTTTTTTTAAATTGAGATTGGCGTTTACATCAGTCTGAACTCGTGTTCTGAAATGATGCATGCTAAAAACACCAGGTTAGCCGTAATATACGGCTAACCTAAAGCTTGTTAAAAGCCTTTTTTTTTTTTTTTTTTTTTGTACAGCGATAGCTGCTAGTGGGAGACTTTGCGGTTTCGCGCTGTCGACCGCGCGCCATATCGAGGCGAGCCATTTTCGGCATAACGCCAAAACATTCACTGGGCCGTTGATAACAAGATAACATGCAAGCAAGATAACATGCATGGTCAGTAAAACAGTCCCCGCCGGGCAATCTGGCAGTGCACTGCGATAGGTGCCCATGTGACCCAGAATTAGCACAAACAACAATTCTCGGAAGATACGCTGATAAGACTGCCTTCGAAATTTACGATGCATTCTTTATCAAAAAGCAAGGAGAAAGCAAGTACGTCAGTACCCCATCAATCCACATGACAGATACAAAGCTTTATTTTCTAAACGAATAGCCAAAAGATGGTATTTTATTAATAATGCTCATTTGTTTCAAAAAACCTTCATTTGAGAGTGCACTTCGTCTTGCTTATACTTCCTTGTCTCTGCTTATTCGGCACTTTTCGTTTAGCACCTGTGACCATTTGTACCGATGTGACGTGCGAAAACACGCTCCTTTCTTGCGCAGACAGCTGAAATGATCTCTACTAATGCACCATGGGTTCGAGCCCCACCCCTGCCCGTTTCTATCTGGATGAGCATCGTACCGGCGTGCGGTCGTGTATCACTACTCCGTGGTGCACGTTAAAGACCCTAGGCTATAGCGGTTATACTGCACCGGCTAAATTGTTCATCTACAGCGAGCGACTCGTCACAACTTTAAAATGGCTGACCAACTACACGCTGTCTAAATATCTACACAACCCCCCCCCCCCCCCCCCCTCAATTACTAATACACCTTCAATGGTTCCAAAAGGCTAGGGAAGTTTCGTTCAGTGTGTTACTCGGCTTAGTACGAAACGCCTATGCGGACTCTATGGTGCGCGCTCGCACCTTTATCGTTCATTCAGTCCATCTGCTCCGAAATGACACCTTAGCGGTTCCGACGTCACACCTCACGCTGTCGCCGTGTTTCATCTTACGGGTTGCGTAAATGTTAATTTTTTTTTTTCATTTCATTTTTGTACAAGCGACGCTGGTGGTGTCGAATGTTTTGCCTAGAATATGTGTTCGAGGGCTGGATTACACGGCGGAAAGCGTGGCGCTCGAGCGGAACGAAAAACCGTTACACGCAGGCACAAGACAACATAAAGCATACATAGCCCTGAGGAGGTGACATATAAACACAAAAATAATATAGAATGCGTACTTATTGATAATTAATAGGGCCGGGGGACAATTACATTTTTTAACCCGATTAATCGCTACCCTTTAATTAATTAATTATTTAATTATTTAATCAATCGACTTTGTTCATTCCCATGCATAATAACTTAAAAAGGTCAAAATTATTTATTTTGTTTGCCTTTGCTGAATATGTGATAAACTGCGCAATGTACAATTTTTGAATTTTAAATCAACCTTTACGTTGAGAAGAATCAAAAGGCACCCACACCCACAAGCGGCACTTGAGCCGCAGAAGAAACGAGGTTCGTTCATGTTCTCCGGCAACAGCGAACTCCCTTTTCCCGCGTTTCTGCTGCGCTAAACGAACACTCGGACGACGTTGAAGTGTCTGGCACTCGGATAACCTCTTCTACTTGTTTGGAGTTACAAATCTCGCCCCTACAGTTTACCTTAGGACAAATTTTCACGAAAACTTTATTCATACAGGTGTACTCGTCCACGTCAGAATAGTGAAATCGATGAATTTTTACTTTTTTTTTTTTTTTGGTTAATCGAAGTTTAACCACCTTATATGTCAGAAAAAAATAATCGCGCTTAAGATATTAAATAGATTAATTGGTAGGTTAATCTACGAATAGGCTACGGTTAAAATTGTGACTGGTACCATAGCTAAACAACTGCGAAGATTGTACAGTTAAAGAATGTGTTCATGATTGACTCTTTTTCCCCTGTTTTGATCTCATTTTCGTTTTTCTTGCTGCCGTCTGTTTTGCCATTGTAAAGGGTCGGAGGCTCGTCAAGCTGTACCTTTCAGCTTTTTTCTCCTCTTTCTGATGAGAAATAAACTAATATCATTATTCTAATCATTATTAAGTGCCCAACATCAATGATTAAGTATAACTAACCGTAATGAGCAAGATTTGCCCAGTGCGTAACCAAGGATCGAATGCTGAACCTTGCGATCTGCAGCCGGACGTCTTTGCTTGGCGCCACGAGGACGAGCCCAACGCTAGACTAAATACGACTCGGAGGCTGCTCTAGCAAGTGACCGTCGGCTTGCGCGACTGGCTGCACTCCTGAATAAATTTAGAATTGTATAAATCATCCTGGCATAGTAGGGGAGCGTATGAGCGTGTCATGTGTATACAACCCATCCGAAACAACCCAAAGGTCCCCATAACCAAGCGTAACAAATCCTAACGAACGTATGACGCAAACGCGACACATTTTGTGCATCCCGGGCCTACCAGAATGATCTAAACATGTTGGAAATATATATATATATATATATATATATATATATATATATATATATATATATATATATATATATTAATCTTAGATAATACATGCAATTCACTGCACCAGGGTTGGAAAATAAACGAAACCGCGGTTTAGACATACGCAACTCTTGGGTTTCTCAGGTAGAGGTTACTCGTGAGCGTTTACACCTCGCTAACCATGAGAACCCCAGTCGTTCTTCCGAATATGGTATCCGAGAGAACGAAGCACTCACAGAGAACTAGGCTGAATGCCAGCCTGAATATAAAGGAACGTAAGCGGACATAAGACAGGACTGGACCATCTATGCACCTTTGTATCTCCGAAGTATATACTCTGCGCTTTATTTTCCATGCTAATACAATTAATCGGTCTCGTGTGGACATGTCATCAAACAAATCGGATATCTTGTTGAACAATTATATCTATTAGCATAGCAGCCAGTACATCACCTCGGGGAAAAGAAGACTGCATGGATGTAGCATACTATATTCGTGCGCGGTATAGTGTATCACTTTACTGCTTGGTGCACGTCGAAGGCCTCAGGAGTCGCACTGTACCAATTGAACTTCTCACGTATACAGCGAAAACACGAGACACCCATTGGGGTTAGCTAACGTCCGACTCGGCAATGCATGCACGAGTGAGTCAGTTATCTTTTGCAATCTGCGTGGAATTGATGGCATTAGAAATGGCCGGATGGCTTGTAGATGGCTGCCTCGATCAGCTCGAAACAATTAATTAACGGAAGAATCGGCCAGCTCGCACCTTCAGCGTCATATCAGAATGATTTAATTATTTCCTTTCAAACTCATTTTTTTTTGTTGATTTATTTAAAATATATACATATATATATATATATATATATATATATATATATATATATATATATACATATCAGCGCGGGCGATAGTGGGAAAGCGCAACCGAAATGCGATGCACAATTATTTTTTTTTTTTTCGCTAGCGGCATTAATAGATTTTATGAGCTGTACAGGCCTACAAACTTAGAAGTAATCCGTAACAAGCGACTGGATTACATGTAATCCGTTACTTTTTTTTAAATTTAGTAATTGATTCATTCCCTTTTCGAAAAGGTAAGTTCTAAAGTGATTCCATTAATTTCCGAGTAACGAATTACTCACAGGTGCTCGTTACGTTTCTACCATCCGGTGAAAAGATATGCTGGAAGAAGGGGGATGCAATTACATCTGCGCTTCTAACACAATCCAACAAGATGCGAGTTAGCAGCGAATGGAGTGCTAGCTAGCCAGGAAGAGACAAGGAATTCTCGGTAAATGCGGCAGCGCAGTTTTATT
Organism: Ixodes scapularis; assembly: GCF_016920785.2. NCBI lineage: Eukaryota > Metazoa > Arthropoda > Arachnida > Ixodida > Ixodidae > Ixodes > Ixodes scapularis. The sequence continues at coordinate 76,509,369 of NW_024609880.1, forward strand.
AGCAATGGAGTGTTTGTGTGTGTGTGTGGGGGGGGGGGGGGGGCACTTAGATTGCACCCTCCCGCGGCTCGGGAGAAGGGAGACATAGAAGCCGTGCTTCAACACTAAGACGCAGTTTGGCGCTTTCTTGCCCGGCACCTGCGAACACTTCCGGACAACCCAACGAGCGGATCCTGAACTTCGCTGCATGTTTCAAGAGCAGAACGGACGTATTCCAGGAACCGTTAGCCGAACCGGGGGACCGAAGTACGTGTGCTTGTGTATGTAAGCGCGCGCGTGTTTACCAGTTGTAAGGAGGGAGTGACGGGCTCAAAGAAGCTCCTTCGGGCATATGCAATGACCAAGTCATGACAGCGTCACCTCGTACTACCTCTAATTTATTTTATTTTCTCGAAGGGTGACGCACGGAGGATGTAACGAGAGTGGGGCAAATGAACCAAATGTGGCGGGCCGAACCGAGAAAGAAGTTTTGAAAATTGTTGTTTTGACTTTGAGAAGGTCGAAACTAGAACGGGCTCAAACGATAACCACCCCCCTCCCCTGTCTGCTTTTTGTTTTTGTTGTTAATTGTTTATGATGTTTCCACTTAAGCGCGCCCACCCCGCAAACACACAAAGAACAGCGGGGGGCCTGGCCCCTGTTCACGCAGGAGCAGTGATTTCCCTGTTCACCACCTAGGGTAATAACGTAGCTAGAAATTTTTTTTTTCTGTTTTTTTATTTTTTTTTTTGTAAAAAGATACAAAGTAAGTAAGTGGTTTGACGTAAAAGGATACAAAATAAGTGCGTAGGAACAAAACCCTGCGAAACAGTTTAATCTCACATTCTCACTGTAATTCCACTTAACAAAAACCAAAAAAAAAAAAAAAAAAAAGCCTAGAAAAGGCAAGGCGTTGTACTTTCAATGGCTAAGCGAACACATTAACGCATGAGTGCTCAAAGAGCACACACAGAATAAATAAGAGTTATATGCAGATATTTTTCTCTTGACAACAAGTGTGAGCGGCTGGATATATTGCTTCGGACGATGTAGCTTGTCCGTGCTGGCAAAGGAGGTTTTGATTACAGCCTTAACTTCATTCGGAGACTAATCATACATCAAACATGCGCATGTTCTCCACGAAACGAAAACCAGCGAAAAACCAATTCACAGAGTGGCACTTGATACTCCGAGACGCGACAGTGAGTACCGGGGCACCCGGTAACTGCTTGCCACTCGGCACATAAAACTTCGGTCCTCGTAGTTCCTCCTGCTCGTATCTCGGCATGTGCCAGTTGTAAAACTAGGGAAGGCATAGCTCGCATCGTCTCACTCTCTCTCGCAACTCCGTTCACTTTTCATCCACTTGCTCCGAGTCCGACAGAATGCACTTGCCACGTGCGGATTGCTATGGCAACAGCTGCTTCGGTTCCAACAAAACGGGGTAAATACCGGTTTTGTTGGGGCCGCAGCAGCTGTTGCCATAGCAACGCGTACGTCGCAAGCCGTTGCAGCCGGACTCGGTCGGACTAACGCGAGTGTGGAAATCGCCCTATAAGCTGACAGTGCAGTGCAAGCTACGCGCGTAGTTTGACCAGTTGTACGTCTATCGTTCGCCACGCGATCAGGCCCGGCCCGGTATACCCACGCGCAGAGAGGTCAGGTGATGAAAGGGAAGCGGTCGATTGGTCTCGCGAAAGCGTAGCTCCCACAGCACTGTCATCTTAGGGTCCTTCGGAGAGAGCTCACCTTCACCTCCGGCCCTCGAGGTCGCTCACGAGCATGCGTGACTCCGCAAACAACCCCTTGCTTTAGCAAACTCCAGCGAGCTCGCGGAAGGGACTCGGACACTTATCCGGGCGAGTTTAGCAACAGCTCGAATCACAGCATTTCTGGCGTTTCTCTCTGTTCATGGAAGACTTTCGTCTCTTCTTCCGACTTCAGAGTATAATGGCCGGGATAATCTTTACGCCCCTGGATATCTTCGTGTGCGCTCATTCCTATTCCTATTCTGGCAAGTGGAATGAACCGAAGAACGTAATATCCATTTATTTGTCTCGAAAACGCGGCGAGTCATAAAAGAAACATCGAGCGCCGTAAAACAAAAATATGTAATCGGATAGCGGGAGGGGGGTGGGGACAAGTTTCGTGAGGTGGATTGACCTAGTAACACCCCCCCCCCCTCCCCCGCCCCCCAACCCCCGCCTTGATATGCACCTGCCCTAGGGAGTGTGTACACCCCCTCTAATTTGTCTGAGGGCACCCCCTAAAAAAAATCTTCGGCTGAATACGAAGAAAACAAACAAAAAAACTGTGACGTTAGCTAACGTCACAGTGGCATCAGGGCACTAGCCGTTCCGCCGCATCTCTTTCCGCGCTGCTTAGTTCCTTGGCTCCTCCTCGCAGCCTCCTCCCATTGACGTGAAGGAGAGCAGAGGAGAGGTTGGCCCGTTATTGACACACATTGCTGCATCACGGTGTTGATACCGTGACTGCTATTTTCTGACGTTGCTTTTTTACGCTGCCCTTTCTTAAGAAAATTGAGCATTGTTCATTAAATGTTTAGACTACCATGTTGAATGTAGAGTTCCAGAACTTCTGTCGGGCACCCCCACGCATGCATCTCTGCCCCCCCCCCCCCCCCCCCCCGTCTTGAAGAAAAAAATAACCGGAAAAGACCCCTGGAAACTCAGAACCCCCCTTCCCCCCCCCCCCCTCCCTAATTTTAATTTCTGGGGAGACCTCTGCTGCGCTTGTATAAAGCTAAACACTGGAGGCCAACCAGCTATGCGCTCTTGTGCCACGTGACTTCCCACTACGGGTTCGTGTAAGCAGAAGACGCGCCGGCGATGTGACACGGGCAGCTTATTGTAACAGCAAAATTGTATTCTAAACTCTGCCGTAAGTTTAAATGGAGATCGGCTAAAAACCCTCGTCACTTTCGACGGCCGGAAATGGGCAGAGTGGAGAGCGCTGCCGAAGTGGCTTCAGATTTCCAAACCGCATCCTTAGGAATAAGAATGTTGGAGGAAGTTCCAGTTCGGGCCGGTGGGGGTTCTCGTTAGAGGACTACGAATGCGGAAAGTTGGACCGAAATTTTGGGGAAAGGAGGAGGAGGAGTAAACTTTTATTGATAGCAAGAGACTTGATGTAGTGAATAAGCCGTGGTCAACTTTACTAAAACACTCAGTTGGGAAACTCGCCGTCGAAACCTGGGCCGCTGGCGTCCACCGAGACCGAGCTAAATGCGACAACAGCGCCACTCTTTTTCGTTTGTCTGTACTATGGTCACCTCGAGCTTTTTGAAAGCCTGTTTTTGCATAAAAACAAACGGAAAAGACTCTTTTTGTATAAAATTTATTGGAGTTCAGTACAAAAAGAGGGGCGCGTTATGTTTTTAAAATCTTTAGTTTGCAGGGTTTTGCGGCACAATTAATATTGTTTTTGTACAACCATGCGTCAGCGCGGCTTTCAGGTAGCGCGTCCCGACCTAGGTGCATTTTAACATCGGTAGTTGGATGCGGCGCGTCCGCCGGGGAGACGGAGGTGGCACCCCTGTAACCTCTTCTGCTGTATCTGTTCTTAAAGCCAAAATAGAAGTCACGTGCAGTTCCTCGAGTGGCCGCTGCGGGAGAAATGGCGGCGTTGAGTTCGTCATTAGGTCGGTGCTCGGAGACAGATTGGGGCTACTTTTTCAAAGCTGTCTCTGTGGGAGCTTCCCAACTGAGTGTTTTAGTAACGTTGGCAGTGGTTGATATGGACACTCGAGTTAAGTCTGCAGAGAACGGCTGTAAACATGAGAGAGACGTTGACGTGTGCCGATTACTGAATATGATACTTTTCAACTGCATACTCAAATCAGCTGTGACTTTGGTCACAGCTGATTTGTATTTTTGTATTTGTATTTTTGAGCATATTTCAATTCGGTGAACAAGAAAAAAAAAGTCATTCGGTCGGATGGCAACCCTCATCAAGCAGCAGTCTTCGAAACGTATTCAAAAAGCAAATATGGCAATTCGTTCGATCTCACTACTAAACCCTTTTAATTAGCAAAAAATAGCCCTTTAGCAACATGAGCAGCCAGCGCGAGCATGTGGAAGCAGTGTTTTGCAGTTCGCGGATGCTGAGCTAGAATTATTTTGAGCGGTGTGAGTGGCCTCCACCAGCCCGAGTAAGAGTAATGCCTAAACGTATTCGTCGTCTGTTCACGTGATGGAAATGTGTCTCGATCGATCAGCGCAGGACACATTTATTTCAAACACCGGTTTAAGACATTTATTATTTAATAGATCCGACCTCTTAACGTTCTTAACCTAAACATGTCTGACAAACTCTATTCATCGCATTTGATCCGCGTTTTTTTTTTTTTTTTGGATGAGGCAATAAATTTCATCCCGAAAACATGCAGCAAACATTGAATGTCTTTTGTGAATTGCTTTGGAGTAACTCAAAAGGAAATAAGTAACGAAGTAATTAATCGAATACTTTTTACGGCAAGTAATATTAACGGTAATCGGTTACATTTTAAGGGAAGTAATTGTAATTCTAATTAATTACTTTCTTCGAGTAACGGGTAGACATAGGCATGCCTATTAGCCCTCCGCGTATATTCCGGAAACTTTGACGCACAGAAAACGTCTTAAGAGTGTGAAGGAAGTGAGAACGCCACGTCGTCTATTCAAAAAGGTGTGCCTGCCACTCTTTGTTGTGACGTGTTGAAGGCTCCAAAGTGTTGTTTCTCGTTTCAATCATGCTGGACGCTGCCACGCGAATACACAAACACTCGTGTCGGAATGGGATTTCACATGGATATATCTGTGACGGACACGAAGAGGCCGCGCAAAAGTCAACCGCTTGTCTCTGAGAAAAAAATACGGCTCCAATGAAAGCCATGGGCCTTTTTCAAGCACCTGAAAAAATGCACCTGCTTAGTAGCTTGCGTTTGCGTGATTGTCGGGATGTTAAATTGCGACGTTGATGTTCGCGGCTAGATGCACGTCAGGCAAAAAGAGAGCAAACTAGATGTGTGATATTTAGACTGCGGTAGGTCAGTCTACCCTTATTTGGCGACACTGGTTCACTTTGCGCCGTAGCTGAAGATGTTTACCAGCGTAATACGACTACTATCGTTCGGTGTTTAACGTGAAACAAGTTGTAGATTTATGGATATTTCATTAAAAAATAGAGAGATACGCCGGTGTTCCTTCTCTGTCCGATAACTGTAGAAACGGATGAGAAAGGCTGCGGATATTTAGAATAAAAATACACATAAACACGTATGTGTGTGTGCAGATATGTACACACACACATGCACAATCCCACACACGTACGCAGGCAAACTTAATCTCGAAGTTTTAAAGACAATACGTTGATGCCGCCAACTGTCATGGGCCCACGATTTTCATCACATTGAATGGTCGTGCATCCCGCCGTTAAGGACTAGAGCCTTATTTTCAGGCGTTCTCGTTGAGTGGGGGGTCTAGCGCATGCGCACAAGGTTGAACTCTTAAAAGCGTAAACCGAAGTTTAGATAGTGACTCCGGCCAACAAGAAGATTGTTGCTGATGATGCAGGCCCGTTTAATTCGTAGGCTATGGGAAAGAAGAAAGAGGGGAGGGAGGGAGGAAGTCGGGAGGGTAAAATAAGTTTGTCGCGCAAATAAAAGTTATAAAATAACTTGCGAAAGAGGCCGAGCCGCAGAGCTATACTACGGCATGCTAGTAATAGCAGGTGAAGGTTAGATTTCATCGTACCTTTCTGTTATAGTTAAGCAATATGAAACGAACAGAATCATTTTCTTACAATTTTTTAGAGCGTGTGTTACCTTTTCGTGGCTAGAATACCAAACTGAAACAGCTTATTCGAGTTTTTAGCGAGTTTGAACCCTGTGTAATAATAGCTTTAGAGATTAAGGTATTGAGGATTCCTTCAAACGAGCGGCTTGTGCCCCCATTCGTTGTCATGTCTGTGCTCGCATCCCGGGTCAGTTTCGTCCAAGCATAATAGACATGAAGTGGATTCACAACGACGTTATACTTAGACAAAATTGTCTATTTTCGTCTGCACTTAACCTTAGAAATAGTAAATTAATATAGGTGTTTTTTTTTTTGTTTTTTGTTAATGCTTAGTGCGAATGCTGTCTGGCACACTTTTAATAGAATTTTGTCAGAAAGAAACGCGCCGCTATAAAATAACTATTATATTAAAGCAGACTTTTCTTAAGGGGCGTAAAAATGCGCAGGTTTCTCAAGGGAGTTACCGGCACACCTTCCAATTTTGCGCACACGCCAGCTTTCTCACGTTGAAGCATATGTTTGGGTCCAAAATAGCTATTTACGCAAGCAACTGCGTGGACAGATTAATGACATTCTGCTCGACGCTTATTATAGCAAAACAATAGGACAGAGGCTCCCAGGAATACGACATTAATTGCATCGGCAATGCGTATGAGTTTGTCCTAATGCCGTCCGCTCGTCTCCGGTTTAAAATCTTGCGTAATTTCAAGAGCCTTTGATTATGTATGAATTGCATTTTTTTTTAATTAGGAGAGCGAAAAAGCATTAGTGTCGTTTATAAATACTAGCTCGTTCATGCTTTCATTCAATGACGTGCGTTAATGCACCTGCTTGATTGTTGGTGCGTTGTGGGTTCTTGTGTATTATAGCCCCATATATTGAGATTTCGCGGGAATAAGTTATCAAACACGTATCCCTGCCAGAAATAATTGCACCACTCTGAGTTTTCTTTCTTTTTTTTTTTTTAGGTTTCTTTTTTTTTTCCGAAGACGACATTTTAAGCAAGCATTATTCTTGTATTTGACCACGCTATTGTACGCCGTGAAAAACAAAATGCTTACATGATGTATCTTTCTCCCAGCTCCACTGATGTTTATAGCTGGTCCTTTATAGCTAACTAAAAACACATATTTTAACAAAACGTTGGGGCTCTAATCCACGTTGGGAAGGTGGTTGGACAGCGAAGCTGTGGTATCACCTGCAACGAAAGCAGATGCACTGTACCGAAACTTTTTTTTTATATCTGAAAGGCTGTCACATCACTCCCTGCAAGCTGCCGTCACCGCGGCAGCTTGCGCAACAGTAATCTTTACCGCGAAACGTATGCGGTGAGTGCTACGTGCTTCGCATTGTTATCAGGAGTGCCTTATCATCTATTATGTGGTTTGGATGGTTGTTTTGTGCTTGTTCCTTATTGAAACGAATGCTGTACTGTATGTTGTATGCGTGATATGCCCTTTTCGCCTCAATCGCTGGGGAAAAAACTTTTTTTGTGTGTGTGAGAACGACGACACGAAAGAATATCAGAAATCTGACTTGCAAGTCATGTACAGTACAGCTTCGCTGTAAAAACACGTTGGTATCAATGGTATGTACATGTTTGTGACATTCCCTAACTCCAGCGTTGTAGACATAGCTAATCAGCCCACTCCGCGTGACGCCACGCGAGAAGTGTTAAGGCCTTGTCGCACGTAATCTCGGTTAGGCAGTGCGGGGATTCCGCCATACCATCCTTTTTGAGCTGTCAGTTTGGGAAAGAAAAAGATTATTTTTTCCTGCAGAAAGATGTTGTTGGGAATTAGTTTTAGTGCAAAAGGAGAATTTTTCTAGAGAAATTATGTTATTTTATTCATATAAATTTGCTCTGCACCGAGACCGATTTAATTCCTGCTTTTGTACAGCTTTCATTTGTCTCGTTTTAAACTTAAATCATAAATTCGTGTTATAACATCAGCCTCCTGTGCAGTTGGAGGGATCGAAAAGTACTCTATTCTCGCACTTTTAGGACCTTCGCGCTTGTGCGATCATAACGATACCAAAGATGGAACTCTTCACGACCACTCTACATTCTCCAGTAATTCGTGTCATGTGTTATTCTTCTGAACTACGAACTATGTATGTGCCATGCTAACACTATCATATCATTAAACACGTTGCCACATCTAAGCCGTAATTATTTGAGAAGCCACGTGCTAAGCAGTCCGAGTCTCTCCGGTGCTGGCCAAGATAAATATTTTTATTCAGCTTGACAGGAATGAATATCCGAAATATTACATCGGTCAAAATAAAGTGCAATCACAATCTGTACCTCCGGGAATGGAGATATAATAAATGTCGCGAGACAAGTTGTACCATTTTTTCATGCATTTAGAGAAATAAGGGTGATTACGCAAGCGAGTTGGTTCAGTTTGAGCCGCTCATTTGTTTGCGGAAAAATTTAGCGTGGTTTAGTCGACTCACAAAAATAAGAAGAAAACCAATAATGACCAACTCTCTGAAGTGGAACAATGCCGTGCCTTGTTATGTCTTTCTTGTCCCAGTTGACAGAAGCCACACGTCAACAAGAAAAGCCAACCGACCTGTCCACGCAGATCCGCGTCTCCCTGACTGGCTGAGTGACTGAGTGACGGCTTGCATAACAACAACAGTTGTGCTCCGAAGTCAGATCGCCGTGTCGCGTTACAGCGGGGTGCCATGCCCCATCGCAGATGCGGCCCGGCTCTTAAATATCAAGCCGCGTGTAAACGGTTTGCCAGTTCCGACGTACGCTGACGGAGTTAATTGCTTCACGAAATCCGTCACACAGCGGTCACGGTGCCTGGAGGTGTCATGGCTTGCGCTGCCGCGGCTTTGTGCGTTCGTGCGCGTCCCCTTGATGGCGTCTCTTGTTCGCGGGCCTCCTGTGCTTACTCGTCCCTGTCCACAACAAGGGAACAGCCCTTTTGTCTCGCTCAAAGGAAAAAAAGACTGCAGCCGCCTTGACGTCGATGATTTCAGCTTGGAACCGGCCGTTTGCGCTGTGCGATAAACAGCTGTCACTGTATTTCTTTGACAAGGGCAGGCACCAAAGACTCTGTCGCTCGTGTGGTTGGCCTGGAATGATATATAGTCTTTAGTGGTATTGTCGATTGCCGAAGCCTAATTTGCTTTGTTCGTTTAATCACGTGTCATTTGCTTCGCAAGTTTCTTTTTTTTTTTTATAGAGATGCATTTATTGGATATCGTTGTCAGGCGACCATTATCGCCTACTAATCGGTGCTTGTTGACCAGCAAACTAGGCATTTATTTCAAGCTGCGTGTAAACTCCGCTTAACATTAGGCGGGAAAGTAGCAGAAGTTACAAGAGCAAACTCCGGGCTTTCAGCGTCCCTGGCAAGCTCGCGCGCTCGTGCAGTTCAAGCATCGTTCGGGGAAACATGAGCGTGCATGCGGAATCGACTTCGTCCGCACAATTAAGAGCTCCTCCGCGTTGCATCCTCGAAATGAAAGGCCATTTTTCGTGTGCAAGAGGAACAAAACACCACGTGAGGACCCTAATGTTCCTCAAAAATAGCTTCCTCTCACATTATAATACTATTTGCTTTCTCTCGTGTGCTTATTTAATACGCTCCTTTATTTTGTATCCTTTGGGTTCCCACTTTTATTGCCAGTAAACATAAATGAGTTCTGATACCCTTATAAACAAAAGTGGTCCCCGCCGCGCAACGTTTCGTGTACCACAAGGCACTCAGGTGGCATAGGCATGGCACCGTTATTAAACCCACTTAGCATAATGTCAGTCACGGAACTATACGATTACCATCCATTTTTGTGTTTTAAAATGTAAATTAGAATAAGTACCTTTAAATATTAACTTGTCCATATAAGCCAGAAAGTCCAAGCTATAGATTGTAACGAGATTTGTTAAATTGCCCCAGTCGAAACATCTGTTTAACTCCATTGCTAAAACACAATCTCAACAGACCCTTTTCAAAATTCAGTCTGGAAACTTGATCACCGTCCTCAACTCAGTGTATGGCATGTGTGCCAGACTAATGGCGGCTTTCTCGAAAACGACGAAGAAAAATTTCCGAGGACATTTAAGCACTTCTTTTGAGTTGTGAATGCGAAAGCATGAATGTCGTTCTTCGGCTCCCTGAGTTCGTATCATAACGTTATTACAATAAACGCTAGAGGCTCAGCTCGCGCTTGTGTGTACGAGACTTCCGGTTGCAAATTGAAGCAAACAGCAAACAGTCAACTTTTCCAGTCTTCCTGTATATTCCTTTGGAAAAACGTACGTGATATTTTCTCTTCGCCAGGGAATAATAAAAATCAGCGTAGTTTCTTTACTCGTAACGGGTATACTGTAGCGTTATTCACATGATAAAAGTGTAGTTTATCTAGTTAATGCTTTTCTTTTATTACTGAGCGATGTTTAGTTAGCGAAAATTGAGGCCCAGGTCTATGTTGTACCGGGTGATATGTCAATACAAGCTGTCAATTCAAGCAAAAAAACATGAAATACTTTTATAATTTTCTGTAACTCTTAACTGGAGCGCAACTCTTTAGGAAGAGGAAGGGAGTGTACGGAGGCAAGAGTGTGCTCCTCCTATTTCCCCGCTAAATTTAGCGGGAATATTGGCAATAGGGAGTTTTCGTAGATCGCGTTTCTTCCTCCGCTAAGCCCTCCGCAACGAAGAAACTGCGCCTACGCACCGATGGCCTTGACTGTAGAGTTCCGGGTATCGTAGTGGGTTGTGGAGAGCGTTGCGCGACGGCGAAAACCATCTAAGACAATCCCTAATGTTAGACGCGTGGACGTCACACGTCACGTGTTTCCCCTAATGACGTCACACGTGGCGTCACGAGGGTAACGTTTTGACGTTACCCTCGTGACCCTCACGAGGTTGCCCTCACGAGGGTAACCCTCACCGGGGATTGCTGTCAAGTGGGTAACCCTCACGAGGGTTACCCTCGTAAGGTTAACCCCCGTGAGGGTACCGCCGTGAGGGTATCGTAACCCTCACGGGGGTAAATCTCACAAGGGTTACCATTATGAGGGTAACCCCGTGAGTGTAACGGAATCCTCGTGAGGGTAACCATCACGGGGTTACTCTAATGAAGCTAACCCTCGTGACGCCACGTGTGGCGTCACACGTCCCATAATGCAACGCGCGGTTACGCCGACGTCGACGCCACTGAACCCGCAAACGGGCGCCTAAGAGCTGCGCTCTAAGAGAACAGCTAGAAAGTGCTTAGGGTTTATTCAAGCGGTAATATCATTCAGATGACGGAAAAGCGGTTTGTTACTAATGCACAGTTTGTTACTAATCCAGTACGTATTCTTCGTTTCATAACTCCATGCTTCGTTCTTGTTGTCTATTCTGATTGTTTGATTTGGCATATATTAGCATCCTTTTGGTGTTTTGTCAAGCTTATTCACTCTGTGTTCTTCATAGAATTGACTATATGCGTAAATATGTTCCCTATAATAGCAGTCTGCAACGTCAATACGTATTATACTTGTGCATTTGGCTATTTTAGCGTAGAGTTTAACGGCATGAATTCCAAAGAAAAACGCTCTAACTGACACATAATTTTTGTACGACCGATTGTAAAACGATCCAAACTTTTTATTCTGTCACAAAACCAAGAAAATTTGCTCTTTTAATCGAGCGCGAAGAGAAAACGCATTTGCGTTTTCCCATAGGAATGTATTACCGGAAGTCAAATTGTGACTTTTTGCTGTCTGCTTCAAATTGTAACAGCACACTAGCGCCACCTGAACCTCTATCGTTTATTGTAATAACTCTATGGTTCGTCTGCGGTGTACTGGCTTGGACGGCCACGTTTAACTACTGCCGAGGGCGCGGCCGAGCGCGCCTTCTCGTGAAGCGGCCGCCAATGGATATCTAGGAGCCGTTTTGCCCAACCAATTGGAGAATGGCCATTGCTTTCGCTTTTTTTTTTTTGTGGTAAAAGACGTTGCCGGCTCCGTTTCATGATATAGCTAATGCTTTCGCATTAAAACATGTTGAATATTTCCAAGCTGTGGGATAAATTAGGCCTGTACGTTGGAGACGTCGGTACTACGCACGGATCAGATACAACGGCTGCGAAAGCGTTTATATCAGAGTATGGTCCCATCGATTTCCTGACACAGGTTTTGCTGTAGGGTCTTTTGATGGAGAAAATTAAATCAAGAGGCGTGTGGCTCGCCGCTTTGTCCCGGGGCTCTAATCTAGACAATAGGCAAAAAAGCCGGCGAGGAATCTGGCGGCCCTGATTGGCCGGTCCCGCGCTTGACCTTGAAGCCGACCAATTATGGCGGTCGAATGTCTACCCGACTTTTTCGCGAAGTGTGCAGATTAGAGGCCCTGGTCAGTTCATGTGCCATTGAATCAAAATAACTCAGGAAAAAAAAAAAAAGTCCCAGGTGATTTAAGAATCAATTCTCATCTGCCATTAACGGGCACAAGTAACGGTGCCCGATAGTTTTATTTATTTACTTAATTGTTTATTTATTTATTTCAGGTTACCCCGCAGCGCCAGAAGCATTACTGCAGAAAAAAAGGGCGTTTTTTTTTGTTTTTTCTTTTCAGACTTTCGTGGTGTTGTCATGATCGCCTGCGCTTGATGACCGAGTAGGGTGTTGATTGCAGCGTAGCGTTCGATGAACATCTCTTCATCACCACCACTGGTACGTGTTAAGTTACCGATCTCACTGGTCGAGTATAAGCTGCCTCATGCTTGGACGCCATCAGCTATCTGGTTCAGATTTTCGCATTTCAGTCACAGAAACAATACGAGAAGAAGGAACGGGCCAGAGAGTCGTTCATTTTTGCAGTTCTGCACCCGCGCCCATGACATCCATTAGTTTGTCAAAAAGTAAACTGCTTTTAGACACAAGATGACACGGAATTTTAAAAAAAAGTGTTAAACTTTAATCTGAGTAAATTAATTAAGAGTAATATTTGAGAGTATTAGTGGTGCGTATAAGACCAAACGCAAGCGCTGCGCGTTTGCGTTAGCGTTGCGTGCTCCACGCTACGCATGCACGTCGTCGCCGTGCGCCAATCCAAGACTGCAGCTTTGGGCTCCGCGCACGCGCACTGTGGACCACTTAACCCTAACGCAAACGCGCAGGGCTTGCGTTCGCTCGTAGCTAAACAGCTCGAAAAGTGTACAAATGAGAGTAACGCGCAAGAGGTCACTCTTGGAATTTAACTACTGTATACAAAACTCCCCTTTACAAGTTGTGCATGAATTCAAATACTTAGGTGTAATTATCTCCTCGAACCTCAGTTGGAATAGTCACATATCCCGGACTGCTCAGAAGGCATCAGCAAAGCTATGGTCATTGAAGAGGCGGCTGAAGCACTGTACCCTTGAAACCAAGCTAGCAATCCACACGACATTAACACCATCTGTCTTAGAATACGCGGATGTTGTTTGGGACCCTGCGACTGAACTTAATATTGATCGACTCGAGGGGGTACAAAAGAAAGCACTGCGCTCTATATACAACGAGTGCAGAAGAATGAGTTCTATCGCTAACTTGTATAGTAGGTCGAAAATTGAGCTTCTTTCAACCCGGCGAAAAATTAATCGTCTAAAGCTTTTGTATACCATTGTACATGACTCATCTCGCCTTTCATTCGACAAATTTATGCAATTTAACACATCCCGTCACACACGACACAAGCACTTCAACACAATTGTGGTACCTTACAGCAGAACCCAATGTTTAAAAAACTACTTTTTCGTACGAACCATTAACGAATGGAATAGTCTTCCTGCAAACATTACCAATGTCTCGTCCATTCATGAATTCGCCTCATCATTACAGCGTTATTTCTTAGATGTCTAGTCCTAGATGATTTTTCTTTCACTAGTGTGCAATGTGGCTTTCTTCTTGTGTGTTGCCCTGTGCGCCCTCTCCTGCCTTGGCTGCCAAATGGCAGCCGGCAGTATGTCTAAATAAATAAATAAATAAAATAAAATACACAGTACTAAAACTCACTATTATCATTAAAATATTTTATAACTTATTCAATTGTACATTTCTGTTAGGCTGAAGTTTCTTGTTGTTGTTTTGGTCCTTTGTGTGGCTTTGTTCTCTGCTGCCAAGAGCTTGGAGTATGATCCTCGCGAGCCAGCATGATTTGCTAATAAATTCAGCGCTTGTATGCGCAATAAACAAATGTAAGTGATTTCTATAACTTTCATCGACAACACACACGTTGCGCGGAGTGAAGAGACGCAGGGGGGATTGGTGACCGATTGGGCTAGCGCAGACCAGCTCGGAGCACGTGGAATGAAAGCTAGCGTTGCAGAACCCAGGGATCTTTGGATCAATCCCCACCCCTGCCCGTTTCGATCTGGATGAGCATCGTACCGGCGTGCGGTCGTGTATCACTACTGCGAGGTGCACGTTAAAGACCCCAGACTAGCGGCTGTACCGCACTGGCTAAACTGCTCATCTACAGCGAGTGAATCGTCGCAACTTTGAAAATGACTGACCAACTACACGCTGTAAAAATATCCACACAGCCCCAATTATTATTGAAGACACGCATGAACGCAACGACGCCTTCCGCTGTCTTTGCCACAATAACACTGACCGTGTGGCAGAGCTGCTCTCTTGGCCGGCTCCTATGCTTTAATATTTCCAAAGAAACTCTTAGCTTCCTGTAGTAGATACCTTTTCCTCATTTTCCTTTGTACTATAATGTGTCTAATCACTTTTTTTACTTGATTGTGTTGTTTTTCGGTTTCAGGTGTTAGCCTCAATTATTTTGTTGATTTCCATTGTCCCTTTTGAGTGTTACTCCATTTTGACGATGATGATCAAAGTTAGGGCTTAATATAGGAAGATGGGATTTTCTTTCATTTGATTTTTTTTTTTTAAACACCGGGTGTTGTTTTTTAGTTGTTAATTTTTCAGCCATACCAATCAAAGAAGCCGAACGAAAAAACAAAGAAGGCTACAAAATGGACGCAAATGCAAGTACGTTAGCGACGCTGCGTGCAGTGACTCGCCTTTCACTCACATACTGTCAGCTTAATGTTTATTCGGGTCGGTTACAATATGAAAAGACGTTCCATCGCCACGAATTAGTGTACCCACAACTACGTGAACTTCTTGATGCACGTTATGAAGCCAAGCTTAACAACAAACGCTATGTATGTCGTTCTATTGTTTTTACTTCAACAACGAATTTGATTTGTTTTTTTTTTTTTTGCTTTTTTTACATGTTTTTGTAGTAGTCATGTGGACAGTTAGGGATTCACATTGTCCCTTTATAAGTTGAAATTAGTGTGCAGCCATAAATATCTCGAAACATGAGCAGTTATATTAGCTTAGTCGATGTTGGGGCATACATTGTGGTTTACACACAAATATATGACACCACTATATCTCAGTTTCACATATTACGAACACAGTAAAAACTATCCGTCCTCCCAGCCTAAACAAAATAATAAAAAATGCGTTTTTCTTATTTAAAATGGCGAACAGTACAAAAACCGTATTTTAAACTGCAAACACACATTATATTTATATCTGTGTCAGAAACTTCGAAGGCCGCACTGCCTAAATTTTCCCCTACCACAAACATTATATCACTGCATTTGCCATTGCTTAAACATATCTAAAACAAATCTAGCCAGGCTTTGTATATTTAAAACGGCATAGTATTACTCTCAAAATAGGAGGCAAGCAATTGGTTCCTGTATCATAAACGCGCATTTATGAACGAAATTAAATACTCGTAAAATAAAGCAACATTTGGAGATCCACGCGACATTCAGTAAAGCCTCCACTCACCCACGCGCTCGGGTGCAATAAAACCATTATCGAAGTTCGCGCAATACCAGCCGTCAGGCTAGTGACAGTCCAAAACAACCTCCCGCACAGGAAACAGCGTGCAAGCATCTCCTCGATGGCTAAGCTAAGCTCACGGATCGATCCGAGAAAACAAGACACAAACACAGCAACAACAATCACGAAATAAAAACACAGCGAAGGGGACAAAACCCACTTCCGGCACAAAGCGGTCGCCTAAAAGCCGCCATCTTTGTAGACCGTGTCGCGCAGCCGCTTGCGTCATCATCGAAAGCACCAGAAGCGATACTGCAGCGCCCTTTCTTAAACAAAGGAAGAGGGGAAGAAAGGAAACTGCTGACACACGAACTAACAAACGCCGCTATAGAGACGCCCACAAAAGCGCACAATGGATCCAGATCTCCCCCCCTTCCCCCTTCTCCTCGAACCAACAACAGTCACAAAACCACTCACAAACGCTCTCCTGCTAGTCCCCTTTTCTTCCCCATGTCGGAGCAGACTTCCGAATTCTGTCAGAACCAAACCGTGATTGCGGGGCCGGAAAGAGACGAAAGAGACGACCTCTCACGCCGACCACACACACACACACATACATACACACACACATCTACACGCCAACGCGCACACGTACACACCATAAACACACCCGCTCACGTAGCGGACGTGTGCATCCGGCTATACGTATATACTGAAATGGGCTGTACAATCTCCGCTAAGCCAAGGGTCCTCCGTCACAAAGAAGGGCGATAAGCTAAAGCTAAAACGGAAAAGCTGAAAAAAGAAGATAATACCAGAAACGGCAGTTCAAACCTTGAAATACACATACAAACAATATGAACTAGATGAAAAAAAATGGAAAAAAGAACTAGCCTGAGGAGGTGTGCGAAACAAGACATAGCAGTGCCGCGTGGTGAAGAAATATATATATATATATATATATATATATATATATATATATATATATATATATATATATATATATATATATATATATATATATATATATAAAGAGAAATAATAATACAAGCGTCGAGCATCAACTGTCTATGTCGGAGACTGCAGATAAGAGTAAAATAAGAAAAGCACAAAACAAAGTAGAAAAGGAGCGAACAATAATGACAAGGGTGACAGGGGAGGGTGTGATTGTACGCGGATAATACGCGGGGCTATGATACAGCGCGTGGCGCGGCACGTGCCGTTGTCGCGAGACGTCTCCGGCAGGTGACGCTTCGTCCACTGATGGCTGGGATCGAACGGCGACGTTGCAGCAACAGGAAGCGGAGTGGTGTGGCATCACTGTTATCATCATCATCGTCGTCGTCGTTGCCCATCTAGACTCTAAAAA
This sequence comes from Ixodes scapularis, assembly GCF_016920785.2. Classification (NCBI taxonomy): domain Eukaryota; kingdom Metazoa; phylum Arthropoda; class Arachnida; order Ixodida; family Ixodidae; genus Ixodes; species Ixodes scapularis. The sequence continues at coordinate 76,526,317 of NW_024609880.1, forward strand.
GACCTAAAAAAAAGAGAAAAACAAATACGGTGTTTTTTTTTTTTTTTGTATTGCAACGTATTTTAGTTTGATTTAGAGTGTTGGTTGGCTCGAACTTGATTGTTTCACACCGTTTAACCTTAGATTGGACTGTAACGAACGCTACGAGCCAGTTGAGCAAGTTGAGCGCTGTGAGAGTGGCACGTGACTTGGCGCTCCGTATGTCGCTGCACTACTCCGGAAGGTCACCTGCCAGTCACGTGTTAGTGGATCGACTCCGATGGCTCTTAGCATCCGCTGCCTGTCCATCGTAAGGTGAAATGGAGCGGAGCTTGGTTCAACATTGCATTCTGGTTGACGTTGTCGAAACACCAAATATATTTCTTAAAAATAAAAAAAACGGCGGCTGACATTTTAAAGTAAATTTAAAGTATATATATGTATGTATGTATGTATGTATGTTTGTATGTCTGTATATATATATATGTATGTATGTATGTATGTATGTATAAACGCCACAGTCCTGGTGGACGGGTGTAGTGGCAGCCCTTGTGCCTCTCAGCGCGAACTACGAAGTCAAACATATGACTTTCGGCGACCCGTAGTTTCTTCATATTTACACTTGGAACAGTGCAAATAACGTCACGTTTTAATTGGGAACTACGAAAATTCGAGGATAAACTACGTACTAAAGGATGGAACGTTTGGGAGCGGAGTCAATGAAAGTATAAACATATCGCTCGATGATGTGTCGAGTAACATCATCGCAAAGTGGGAGCAGTTTAAGGACGAAGTTAAGATGTACGCGATTGAAAGATCATGCTCTCTGAATCGCCGCAAAAAAAAGGAAAAGAGCTGCAGTGTCCGCTTGATTTATTGCTAAGCGTAGAAAGCGCGCAGCCTGGAAGCTTGACTAAGGAAATAAGTAAAGAGCCAATCGGAGCTCATCGATGTAGAAAGATATGAGGGCGCGTGCTCAACGACCGGTTGGGCGAGGCAGCCTAAGCGGTCTTTCGGGGATGAAAAGAAATTTAGGACAAAAAAAAAAAGAAATCAAAGAGATACAGTACCAGAACGCGGTGACTTACGACAAAAAAAATTAATCGAGCGCGCGTTCGATCTGCAGGGGTATAGGGGGCAAGTAGAAGAGGGGCGTGACGCCGAATTTTGGCCACTGGTGACAGTGGCGTACAAACTTGTTTTTGAGGGGGGCGGGGGGAAAAACCAGACCTCCCTTATAAATGATTTGCTGAAAATGGTCAAAAATGGGGCCCATTTTTGACCATTTTCGGTTCCTTTCGCCCCTCGGGCACCATATATTCGAAAACTCCATCGGCCACCATTTTCCCATTGACATTTTCAGCGAATCATTGATAACTTTTGATTAAAATATCAGTTCGCGCTGAAACTTCGGCAGTTGGTTTGGACTTCTAGCTCTACCTTCGGGCGTAGAATGAGTGTCCGGCGATGCGCGGTGTAAAGAATCCTGTAAATTTTTTTCGGGGACATCCTGTATATATGATGTGCCGGATATCACCACGGCTAATACAAAGGTGACATACGAGCCACTGGCTCAGCAACACTTCCTTTGATTTCCTCACTCTCAAAACTCCGACAAAACAAAACTCTGACAAAACTCTGACTGACCACGGCTATCGCCACCACTTAATTTATAGAATACGGCAATCAGCCTATCATTTCTTTTCTTCGTTGTTTCCAGTTTTTGTTAGGTTAAATATATTAATACATTGCTGCGTGCGTGGTAAAGTTGGCAGAGCACGCGACTGCCAAGAAACAGGGAACAGGGTTTTGAATCCCATTGGGCCCGGATCTTTCCTGCATTTATTTTAAGCTATATAACAAAATTTAGTTGTTTTTTTTACTTTTACCTTATCCGTCTTATCCTTGTCGCTTCACTTCATTACGGTCATACCAGAGTTAGTTATTCTATTTTTAGACACTCGTACACTCTAAGAAATGCCTGCGCGTCTACTTACCCGCAAAACACTCGAAGAACCAATCTCTGCGATCTCCGAAATGAGCCCAGCGAATGATGAGGCGGAACATTCGTTTAGACCTAAAAATGAAGTCTGCTCTGTGGCATTACGCAATGCAAAGCGTCATGCTTGCATTGCGCAATGCCACAGCGCAGGCTTCATTTTGAAGCCTAATCAGATGTTCCGCCTCATCATTCGCTGAGCTGATTTGGTAGATCGCAGAGATTGACTCTTCGAGTGTTTTGCGGGTAAGTAGACGCACAGACATTTCTTAGACTTTACGTTTTAAAATCGAAACAAACTTTGCGCGGAAACATTTTCGCTGATATAGTGTATCAAGGCGAAAAGCGTTAGTATTAATATGTCTGCCATGAAGTCTTCTAGACAAGCTCAGACGCGAGGTTGCAGTGACGCGAAACAGTTGCGATTGAGGGAAATCTCCTGCTCATTTTTCCAGCGCACATTGTTTTTTTTTTTGTTTTTTTTTTAATTGTATTTGTTCGCCGTGATTTACGGTCGCGTGTTCTGCAAGGAAGTAAACTCGAAGACATTTCTTAGACTGTACGTCCTCGCGCCTTCGATCGTGCTCCACACAACAATGAACTACTGGGTGATACAAGGAGCGGCCGGGCTCCCTAAATCGACCACAAAATTCGGTTTCTTAACCTATCACGCTACGACGTTGTGCAGCGTTGCCCACAGATGGTGCATTTTTTTTTATTTTGCAAAGAGCGAACTTTCTGAGGGAAAAGTAAAAAAGAAAAAGGCTTAGCTCCTATGGAAAACGCAGCGAAGCCGCCGGTCTTCAAACCATAGGGCGCCGTAATGTTTGAAGACCGGTGGCTTCGCTGCGTTTTCATAGGAACTAAGCCTTTTTCTTTCTTTACTTTTTTCTCAGGTAAGTTCGCTCTTTGCAAATTTTACAAACAAAAAAAAAAATGCACCATCTGTGGGAAACGCTGTACAAATTTGTAGCGCGATTCGTTAAGAAACTGAATTTTGCGGTCGATTTAAAGAGCCTGGCCGCTCCTTGAATCACCCAGTACATAGTAAGATTAAGCACAGCAGTTGTTACTCAAGGGTCATGCTTCAACGTCAGTAAGACAAGTCTTCTCCCTCAATTTAATTTCACCGTACAGCTTAAGAGCCTGGTAGATACTCCTCCTTCACCACGTGCTCGTTGACTTCCGCCGGGCCTTGACTACGAATGCGACGAAGTGCTATAGCAAAGGCGACAAGCTCGCGCAGACGTTGCCAAGGACGGCCTCTGGTGTGGGCAGATCGTCTGATCGTCTGATAGTCAGGCATTGCTGAGACGCACCCACGGCCTCAGCAATTCCTGACTATCAGACGATCTACCCACACCGGTAGAAAGATGGCGGCGCCCAGATGCCGTACTTGCAAACGTCTATACGAAACTACCAGTTAATGGGACCAATCATACAGCGCCAAAAACGCAAAATCGGGGTGTTCGCCATGGTTCTGTACTTTTTCTATCATCGCTGAACCATTCATAAACAAAAACGGCCCAGTGACTTGCGCCTCTGACGCTGCCTTTTCGGTCCCATTAAATCGTAGCGTCGGCTGCGTCTGTACTTAAGCTAAAACGAAGTATGCGGTTCGTCTGCTCCTTGCGCAGAAGTTGCGGTGACGTCACAGCGATACCGAGCTCTGATTGGATTTGATATTAAGGGTAGTGGGTAGACCTCAATGCTAGATGCCTTGAAGTCTACCCACTATTTGTCTTTAATCAGCCAATAAGAGCTCGGCGTTCTGACATCATCGCAAGTCGTGTGCAAGAAGCAGACGAACTTGCGCTCCGCATAGCATGTTCTTAACCTGTTACCGACAATAAATAGTCGAAACTCACTGTGACTCATTACAGTCACCGAGAGCTTAGGAAACGCAACGAGTTCAGACCATCCTATTGTCACTTCGCAGCCAACCAAATTGCAGCATTGACCGAAAGAAAAAAAAAAAAACGCTAAAACACGAACTGCAATGCAAGCGTGGCGAACATGATAACCCACGACCTGCACTTTTTTAAGTTGTAGGTGGCCACAAGCACCCGCTGAATCACAGTTGCACACTCCATGGACCTGGCGCGCTTCGCCACTCTGTTTGACTGAATCGTTTATAATGTGAGAAACGTATCCGCGAGTAATAAACTCGTTTTAGTAGCGCCGGTCCACCCGAAAGTAAAGTTTCTACAGTAAGCGGGGAAAACGGGGAAGAATAAGAGAGAGACAGAAAGAATGAGATAAACAGGTGTGAAATGAGAACCGTGATAATTATTATTGGACGTCTCTTCGACCGGAGGCATAGCTGCTGCTCAACACGCACACACACACACATACACACACACACACACACGCGCGCGCACGCACGCACGCACATACACACACACACACGCACGCACGCACGCACGCTCCCCCCAGTGGCTGGCAGCCCGCCGTCCCATGCATGCGCCCGGGAACCGTCATATAGCGCTGCCCCAACGGAAGAACAGCGCCATAAGATCCGACAAAAACAACAAATAATGGCGGCCCCTTCTGAGCGAGTGCTCTGAGCCGTCGATAGGGGCCACGTTATAATATAAACATGACCCGAGGCCTGTGGACACATCGGGGAGTCCTGGCATATTGGGTAGGCGCGCCGACCGGGCCACGCATATATGCAGATGTGTGTGTGTGCCAGAAAGAAAGAAGGAAAGTTGTGTGTGTGTGTGTGTGCTAGTTGACTGGAATCTCGTCTCGTTCCTTTGGGCGATAAAGGGTGAGAAAAGCGGCCTATACGGACTATAATAATAACAAAGAAGTGCTTCGAGTGTGTTTGGAAGTGCGCGAAGTTGTATATGTTCCCGTGTTCGAGAGGCCGACGTCTTAGGGGCTAGAAGGCTAGGACGAGTGTGATGAATTGACAGCCCTTCTAGGCGTCGGACGCCCTTTCTCGCGATATGAGTCGTAAAGTTCGGCCAAAGGTAAGAGCGGCTTTGTTTTTGTGTTTTTCTTGCCTGGGAAGACGGGCCTTCCCTTTTCTTATATTGCGGTTCGTAGAACCCTCTCAGGCTCAAGGATAGCTGCGCAATTACGGAGAATCGAAGCTTGCTGATGCTCTTAAAAACTCCAGACGACAAAAAAAAGATTTTAAAGTTGAGTTTTTGTTTTGTTTTGTTTTCAGTGCTGGACATTATTGCTAGAAAAATATGACCCTAAATTATTTATTTTATCGATTCGTAAAGCGGACGATGCGACACAGATGTAATAAAAAAGCAAATATATAAATAAAGGGAAATTGGAATAAGTTTATATCCAGCAGTCTAATATACTTTTAAAAAAAATCTTTTTTTTTTTTGTGTTGTCAGGGAATGGGAAAGTTTTGCAGGTTTTATATTTCTCTCGTCTAACTTCGAAAATTCGGTGAACCTAACGTTTCGAGGTGAATTGGTGTGGTTTAGTCTACGCGCATAGGTGAAAAAGGATGTTTGAGTACCTGGTTATAAATAAAACTAAAGTAAAACTCACTTTAATACTAGACCCCCCTCTCCCCCCCCCCCTCAAAAAAAAAAAGGAAAGAAAAAGAGTTAATAAAAAAAAAATCGTAAAACTATTTGGAAATAATGCTTATTCAGCACTATTCTGCACGTCGTTTTTTATGCTCCGCTCACCACTAAGCTGACAGTGCGGTCAAAGTGCTCTTTAAACCGGTGATATGTCGATCTTTCGTCACGTGATCACGTGTTCCCGCCCGCCTGCGGAGAGCAAAATAAGGTGACTGAATAGAGACGGTCGAATGGTTCGGCGTGCGCGAAGCTTCTACAAAACTGCCATCTTAGGGCTGGCTCGCGACTGCTTACGTCGACAGAATGAACTGGCGCGCGTCATCTACCGGGGATTTTCGGAAGCCTTCCGATCTACGCACATTCTTGACAATGTTATAAGCGTCCATTTTCGATAGGATAGTACGTAGATTCGTTCTCGTACTGCGAGAGCTTCAGTCTAGTCATATGCGCATATTAGAAGAGTTCCAGGGCTAAACAACAGATGGCGACAGCGTGCCAATGGCAACGTGCGGTCGATTGCACTGAAACGAAAATGTGTGAACCAGTCTTCAGCGTTAAAATGAACACCATTGGGGGAAAAATAAACGTATATATATTCCTCCATTAAGAACGGAACGATTTGTAACTTGCGTTCCTTCGGAAAGAGAAAAAGCTTTTGTCCCTGAATGCGCAGGAGACCAAAAGTTTCTCCCTCATTCGCATCTCAATATGGCGGCCACGAATCGAGCAAATCGAGCTCAATAAGGCTTAACGAGGACGCTATATTGTCGGTATTTTGGCAGAACGCCCGCGATTAAACCGAAAATACTTGGCACAGTGTTACGACGGGCAAATACATCGGGCTACTTGCGCCCCCCCTCCCCCTGTAATGCCTGCAAGTGGCTATCGCAAGAAAAGCAGTCTGCTGTTTCGCACCCATCGGAACAAGTCACTACTTTCGGGACGAGAGGAGCAGCAAATAAAAACATACCACGAGCTTTTCACGCACTGTAGTTATTCCCAAAGTTAGCCTCCCGCGCAGGTAAGGAAACTTGCGTTTCGAACGCAATGTTTCGTAACTTTCTGACGAACATGAATGCGGCCAAAGCCGCCATTTGCGTCAGGTGTTGTGTACGGCTAGCTATACGCTGTGGCCAGATCGAAACCAAGCTTATCGGCCACAAGTCTACCGTCGACTAAAGACCATCCGTCTATAACACAAAGCAAATTTATGTTGCACCACAACGGTCTTTTTTATTTTTTTAATGCTAATGTATCGAACTATACATATGCGTACTTTCCGTCATATGTCAAGCCTGTTCAGCCCTTTCCCGAGAGCTCATGCGCTTTCGTAGGTTGAAAAGGAGGACATAGCTGATGACAGTTACTTCGCCCCGTACGATTGAAGCTACGGCTCAGTCCACACTTAATGGAAGCGGCATTTGACCTTTTGTAGAAGGTTTTGTAGCAGGCAAAATATTGGTTTGGAGCAACCTCTGACGCTTTTGGAGCAGATGCCAACATCTGTTACCAAATCACTTGAAAATAAAAAAAGTGATTTATCGCTGCATGAGTTTATATTTGATAATATTTAGGGTTCCTCTTTGATACTGGAGCATATCACTTTTCAACTTTTTGTAATAAGAATATATAGGGCTCAAAAGAAACAAAGAGCCTTGTTCTTAAAAATAAGGCTCTAATCAGAGTAGGTTCCATTTCCTAAAAACTACTAAAAACGGTTTAACCATAATTCAACTCAACTTTTTAGTTCGAATGAAGCATCTCCCCTCCCAATTTCACACCCGGTAGTTTATTTAGCCCGTAAACATGATTTCTCTAAAATTACATAAAAACAACGTCAATCGGTTAACACGCCTATCAATAAAAATGCGTCCCCCAAGTTTAATGAACCTACCAAACGCAATACCGTTTATAGTAAACTGCTGAATCAACCACCCACAAATATGAAAACCTACATGTCTGCTCTGAAAGTGATATTGCTCTTTAGCGGCGTGGGAATCAGGGTGAAGTCAAAGGTCGCTGCTCTTTCGATAGAATTCTTCACGTGAACAACCTTGGCTACCGTATTTATTCAAATATAAAACGCGCGTTTGTTGTTTTCTTTCTCTTTTTTTTTTCGAAATAACTTTTTTTTTAATTGGAGATAAATTTGCAAATTAAGACCAAATAAGGTATACCCGTAATAGTAACTAGAGTATTTTCCGAGTCTATCGCGCTAATCCAGGCGCTCACCCATGTCAGCCGCTGCTCCTAGCACACCGGTGCAAAGCGGTAGAGCTCGACGCGAGCGAGCGCGCTGGTGAGAGGCGTCAAGGAGGAATAAGACAGACACGATAATCACCGTAGTCACCATCCTACTGTTTTGCGATGTTTTCTCAGGCCTTTTAGCATCTGACATGGCCAACATCGTCTTTAAATTTAGACGATTTCGGCGGTCAACCCGCCAGCGCATCAACAGGCCATCTTGGTTGGCGAGCTATCTCTATGCTTCGTTTTACCTCCTTTCAAAAAGCGGCCGACGCTACTAGCCAACGGGACCAACCAAACAGCTTCAAAGCGCGACATCAAAGCATTCGTCCACCTTCCTGTACGTGCTCTTTTGTCGACTAAACCAAGTGCAGCTAATGTCCTGTTACTTGCGCTTTTGGTATGTGTGTTCGTGGCTGTGTGTGTTCGAGACTTCGACTGTGCTCTGACCTAAATGAAACAAACTATGCGGTGGGTAGAGACGCTGTGAAATACATATTTGTACCAGTTTGTTTTCTTCATAGTATATATATATATATATATATATTTTATTTGCTCAATCCGATCTCAGCGCAGGTGTGGTACTATTCTTAGCAAAAATGACACTTGAGCGTAATATGTGCTCAGTCTCGTATTCATGGTGCAATTTGGCGCAAATGGCGCAGCACTTCCACCACTGAGACCAGCGTTTTAACATGACTACCCGCAGGTCCATCGATTGCACCGTTATCGTTCAAGCGGTCTTATTAAACTCTTTAATGTAAAGCGAAATACCAACTTGCGACGGTATACGACATCTCATCTTGCTGTTACACCACTGGAACGGGAAGCGCACGGTGACATTGGCGACGATTCCACCTTCGTTAACAGCGTACAACACTGCCGTGGTGACGTTGGTGACATGCGGAAATACAAAACCATGGCGATCGTTGGTGGGCACTCGATAAGAGGAAACAGAACTGAACGTAGTAGCACAGGCGACGCGGAGGTACACGGGAGAAGACCCAGCCTTTCTGGATACGCAAAGTTTCCATAACATAATTGCCGTTCTTAAGGCGTTGCGGACTTGGGTTGCGAATTGTGTAGACGGCCATCTTAGCCCAGTGTACGTAGCAGTAGCACTGTTGGCACAACTCCGGAACTTTACTTATTTTTAACAGCTTTGTGTGATCGTTTGACAACGTTCATGCAAAAACGCCAATGCAACCAAGTTTTTCTTCATGTTTAAATTAGGAGACTGAATTATAGGCGGCCTTTGGCTGTAATTTATTCTTAGAGTGTAGAAGGTATTCAAATGTCGACATCGCCACGAGCTGTGGGTAAAATAACTAAAGTTGTATTCACACGGCGAACAAATTGAGGAAACCATGTCCGCGGACCAGAAAAATGTGCATACCACGTGGCTTTGACTTCATTATGAAGAAATCCGCAAGTCCGCCGTGAGTACGCGGATCTGGCTCTAAATCCGATGGTTACCGTGAACCGAAGTAAGGACTGTGAGTCCGAGCTCATAGATTCGGTAGCTGCTTACGCTGCACTTACTACCAAACAAGATCAGCACCTCTAAAAGTTGTGATCTTGCGTCCGTAGCTTTAACTGCACTCCAAGCTAAAAACAAACCACCAGGCAGCGCGCGTGACACTGGATTTTGCGTCTGGCCAATCGGCCAGTGAAGAATACAAATATAAAGGGCCCCAGCGACGAAACGGCATTTTTACTCGTAGAAGAATTTCTTCAACTGCAGTGCCTCCAATACATCAGTACCGAAACAACAATATGAAATGTCAACTCTGGCCTCAGGGAAGAAATGCAGTGGCTGTTTGTGCCGGTAGGGGCCTTACATGGCAGGTGAGATTTTTAAAACCTGACCGATTCATGTGAACCGCGTGGTTCTATGTGCTCGGTCATATTTGTCTTATATTAAAAAAAAAAAAAACATTAAACATTGTTTCTAAGAAAAAAGAAACGACGCATCTTTAAGCTAGAACAGGAAAAGTAAAAAGTAAAAGAAGGAAAAGTTGCTGAGGACGAGCACGGTATGCCGAGGTTCTACCGCGGCCTCCAGTGCGTAGGGTGGAATAGCCTGTGCTTCTCCGGGCATGCACAGAAACCTACCGAGCAGGTGGGGTTCATTATGCCCTTAAGTAGCCTAAAGGCGATTGAATGACTTCTTGTTTTACGTCGACGAGGCTGCCTGTAGAAGTGGTCGCATATTTGCGCGCCACCGAGACGGCGTTTCACTTAAAAAAATTGTTATACGTCCTGGTACGTATCAAACCTATAGCTTTTGCACCACGTTGTGTTTTTACCACGGCGGGTCGTTGCCCACAAGTCTTCACCCCTAACCCAAGAGCCGTTGAATCCAGACACACAAACTCACACAGACAGCATAGCTCCGAAGTACTCTTGTCAACGGGCAGGCCGCTATATAAACTGGACGAAGTGCTGTAGGGTCGGAAACGCGTTTAGCATCTGGTGTCAGGCACGTAGGCAGGGAGGGGGGGGGGGGGGGGCGGCATGGGCTCCACCTTACCCGAAATTTTTCATTTTGCTGGGACCTCCTCTCCCCCCTCCCCCTCATACAGGAAACAATGGAGTGGGCCTGTCAGCAAGTGCCGGATCAGGATGCCTAAGTTTTTTGTCGTTTCGTTGCAGCTGCTGGTAGCGTTCCTGGTGCCGTCCTGCCCATCGCTATCGGAAAACGTCAACACCGTCATCGGAGGCAATGTTTCATCGGCGACATCGGCAGTTACGAGTGTAAACAAGTTTCCGTTATCGCTTGGCCACTCCTGGACTGGTCAGCAGGTGACCCCTACGGTGCAGTTTTCGTTGGAACCGAACGAGTTTCCATCAAGAGCCACATCGACCTCAGCGCCACAGGGTAGAAAAGCGGCAGCATCCTTCAACTTCGCCAGTGGGCCTGACAGCAAGTGCCGGATCAGGACGCCTAAGTTTTTTGTCGTTTCGCTGCAGGTTAGTAAATTCAAATACTTTGAATTCAAAAGCAACTTTTTGTGTTTGTTTGTGCTGCCAGGCCCCAAGGCATGCTTTACGTTGTATCTTGAATTTCTAGAGCTGTTTAGCGTTGTTGCTGCATATGTCCAAAGTGAGGGATTTGGGTTGCTTCTACTGCTTGGTGGGGATATTGAAACCAACCCTGGACCCATGACCAAAGCGCAAGAGGAGTTACTCAACAAAGTTTATGAAATAGTTGTGACGCTTCAGACCGGGCAAACCGACATCCTCCAGGAAGTAAAAGACCTAAAGGCTAAGCAACATTCCACCGAGAAATCGATGAGTAATCTCGCTACACGCGTCGACCAGTTAGAGAGTGATATTTCTACGGTAAAATCAGTCAGCGTTAACAGCGACGTGGGCCCTTCCCCACAGATAGCCGCGGCTGCTAACGAGATATCGGAGCTCAGGGCACACTGCGATGACGCGGAGAGCAGAGCGCGCAGATCAAATCTTCTTTTTTTTTGGCTTCCCCGATAAGGATAAGGAAACATGGGCGCAGTCGGAAAAGACTGTTGTAGACGAGTGTCTCGACAAGTTAGGAGTTGTTCTTGCACCGTCGTGTATCGAAAGTGCGCATCGTCTCGGTATGTTTTCTCAGCAAAAGTGTCGCCCAATAATTGTAAAAATGTTTTCATACAAAGATAAAGAGGCCGTACTTTCTAAGGCCTACAAATTCAAAGGAACATCATTTTCCGTGAGTGAGGATTTCATACCATCAGTGCGACTTGCGCGGCAAAAGCTATTAGAATTTGCAAGACCACAAGATATACCTTTCAAGCCGCGCTTCGACAAACTGCTGATTGGAAATAAGTGCTATATCTATGTACCTCAAACAGACTGTGTCAGTGAAGTGAACTCCCACGGGCCAGAACAGAATTTACCTAGACGTAACGCCGAAATTACTAACCGTGCTTCCGCTCAGCCAGAACGTGACATCGTAAATCCTAATCAAGCTTCAGCTTCGTCATAACGTTCAAGGAGGGGTGAGGCTGCTACTACCAATACTTTGCCTAATAATAATATTTCTGTTCTTTTTACGAACATTAGAAGCATTATGAATAAACGGGACGATCTGTCATCAGTTGTGGACTCTTCTAACGCGGATGTTGTCGTGTTAAGCGAGACATGGTTGTCCAGTAAGATACGCAACTGTGAAATTTTGCACTGTCAGAGACGTTTCCACTTCTATCGTCACGACAGGGAAGAAAGAAAGGGTGGTGGGGTGTTGGTCGCGGTAGCAGAAAATGTACCATCGTTTTCTATCAATATTTTTTCTGAACTCGAGCTGCTATGGGTTGGTCTCCAGTTAAAAAATAAAAAATACATTTTAGGCGTGTGTTATCGCCCTCCTTCTAGCAATGCTGCGTTTCTAACGAATCTGCACGATGCGATCAACTCAGTCATTGTTCGTTTCCCGAATGCACCAATACTACTGTTGGGTGATTTCAACTACCCATCTATAATATGGTCAGACGAGGGTGCAAACCTTAGTCACTTCTCTTCTGAATGTAGTGAGTTTTTGAATCTTTGTTTAGATTTCAATTTCTCTCAAACTGTTACAAAACCGACGCGTACGACTACAAGTGCTGCTGTGCTTGATCTCATATTAACAACATCGCCTGAGCTGATCTCCTCGTTAACTTACATGCCTGGCCTCAGTGATCATTCCCTACTACACTTTTTTTTAAACATTCCTGGACGCAGTAAGTCCAATCAGACGAAAACATTTTTGGACTATGCTAGGGCTGATTTTAATTCAATCAACAACGAACTTTGCCATTTTCTAGAGGACTACATAGGTTGTTTTGCTGAGCGCTCAGTTGATGATAACTCGTGTTTATTTAAAGAGAAAGTTATGTCACTCATGAACGCCCATGTTCCCCTTCGCGTGGTATCTTCTTCACCAGAATCACCATGGTACAGCGTGACATTCAAAAAGCTGTCAAATAAAAAGAAACGATTATTTCGCACTGCAAAGCTATCGGACCATGTACAACGCTGGGAGGCCTACCATGTTGCAGCTAACGTATATAAGAAAGCAGTCGAAGAGGCAAAATTACATTTCTTTAACAATACGCTGCCGTCAATGTTGCTTAACAATCCGCGTCAATTCTGGAAAGTTATTAACCCTCCTTCTAGTACTGGCATAGTGCTTAGGGACACCCATGAAGAGGAGGTGCCAAGTAAAGTGTGTTCTTTTTTGTTAAATGATGTGTTTGTTGGATCTTTTTCATGCACGGTAACCTCAGATTGTCCTGTATTTAGAACTTATAATTTTTTGCCCATGTTTCCTGTTATTGTAAACTGTAAAGGTGTGTCTAATATTATTGAAAACCTTAAAACCAATACGACCGCAGGCATTGATAATATTAATGCTAAGTTTTTGAAAAACACTAATACGTACTCATGCGTTATCTTATCTAAATTATTTTCGCAATCACTCGAACAAGGAGAATTGCCAAAAGATTGGAAGGTGGGGAAGGTGATCCCTCTCCACAAAGGTGGCGATAAGCATAACCCTTCAAACTTTCGTCCCATTTCTTTAACGAGCATTCCTTGTAAAATCCTTGAGCACATGATTTACACTAACATTTTCAATTTTCTAGATTCAAATTCGTTTTTTAACTCAGCGCAACATGAATTTCGAAGGTTTTATTCATGTGAAACTCAACTCCTAACCTTTACTCATGACCTTCACGTAACTTTTGACCGGGGTTCCAGGACTGACTGCATATTTCTTGATTTCTCAAAAGCTTTCGACAAGGTTCCTCACGCGCTGCTTCTTCATAAACTCCGTAAACTTAACATAGATCTAAATATAATCGCTTGGATAGAATCGTTTCTATCAGACCGTTACTAATTTGTTCACGCTAACGGAACTAATTCTTCAACTTCACCTGTCAAGTCCGGTGTCCCACAAGGTTCCGTATTAGGTCCACTTCTGTTTCTTATATATATTAACGATCTTCCCACGCATGTATCTTCTTATATTAGCCTATTCGCTGATGACTGTGTAATTTATAAGGCAATCATTAACGACTCTGACATATCTGCTCTTCAGACCGATATTAACAACGTCACCCGCTGGCGCGATAATTGGCTTATGGAACTTAACACCTTTAAATGTAAATCTATGAGAGTGTCCCGTCAAAATAACACTTGTCCCTCCTACTGTATTAATAACTCCACCTTGCTTTCTGTGTCTACCTATAAATATCTCGGTGTTCATATAACCAACGATCTCTCCTGGAACATCCATGTTGACTATATCACTAACAACGCTAATCGCTTATTAGGCTATCTCAGAAGAAACTTTTCCCTTGCCCCTGTTTCACTTAAACTTCTCCTATACAAAACTTTAGTGCGCACCAAACTTGAGTATGTAGGCTTTATCTGGAACCCTGGCGTATCCCTAGCATCATCCATTGAATCCATTCAAAATCGCTCCGCACGTTTTATACTTTCTAACTATCACCGTACAGCCAGCGTCACCTCCAAGAAAGCGTCTCTACATTTGCCCAATCTCTCCTTTCGTAGAAAAATAGCTCGCCTCTGCTTATTTCACAAAATTTATCACTCTAACCCAGCACTTCGAGCCTCATTAATTTCAGAGCCATCATACATATCGCCGCGCACCGATCATCCACTAAAAGTAGGAATCCCCTACTGCATCACTTCCACCTTTTATGCCTCCTTCCTACCTCTGACCTCCGTCGACTGGAACCGCCTTCCCGCATCCGTGGTCTCACTTACTGACGCTGTTGATTTTAAAACCGCCATAACTGATGTTCTTAACAATGTTCCATAGCGATTCTGTACATTGTGTTTTGTTTGTTTTTTGCGTTTTGTTTTTATTGTTCACCTTATATTGATGTATATATTTCCACTCCTCTCTGTAATGCCTTCGGGCCCTGAGAGTATAATAAATGAAATGAAATGAAATGAAATACAGCATTTTGTCATAAGCGCCCCCCCCCCCCCCCGCCCCCCCCGAAACAAAATCCTGACTACGTGCCTGTCTGGTGTGATAGAATAACTGACGGGAAGGGGCTCATGGTACTTAAGAAACGCGGCAACAACCCATGAATTTATTCTTACTTAATTGCTTCGTAAGCAATATACATGTTTAAGAACAGAAATTATCGCTTTAGAAAGTCAAATAGATTTCACAACATTTTATTCATGAACATATTGAACATTTTTCGTACTTAGCATTTGTCTGTTTAATTTATAATTGATTTACATCAAAATGAAGATCATTTCTAGAAAGCGAAATAAATAATCCTTTGAAGAATTGAAAAAGGACGAGAAATCTTATCACATTTAACTTTTATTCCGAATTAAAATGTATATTTCACGTTTCACTACCACCTTTGATAGTCATAAATGACCACACAATTTCGCGTTGTGGTATTGGAACTTGTTATATCTTGCTATGAGATTGCAAACATACGTATTTTAATATAGCTTGGGGTTTTTGGATAACTACGTTTCTCTTCTGAATTTAATACATATTGAATTTGGTGTTTTCGTCGAGGTCAGTTTCTGTACTCAAATGCTAATATTTATGTCTGAATTTTGAAATAAAAATGGGCGTAAAACATCGTCGATTCTTAAAGTTTCTTTGCATGCGGCAGGGACGAGGACATTAATTACGATAAATAGCATATCAACACATCCGGTTCAATAACGTGTCAAGTAGCGTCATCCGGTAGACAGTACTCAGTCAAGTAATTAATACCCCTGTTACACGGGCCCTTTTAACGATCATTCAGTCAAGGATTGTTGGCATGCCCCAACTGTCATCGAGCTCGGCCAAGTCGTCCAGTGTTACCAGGTGTTACACGCAGGCACGAAGCCAGGATTTTGGTTCGGGGGGGGGGGGGGGGGGGGGGGCGCGGGCGCCTATGACAAATTACTTTATGAGGAGGAGGGGGAGAGGGGGGTCCCAGCAAAATGAAAGATTTCGGGGGGGGGGGGGGGGGGGGAGGGGCGCCTATGACAAATTACTTTATGAGGAGGAGGGGGAGAGGGGGGTCCCAGCAAAATGAAAGATTTCGGGGGGGGGGGGGGGGCGGGCCTCATGGGCTTCCCCCCTGGCTACGTGCCTGGTTACACGGTACATGGGCCTAACAGACCCCAAATTTCGATACCCGGTTGAAACCGAGAAAAAAAAATTGGTGTCAGTACTTTTTTTTTTGTAAGTGATGCAAATGAATTATATGAGAGCTTTTTATTAATTTGAAACGTCTAACACAAAATATAGGGTGGTCCAAGTCACCAGGCTCGATCTAAAATAGACCGTAAAAATCGACGCCTGCACGTAGCAATCTAAACTTTTCGTCAAAGGTGTATTTCACAGGTCGGTTTTTTTTTTGTGAAATTACAAAACGTAGTTCTCTTACTGTAAAAAACAAGTCCGCGAAACTTGCCAGGGTCTACGGCGGGCAGCGACGCAGGCGGCAAGAGTTCAGTAGCGGGGTGTATTTGGCATTCGTATTGATAGATGGCGCTACTTCCTTATCGCGACGCCTCGCGACCACCGTGGTTTATTAAAATGAACATAATCTTTTTGAAATGCACCTTAGGTTAAAAAATAAATGCGGACTATAAAAGAAAAACAAAGTAAAAAAACGCGTCTGCATAACGACGGCGCTTTTGCTGCCAACGGATTTCGTCTGCGTGTCGTCTGCTTCCTTTCGCTGGTCGGCTGCACCTTCGGACGCTGCTCCCGACGACATCTATCAGTACGAACGCCAAACACACCCCGCTACTGAACCCCTGTCGTCTGCGTCGCTGCCCGCCATAGACCCTGGCAAGTTTCTTGGCCTTATTTTTTACAGAAAGAGAACTACGCTTCGTAATTTCACAAGAAAAAACTGACCTGCGATAAACACCTTTGACGAAAAATTTAGATTGCTACGTGCAGGCGTCGATTTTTATGGTCTATTTTAGATCAAGCCTGGTGACTTATACCCCATTCACACGGCCAGCATAAAGGTACCTTTAACATAGGTTCCTTTGGAATCGGCGAATCAGTCCGTGCTCTTAAGTCGCGAGCACACGTCACGCGCGGAAGATCGTAAATTGATTGGCCGCAGAGAATAAAGGTCCCTTAGCTAAAGGTACTTCAGGGTCGTGTGAATGGGGTATTAGACAACCCTATATAATTAACTTTTTTTTTTTAGAGTAAAGAAACGATAATCAGAACGTTTCACACGAATTTAAGCAAGAAAGACATAACGAAAGTCTTATCGGCACCGATATCACAATGGCCGCGCTTGCCGAGTGTGGGCTTACGGGACGTGCCTTGATCGTTTCAGCGGCAGCTCTGGCCCCAAATCATACCTCTTTCGACAATACTTGCTGCTATGACACTTTCTAAATACCTCCCCCACTCTTCAGCATTAGTAAGTTCTTCACTGGCGCTCGCCATCGGCGGGTTGTCGGCTGATTGCGACTGAGTCAGTGTCCTTAGCGTAGTAACAGCTGACAGCGCTCGAGTAACTAGAGTAGCCATATGGACAAACGCTAAAAGTAATTCGTAAAAAAGAAGAAAAAAAGCTTGCGTGCAGAATTTAGGATTCTGGGTTCAATCTCCACCCCTGCCCGTTTCGATCTGGATGAGCATCGTACCGGCGTGCGGTCGTGTATCACTACTGCGTGATGCATGTTAAAGACCCCAGGCTGGCGGTTGTACTGCACTGGCTAAATTTCTCATCTACAGCTGGGAGACTCGTCGCCCGTTGAGGCAGACCAAGTTCTAGGATGTATAAACATACGCACAACCCAAATCGTGTTGTTGTTCTTTTTAGAAAAAAAAAAAAAAAACCGACGATTTGTGCATCTGTTGTCGAGCGAGCAGTTTGTCACGATTGGTTCCTTGCGAGTTAGCCGAGTCCTCGAACGTGGCACGAACCTCGGCGAGCTAAAGCCCCTTCATGTTTCAAAAGTAGCGCAAGGTGCGTCGGGCACGTGCAACGTGCAGCCCTGGGGAAGACCATGGCGGCAGAGCGCAGCACTGAGCTAGATTTCAGACGCCATGAATTTCCGAGAAGTGGCGCGCGGCACGTGCCTCGAGCATTTCTACAACAATGAATGGCGCCACTTTTCCCAGGATAGAGGGGCTTTACGGCGAACCAGGAAAAAGCGACCTCTTGCTAAATTACCCAAGCACGAAGGAGCATGCTGCGAGTGCCGTTACATGCGCTGCACGTGCTGGCGTAAGCAGTAGTAGCTTTTCTAAAGCAATTGACTAAAAGAAATGGCATCTTGCACACACTTTCGTCAATGCCTTATTTTGGTGTTTTACTTCGAACCTTTTATACGAGCATGGCGAGCGCGTGTGGCGGGTGTACATACATTCCCAGCATTCTCCTTGATACTTGGGTAATTTAGCAAGAGGACTATTGAACAGGTATCAAATCTCGATAACCGTGGTACGACAGGTCCACGGACCTATTTTAGGACATTTGCCCACGTGATGCACAACATTCAACAGGTCCGCAGACTCGTCCGCGGATACGCGTTCCTGTGGTCCGCGAATAAGCTCTTGAGTTTTGCATGTTTTTTTGCGCCTGGAACATGGCAGATTTCAAACCACAAAAAAAGGTGACGTCACCGATTTTCTAAGAACTTGTCCGAGGACATGTCCGCCGTGAGAATACACCATTATTATCGTCCGCCATAAACAACAGTTTTAATGGTACCAAAAGAACCTGGCGACCGCTCGCTATTCTGCACGCGCTTAAACGCGAAGCACACAGTTATGGCCACCACTGGATCCTTTAAAAGCATACTGAATTGAAACTCAAAATATACATTTCACGTTCAGAGATAAGTTAAACATGGTGAACTCTCTATGCTAATGACAATTTCAAGCTTGTACTTTGAATGGATGGTTATATGTTTCGCTCCAAAAGACCGATTCCAGCGAGCGCTCGAGGATCAGCCATCGGAGAACAGGATGCATCCTGGGAGACGTTACGTCAGTTGGGCCAGCACGACCAAAGCTGCTTGGGGGCTGGCGTGGTTATGAACTCCGCCACTTGATGTCGTCGACGCGTTACAACCTGGCCATCGTAGAGTTGCCCTTCCCCGCTCCCCGCAGGAGTTGGATAGGCCGCGAGGATAAGGGAAATTCGGTTCGACAGGGCTTTGACGCACACAGCTTGCCGCCGAACTTCTGCGATTTATTCCTTTTAAAAATAACTTTGGCGTATTTTTGAACAAAAAAATCGTATATATCTGTGGTGTGGCCGCATGGTTGACATTTAGACAATAAAATAGTCGGAATTTAATTGCAGGATCTCTTTAATGACGCTGGTAAATGCTCCTCAATAAACTCACTCCCCGCCCAAAAAAAATAATGAAAAAAACAAAGGAACATAACAAAACCTCAATTTCTGATATTTCCCTAATCGTTTGGCGCTCGGTTTTAAACGACCCGTGGCGTGATAAGTGGAACTGTAGTAATGACCCCCCCCCCCCCCCTCCCATTTCTCCCCTCTGCCACCAGCTTATTGCCTCCGCCTAATACTTTACCCCCTTTAACACTATATTCGGTTGTTGCAGAAATCATGCGACATTCGGTAAAGCGTGACTTTTGTCGCGACGAGACCGCGCAAACAAAAGTCCACCACAGCACCCGAACCGCACTTCCCCAGCGGGGGTTTCTGGTGGGCACGCAGACCCACACACACAACACAGTTCCAGCTCATTTTTCTTCTCACAAGCGGCGCTCTGCCGAAACAGATGCTTCCTTCCGACCCCAAAGCAAAGACCCCGTTGCGTCCTTATTCTCCGGCCGCCCATTGACAACGGTCTACAGAAGCGAAACCCTGCTCAATGCCCTGCCATGATCTCCCTTATCAAGCCACAACGCCCCCCACGCAGCACTGACAACAACAACAACAACTACATCAACCACAAACACCGCAAAGAAAGAGGAAAGCCAAACATGCGTCCGCAACAGATAGTCAGACAGACAAACGGGCGCGCCTGGGCACAAACAGATGACGCAGTAAGCAAGCAAAGAGGCATCGCGACAACCGAAACCGCCCGCCATGTTGAGCCGGAAGTTCGCCACAAACTGACTGCCATTTCCGGCCCGCCGCCGAGCGCCATATTTCATCCACGTCTGGAGGCTATCGCTTCCGAAAGCGGTTCCTATTTGGCGCCCCCAAAATGGCGGCCTTCATCGTTGTTGTACTCGTCTGCCAAAAATGAGAACAAAATGGCGGGGAAACAAATAAGTGTGCCTAGATTTCACAGTGTTTCCAACCACTAGATCGGGGTCACGTGGTTTATGACCAGCGTTTTGCAATACGGGTAGTAACTGAGGGACAAAGCTAGCTGCCTTTGCCTCTACTTACTGTTAGGACGCGTTCGAACGCCGGACGCAAGACGCAGGCGTTCGGCACTCGAAAGTGTTCGAACAGCAAGTGGAGCCAAAAGCAGCTAGCACTGGGTCTACCCGCTATTTATTCAACCAGAGCTCGGTGTGCTGACGTCCCCGTGCGCTCTCGTTTCCTCCTCTCACTCAGTTTCCACCCGCATAGCCAGCAGTATTCAATGGCGGCCATAGCTGAGTTCGTCGCTGCCGAACGCGAGTGTGCGATGAGCTTCCACGTCGCTTCCGCAACTTTCACTTCTCACCACGAGATTGTGCATGTCTCAGATAATAAGTGCATACGGTATTGTCCTGAGCAAGTGCTCAAGTGTGGCGCCCAGTGGATAGGAGAATACGAAAGCTTTGATCGCCTGCAAGCGTCTTCGTCTTGTGGCGCGTTTAACAACTGCGGTTTCGCGGGCGGATCTTGCGTAGGCGGAAAGTGGATTTCGGAGCCGGGGGGCAAAATCGACTCGTCGCTGGCGGAAAATCTGGATATAGGTGCCGGAATGATCCAAATTTTCCGCCACGACGTCTGGATTTCCTCACCCGGCTCCAAAATTTACTTTTCGCCTGCGCGGATCTGCCCACGAATTCGCAAGTGTGAACGTGCCATTGCTGCCTGTTTTCTTCCTGTGACCAGGTTGTGACCAGTTTGTGCAGGATTTGATTGATTTCAAGCGAAAGCTTAAAATATGTCGCGTTTAATTATTATCCAACTAGATAAAAATGAAAGCGCCTTCATTGTGCCGTTTGCTGGATTGCGAAAAGGGCGGCCCTCGCCACCTGCTCGTTGTGAGAAGGGCTGTTCTTTGTAAACAACACGAACTAGTAAAATATAAAAATACCTTCCTTCAGAATTTTCCACGATCGTTACATTGGTCGTGCAGATTATCATGAATACGCAGGAGACGTTTAGAAGGACGCAATTGAGTTGAATAATTACTTCAATTGAGTTGAAGAATTAAACGTAAGCGAGATGTAACTTTTTTTTTTCATAAATGCCTCGATGGCTTAATCCATTGCCATAATCTCACGCCATCTATAAATATTCACGTTCCAAGGCGAGTTTCGGGAGTTTCTTCTGCTGTTTTTTTTTTTTAAATCAAATTATTTAATAGATTATTTTCAAGAGTGAGCGTCATTGCCCCCTCGCCATTGTTTCAGCACGTACTCAGAGCATGTATTAGACACGAAGGCATGCCTAAGTGATCGGCGTCAACTGAGGTTAGCTCGTTTCGAAAACGAGTGCAGAGTTCCTCGGCCAGAACTCGAATCCAATAGCACGTGCTCAAAAAATTGCGACCGCAAAAGTTGCTTGATAAACTTTTGAAAGGGGTCTATTAGGCCCATGACCCGCATACTATACTTGTAAAACACCTTCGGTGCAGCAAATGTTAACGTAGATTTTAAGTTCTTTTTTTTTTTTTTTTTACTAATTTGTGATCTCATTGTCGGTACATCATTACCACGGCATCAGATGTTTACGAACACAATGAAATTATAATTAAAGAACATCTAGAACAACTTCTGTCTTTGTCTAACGCTTACTGAGGTTTGCGCCACAAGTTCTCTTTCATTTATTTCTTGTGCGACGGCATACCGTTGTGCAGAAAAAGACGACGACTAGCACACGAAAACAGCTGCTCACTTTAACTACAATAGAGACACCAAAAAAGAAAAAAAAAAGGCTCGCAGATCTGGTAACTGTTTTCCGATACGTTCAAATCTAAACTTCGGATCAAATGGGCCGCGCGAGCCGTAAAACTAACTCACAGGCGAGCGAACTGACCGTCCGAACTCCACATGCGCTTTCTTATCCGTTTCATTTTGTTCTACATTTTTACGTGTGTATTATACTATAGTTCATACCTCCAATTTATTTCATCGTCAGCACACCGTTTTAACAAAAACAAACCTATATAATAAAATATCGCGACTCGAACGAACAAAGAAGAAGAAAAAATGTCGCCGCAACTTACACGACAGTAACTGTTAGTGGCCGACTATGTATGATACAAAGGTAACAGCTTCTTTTTTTTTTCTTTTTTTTTTCGGGGGAGGGACGAGATAGTCGGACGGGTTGGTAGCATATTATACCCCCATACAACTCATTCAATAGACGTACGCCGACTGGGACGACTGCTCTTCTTATCTCGGCGGCCGAGACACAAAAAGCACAATTTAGACGACTGGTCCACACTCTTTCCGACTCTCCCAAAAAAACCCGCAGTTTGAGTTTATGGACCATTGTGTGTGTCTGGGGTGGAAGGGGGGGACGCGACCAGCGGGCGATTCTCTGCCGCGGCGGCAGTACATTTTCAAAAGCGCGGGAAGTCCCGTATGCTATCTCTTTTCCGTGTGTCTTCGACAGAGAGAAATTCGGCGAGCCATTCTTGTAACCTTCGCCTGCGACGCTTTTGTCTCGCGTCTTGTAACCCTTGCTGTTTTTTCTTTCTTTTTTTTTTATGGTTTCGTGTTTTTTTTTTTTTTTTATACTTGTACGTACATTTTGTTCGTTTCTCTTTTTATGAGCTCCTACTCTCGCTTCTGAGTGATAAAATTGCGGCTTCTAAGCGAGGGATGGAGTACATAATACGTGCTCGTATTTATTATATATATATATATAGAAACGTAATCGCGTGTAGTATCACACTACCGGATAGTGGTTAAAATTTCAAATTGCTTATGGACGGGGCAGTGTTCGCCCATTAATACGCTACATTATTCTCAGTATTATGCAAGCTGCGACTCGCAATGCTCAATTTATCGATACGAACGTCACTTTGGGAAGTCGACAGAATTGTGGTTCACAATTAGCGTCGTGTGATACGGGTGACAAGTGACTCGAAATATTCGAGTTTTAGTGGTTCATCATATTCCTAAAACATTGTCGTTTCATTTTAAACGTGAAGAAGAAACTGTTGCAGAGTCTGTCATGTTGAAAGCCATTGAGGATGTCGCTAGTTTATATTGTGATTTAATATTATCTAAGTTTCATTACCTTGGTAATAATTTGTTGCACGCTGTGCACTATCACGAACAATTGAAAGATGTTAATGTGCTTGTGCGAATGAATGAGTGAATGAATGGATGAATATTTGAATTAACAAATGAATGAAGAAATCAATCACTCAATCAATTAATTACTGCCCTTTTATAAATTACATGGCATACCTGTAACTTGTGAGGGTCTTGCAGAACTAGATACCTGAACGTGTTTCTGTCTTCTATTATCCCTACCGTACTGTATTAGAGAAACATGTTTCCAATGTGTCAGTTTTGTTCCACTAAAGTGGACTGCGCCAGCAACGAGGACAGTGTTCCTGTTATTGCGTGCAATAAAGTCCGTGACAACAGGCTGAGATTCTGATACGCATCTCGTGTTCAATCTTTTCTGGTTTATTTTGTTTCCTCTCAGTTTATCCTTCCGGAAATATGAACGGAAATAGATGTACCAGAGGTGCGGGGAAAAGAATCGCGCCTTGAGACGTTTCCACTCTTTTTTTTTAAGTTAAAAAATATATAAAAAGAAACAAATAAAAAACAAAGTAGTTGGTTGATAAGATGTGATGAAGCTTTGTAATTTTGTTTCAAGTTTTTTTTTCACTTTTTTTACAATGTGTATTTTACGCGCTAAGAAATGAGTGTTTTGGGTCAGGTCTTTGGTTCTCACTCCAGCCTCTTTCTTTTTCACTTTAGTCGCCTTCTTTCAGCAAATATATCTTATTTTTACTTATCTCCTACTCTAATTCTTTGATTATACTCTAAATATAACGTTGTTGTTTTTTGTTTTTTTTTTTAATTCATATTTAGTATTAGGTTTTATTTACGTGCGAATCCCGTCCTCAGTCCTCACCCTAATCGTGGCTGTTATGACCGTAACGCTGGCTTCGCCGCACTATGACCGTAAGTTAGGAAAAGCCAATCCCGCCTTTCAAAGGGAACCCTGCAAAGGGGTACGTTCGCTCAAACCGGGTTCGAGGTGTTCGTCAGAGAAGGCACAAATAATACTATTGGGAAATGGACAAAGAATAGAAGAGAGAGATACAGTAAATACAAGAAATAGGTACGAAGTACGAGAAAGTGGCAGAAGCGTTCTAGAAGACAAGGCCGTAGTTTTAGAATTTCTACGTCACAGACTGGAGGCCAACCGGACGTGAGTGCTGCGGCACCATTCGTCTGGGACTCGCCTTCAATTAGAAGAAACTCAGATCTCAATTTAACGCTGACGGGGCAATCGTTTCCTTAAGCCTTCACTAACCATAGAAGGTGTTGCGAAAACACCGAGATAGTTTACGCCCCTCCGCCTCCACATCGACGCACCCACAAAACGCGGCCGGCAACAGCGTGACACTTCTATGGCGTCACCAAACAAAAATATAAAAAAAAACACTTTTTTTTTGGAAAGGGGGGGGGGGGGGGGGGGCACTAAAAACACACCAGTCGGAGACGCGTTCCTGTCATCATACTGCGCTTGCGCAGAAACGACATCCGCCTGAGGTAAAGCGTCCGCGTGTGCGATGTACCACCAGCAGCGCCACCGCAATTCCCACACGAGGACACGTTCCTAGTCGACGCGACGACAGTTTATGATCGATGCCCCGCGAACAACTCCGCCTCACTGCCACACACTCCAAAAACGTACTCAGAGAAACGACTGAACGGAAAGGGGGTTAGAGCGGGCACGAAACAGCCGCATCAAAGAAACCTTCCCGCTGCCTACCGAACGCGCAGATATATCTCGGGAAAAGGCCCAAGACGCGGTGAGGACGCCACGAACGCGGCGCCCTTCGACGCTTTAAGAGAATAGCGGTGCGGATTAGCATGCAGATGGGTTCTGCTTACGGAGGGAGAACCGCCGATAAAAGGGAGTCCCTTTCTACGCTCCGTTCGCTCCTAATTGCCGACAGCGGCGCGGTGCGAGTTACGCGTTCGCCGGACCAGTCAGAACGCCTCCCTCTCATCACCTAGGCCTACCCTCTGCACCTCTCCATGGGCGACAGCGTGATCACGTGAGAAAGGATAGGGGTATGACTGGTCCAACGAGCCCGTATCCTTCACCGCACTGTCAGCTTGGGGATGAATGGAGTATAGACCCTTTCACCACCAACTCTCAGAACGGAGGGAAAGAGGGGGGGGCATTTTTTTTTTTTTTTAGAGAAAGTCGTTTTGCGTCGCGTCGCTCGCACGTTTTCGTGGATGGAGGCGCCTGCCAACTGAATGGACGAGATGCGTGAGCCACTCTTTTGAAAAGGGAATGCCTCTCCCCAGTCATTCCAATCTACTAAATGGTGTCTCCCCTTCCTTGGGGTCTCAGTCAATTACCCTTTCACCTCTTATTCTTTCTTCCCTACAACGCGACGAGCCAACTAAGGATTTTCTCTCCGGGGTCGCATTCGAGCCCGGGGGTTCAGGTGTAAATAAATATGCAAATGGCGCCTAGGCTTGTGTGACCCGGTTCCGAATAAAGCCATCGAGAACCGCCTCGGAAATGGCGCGCACATTCTCTTCTTGTTAGTGTTGTCTTCTTGAAGTAGGCACAGTAGAGAAGGGGGTCTGGATTTGGCTTTGAGAAACGGGAACTCCTTTAGAAGGAAGCTCGGAGCTTTCGTTTATTGTTTTCTTTGTTCTGCGTCGCCCTCGACTAGGGAGACTGAGGCGGAGGTCGTTGGAAGAATCAGGCCCGCTTTTGTTTTCGGTAGAACACTTCTCTCGGGGCAACTGTGGCTGAGTGCGTACTTCTCCTACGACCTTATTTCAAACTCCCTTAAACTTACATCATCGGGAGGGTTTCTTCGGTTACTCATTTTTATCGTATCGCGAAAGAGTGAAAACGTTGCTTGATCATAAAGATGTCTTATAGGAAATAGATGCGTTTTACAAAGTATCAAATGGTATCTTAGAAATCCGAGAGGAGGTGGGATAAGAAGGCGTTGAAGTAAAGCCCCTTAAAAGCTCCAAGCATACTCTTCTTGTTAAAGAAAATGTCACCCGGCACGCTCATGCTTTTAGGAATATTTTTTTTTAATTTCCATTTTTTTATATGTATTTAGCAAAATCCGAGTTCCTGCTGTATCCTATTTTTTTATGAAGTTTCTTTTTTTATCTCCTTTTTAAAGCAACCTAATATAACAATTAGAGCTCCTACGGTTGCGGAAAAGATTCTCTTGGTACTTTTCCGGCGTTAACAGACGCTTTGAGTTTCCAATAAAGAATAGGGTTAGGGTTCGATTGGGCCTTCACTAGCGGGGAGGTTTTCTCGCCAACGTTAATGGCAAAATATATAATGTAATACGCAGTCTGCATACTATATGAGTATGTGTATATTAAAAAAATGAACTGAGACCAAACTAACAAACGCCTAGGCATGCGCGCATATAGCTATTGTATAGACTGAGCAATAGCGATTCTGCGTAATTCTGAGTTAATAAGCTGGTAATGAGGCGTTTACATCTTTTTCTTCTATTCGTAACATTGTTTGAAGAAATGTAAAATTTATAACAAAACAAATTCATAAACAATATTTATGCACACATTTTGCATCAACCATCAGATCTGAAAAAAAAAATGCCTGTAACATTGTTTATTATTGTTTTATAGTGACTACAGATGTGTCTGCTCTCATCTTCGTCCCAATCGAGAACGCACACTTATTTTAAGTACATACTAGATCTCAAAATGAGCAATTGTGTACTGAGCACAATTTGAGGCAGTCGGAACGAGCCTCGTCCTACTCTAACAACTGGTCCCATTCATTTCATGTAGTACATTATGTAAACAACTGTTTTTGAGCCTTGACGTAGTAAAAGGAGCCCAGAAACGCAGTAGTGAGCAAGATTACTAGGATTGCCAAAACTGATTTCGTTTTGGCAACATACATATATTGAGGTCTGTCTGCTGGGCGGGGGCATATATAACAGTCATATTATCTTTCTTCACTTATCATCTCATGGCCGACACTCCCAAGAAAAAACTGCGTTAAAAAATACTATTTTTAATTTTTGTAAGATTTTTTTATTTAATTATATTGATATAAAATCTATTATTATGTAAGATTCAGCAAACCGTCCGACGTTAACGTCAAGTAGAGGCATCGATATTATACTACTTTATCCCTAACAATTCCCACCCTTTTCCCCCACCCCAGTTTAAGTAATGCATCCGGCAAAGAAGCATGTTCAGTTCCCTGGGGAAAAAGGTAAGAGGGAAAACCACGTTCGCACGCACTTTTAAAGGACCACTTACAAAAAGCCGGCCGGCAGCGTTGGCCGTAAGGCCTAAATTAAAGAGATTGCATTTCATCGCGGATTAGTTACCCCAGCCGAAAGCACATAGACGAGACACAGCCCTACGCAGGGTTGACAACAAAGTGTTTCGTCAGCTTTGCATGGACACACCACTTACACATTAAAAAAAAAAAAAGAAGGGACTTGTCGGAGAAAATCCGACTTTACGACGCAGTTTAGAACGGACCGAAACGCTCGGCGAGTGAGAAATCCCCTCCTTTGAAATCACTAACAGGTTTTTCAAAGGGGTATCGAGCAATCTATACTCTGTTTTCGTCTCGCGATGGACCGCAGCGAATGCTACGAGCCATCGCCGCCAACCCAACACTGTGAATAAATCACGTGACTACGCGCCTCGTGCGTCCCTCAACCCTCCCCAAGGCCACGTGATACTCACGTGGCACGTGATTGGCTACCATCACGTGTAGCATTCGCTGCGATCCAAGTAAGACAGCAAACATCGTATAGCCGCTACCGCACTTCCCAGGGATGGATCAATCGGCATAATGACTTCGAGTATAAATTTACTTAATTAGCTTTTTTTTTTCTCACGCACGGTTGTCAGACGAATGCCTAACAGTACTGCTATCTTGTTTCAGCGGGTGCACGCCAAAAAGGGTTGATATTTATGGGTTCAAGAAGGCCTTTAACTACTAAGTCCCCCCCCCCCCCTCCTAAAATCCTGGGATGCTGTTAGCGAGTTAAACGGGTTAATAAAAATCTGTCACCGGATTACGACCGAGGGGTGCGCTTGGTTTACGAGCGTAAGACGAACTTAACGACCTCCGACTCGAAAGTAATTGTCTGAGTGCTGTTCCTCGCGCCTGAAAATTTTCGTGGGAGAGTTGTGAACTTTGAATGCGATTTCACGACTCACTTGCCTAGGTTGCGACACAAGTTCAAACCGATGCGCACGTGCGGTTTTGCAAGGGTATAATCTTTTCCCGCGTAGAATACGAGATTGTAACGTATTCTCGGAGCTCCGGTTGACTGCGACGGGCGCGTTTGGCGGTATTGGCTTACGGGTCTGCGACAGAAAGAGCCGCCACCGACGCTGATCACGAGGGGTTAGTCTAGTGCACCTAAAGGAGTCTAGGTCCGCGCGTTAAGTGTAACATTGAATCGTTTGCGAAATCTTGCCGTACTGTTTTTGATTTTCGGTTCTGCTGATTTGGTGGTTGGGCGTTTGTTGAGCTTGGATTGACATACTGAAAAATGTGAAATCAGAAAAAGGAAGTAAAAGGTGTGTAACAAAGAAAGAGAGAGCAAAAAAATATATATATGGAGATAAAAAACAAAACAAATATAGACTCTAATTGGGTTTCGTGGTTTCTGGCCATAGAGGGAGGCGTCCAGCGGAAGGTGATTCCAATCAGAGGAGTTCAGTGTATGCACAATGGCGGAGAAAATAATCTAGTACAACCTAACGATACAGCCCAAATTGTGAGGTGCTTTTCGTTTTGTTGTACTAATGAATAGGGTGTTTTAGTAGATCGTTTTCACTTTCCGCTCCACTCCGAGCTTGCCCAACTGCGCGTGCGCTGCCGGCTATGTCTAAACTCAGAGCGGCCGCGCCTGCGCAATGGACATTGTGCCGCTGCGTAGAACGGAGCGGGCGCACGAAAGAGGCCTACCAAAACTCGCTAATGTTACAGCAGTTCGTGATATTGTATAGCTGTGTATATTGCGTAAAAAGGAAGAGCGAGACCTAACTCGAAAGAAAATTATTAACATGATTTTAACTACGCACTTGTGTCGTTCAAGCAAAGAAAGCTATTGGCGGTATTCAAAAGCGCCACTAACTGTACTCTGTTCCATTCCAGAATCAGAGGTCATGTATTACTCAACTTGATGTAAAAAAAGAGCCTAAGAAAAATAAGATGCCTTTATTCTTCTAGCAGAATTTTGTTTCCTTTCAGGATTATCAAAACTTCCTAAAACAAAATCCACTTTTGATTTGCTTTTTTTTTTTTTTTTCTCGATCGCAATCTAGAGAGGCGTTTTGTTTTTATTTTGCTTGTGTCTTAATCTAGTTTCATCCGCTGTATAAAAACGCATCCTCCCTATCAACCATTTTATATTTTTTTTCTCGTAAAATCTCACAAATATATATTTTTTAATGTTATCTCGACATTAATCATGTGTCTACTCCCACGGGGATAACGCGGGCACATTGCATTTACGACTCGCTGTTATTGTCTTCAACCAACGTTGCTAGCCTGCTAATCACCATCTCACTTCTTTTTTCTCTTATTTTTTCTTACTTTTTTACGGTTTTAAGTTTTAACAATCCCATCGCCTCAAACAAGGAGTGCCGGAAGAGTTCCGCCGCGGTCTTGGAAAGAAACGAAAACCGTCTGCTTTGTCTCAAACGATGCGCCTTCGTAAGCCGAATAATGACGTACACTCGCGACAAAGACTCCAGCACGACTGGAAAACCTTTCTTTTCTTCTTTTTTTTTCCTTCTGCGGAACCTTTCAAACGCCACCGGGGAAACAAATGTCCGCCTATCGACGCACAAAAACAAGCGCAATCGAAAAAAATATAAAAACAGATTTTCCACCATTTGAGTGCCCTCGTAGAAATTCGCAAAGTTCATACGCTCGAAGAAGTCGAAAGTGAGTCTCCAACGGTCTCACCGGTTTTTCTGTGACTTTTTTCTTCTTTTAAGACCACGGTGTGACAAGGAAGCTTTGCGAACTGTATACGGCATCATTTTAAAAAAAAATGTATCACCTTTTATGTCTTAAAATTAAAGGCTTAAGTGCAAAACGATTTGAAGGAAATGCTTTGTTGTTGAATTGTGACTTTTTTTATAGTACTACTATCTTTAGATGCATAAAATACAACACATGTACCAATTCCGTATGCCATATACATACGGAAATTAACATACTTTTTTTTATTAAAGTGATGTGTGAAAGGCAGAGAGGTAAGCCTGGACTTCTGTCCTAGCTGGCTACTCTGCACAGGGGAAAGGATTATGGGATGAAAAGGTGGGATGAAGTGCTTAATGAATATGAGAAGAGAAACATACCGTACTCCATTATGTCTGTAGGCTGCTCGATTAGCCAGCGGTAAGAACATTTCTTGATATAGTGTTGTAGCGGTTGTGCTACAGCGCCTGCAAGGACGAAGTCGGTTGACGCGAGGAGCAAGCGTGCGCGTGGACGCGAGGCTCAACGACAGGACTGCCCGGCTGATCCGTCGGACGATGCCCTTCAACGTTTTCCTTATTTTGAAAACAAAGTATATGAAATATGTAGAGCGCCGTTGAGTACCCTAGTACTGAGGTTCGGCTTAACTGCGATTTATAGCATATTCACAGGGCAGCGTAAAAGGTACCTTTGGCAAAGTTCAGGTCCGGGTTTGCTGGGTTACCTTGCGCCGTCCGGGTTGCCAGGTCCGAACGGGGTGACAAACTTCGTTGTGGGAAGCTATGTGGCTCTTGTCGGAGACGAAGTAGGTTTTCTTGGCCGTCGACGACTAAGTCAGTCGAACTTGATAGCCACTTCCCTATAAACAATTTAATACTTTCGTAGCGAATAAAAATACATAGGCGAAATAATACTGCAAAAGGTAACTGCCCCTGTACGAGGTTGGGAAGGAGGTGCTCCAGTGTTAGCTTATCCAATATCGGGAGTTGGCTGGCTGGGGAGATTAAGTTCCGATTACGGGGACATTGGCCTGCGGAGCCCCTCGACCGGGCTCGATTACGGAGCGTTAGCTTTCGAGCTCCAGCACAAACTGAAACCATGCGTTCATAATACATTTATTAGATATCTGCCTTCTGGGAAGGGGGGGGGGGGGGGGGGGGGCCTCAGGGTAGACGGGGAGATAAGGGAAGGGGGAGGGGCAGTGATGGGTGATGATGATTAGATGAACCTACCGACCCCGTAGGATCACAGGAAGTCGATGAGCGATGCGTAAATGAGTTTCTGTTCCGCATTCAAAGGGGTGTTCGGATGAGTCCACTCCAAAAAGGAGCGAGGCGTAAGGTGTCTGGTTGGTCGCGGATCGCAGCCTCCCGCGTTTGCGCGTGTCCAGCACACTCCCACACGAGATGGGAACAGGTGGTCGGGACGTTGCACTGTTGGCAGTTTGGATCGGGGCCGATGTCTGGTGGATCCGCTGGGTTCTGTAACCTTGCTGGGTAGTGTAACCTTGCCTCACTGCGCTTCTGGCGCAGTGAGGCGCGCCTTGCGTGCGGTTTTCTTTGCGCGCTTCAGCTCGGAGAAATCGAAGCTGTTCCCGGGGGCACCTCCCGTTGAACGGATGAGGGAAGCGGGCCTCGTGAGGGCAATCTTGCTTGTAGGGCTGCCCTCACGGCCTCATTCGCCCGCCCGTTCACCGGGATGCATTCGTGACCTGGGAGCCACGTAACGCTGATGGCTTGATGTGCTTTCGCTTGGTGCACCAGTGCTCAAATGTCCGCAACAGTAGGGTTGCACGTGTCAGTCCGGCGTGATTCTCGGAGCGCCTCTTGACAATCCGTGTAAATTCGCATTTTCCTGATGTTGGTTCGCTTTTGAGTGGCCACCCTCACCGCCATGGGGATCGCCTGTAGTTCCACGGAACAGACGCTCCGGGTGGGTTCTGTGAGCTGCTGCTGCGTGTCGTGCCTTGTGGGGGAATGGTAGGCGATGGCCGTGAGTCCGGTGTCGGAGCGCGCCGCGTCCGTGTAGAACACCTCTACGTGCCCTTCCAGCCCGCCAAATTCAGCCAAGTGGATAGAGTCCTGGGTAACCCGCCGTCCCTGTGCGTCGTGCCCTTGGTTTCTGGTCATTGGTTTGGCGACGACGACTGCCTCCGTTTCCAACGGAGGCGGGGGTGTCGGCATCAGTGGTCCTTCGATGAAATGGGCGCGCCCGCTCTTGGTTAGGATAATTCTTTCTTGTGGGGTCCGGGAAAGGCGCAGGGCTTGGCTAATGTG
The DNA here is from genome assembly GCF_016920785.2 of Ixodes scapularis. Lineage (NCBI taxonomy): Eukaryota > Metazoa > Arthropoda > Arachnida > Ixodida > Ixodidae > Ixodes > Ixodes scapularis. Next base: position 76,558,733 of record NW_024609880.1, read on the forward strand.
CATTTCGTCCGCAATCTCTCGGATGGTGTTCATTTGCACGACGCACTCGAGCTGTTCCATCCGCGTGAAGCGGAGGAGACCCGTGACGGCCTTCATGGTCGCTCGATTCATGGCGACGAGTGTGGTTTCTTACGTCCGAGTGAGGCGGAGAAAGCTCAGGCCGTATGCCACCTTGGAGACAATTATCGTACGCATGAGATGGCGTAATACGTCTTCCTGAGCTCTTCAAGCTTTGCTGGTAATTGCATTGGGGAGGTCCAGCCGTCCTTCCATTGTTTCTTGACTTGAGTAATCCACGTGGATGCCATTCCGTTCTTATTAAAGAGGACGCCCAGAATCTTGATATTATTTGTCGGTGTGATGGGGGTACCTTCTTCTGCGGGAACCCTATAGCGTTTGACGGGGATGACCATATACAAGGTATTGTCTTTGGAAAGCCCGAATCCGGTTTTGCAGGTGAACTTGGTGACGATGTCAAGGGCACGTTGCACGTGGCGCTGCTGGTCGGTCGCACTCCCGGTCGTTGTCCACAATGTGTCATCATCCGCAAAGATAGTATATAGCAGACCTGCGGAATGGCATCCAGCGCTTGAGCGAGGTCGGCCATGGCGAAATTGAAGAGAAGTGGCGACAAGACCACCCCCTGCGGTACGCCGATGTTGTTGGGTCTGCAACGTCATTTCGTGTTACCAATTGAAACCTGGTATGTGTGACTTTGAAGAAAGGTCTTGATAAAGTTCAACGATCGGCCCTGTATGCCTCATTTTTGAGCAGCAGCGAACAGGGTGGAGCGCGGGATGGAGCCGAACGCTTTCCGAAAGTCGATGGCGACGAGCGTTAATGCTGACTCTTGAAGAGGCGGCGCTCGAAGAGGTCGTGGTAGATCATTAGCAGGCTGTCCAGTGTCAACATGTGCGGGTGAAAGGTCCCCGCAGTCTGAACGACCCATTGCAGGAGGGCTGTGACCATGCGCTTCAGAACCTTGCATAGGTTGTATGCCAGAGATATGGGCGTGAGGTTGGCTATAGCATTTCGGGTCTTTCTGGGCGTTGGGATTGGAATAACTGTTGACCGCTTCCATTCTGCTTGTAGTTCGCCTTCCATCCATACCTCGTTGAAGGTGTTAAGGAGCTCTTTTACAGCCTCACTTGAAAGGTTCCGGAGCGCTGTCATAATGACTTGATCTAGGCCAGGTGCCGATTTCGCCCTCACTGAGCTGAGTGCGTCGATTAGCTCTGCTAGGTTGAACGGTGCGTCCCCCGGTTGCTTTTGTAAGATGGGCATCCGGCTGTAGACTTCTGGCGGTGGTGGCATTGGTTGCTGAGGAAAGAAATGTTCCCCAGCTTCTTCCGCCAGTTGTTCTTCCATGTTGAGATGGAGAGCAAGCTAGCTCCCCATGTTGTGGGTTTTGGTCTTTCCGGCCAGTCCCCTGCATATGCGTTCGAGACATTAATGCAACCCTTCCTGTCGTTGAAGGAGTTGCACAACCCTCTTTAGGCGGTGCGGTAAAGCCCGATGGTGTATTTCCGTATTTCTTAGCCTCGGACAGTATTCGACGCTTTCTGTCGTTATTCATGCACCCCATAACCGAGCAATGGTGTCCTGATGACCGGAGGACTGTCGCCAGCCAAGCCCGTGGCTCTAATTAAGCTTGAGATTGTTTCAAACAGAGAAGAAAGCGCGAACGATTTTCGGGCAATGCAGACACCCAGCACCTTCGAAGCCTCTCATGCAGGACTTTCACTCTCTCTGACGCTCCAGCAAGGGGGAAAGCGCCGGTAGTCCCTTCCACTTTTCTCTCTCGCTCTCAAAATGGCACTATCTCCTCTCCCCGCATTTTCCTCCTTTCCATTCAGGGCAATCCTCCTTGCCCGCCTTCAACGCAACGTTCCCCGCCGCCATGTTTGTGCGAGGCCCACAAGGCGCGTAGGCGCGCCTGCGTGCCGAGTCGTACTTGTTTTGCAATTGCATATGGTGGATTTGATTTTTTTTTTTAAATATGAAGACAGTTTTTCTTTTTAATGGGAAGAAACTAGCGTTTGCGCACCATTATTAAAGTTGTAAAGCACGGGAAGCCGTCTCAATCGGCAAATGTAAGAACGCGAGCAGAGTTCGAATTGCTCCGGTGTAAAGACAAGCTTTCTTCAATTCCCTTAAACGCAAGCTATTTTTTTTTTTAAATGCCAATGTAGTCTTGAGTATTTTGGGACATCGGAATGCACTGCAAAATATATTGCGTTTACCCGTTTATTGCGCACTACAGAGTGCACCCCTCCCTGCGTGTCAATGGAATTTCGTAGGCAAGGACTGCGTTACTAGCGGGAGCGCGTGCTGTTGCTTTGAGCATGGATTGGGCACGCGCCCGCAATGCTCGCAATCTTTAGCGTACATTCTACTAAATCTTTTTAGTATCTTGCACGAAGCGCGTTTGCAGACTCGGCATCGCTCGAGTAAGGCAAATGAAAGACATCACAACGCGTGCAAATTCAGGACTTTTCGGTTATTTTTGGGATATCGTTTGGCCAAACCAGCAGCTTGGCTTACTTCGTACACATTTTATAAACATCGAATATTACTTGCAACTCTGCACATGCGCGCGGAGGAATATGCGACGGCTGCTATTTACGCTCCTCAGTTTAAAAATAATAATAATAATAATAATAATAGCGCGTGCTTGGTTGCCTTGCCAGGATGTTTCTGATTTATCACTATTATTAGCGAGGCCCTCTTTCATCCTTACTGTATTTCGAGATATTGTTTTGACGTCCTCACGTCAATGTACGCCCTTGAGTTCACTTGCAAAGCGTATCAGCTTTGCCGCACACCCGCGGACGCACCTTACTGCTTGAGTTACAAATGAGGACAGGAAGATCCTCAGCACAGCCTTCAAAAGACAATAGTATTTCTTTTATTGTCAATAAATGATGTTTTATTAATCACAAAGGACAAAACACATGCAAAGATGAACACAACAAAAATATTTATTGCTACAAGGCAAATGCACTGCCCTAGTTGCCCTTTCAAGAAACACTCCTGTTCAATTATACGAAGACATCCGTAACAAAATAAATACTGCACATATCTCACCATATACAACCCCCTACACGAAAAAATTGCAAGTACAGCAAAACAACCCCTTTTGTTCAGGATGTCGTCATAAATTACAAGGTTTTGCTTTCGCTGAGGATCCGAAACAACCTTTTTTTCGATCACACATAAACGTATACAAAAACAGCGGAAGAAAAAAAAAGACTGAAACAATACATTCATTGCACATTTGTGACTGCATCTCTCATTGCAATGCTCCGGCTACCAGATTTCCTCGACGCCACTCGCTTTCGTTCTGCTTCGACGTTGTGTTTCTTGACCAGGATATGCATCCTTGTTCGCAGAAATAATGTCACAACCTTTTTGCGTACTTCGTGGCATGTCAGAAAAACATTGGCAGTAAACAACGGGCTCAATATACTCTTTCTTTTAGAGCTGGGAGGCTCACTTTGTCGCTCAGAAGGTCGCATTCATTTTTCCTGAAATACGGTAATTTAGTTCCGTGTTTGCTTTGCCGATCGCGGAAATATGTTGCACAACAAAAGCTCCAGCTGCTCGATCGTTGGTAACTCCCCTTTCACTGACGCAATATGCTCGCGGTAATATAACAAGCAACTTTATCTCAGTGGTGCTTCAATCTCCCAAGAATCTTTAACAACTCGGCCGACTCAATGCAAGTGAGCTAACAGCCAACGAGTCAGTTTTCATTACCAAATACGCACGAAAAGACGTGTCAAAGTTACTCGTGTCAGTAATTTAGTTCCATGTTTGTCTCGTCGCATGATCGTATTAGGCAATCTTCATCGGCGAGACCAAAAGAGACAAGTAATACGATTTAGAGTTTTACAATGACTTACCTCGCAAAGTCTCCCTCGGAGGCAGCCTAAACTTTTCCGACCGATCCGGTGGAGCTATTGTTTCCGTCGCTGAAGATTTTATTTTCCCGTTCGGGACGGCAAAAATCTTCTTCCCTTTCGCAACGCTGCTTGTACAACCCACAGCGCAGCATGATCGCATCGCGTTGCCGCCGAGGTCGTTTTAAAAAAACGGCTCAAGGTACGCCTAAGCACTTCTTATGAGTTGTAGATGCGAAAGCATGCACGTCATTCTTCCGCTCTTCATGGTGACGCGAGACGTCCATTCTTCATGGACGTCTCGCGTCACCGGCGCGCTGACAGACACGCAGCGCCATGGGGTGGCGGTCGTTGAAACTGACGAGCAGCGGTCATTCGCAGCCTCGTCGACGCGCGCCAGCCAATGGGACCGAACTTCGAAGCCAAAATCCATCAACTTTACTCCGCTCCTTTGGGATCGGAGAAACTAGGTGCCGTTTGGCTAGGCTTTTCGCGTGGTTTCATAGCTGGGAGCTGGCTTCACTTGGAGAAGGGATTTAACGTGCCGTTTGGCGCGGCTTCAGAGCTGGTGACGTCGGCTCGCTCTATGGGACCAGTTAATGCTTCCGCATTAAAAAAACAACTTACGGCCGGGCCCTAGGCAGCGGAGGAAAATGCTACGCCTCGCACAAAGATGGCGCCGGTTTCTAGCAGACCGCCGAATCTCGCGGGAGCCTGAGAAGGCAACGGTCACGTGTCGCGCCCGATCCAATTGAAGCACGGAAGAAGGGAAGAAGATTTAGAATTACAAAAACAAGCAAAAAATAACCTCCTGAACTAGAGGGGGAATAGTGAGCTCAGCGAGCGCTCACGGCCACCGCACTCCGTGTCAACGGCGCCAGAGGGCGCCACTAAAGCATGTTCTGGATATATGCTGTATGCAGCGGGCAGCCAAAGCGGCTTTCATTGCGTTTGCTGCGCGATTAAACCCTAATTCGGCATGACACTTCATTGGCCACAAACGACAGCAAACACGGGGTAAAGATCAGTTCAGAATGGGAGCCACATCGCGCTGCCATACCGCGAAACGGCCAAACCGCAAGACAAAGCTTCTCGCCGAAGGCCCTCGGAACGCTCGGAGCCGGTCGGATTCTCCTGTCCAGACGACTGGCGCGCCACCGCGTACATCCGGGATTTTTCCGTGTCGGCGCCTAATCCCACTACTCCTTTCTACTATGCGCCGCCTTTTCCACCGCTTGGCGGCGGGTATGTTGACGGGTCATTCCTTGTTTTCGTACTTTATAAACTGCATTTCTTTCTTTTTTTCATCTAAAATAGTGAACAAAAACTACTTTCATAAATAATTGAAACGGTTCGCGCCACTTATATTTTGTATTTCGACCAAAAATAAGTTTTTAGTGGCTCTGACCAGTAGTAAGCCCAGGACCAAAGACGTGACATTTTGCGCGCTTTCGGTACTGCGGGTCGCCCTCGTCGGTGGAGGAGGTTTCCGTGTCGTCCGGTTAAAATATGGCGCACTGATATTTAGCTACTCTTTCCGTGCCCGCTCGCTTGCCCGAACCCCAAGAGACGTGGAAACCGCTTAAAAGGTAGACGCTTAAATATGATTGCAGAGCCCCTTTAAGACGCGTGTTTTCCGGGAAATCGCTTCAGCTGGAGCACTGCATAGGTTCCACCCCAAAGTGTCCTTCCAGTGAAGTGTTCCGTGGGGCTATCAACGAAAAAGCCATTACACTTGAACCTCCTTTAGTGTTTACGCAAGCGGCTCCGAAGATAATAAGTTAATCAAGCGCCGGCTTTCTGCACATTATGGGGACGGCTTTCTTGAAAAATAATAAGGAAGAGGAAACGGCGACCGACTGGGTGTAAAAACGACAGCATGGACATATTCGACAAAGGGGGAAGAAGAAAGGGGGGGAGGGGGGGGGTGCAGACACAGCCCAGAAGGAATACTCGAAGACATCGCATAACCACCGACGCCCGCAGATGGTCCCCACAAGAGAAGAGTGAGCCAAAGTCGGTGAAACAGACATTGTTTGCCGCCCCTACAACCGCGGGTGCCGCTTCCTTCCTGTCCCAGTTTCGTGCTGACTCGTTCCTCGTCCATTCTCGGTCGTGGGCTAAACCAGGCAATTGTTTGTCTGTTTAATGCGTAACCACGCTTCTTGTTTGTTTGTTTTTTGTTTCTTTTTTTGTCAGCGAGGAGTTTTGGGGAAAATATTTCAAGATGGTGATTTCACCATGTCCTCGGCAGTGGGTTCTAATTTAGTAAAAAAAAAGTAACTGTAATGTCCTAAACAGTTACAGTTACCCAATAAACAAGTAACAGTGTTACAGTTACAAGTTACTAGTATTAAAGAGTAACGAGTTACCGGTAACACGTTACTAGTAACTGGTCACTGCCCAAGACTGCTTTCAGTATATAGGGGCCTAAGGGTGACCAGGGAGCCAGCGCCACGCGGCGGCCTACGGCCTCTCCGCGAAACAGATCTGTGTTTGGATGTTTGCATTACCTCCGACATCATAATCCACCTCCAGGCACGGCCAGCGTGGTGAGAGAAAGAGAAAGGAGGCTATAAAAATAGGCTGCCGGCGCATTGACAAACGGGGGAGGGGCGGAATATTGGAGGGTCGACGCATAATGTTCTCCTTTTCCGAAAAAACAAACAAACAAAACAAATAGCAGCGCGTTCGTGTTTCCGGGTTTTACCGCCGCGGGAATCCTTTGGCGCTGCCTGACAGGCCCCCCTTGCGCCCTCTTCTCTGATATCCTTTAGCCTTTACAGCGGTCACGCACTTTCGTGACCTGACAGGCTTTCAAGAATAAAGGAGGCTATGCCACTGCACTCGTCCGACACTTTAAAGAACCTGTGCAACGATTTTAACGTTGAAAGAATTTGCATCTTGTACTTTTGACATTGTTTATCTTGTCACAAAAAAGAGAAAACACAACCCCTTCCTTCGAATTGTTACGATTCCGCCGCGTAATCGCGAATCAAAAGTTTGAATATTTCCCGACCGGCAGCCGCGAGCGGCAGCCATGAGCGGCGGCCATGAGAACCACGCGGCGTGACGTCAATGGGAAACTTGTAAAAAGATAGGAAGTTGTGCAAATACCTGCTCGATAAAAGGTAATTTTTCTATAAATCTTGTCGTTCCAACATAAATATAAATGCGTGATAAAACTAGTATCATCGACAAAACTTTTATTATACGGAGTTTTACTGGAGCGATCTATCCGAGGTCAAAAAAACCGTCAGCGCTATCTGCTACCGCGAGCAGCCGTTGAAGCCGGAGGGGGACGGGGGCAGAGCCCGACGGGGATGGCCAGACTTGGCCAGACCCGGACGAGACTTTCCTCTTTTCGGCATGTTAATGCGGCTGCGCAAGAACGTGGGCACGTGGTCGCATAGAGATCATACATATTAACTCCAGAGGAAAAGGTCCGCCATTTTCCCATGCCTTCTGGCTGCCGCAAGCGGCGGAATATGCAGGCAGACCCTCGGGGTCCCACATAACTACCAACTGCGTTCGATTTCACAAAAAAAAAAAAAAAAAAAATTGGTTTGTGTGTGTGTTTATACAGCCTAGAACTTGGTCTGCCTCACAGGGGCGACGAGTCTCCCAGCTGTAGATGAGAAATTCAGCCAGTGCGGTACAGCCGCTAGCCTGGGGCCTTTAACGTGCATCACGCAGTAGTGATACACGACCGCACGCCGGTACGATGCTCGTCAAGATCGAAGCGGGCCCCAGGTGTGGGGCTCGAACCCAGGATCCCTGGGTTCTGCAGCGCGAGCTGGTGTGCGCTAGACCACTCGGCCACCGATCCCCCCCGATTTCACAAATATATCATCAGAGCAGTGTCATGAACTTCAACAATCCACGAACTTACCGGTGGAAAGACATTCGCGTTCCTTTCGAAGCTTTCTTTTTGCATAGCACGAAGATGTACGGCCTCCCGTCAACACTAAACTAAACCAGATAATCGGCTTCGGTTATCTGGTGTAGTTTCGTATTTCCGGGCGCGGGTGGCCGCGCCCAGAAATACGAAACCGCGCAACTACCAGATTTTCGAGATTTCGACGGAAAGGAAGTTAGTGCAACGTAATGAGTATGCTGCTTTTTATAAACCTTAGAATAGCTCAGAATTTAGTTTGCAACGTTAAATTATCACTGTTTATATTCCTGAGAGTTTTCAGTCTTCGCGATTACCATTGCGACTGTCGTCCTTCAGCTGGCAACATTGGTTTCTTTCTCTCGTGTTCTGTCGCTCTCTTTCGCGATCTTTTACTCGGGACCATGGAGAATAGAAGGGTAGGAGAGGGCATGACGTCAGCCGCGTAACCTCCACAAGCCATGCTCCCTTGACGCCTCGCCTCTTTCTCATTTCCCTCCTTACTCTCATCACTTACCATGCCAACGTGACCACATCACGTGACCGAAGCTAGCCTTCGTCTTGCTATGGGGTACTAGAATACACCACAGTCTAGCCTTCGGTGTGATAAAACCTACCGGACGGAGCGCGCGCAAGCCTGCAAAGAGTCCTTCTACAATCAACCATCCATCTCACACGTGACATGTCACGCGCACCAATCGCCAGACAGATCTGCGGTCATGCTGGGCACAAAATCGTTTAAACTTTTTATGACTAGGCTTCACCAATATTGCAGCGTGCCCCCTCCTAGTGCTTCTAACCTCCTTGCTCGGGACCCAGGATGTCGGCGCGCGGGATTTGGCACTCCTCCTCACCCACCTTTACCCCCCTGCGCGCGAGCGGGTGAGTTCTCGCTGCTCATCACTAATGGATCTAGAGAGAGAGCTTCACTAAGCTTCACCTGAACCCCGCGCGTACCCCTTTCGAGTTACAGCGCACGTGATTCGGAAGATGATTAAAGAGTTGAGAGGTGCTGAAAACTTCAATCTTTGTCACTTTTTAAAATGAAAACTAGGACATGCCGGCAAAAGCGGTTTTTGTTCTTTACTCCAAGAAGGTCGTGACACCGGCTCCCAAATTTTTTTAAGCAAAGCACTGAAATTGTTGCACAGCCCCTTTAAGGCCTGACCACAGTAGCGGCAACGGCACCGCCGGTCGGCGCTGCTGGGCGGTACCGCCGTCCGGCGTCTCAACGCGAGGAGGCCACAGCGGCCTCCGTTTTGCTGGCGTTATAGTCTCGTGACGGCACTAAGTTTCGCGTTCTCAAGATCGCGCGCGTGCCTCCCGCCGGATTTCCCGCTCTTTCGTCGTCTGCTCTTCGTTAGGTTCTTCCGTTTCGGCTTTTATCTTTCGCATATATCAGCATCGAAACCGCACTCGATGCCTTCCTGATATGTGTCCATGATGACCTGGTGACCAGCGTGAATCTGATCCTCCTAGCCTCCTTGTTGGTCTTGCGAAGTCGCCGCGCTCCGAAGGGAAGGAGGCGCAAGTTTTGGGTGCGGCCGGGTAGTTGTGCTACCGGAACACCGAGGGACAGGTCAGTGCTTTGCTGCCCCGGCTGCGCGCCAGAGATGAAGGCTTCTTTCGAAAGTGTCACCAAATCGACACGACATCCGTCACAACCCACGCAACATTCAACAAGTGCCACGGAGAAACTCACCTGTAATTCCGAATTCCTGTCTTATAATTTCGCAGCGGTTCCTCGTAGCGTTCTTATCTAGGTAGTCTGGCTGTGTCTTGTCATATAAAAAGGTGATCAGTCGCCCAGTTTCGAGAACCGCTCCGTTAAGAAATCATTGCGGGAAAAAGGGATGGCAGACGAAACGAAACAACGCTACACTCCTTTGCAGCAGGAAAGACGCGCGAAAAAGTGGCTTGCGCGTTGCCATGGCATCGCAACGTCACTATCTATGCCACCTCCCATTGGCTTCTTTCTTCTGCAGCGAGGAACGGCGAGCTCTCAACCGCGCAAGGACAGGTTGCCTTGGCGGCGCCGAGCGGCGCGCCCGCTGAGGGCTAAAACTGGTTTTGGTCGGCAGCCCGCGGCGACCAGCGGCGCGCGGCGAGCCTGCGTGACGCTAATGTGGTCGGGCCTTTAGAACGCGCAACGCCGGCGTCCAGAGTTTGGCTTTGGCGTTCGAACGTGTTCGAGGAGTGCAGTGGACAGAAAGGCAGCTAGCTAGCTTTAGGTCTACCCACTATTCTTTCCAATCAGAGCTCGACGTTCTGTCGTCCTAGCGCGCTCCCGTCTCCCCCTCTCTCTCAATTACCCGGAGCCTACGTTTTCCGCTAGCTCATTGTATCTCATTTATGTTCACAATTGATCGAATAACTGCTAGTTATAAATATTCAATTCTTTATAACGCAATAAACGGCGTAAACTTTTATAGCTGTCATTTTCGTGTTGAGTTGACGGGTCCGAAGATACCCCCCGTAGCTGTAAGGGAGGTTGTCGAGCTCCCTTTAACACAGGCCCTCCCTTGATTAAAAGGACTTTTATGCGCTGTGCGAAAACGATCTCCAGCTCCATTTACCGAAGGGACTTTAGCAAAACGTTCATTCACGCTGCTGTGTGAATGGGGCATACCTGTGCCAGCTTAAGGACATTACTGGTCTCTCCACTAGGGTGCCTTCATGTGCGCTTCGCATAGGGTGATGCCAACTGCCTGTTTCCCTTTCCCACACACTCGTCCACCGCCATTTTGTTCCTCTCATTGTTTCCCCGTGCGCCGGAAAGTGGCCTTTGTGTCCATCGGTCCTCCCATCCGAGGGGGGAAATGCTGATTCTCCCTCCCTCCGTGGGTTCTACAACGCTGCTCCGAACTTGTGAGATAAGGTGCTTGTTTCCGGGAGGGTTATAAGCCCACGGATTATTGCCGAGGACCAAAATGGCTTCTGGTTTGTCGGCGAGTGGTATTACAAAGGGTGGCATCACCCTAGCAAAGCGCACATGAAGGCTCCCTAGTCTTCACGGTGCCGATTGCACGATCATGTATCCAAATTCACTACGTGTAGGTCACTTTCTTCTGCGTTGCAATGCAAGTTGTGTGTTTGGTGAAAATGATTAGGAAAAAAAAGTTCCCTTAAATACGCTTTATATTATTATACAATAATTGGACCCCTGCTTGTTTGCTTTGACACTGCATTTTTTTTTTTAATCGCGTTTATTTTCTAGAGGCCATTATCAGCGAACACATTCACAAATTCACTCAATAAATTTCATGGTGCTATTCGGTTTAAATCCAATCGACGTGCACTCGTCAGATCCCTTCTACTTTTCTTAGCACTTATTAATGTCCAGCATACTGATGTTAACCAATGCAAAAAAGCAAAAAAAAAACGTGCATGCAGAAAGAAAAAAAAAAACGTTTCATTAGCCGCCAAAAACTCCTGAACTTTTCCTCAATGCAGCGGAGTTGCTCCGACAAAGCAGGTTTCAGTCGATGCCAGCTCGCTTGCATGGCGATAAACCCAGCTATAGGTCGCTTAGAAGCTGATAAACACACCTGCTATGGGTCACCAAAAACATCATTGTGTACGGCTCAATACCTAAGTAGTTTCAAACGCGCGTTTATGCACGAATAAACAGGAGGTGATACGCGTCGACGAAGAAAACGCAAAATGAAGCAAAAAAAAAAACACACACACACACACAAATACGCTTCTTTCTTCTTTACATTAACGAGAGTCTATAGTTGTAAGCTCTCATTGTTCAGTAAATCAACTCGGAAAATGAAACGCGAAGGTATAGCACAAACAACGCATTTTCGAAAGCCGTAAAACTTACAAACGTGCGAAAAAAAAATAGGACCAACAAGTTGTCTCTTTGTCAGCTGATGAATTTGACTCATTTCCATATAGGGCTGCCTGTGTTTGAAATCTCCCAGGCAAACCTGGAGTTCGTCTCTTAATTTTTTTTTTTTTTGAACTTTTTTTCGCCAACCTTCTCTGGTTATCCGCTCTCTTTCTTTTTTTCTCTCGTGTTTTTCTTTTTAGCTCTGTTTACTCTTTTTATTCAATCTTCTATTCGGTAGCTATTCACTCTTTGTACGCCGCCTTTGTGCACTACAGAGAAGAGTTTGGCAACTGAGCACTGATAAAAATAAACAAAGCAATCAAATAATAGAAAAAGCAAATCACTCGAATGGACTGAATGAAACGGAATCTGGCTGCTTCAATTCGTCTCTCTCCCGTGTAACGTTTATTTCCTTCTATTCCCCCCCCCCCCCTTCTTTTTATTTTTCGCGTGCATTTTTTTGTTTTTATTATTTAGCCGTGCGTCGTCTTTAGCTGATGTTCTTCGAATTCGTCTTTCTTTCAAAGGCATTTTCAAAGGCATTCAAAGACATTCAAAGGCACTCAATGGCGCTCAACGGACCTTTCGGCTTTCACTCGCGAGCGAATACACAGACGCCAAAAGCGAGAACGTTTTTAAGAAAACAAAAAACAAAATGGTAGCAACTTGGAGGGGAGAAACAAAACAACAACAAAAATTGCCGAAATTGTGTAGAGGTAAACGCATCGTTTTGCTCTCGGCGACTACAATAGGAGGACGACAATGGGAACTGAGTGCAAAACACAAAGCCTCTCGAACGATCGTCGAGATGCGACAATCCCCCCAAAACAGGCAACTAAAAAAACAAATAAAAAAAAAACCTATATGGAGAGAAAAAATAAGTAAGAAATGTTCGAGGAATGCAACAAACTACAGGACTGTAGAATCGTTTCTTTTCACCGTAGAAAAAAAAAATTTAGAAACCTGCGCGCATGCGTATATTTCCAAATGCGGGGAAATACCTGTGTGCACGGGGAGAGAGTGAGTTCGAATTTGTTGCGGGCTCTGTTCCGAAGAACAAGGCCTCGGAAAGAAACAGCTGAAACAGAGATCAAACAAATTTGGCGAACTTCGCATTCTGTCAGCTTGCTTGTTTAGAGGACTCTTGTTTGCTCTTTCAAGCATTACGAGTAACAGGAGGAGTCCAATGTTCTCTCTTCTTGAACCGTGCACTAATGCTTTCTTTTTATAGTACGTAGGAATACGTTTCTTTTGGCAAGGGTAACTGGGTAAAAACGCAAGGCGCAAAAGGCGAGACCCAGAAGCGTTACTATCTGAGAGAAGGGTTCCTTCGCGAGTAGAGCCGCACCTTCATTGCCTGGCGTAAACAATCACGTGACAACAGGGACAACCAATGGCGTTCTTGTCGGAAGTAGCGGCAGGAGTCTTGGTACATATGCAATTACACCGAGGTTTACCGACCCCATATTTAGTCTGCTTATAAAGACTTTGTCAGGTATGACCAGAGTACTTCGCCAGCGGCGTACTAACGTGTTTTTAAGGGAGGGGGGGGGGGGGGGGGGCAAACCAGACCCTCCCCCCCTTCCCCCTTAAAGCTGGGGTGCGGTGCTTTTGGTTTCCCTAGAGCGCCGCCGGCCAGTGTTTGCCCTGCCCAGTGGCGGCTGTATCAGGGGGGTGGAGGGGGGGGGGGGGGGGGGGGGGAAGGAGGGGGCAAAGCACATGCCTTGCCCCCACCCCTCTCCACGTTTAGAACTGGGGGGGGGGGGGGGGGGCCCTTGCACCCCCCACCCCGTTGGTACGCCCATGACTGCCGCGAACTTTTTTAACGCGACACGTTTATAGCCTAAGTTTTCAGGTGAAATGAAGCCTCAAAAAGCGTGAACGCAAATTTTTCCGCTAAATTTAGCGAGGAAAATGACGTCACATGGCTTCATGTCACGTGACCTACATAAAAAGTCAGCTTCCCCGCTAAATTTAGCGGGAACATGGACGTCACGTGACCTCAACCCCACTTCAAATTCCCCGCTAAATTTAGCGGAGAAAATGACGTCACATGAGTTCGTATCACGTTACCTATAGACCGTTCCATTAGGGTCATAGCAGAGAGGGTAAAAGAGAAAAAAAAAAATGCACTCCCCCTCTCACCCCGTATGTCGTCCGCTCCGCCGAGTGGGCTGTAGCTAGCGTCCGGCTGGCGTGCAAACTCTGTTTAAAATCGCGTCATTTTGGAACTTTCAAGCGCAGATGCGCAGATTTTGGTATGCCAGTTATCGTGTAATACTATGCTAGATAAAAAGACTCACAGGGTCCAATTGCACTGTTACCTGCGTGCAAATAAAAAACAAAAATAGGGAAAACTGTGTCAGATTGGCCGGTCTCTTTGGCGAAAAGAAAATCCGGTTGCTGTACCTTTTTTACTATATACAAAAGTTCGTACTGGTGTAGGCCTTTAGCGACCATGAGTGGAAGTCTGAAATAATAAATAAAAACGTGCTCTCCTGCCGCAATACACGCAGTAGTTGAGGGTAGTACTGCCGGCTGACTCAACTGCTATTTAAGTAATGGAAAAAAAGATATGCTTGTTGATCATTTAGCAAAATAGAACAACAGAGATCTATAGGCTGATTTTGGAGTAGCCACAACTATTCTAAGAACGCGAACCACTTCACAACGGCAGCTACGAGCGAGAGTTCGATGTTCGGTAGAGCCCGCCGATACAGCCCAAAGATAAAGAACGGCAACCTCCCGGTTTGTCGTCTGCTAGCGGAGTCGGCGGCGTGCCCTCTCTCTCTCGTTTTACCCCGCCGAACCCGCTGAACCTCCCGGATGTGTGGAGAGGGCGCTGCGGTTGAACAAAATGGTGCCGCCCAGAGAGCGCTAAATGGAATGGTCTGTACACGAAGTCAGTTTCCCCGCTTGATTTAGCGGGCGTACAGTATTTACAAATAAATAAATAAATAAATAAATAAATGTGTTTTTTTTCGTTTTGTTTTTTGTAGTCTTTGATACGCACATTATCTGTTTACTGAGCTATAAGTTAACACAACTTTCAAGCCGCTCGTCGTAAAAGTTGGTATCGTCAGATCGACGTCAGTGGAGTGAAGGTCGAAATGCAGTTTTTGGAGTGTATATATTGCCACGAATAAAAACATGAGCTTGATTAAAAAACTTAAACTGAACGTTTAATGCAGCGAACTTGGGCCGAGAAACATAAAGTAAAAAAGAAGGTACCTACTGTGACGGCGATGGAAGGACGACTCAATAAAGCAGCCATGCAAAGCTCCTTTTGTAAGCTCGTGGGTATCTAGAAGTTTCCGAAATCGAACCAATAACAGCATTCTCGAGTCATCTGGAACATTCCAGCCATGCAAACAAAATAAAAATAAAAAGGACAAGCGCTTGCGGGAATCAAACCCCAGTGTTTGACCGTGTCGAGCGCGCTGCAGACTCAGCTATTCGCACGCGGTATTACTCCCCTCTTGGGAAAAAAAACAACAACAACAAAACGCGTCGTTCCGATGTAATACAAAATTAAATTGACAACTCAAAACAAGAGAAGAGCTATAGAGTCGCCTAGACCCCAGATTTTTCACAGTCCTATCGAGCGTAGTTCAGTTCGAGTCGGACGACGTGAATCACCTTCGGGTCGCAGAGGGCTGCGGGACAAACGTCCACGTTTCATCGGGGAATGACTCGCAGTTTAGGTCTCTCAGGTAGCGAAACGCCTTGGGGCCGAAGCAGCACCTTAGGAGTTCGTCGCTGCGACGATGAACCGGTGTTCAGAACCACGTAGCCGGGCTGGAAACTGGACGTCGTGGCGACCAAGATTGTATACCGGCCATCCTCAGCAAGTTGTGCGGCTTGAATCAAAATGCAGTCGAGCTGGCGGACTTGCTCCGCTCGTTGAGTGACGAACCGAGCGTCGTCGTCCAGCTCGCCTTGGTGGTCGACAATATATAGGAAAAGGGGTGTAAGGAACACACTCCCTAAATGGGTGTAAGTAGCACACTCCCTAAATGGGTGTAAGCACCGCACCGCCCCCCCCCCCCCTAGAGGGGTGTAGGAGCCACACCCCCAGATGGGTGTAAGTACCGCACCCCCTGGAGTGGTGTAAGTACCACACACCCTAGATGGGTGTAAGTTCCGCACCCCCTAGAGGGGTGTAAGTGCCACACCCCGAATTTTGAGAGACATGCAAGAGACAGTCTGCAGACGCTGTCTGAGTCGTGTTTCTCGCTTCTATACGACGGTTCTGTCATGCTGATCACGCCAAATAAAACTGTCTGCAGACATATTCTAAGTATTCATACGTATGAAGCAGACAAATCTGTCGTCGTGTCAGCGGCGAACACCGCGTCTTTTGTACGCATGTACGGGCGGTGCGACTGCGACTTACAAGGAGACAGGCTATGTTAAAGCGGTCGTAACACGAGAGAGCTAAATAAAATATTTATCAGCGGAGGCGCACCCTTTGATGCCGATGCTGACGACACCCGAGTCACGTGCAGTGCCAATTAGGCACGAGATGTCGAGCCCAACTTTGCTGCGCACGGCACTGCGTCACACATACGCAAATAGCGTTGCACCTTGTACCCATCACCGTTAGCGCTTCGTGTGAGGTAAAAAAAAATAAAAAAAAAAAGAAGACCACTGATTTAGCTCACCTTGCGTCTGTATACTTTAAGTATCAAAGAGTTCAACTGAGATGCTACAGGGATAAAACGGGACGTACCGCGGCTATTCCTGGTAAATGCAAACTCGCAAAAAAAAAAAAAAAGAAAGAAAACTAAGAAAAATTTTAAATCTAGCACAATTTATCATGAAAGAGGACCGCCACCTGCCTCATAAAAAAACTGGAACCGAGCCACTTGAAGATCGTAAACGGTTGCCACGAATAGCGAAAGGCGTACTTAGAAGCCGGTTTATGTTTTGAGTTTTGCGTCAAACCGCAAAACCGAAAAACGCTTGAGGAACCGGAAACTCCAACGAGGCCTTTGCTAACAAGGTTACGAACAGAGCAACTGTACATTATATAATAGCTTCTAAATTTAACGGAGAACGGAGATATGGTTTCTAATATTATACTGAGAAAAGCGAGATCCCCGACCTCCAGCACGCGTTCGTTGTCACCCGCCGTGCTTTGAAGCATTATCGAAGATGGAAAGCTCGCCCCAGAAGCGGTGTCGTTCACATCCTGCCAGTGTCTATATTAGGCCACTGTGTCTGCCGTAACTTTCGCAAGCGCGTGGCTTCGATGGGCGTCTCCTTCACATGACAGCTGGTGCAAATGTGACGTAAGAAGCCATGTGCTCTCGCAGCAATGGAGAGCTGCAACACGACGTAAAGTGCACTTGAAAATATTGTCACGCTTTCGTTGGGGGCTTGTGTCCGGGTCTGGAGCAGGTCCTCCGCATTCTGTCGCCGGTATTGGTTCGAGAAGGTTTGCTTCATCTCGGTGGTGCAGATATCCCACGAAGTGAGCGAAGCCTCGTGGTTTTCGAACCAGTGCCTCGCGGTGCTTTCCAGCGAGAAGTAGAGGTTCTGGAGGCGTTGCTCGGCGTTCCATCCATTGTGGCGGGACACGCGCTCATAGTGAAGGATCCAGTCCT
This sequence comes from Ixodes scapularis, assembly GCF_016920785.2. Lineage (NCBI taxonomy): Eukaryota > Metazoa > Arthropoda > Arachnida > Ixodida > Ixodidae > Ixodes > Ixodes scapularis. The sequence goes on from NW_024609880.1 coordinate 76,575,977, forward strand.
CGATGTCTTCGTAGGTTTCGCCATGGAAAGGTGTCGGCGATCGGGGGGCGACGGGCAGGACAACGACGGGAGGAGCGGTCATCGTCGCGGTCTTCTTTGATTTCTGCGGCAGGGGTCCGAGTTCAGGAGCTTGCCCTTGAAGACGGCGGCTGGCACGATGCTCTGAGTTTTCAACGGAAGGCCGTCGGGAAATGGGGCTTGCTGACCGAGTTCTTGTAGGGGTACGCTGCACGGGTTTTCTACCCAGCACCTCCACCAGAAATGTCACGAATTAAGGCGACGAGAAGGCAAAAAGTGAACTGAAAAGAGAGGTTTAATGAGCGAACTTGTACCAACCAAAATTAAGTAACGAAAGAGCGTCAAAGCAGCAGAAAAGGAGGCGGTGATTTGGCGGCGAAACAGAGCGCGAGCAAGACTGAGACTGACTCGACAAGGTCGCGGGCAGCTGCTTATCTACCGTGCGTCACTATCTCGAAAGTTCGGCAAAGAAGGTTCGAGCGTCGCGCGCTTGGGGCGAGGATGAACTGGCACTTTCGAGAATAACAAAGTGGAGGGAAAGTTACGTCTGCTGCGAGAATGACCGGGAATCTTCTAGAAGACCGTGACCAAGCGTTGCCTTCTCGGCTCTGCGGGCGGCAATATATCACAAAAAATGAACCCTGTGTATCAGGTACAAAAGCAAAGACGGGCCAAAATTTGTTTTGAGTGCGGCCATATAATAGCTAGATATTAAAAAAGACGAACCTGTAGAAATATCCCCCAAACATATTTCGCTGGAGTTTCTTATGCTCAAATAAACGGCACTGTAGTTCGTTCCAGCTTGCGTCTGAGCGCAGCCAAAGCTACGTGTGGCCGGAGCCAATCACACGCCGGCAATACGTCACGCGATCTCGCCTGCACTTTTGTATCACTCCGCTGCTCCACTGGTCGTCCGCGGCGCCCTCGCTCGCCGAGTATTTTGTCTGCTACGGGTGTATCGAAGGTATCGCCTGCTACAGGTTTAAGAAGTGCCCTTTCACGTTCTGAAATTTTGTCACCGGGGATGTCAGTACGTAGGCTGGCTTCTGGCGTCTGTGTCCGAGCTTTCCACCTGTTCGGCATAGTTTCGAGATGTAAGTACACTTTGCAAGGTGACCGACGACCCGGCCGTTGATGTTTCCTTGTATTGTCTGGATATACCAGGGCTCGAGGCGCAGTCCTTTCCACCAGATTCTCGGCATTCAATGTGATCGGCAGGTAAAGGGGTGCCCTCATTTCGCCGCGTATCAGTGAATTGAAGTGGCCCAGACGCTTTCCTTGTTTACAACGCGTTCGCGGTACGACGCGGCCGGAGTCTCCTGCCGAATTTGAAAGTAGACATTCATCACGACCTCTTGCGCCTGACGCCCAAACGTGCCGTTGCGAAAGGGTGTTTCAAAGCGACTCGGTGACGAAAGCAGCGAAGCACATGATTCGGCCATTACGGGTTTTGGAACGAAATCACAGAAAAACCGAGCGCTGCAGCCGTGTTGCCAGCAGATGTACGTGTTTTCACCAAACCGCATGCATTTACATATATAAATAAGAACAAACTTCAGATATTTAATTCCTTTAGTTGCAAATCATTCTCAGCAGTACACATGTGGAATATTGTGCAATGTTTACGGACAAAACAGTTCTTTAAAAAAAATTACTTTTGCGGACTACTTTGTTCTGCGTAGGAATGTTCTTCTCGAAGATGCGAACCGTCCCTCAGCCTTTGGCTGCGCTCGGACGGAAGCTGAAATGAAGTATAGTGTGTCCAGCCAGGACTACGCGCTCTGTTCAGGTTTTTTGAAATGGCAATTCTATAATAATTGAAGGCAACGTGACTAAGCAGGCGAGCTGGTTATTATAAGGCAGTTTATATAAGACATTCAATAAGACATTCTATATACGTGGTTTGTACTGGACGCCTTTTTTTAGCGTGTTACTCACATGCTCAGAGTGAGCTTCTATTTCTCGTCTGACAAAAATCCGAAATTGACGGCGTCACCAGACAAAAGCTCACCAAAAAAAAAAAAAAAAACAGCAATAACCACACACAAAAAAGGGTGTATTCTTAGACCACTTGTCACATATACGAGACCCGAAAACTTCCGTTTGACGTACAGTGTACCGACATTGAACGTCGCTACCAAATTTCCCGAACGGCTTGATAGCCGAATTGTACAACTCAATAAAATAGTGAAAAATATGTGCGACTGACTGCAAAAAAAAAAATTATTGTGGTTTTTTGGCGCTACTGCAAAGCCTCTGGGTGTGTGTGTCTGTTTTTTGGTGTTTTCTTCTGTAGTCTTTGATACGTACTTTAGCTGTTTAATATGTTATATCTAGGGCTCCGTGTTTTCGGAGTTTATTTTTTGTGAAACTCGGAGGGTGTTTTTCGGAGTTTATTTTTATCGAAAATTCGGTGTTTATCGGAGTTTATTTTTCGTAAATCCCCGATCCTCCGAAATTCGGAGATTAATTTTGCAGTGTTTCCTATTAAAAAATAATAAATAATAACCGGATGTAAACGTATGCCAGATAAAAAATAAAACGCGCTTGTATCAATTAAGATTTCTTCAGTTGAATTTGGCGTTAGTGTCATTGGCAATACTAATTTGTCCCACGACAAAAGTCGCACACGAGTGTGGCTTCGATAAACGTCGATACCTTAAAATCAATAAACTGTCGGGGGTAGCCACAAGGAAGCTCGTAGTCATCCCATCAATCTATCCCGCGGCCGCGCGAGGTGGAGTGGTTAAGGATGGAATAGAGAAGTTTCAACTGCCCCTCTTTCCTATTTTATACAATCTCTATGGTCCATAGCTTTCACTGTTACGCCCAGAAACATACCCTCTCCTTTCTCTAGGATGACCATATTCCCCTAGGTAGAAAACGGGACATTCCTAAGGGAAGGGGGGGGGGGGGGGGAAGTGGGGGGGGGGGGGATATTAAAGATTGAGATTGGGAGAAACAATTTAATGAAATAACTTCTTTTATTTCCAAACGTTACTATATTGCACTAGGCCCTAGGGCCTAGGGAGCGGCCACACTCACAGTTCAGTAGCATGCTCTCATTTAGTTTCAAAGCGAGTTTCGGTTTGCTTCAACTCGCTTGGTGGCAATATCAAAACTATGCACTCCTGCGAAAACGGGACATCATTCTTAATTGGGACAAAAAGACGGGACGGCAGAAGCGGACCTCAAAAAGGGGACTGTCCTGGCCAAAACGGGACGTCTGGTGACCCTACCTTTCTCTAAATCCAAAATTCCAAGTTCCAAACTGGAAACCAAAAGAGTGGCTTTTGTCTTGATACGAATGGTACGATGACCTGTTTCCCTGAACCAACCTTGACGAGACAAGCCGTAAGACCCCCTTTTGACAACGGTCCGAGGCTTGAAATATAATTATGGTGCATTTTCCCAGGACCATTTGATCCTGCGCTGCCCAAATTGCAGAAAAAAAAAATTACTTTTTCTTTTTTTTGCGGGGGGCCGGGGGGGGGGGGGGGGGGGGCGGGGTGGCATGGGCACATAACAATTCGGAGTTTATCGGATAAAGACAAAAAATTTTACCGGCGGGTGTTTTACGCAGTTTCTCGGATTTATCCAAAAACACGGAGCCCTAGCTTATATCCCAACGTCATCAAGCCTCTCGTAAAAGTTGGGGCCGTCAGTTTGACGTGAGTGCGCTGTACGTCGAACTGGAGTTTTGGGGTGTCGTATATGTGACGGGTGTAATGGCTACACCCTCGAACGTAAGGTGTGTAAGAAAAGTGAACGCTAACCATTGTAACGAAGTCATTATTTGATCGGTCTTGATGCTACTACTCTTTTTTTTTTTATTATTAACGTTTACGCATTTAAGCAAAACACCCAAATTGAACCAGAAAAAAAAAAAAACAGAATTGAAATGGGAGTTGCGTCCGCATCCACGGTATTCGCCTGATTTGACTCCCTAGCATATCCTGCTGTTCTCGAAACTCAATGCATTCTTGGCCTGGGAGAGATTCCGATCGAATGAAGAGGTGATGGAGGCTGTCAACTGTTTCTCTTTAGGGACCTCGAAGAAAGTTACTTCCGGAAAGGCGTTCAGAAGCTGAAGAAACGATTGTCCAATTGTGTCTAGCTTTGAGGGGATTATGTTCAAAACTTAAATATAACCCTAATCAAATTTATCATTTATTATCATTCCGGAAACTTTAGCTATATCCCCTGTATATCCGGCGAGCTTATGACCGGTTAGCTCATATTCGGCTGGCTTATGTCGCGTGAGCTTATGTCCAGTGAGCTTAAATCCGCCCAGCTTATGTCGCGTGAGCTTGTGTCCGGTGAGATTGCGTCCGGTGAGTTTATATCAACGAGCTTATTGAACTAAAGTTTATTCATTTCGGAAGAACAGAAAGGGGGACAGAGATTAAAGGCAAAAATGAGCCTGACAAAGTTCTCCGTCGCCTTTGCCGTTCGTACATCCAGTAGGCAACAGACAATCGAAACATTCAGATCTGCTATACCTCTACGTAGTGCCCTCACATGAGACAACATAAAGATTATATTTTGTCTTTATACGAATAGTAAAATAAAAATAAAAATCCTTAAGGCGAGCAAATTCAAACAATCGTAAAGGTGGACCTTTACAATCGTAAAGGTCCTTCCTTCTTGGCTGACGCTCAAGAATGAAGGACGTGTGCGGCAGTTGTTCCGCTCCGATATCTCAGCAGCGATTGATTATGTGCTCGGGTGCGTTTAATCGCAGCTCTCACTGCGAGTGTGTCAATGTTCGCGAAGCTGATTACGACCTTCTGACGAAAAAGGGTGTTAGCGCGTTTAAATGCGATGCGTGCACGAAGCGCCGATCTTCGGAGACACTACTGAAGAGTCCGGAAACGTCATCTTCGGTCCAGGTTAGTGACGAGCCGTCGGGACATGTGACGACAGAGGGCTCCAGTCTTCAAAATTGGTGCAGGAGCTCTGCAACAAAATCGACGGTTTGTCCGAAGAAGTGCGCGCGCTACGAAATGGCAGCGAGTCTTTGCTAGTGCACCTCGCGAGGAACAGCGACCTTTTCCGCAAATGTCTCAACGCCGACGTCCAGGATTCTGCACATCAAGTTGCTTTAGCACCAACCTGCTTCGAGATGCTTCAGCCCGCTCCAACTTTCCTAAATGCGGCCACAAGTTGGCCAACTGTTTCCAAAGCTTCTGAGCACCCCCCGAAAAGAGGGTATCGCCAGGGCTCGGTGCTCGGTTCTTTTTTTTCTTTTTTTTTTTTAGCGTTTATAAATGATTTGCGTGTAGATAAGCCCGGGATTCAGTGCCGTCTTTTCGCCGATGACTGTGTTTGTTTGCCAAAGTGTCATGCACTTTCGATTAATTATGTTTGAACAGTAGCCTACAACCTGTGTTTTCCGTCAAGCATGGCAGATGGATTTGAACGTAAAAAAAATGCGTGCAAATGAGAGTAACACTAAAGAAGTCTCCAATTTTGTTTTGCTATTCTATCAGCTCAGTACCGTTAGAACATGTCACTTCTTATAAATATTTGGGCATTACTATCCCATCTACTTTAAGCTGGTCTGTTCACTTAAAGAACATTATCGTAAAAACGTCTCGTAAACTGTGGAGTCTTCGAAGGACTATGCGGCATTGTACCCCGGAAACTAAGCTTGTTGCGTACACTACTTTGATTCATCCATTATTGGAATACGGGGAAATTTTATGGGATCCGTATTCACAGTCATTGATTTACAAACTTGAGGGAGTGCAAAAAAAGGCACTGCGATTTGTATATAATGCATACGGCATGCATACGTCTGTGTCATCTCTTTATACGTTATCCGGATTAACCCAGTCATCGACCCGCAGAAAAGTGAAGCGTCTGAATTTTTTGTATAAATTAATACACGATAAGATTGGATTGAAGTTCGAAGATTATCTTGTGTACAATCTCAGTCGAGTCACACGGCAGAAGCATGACAATCTTCTTCGAGAGTTTCAATGTGGAAAATACATTTTTAACTACTCTTTCTTTCCGAGAACTGTCCGAGACTGGAATGGCCGGCCTCACAACATTACAGGCAGTGCCACCTTCGACTCATTTGTCAGCGCCTTAGATAGAGTTTTAAATCCATTTGACTAATAATTTGCCAAGTGTTACCTCTGTTTATTGGGAAGCGTTTGTACTATATGCCTTTTACTTTTTCTCAACTATATTTTTTGAAGCCATGTATAACTAGAGCTATGCTGTTGATATGTCACATATGTACTCACATCCCTTGGCCCACAAAAGTAGGCCGGCATTATTTTTCAAATAAATAAAGAAAAATGTCACTGCCCAACATAAGTGCCTTTAGATCTTTTTTTTCTTTGTTTAGCAAGATTTGTTAAAATTTAAAAAGGTTACAATATAATTCAATATTTGAGTCACACTGTAGTCTTTAGTTCACTTCCCATAGTTAGTACGCATTTTTTTGAAGTTGAGAGGAGTGCCTAGAGGTGTATGTATGCATTACATCACATGATATTAAATCATACAACTTCCCTTTGTGAATTAGTTGCATTAGCTTCAAATGATAAATCTGGCTAGCTTTAAGTAATTCGTGTTTTCTTAAAAAAAAAATCGGTTGGCAGGTCCTGTATATTTTGTAAGTGATTTTCAAATATCCGGAACATTGTCTTCTGTAAAGTGATAATATCGTTGTAATTTGTAAGCGATGTGGTACGCCATACTGAAATACAGAAGCATAACCTTGAGAAAAAGTGAGTAATATGTCTTTTTTTTAACAATGTAGGGATGAGTTTTCTATTTTATATAAACAACCAACTCCCTGAGGAAGCTCGGATTTCGGCTTATTTACATTCACGTTCCAACTGAGCCCCTGGTTAATTTAGACACATAAACATTTTTGTTCGTGACCTTGCACTAGAATTGTTTATTAAAAACTATAAAGTTTCGGAATTATCATCATGTTTGTTTATTGTTGCATAAATTATAAATTTGGGTTTCTTTAAATTTAGTTGCTGTTGATTTATCTGGGGCCATACAGCTAAGTCAGCAAGATAGCTTTTTGCCATTGACTCTAGTAATAGGTTTTAGAAAGAAGTGAAAATTGTGTTGATGTCGTCTGCATACATAATAATCTCGGGGAGTCATTGAATAATTGCAGTATTATTTATGTAAACAAGAAACAATAAAGGGCCTAGAGTAGATCTCTGTATTTTACTTCCAGCATATTTGAGGCAACGTGTTATTAGCTTTAACAAATTGACAGCTGTTTTGTATGTAATTTTGTATGAAAGCCAGAGCTACTATAGAGTTATTATAATATACGCTAGAGGTGCAACTGGCGCTAGTGTCTATACGACTTCCGTGACGCAAATTGAAGCAGACAGCAATCAGTCTACATTTGCGTGCTCCTGTGCATTCCTATGGGAAAACGCTCGTGCATTTTGTCTCTTCGCCGGAAAATAACACAGAACACTTTGTTTATTTCGGTCGTACCGAATAGTATGTGTCTTAATTAACATTGCAAAAGAGTAATTGCTTTAGTTAGCGCATTTTTCTTCATCCATGAGCGATGTTTAACTTCGCTACATTTCAATCCCAAACGTGTGTTCCGTAGCAGGTGTGTAAAAACAAGCGACGATTCAAAGCAAAATTGCAATCGAAAGGAATATACCGTGCGTTCAAGGCTCGGCAGCATTCCGGTGACGCATATATATATTGATAATATGCCAGTCCTGCCACTATATGAAATTGAACCTATCGTGCATGAGCGGATAAAAACATTCAAAACGTAAATAATAAGGTAAGTTGGATATGAAAGGTGTCTCTTAATATATTGTTCTCTCTGCCGGGCAGCTTTTATCGGGCAGTTGTTCTCAAAGATTTCGAGCGTGCAAGTGATATCGTGAACGTACGAACAAACATCTTCGCACAGAGCAGAAAGAATAAAGCGGTACTTACTTATTTAAAATCGGAATATGTTACGTGACCTTCAATTTATTTTGATGGTACTTGCACGGGTAGTTACTGATCTAGTGTTACTGCGTAGTTCTTGCCGTCTCCCTTTATTTCCAGATGTTCTTCGTTCGTTTGGCACGTATATTTCTCATGCTGCAAAGCGCCGACGTCGTGTTCGCGCTAACAGTGTCCGACAGTGCACATAAATACACGTACGAAGCCGTTTTAGCACAGTTTTTAAAACGACCAATTTGAAAAAAAAAAAAAAAAAAAAAAAAAAAAAAAAGATGCCGTAACTGACAAATTATTTCGTCGGCCTGACTGAGAAATGTTCCAAGCTACTTAGTACGTACGAATTATTCGGGATATTTGCTCTTATGGTCGAGAGCAGGGAGAAAATGCACTCACTTTTTCCCATAGAAATGCATTACCGGAAGTCAATTTTTGACTGGTTGCTGTTTGGTTCAATTTGCGTCAGCACACTAGCGCCACTTGAACCTCTACCGTACATTATAATAACTCTATGAGAGCTACTTCAAGTATACCATACAGTTGAAGCTTATTTGAAAGTACATCAAGCTGGACAGTGTCAAATGTTTTTTGAGGACTAATAAAGAAAAAAGAATTTCTATTGTCTGAAGTATATTTTCAATGTTGTCTATTATTTTGTCCTTTGCCTCAAGAAGTGCTTGCTCCGTAAATTGGCCTTCTTGAAAACCATGTTCCTTTCTTTTTCTTTTTTTAATCATACTTTGTGAAAATTTGTGTAATCTGTCCTGAATAGCTCCTTCAAACAATTAATAAAACATGGGCGAAAACGAGCATAGGTCTATGTTATGTAAATACGTTTTACCTCCTTTGAATACCAGAGCAACTTTAGAAATTTTAAGCAGATCCGGAAGCTCACCGGCCTCTAAAGTACAAATAATGATACGATATAAAATGCTACCTTGGGACGCATATTTAGTGGAAATTGATTTTAAGCCGCCTATACCGTGGCCTTTCAAAATACTGCCCACTGTTGGCAGTCGTGAAATCTCCGCACAATGGCGGATTAAAACCGCAACGTCACGGCACACTTTATGCGTTTGGTTCGAATAGAAGAAAAAACACACCCGCAGAAAAAGGTGATGAGCGCAGTGACGTTGCAGTTTCGATGCTGTTAGATTGGCTCGTCGGCTCCTAGCGTTGGCCACGCTCCGACGTTCGCTATCTTATGGCATGACTTGCACGTTCACCGATGTTAGTTGTTCCGCCATTGTGTAGGGGTTCCGACCACTGATCTCTATTTTAGTAGGCTGGATCGCGGATCGGGAGCCCGTCGGTGTCGCCACCGGCGGCCATTGCTTGACACCAGGCAATACACGCAAGTCTATGGGAGAAACGCACAAAAGTAAGCATATTTAAGCATGGACGCTGTGCTCGGAGGCGAGTATTTTATGGTGCGCTGCGATCCTTATGTCGGGTGTTTGGAGATCGAAGAGGTATTTGTCAAACGTTCAGTCGCCGAATAAAAAAATCAAAGGTACCGGAGCACCTGCGGCTGAGCTGGCAAGCTTGCTCTCGTAGTCGAGTAAACAAAGGAACTTGCCGTCGATGAGACCGTCCTCGGGGAAGCCCAGACGTTGATGAATGACAAAGAAGTTCCATCTCGACAACGGCTTTCCGAGAGTGAGCGAATTCCGCGTAGCAAAGCCTTCGAGCTTGTCGTCTGCTAAACCCAACTCAACGAAACCGCCACCGACTCCATGGTAACTCTAGGTAACTCGCATCATTGAGCTGCACTACAGCGGAGTCACTCTCGACCACAAAATATTTATTTATAGGAATTGCGAGGGTTGTCAGATCTTAATGTTTGTATGCAAGCTATTTAACGAGCTTATCGAAAAGCATCCAAAGAATTTCAGTGCCGACAACTGCTTAGAAACAGGGGAAAACGTCACTTTTTCTCGTTCTCCCCATAGAGTCCCATGCATCGGCTGGTGTCAATCAATGGCCGCCGGTGGCAACACTCGGCCACAGCTGCCGACGCCGCGGTCCGCGATCCAGCCTACTACAGTAGAGATCAGTGGTTCCGACCTAATAATCGGCACGCGAATTTCGAAAGGTGACTATACTTCATTTCTTACCTCGTTTTAAGAGCTTCTATTTCTTAAGGAGTAGTTGGCGATAACATTATCGAGTTTGTTAAGTAGGGTCATCTTAAGGCAGCGTGAGAGTTCATTTTCAGTTACTAAGGGTGAACCAACATTTACAAGATACTCGTTTATTGGATAACGAGGTTCAGGACCACTCACATGGTTTCCATCAACAATCACGTCATGTATCTCCTGGAAATGGCTATGTTTATTTATTGGCGTGTTCTCGGCATCCCATATCTTTTTGGGGTCATTCTGGACGCGACAAAACAGGCGTTGATGATTGTTATATTTGGCTTGGCTTCTTTTTTTTTAGGTCAAAGGATAGTTTGTTTTTATATTTTTTTTAAATGCTGTAAGAATATCTTGATCTCTAAACTTGAGGAAATTACGGCACATTTTGTTATTTTGTTTTCATTACTTCGTCTGTGTAAGCCAGTAACCATCCAAGTTTTCCGCGGTTTGTTTTTCCGTTTATTCCGCAGGGAAGCTGCAGCATTACTCTAGTGAACTTTGTTTTAAGAAACTGTCATACGCGAAATTAGCTTCGTAATCTAAATATTCACTGCTCAAGTCTATAGCAGCAAAAAAGTTTCGGAACCTTCTCAACGAAGCTTCATTTATTTTCCTGAAACTGAAACGATCAGTTTGAATTGTATACCTTGTTTTATATGAAGAGATGCAAGACATAAACTAGCGAGGTGGTCACTGAGGACATTTACGAAAATACCAGAGGAGGCCATGTTAGAGTTTAAGTTTATATCCGGTCAAAATATATCCGACTAGCTTACGTCGCGTGAGATTATGCACGGTGGGTTTATCAGGAGAGCTTTAACCCGGGATTCTTAACTCCAAGTACGTCGTTGGATCGCTGCAGAGCGACAAACGCTAGTCGGATATCGTTTATGTGCCAAGACTAACACTGCGACTTCCAACAAGGACATCAATGGTGTTCGTTATGGTCCCATTCTCGCTTACGCCAGCCAATGCAAGTGAGGTTCCACCCGCCAGGAGGCCTTGCTCGGTCATAGCGCTCTTGCCCCTCACTTTGGCATCTAGCTTTTTCGTCTGACGTTTTTTCGAAGTTACCCTCACGAAAAAAGTATCGTAATTTATTAAAACGCAGCGCACCGGAAGACGCCAGTCTAAAGTTCAAATGAACCGTCGGAAAAAGACGGGTCGCTTCGAATAAGCTTCGGTCACCACCGCATTATTCCGCTACGTCGCTCGCCGCATAGTTCATCTTCTCAAGTGTACGACTGTACTCAACCTGCGAACACTTCGCGTGCATTGCGCATCTCCTTCGGGATAATGGGAAGGGAGTTGGGCAAGGCCAAGGCGTTCCCGAAGCATCAACGGCGTCACACACACAGGCCAGGAAAAAGCGAGTCAAGCACGCACGCACGCGCACACCTGAAAAAGGAATTGAAATCCGGCTGCAGTCTATGGTCGCGCTGCACCCATGCATGATGGGCCACAGTGGACGCCACGAGCCAACCAAGCCGCTCCAGCGCGGTAAGCGCATCACGTTCCTTCGCGGCCCTCCGGAAGGTCACGTGACGGTCCCGCGGCATTCGATTGGCTGGAATGGCTCGTAGCGTCCGCTGTGGTCCATCGTCAGGTGAAACGGACTGTGGGGCACGGCGGGCGACGACGCCGAGGTCGGCGCAAGACCCGCGAGGTCCGATTTACATGAAAGGCCCATTTGGTGCGCGCGCAATTTCAATATGCGCGAGTGTCGTCGCGCCGCTTCCATTGCCCGCGAGAATGCTCCGCGCAATCCTCGATCAACTTCGTGCCCAGTTTTCTCCGAGAGCGCTCGGGCAATCTTTTGCGGGGATGGAAGCAGCACACTTTTCTTGCGAGGCTCTGGAGTGTGGTTACTTATACCCGGCCTGCAGCTCGAAGAAACCTCTTTTTCGTTTTGTGTCAGTGTTGTTCGTCTTGGGGTGATGCCACGTTTTGTCATACCCGAAGCTGACAACGTGTAATATCGCAAAAAAAAAAAAAAAAAAAAAAAAGATGCGTGATTTACAATAGTAGTAAAGCACTGGCCAAAGAATGAGTTCCAAGCGGGAGACGCTCTTTCAAATGCTTCAAGGTGAAGGAGAAAAAGAAGTATCCTGCTACAAAATGGTCTCATGTCGTCGCCCCAAGACAGGCGCGTGCAGATTCGGACACCCTAAAAACAAATTCTGGTCTGTGTCTCTACGCGCAAAGCCCTCAGTTCTTATGACGCTTATGCTTAGTGTCACAGCTTTGTCGAAGTTGTTTTTGTTCGCCGCAGTTCAACTGCAAATCTCTACTGCAGTTGCCTTTCTTGAAACCCTTATACTCAGAACATCTTATCATATTATGCGATGTTTAACCATGCAGATGCATATATGTTTCGAATTGGATTGAACGATCACACACTGTGGAGCCTTTTATTATATTTATTATTATTATTCTTTTAGTTACACGTGTAATGGTTTGTGAAGGATACGAACGCATTAGCATGAGTGACATATTGACTGCTATTTTTATTTAATACGCGCGTAATCATTCGAGACAAGAATCATTTCGTCGGAACGAGCAAATTCACTCTGGTTTGTCTGTCAATATTTTTATTTGTTCATTTCGTACAACGCATTTCGTGACGTTAGAGGATACAAGAAAGGGAACAAGTTGGTCTCAGTAACCCGATAGCCTACGCGAAAAGCGCGCACAGTATATACAGCCATTAGAAGTAAAACAAATGCACAGAGCGGACAGATCAGCAAAGAATTCTTCGCGTGCTCTATCTTCAAACTTATGGGCTGCTTATTACAAGCACAAGAGCGAGAGAGTATCTCCATCGCTCTTCATCACTTTCTCTCTCATTCGAGTCCTGCGTAGGTATATGAACACTTTCATCAAGAATTTCAAAAACTCGTCACATTTTCGTTAAACGACCTTCGAATAACCTCAAGGCGTCTCCTCCAGCTTACCCAAATCTACAAAAAAAACGTACCATATTGATTTGCCTTTCTTCTTTCTTTTATTTTTTGCTGCAAATACCGGCTATTTAGAGACCGGTGCATACGTATCCTTTAGTTACGACCTCTCCTTGTAACTGAATGCCTTTGTACCACCTCAGTGGCAGCCTCTCTGTGGCCTGCTGGAGTCATTTTTTGGGGAGTGCCTCCCTTTCCCACGCCTGTACAGCTGCTTCCAGCTTACCAGTGACCACGGAATGGCGTTCTCGCATTAGTTTTTTTTCGTGCCATCCAACAGGTGATAACCACTGGGGGCCCGTGAGGCCAAACATATCCGCAACCAAACGTCTGACTGGTCGTACGACGTGTTAAGGTGGGTTCACACACTCGCGTGAGTTCGACCGAGCACGACTGCAACAGCTTGGGACGTACGGGTAGCTATGGCAACAGCTGCGTCTCAAGCCGCTGCAGAAGCACTCTGTGGGACTCGACTCGATGCAAGTGTGTGAATCACCCTTTAGAAAAGCGACTGAACACGATCAGGCGCCGGTCAGTCATTGCTTTATATGCATTCATGCGAGGCCGTGATTGGCCGGCGTCTGATCAGGCTCGGCCGTCTTTTTGGAACGCGTAAACATGATTAAGACGCTGGGCCCTGCACGGGTATATGACCTGACTGAGCCTTCAGTGGTAGTCCTCTGTTGGGTGCAATGAAAAAACTCCTGCGAGGACGTTATTTCATGTTTAGCTAGAGCAGCTGTCCAGGTGTGGGTGTAAGTCACTCCCAAAAAGTGGTTCCAGCAGGGTGTGAATGGACCGCTACACAGGTGCAGCAAGGACATTCGGCTACAGGGGGAGTCTATCGAAAAGCGGGACGCATGTACGGTCCTGTAAATGACTAATATCAGCATAAAAAAAATGTAGGTTAATATGGTACGCTCCTTCTAGTTCCCTTTCTCTTAGTAATTGAAGTTGCTCGTTGTAAATTTAAGCTGTTTCTGTGGCCTTTCTTGTGTAGGTATAGGCTATGGACTGTATTACGGATTGTGGACACTGCACTGCGTGCGAAGGAAAAGGCTCATAGACGAGTCCGCACTGTTGTGGAAGTTTTGGATAGGGCTGGAGGGCTACGGAAAACCATTTTCGATAACGTAACTGACGGTTCGTGGCAGTTATAGTATAATATGCCCGTCCTTTTATAATTTCTTTTTTTTATCAGGGTGCCTTTTTTCATTTGATATGTGTTTATAACGTTCCGTATGTAATCGGTAGTTTGACCAAATTTAATTTAATTGCTGTTTCGCAGCTGACCATCGATACTACGTATAATATTGTGTTTCTAACTCTTGTGGTCATTATCGTTGATCAGCTAGCGCGACAAAGGAAACACAAGCTCAACAAAGCAACAAACATGAAACTCGAGGCAAGCAAAACTAACCCAACGTCACTAAAAAGCTATCACTAAAAAGAAGTGTTTGTAGACAACAACAACAACGAGGAGGGAATCCGAATTACGCCGCAAATCCTGGATAGCACTTTTTGTGCAACGCGCTGGCGCCCGACTCCTCATACTCCTTCTTGTTGAACCGCAGAGTGTAGAAGTTGGTCTTGGCCGCAAACCTGGCGCCGCCGATCCAGACCGAGTACTTGCGCTCGGGTCGAGCGACGATGTTGACCTTGAGGCCGGAGGGCGCCAGGAGCGTGGACACCTCTTTCTGGAGACGCGTCTCGAAGCCAGGGCACATGGTGGTGCCTCCGGACAGGATGATGTCCTTCATGCTCTTGCGGGTGTTCTCGTCGCACTTCGTGATGGCGCTGACCACGGTCTCCTGGAAGCTCGGTACCTTCAGACCCAGGAGGGAGGGCTGGAACAGGCCCTCTGGGCAACCGAACCTCTCGTTGCCAATTCGAATGAGCTGACCTCCGGGACGTTTGTACGACTCCTCGTGGGCGGACGTGGACTTGGTTGATTCCTGCTTAAAGTCCGCGGCCACGTAGCACAGCCTTTCCTTCATCTCCCGGACGACATCCCGATCAACTGCAATGATACACAAAGAAGGACGATATAAGAGGTCGTAGAAGGACTGGTAAATAAAACGGCTATTGTAAGCGAACACGACCGCATTAGTAACTTTCATTAGTGTGTTCATACCTAATTTCGTCAGCCTTGTCTCGTTGACGTGGAGAGATAACTTGCTAAGACGCGGTTTGTCTGTGAGCATCTTATCGTGGTTACGCGAAAGACACCAGAGCAGCCATTCATATCCCTAATTTTCTGTGAACGAAAATGCGCTAATATTATAGGGACGTATGGCGCCCCCTAACGGGGAGTGTTCTTTTCAGGAAAGAACCAAAGAAACCAATCAGTTTGGATGTCAACAAGATGGAACTGGATAAACAAAACATGCAATGAACGTGGACTGCCTGGAAATGTCGTCCTATCCGTTCTTGTGTCGCAGATCAGTGTTGTATAGTTGTTATTTTTATGTATTAGTTATTAACCCACGCATAATATAGTCCTATATAGAACTGATAGTATGTGAAATAAATAACTAAATAAACCTATAGCCGCAAGTGGCGTTTAAGCGTCAAAAATCGAAGCACATGCATATATGCCAGGAAGCATTTACACGTAGCCACTGACATCTGAAAAAGTCCAGGGTGTGGGTAGTTAATGTGGTGTGGGCTCAGGCCCGTAGCCAAGAATTTTTTTCTGTGTGTGTGTGTGGGGGGGGGGGGGGGGTATTTTTTGAGGCCACGACTTCTAAGAATTGGAAGAAAGAGGGAGGGGGCGTTGATTTAGGGATAAAATGACATCAGTCGAGCCACCGGGGCCCCGAGTTCTTTCTGAGCAAAAGAGACGATGAGCCTATGATTTGCGGGCTTGTCATCATTCGAAAGGCGCGTTCACGAAGATTTACCGGCATCGTCGCGAGTCGGGAGCGCAGCCGCGACATTCCCGTCTTTGCGTGTCTATCGGGTGCTGATTGTTGGGTGCTGCGTCCTCTACTTCTTTGTGATGCGCCCGGAACTGGTCGTTTATGCAGCGACCCGTTTGGCCGATGAATTCAGCGGCCACAGAGCACGGGCCTGTAAAGTTCTGCTCAGTCTTGCACGTGTTAAGCCTTTTAGCATGTTACTTGGTGCAGCGGGGCGGCGGGATTGGGTTCCTTTCTGTTTACCGTCTTGTACAGGTCTCCCAGCCTTGACTTGCATCTGAAAACTACATCGGCGTCAAATCTGAAAGCTATGGACGTAAACCCGTGGGCCATCGTGTGCACGTACATAGTTCTAACCGACATGTTTGTAAAAAACAAGAAATAAAAAAAAGATGTGATTTCGCTTGACATCCGCGAAGCCGTCCTAGAGCTTTTCCCCCTCCCCCCCCCCCAGAAAAAAACACACACACACACACACATTTGGGGGGAGGGGGGGGGGGGCCTAGGGCCCCCCTCCCCCCTGGCTACGGGCCTGGGTGTCGCTAAAACCGCGCAACATATAACCGAGTAAGAAGTGCTATCGCATTTGACATATTATCTTTAACTTAGGCTCTCAGCTATAACTAAGATTTTTGTCGAAGCGTCGGCTACCACTTTGTCGCTTATGTATACACTGGACGAGAGCGCAGCTTTAACTGAACAGATCAAAGAGAACATAAAACAGTGAAGTCCTCAAACCTCCTCAGGGTATAATAACTTAACGTCGTTTATTATCTTCAGCGCAATGTTTCAAATGAAAACAAGGTCTTGATTTAACTCCACCTTAGTGGTTCCGTGATGTGCGACTGCGAATTGTCTTGCATATCTGCGCAAGTGTACTCCTATTGAGCGGGAGATAACAAAAGGTAAACTAAATTGTGCATCCACCAGGCTTGTCCTGCTTTAAAAAGGCTTAATTCGCATTTTAACTTGTCGTAAACGCCGCCATTAATGGAAGGAAAGCACATGAGGTGGATAAAGGATATAGGTCATCATTAGACAAGGGGGTTCGGGGATAATAGCTGAGTAAGCGGTAACCAAAGCAAAGAACAACAGACTCCACATACTGGGTGTGGCGAAGCTATGGCCCTTGGTCGTAAGGAACTTGATCAGGTACTCCGTCAGGTCCCTGCCAGCAAGCTCCAGTCTAACAATGGCGTCGGTCACGGGCTTGCCCTCGAGAATGGGCACCGCGTGCGTGATGCCGTCCCCGCAGTCCAGCAGGACTCCTGTCTTCTTGCCCGTCTGGAACATGGCGAGCTCGGCCTGGGAGGCCACGTAGACCGAAGGAGCGCTAAACTTCTCGAACAAGATCTGAACCATCTTCTCCCGGTCACCCTTGGAGCTGAGGGGGGCATCGGTCACGAGCACCGGGTGCTCTTCGGGAAGCACACGGAGCTGGTTGTAGAAGGTGAAGTGCCAGATCTTCTCCATGTCGTCCCAGTCGGTCACCAGGCCGCGCTCGATGGTGTCCTTGACGGCAAGGACGTCGCCTCTGAGCAGGGCGTCGTCCCCAACGGCGTACTCCTTCTGTCCGGCTCCAGGCAGCACTTTCTGGATGGAGGATGTAACCAAACCAAATCAATCGATTGTTGCTGTGTTTTTTTTTTTTCTACTTTAAGTTAGTTTGGTATTATCTTGCATTGCAGTCATAAGATTTGCCATTTTATTCGCTGAAGTTACTTCTGAAAAGTACAGTTTATTGAAGATTATCTGCGAAGCGAAGCTAAAAGAAATGTTTCGGGTCTGGGAGATCCCTTTTCGGCGTTTTCTTTAGCCGACTGAAAAAGGATCTACCAGGATCGAAATGTTTCTGCTCTTCGTGCTTCAGCTAAGGTGCCTGGAGCACGTCTCCGACTGATGTGTTTAGCGTCCTACGCTGCCCTTACATCAAAAGTGGTCCCGAAGTAGCAGCAAATGACGTCACAGAAGCCATAGTGTCATGCTTTTGCATGACACTTCGGCAGTCGACGGAAGCTTCCGTGGACTGCTACACTGGAGAGTGACCTGCAGCAGAAGAGGCGTCTGCCACATACACCACCGCTGTTGAGACGCCGCCAGGATCGCCACTGGCGATAGCATGACACTTCTATGACGTCATCAGGCGGAAATCGAGGGAGCACTTTTTTGGACGTGGTAGGTAAACACACCAGTCAAAGACGCGTTCATTTCAGGCACCGTACTAGGGGCATTTTTGTTTTTCTTTTAACATACAATACACGCCATTAAAGCCTAAATTCCACCTTGACTAGCGCTAAGAATTGTATTGTCTTGAATTGTAAGAACTGTCGTCGTCTATTTTGACGACGGGCTACAAATATCTCATTTGGACATGCATATACAGCTCGTTTTCGGAAAGATAAGTATTCAATATTTGTAATTAGTTTTCTCTTTCTCACATTGCAGTCGTCACCTCACGACCGCCCCTGCAGAAAACATTGTCCCGAAGGAAAAAGAAGCACATGAAGGGCTCTCTGTGTTTATGCCATTGGTTTAAAGACACTGTCTGGTGGCAGATATCCTGCCAAGCAACTACTTACGGTTTTGTCGGGAGTTCCGACGCATGACGGGAAGACAACCCTCGGGATGTCGTCACTGAGGAAACCGGCTTTACATGTGCCTGAGCCGTTGTCTATGATCACAGTGGTCATGGTGACGCCGGACGCGCTCTTGATCTCAGGGGTGCTGGTCAGCTGGAGTTATACCCTGCGTGGACAGAAAAAATAAACCTGCAGAGTCAGCTCTGAGGATACGCATGGGCATACACAACGATAGCAAAATTGCCTGTGTATGTTCTTTTTTTTTTTTTTAATCTTATCGAAATTATAAATACAAAATATTGTGGCCCTTTGGAGCATAGAGGCCATTTGAGAAACTGAAACTGCTAAAATACCACCCCACCAGCGCAATAAGCATAAACATAAGATACCCCTCCCCCCCCCCCCCCCCCCCCGCGCCTCCCCCCCCCCCCCCCCTTCTTCCAAAAAAAATAATAATAATAACAGAAAAGATGATGAGCAGGAAGGTAGGATAAAAACGAAATGTTGAGGTTGGAACATATGAAACTTCTGTGTAGTGTCGTCTCTCATTGTCCCTATCTCAGGGTTTTAGTCCATCATGTAAAAGAAGAAAAAACTAACATTTATGATGATTTACGCAATCTTTCGCAGTGAACAGTGCCTGTTCGCTGGCGACATTAAAGATAGTCAAGAAAAAAAATTTTTATATTAAACGCCACATTTCAGGGAAACCTACTTTAGGCTGTATGAACGCACATTTTGCAAATTTGACTTTTTAAGCCTCACGTGCATGGTGACATAACTGACATTATTAGCCTCCGATATATATCAAAAGACATTAATAGAAAATTGAGCCAAAAATGGCTATATATTGCCCGAAGGAACCGTCGGTCCGCGCGAAGCAACGTCTAGTAATTTTCGAACTTCTCTTTATTCCGTTTTCGGTTTCTTTATTCTATTTTTCGGCTCATCAGTCAAAGTCATTGTCCCAGCTATGTAACGAAGTCGTGACTTCATATTCTTCGTAGAGATCCGTGTCACATAACATGCTGAAAGCCGAGTCTGAGCTCACGAGAAACTTGTGCAATCAAAACAAACATTTTTTTTTTTTTTTTCACACGCTTGTCGGAAATTGGCGTTATCTAATACCCGAACTCATTCCCAGTGTACACAGCGTGGATAACACCTAAAACGAGTTTTGACAAATAAACGCTGGAATAAAAAAAAATCGGAAAGGTTCTCACCAGAAACCGCTTTCTCCGCCCTCCCGACCAGAGTACCATAAACGACTAAGCCTCCTTTCCATTATTCTCTCTCTAATCCAGACTGAGCGACAAAAATAAAGAGGCCACTGAATAAAGCCATCAAAAGCGCGGGAAAACGCGCGATTGGTGGCAATTTATCACGTCGGCCACGTACTTTAATCCAGGCCCTAGTCGTGCGGACACCCGCGGGAGCTTAGGAAACGTGGCGGAGGATTACCGAGCCGCGTTCCAGTCACGTGACATTGGGGAGTCGACGTCAGCGTCCAGTGTGCGTGTACAGTGTTAACGGGAAGGAAAGCGCGCGGGGTGTTTCTAAATCCATTGATTAATGCGCGGGGTTACCGCCACGCGCCGCCACTTGAAAGAGGGAGCGCAAACCCTCGCGCGAGACAGAGCCCTTTGCGAGAACACCTCTGCCGCCATCTACCGGCAGTTCCGCGCAACACCTCCAGATGGGGAGACCATTAGTTTGCGAGGGTGTTGCTGAGCTCAGAGGTGGTCCCTGGGATGTCAGGAAGTCGCCCTCGTGAATGATGATCAGCAGAAGCTTGTCGTGGGAAAAATTGCGTCTCTTTTATGCACGCCGCGATGAGCCAGACATAACGCATATGGCGTGGATAAAAAAAAAAAAAAAAAAAAAATATTGGTGTTTTTCTTTCTTTTTTTTTTATTTTGAACGCTTATTATTTACAAATATTTAGCCCGCCGTTACAAAACCATTAGACCATAGATTTGTCGGTACTGCGGACGAGAGAAACGGGTTTTAATATCTGGCACCGAACATTTAACCGAGCGCTGTTTTATTGAAAGCCGTTTCATGGGAGCGGTTTCATCGAATGTCATTTCATCGAACTCCATTTCGTCGAATGGTTTTTGAAGTAGTGCGGGAGAGTTCACTTGTCCTTCAATAAAGTACCGATGCGTTTATCTTAATTCTTAAATTCGTGAGGCACGTCATGGCTTACCAAAAATAAAATAGCTTTCGGTTGCACGTCAAAAGATCTCCAGGTGGTCGAAATTAATCCTCAATCCTCCGCTGGGGCGTGCCAGATGCCCGTCGTAGGTTTGGCACGTAAAACCCCAAAATTTGACTTTTTACTTGAAAATCCCCAACGAAGCCAGTCAGGAAAAGACAATCACAGCGGAGCTTCTGGTCGCCCTCGACACTAACACTTCAGTGTGTCAGTTGAAAAGTGACAATTATTTTTACTGTTTTAAATGGATGCCTTAAAGGTTCGGTCACACCTAGCATAATACAATTAAGAATAAAATCAAAGCGAATTTTGTGTTATTGGCTTGAATCGAAGATGGTAATCTAGATACAATGAACGTTGCAGGAGCAGGAATGTGGTACAAACAAGTTTCGGCAATAAAATAGCCCTACATCTGTGGCCCTTTGAAGAATACGAAGTTTTAGTAGACCACTGCACGATACCCGATCGCACAGTAGTTTAAAAATAAGAAGTATATTTTATCAACTAAACAAAAAAAAATATAGTTACATTTCTGTCTACAATTATTTATGTTGTTTAATTTTTAGTTTAAGATTGATAAGATAATAACGAAACTCAATTAAGCAGCAGACAAAAATTGCCATCGTTCCTTTACGTTTAATATTCTGGCACGCACAAGTGTTTTTTTCCTGGCACTTTCGCAAAATGGTTTATCAGAAGTGGGACATTTTAGATTTGTGAACGTCGACCTAGGCAAAATGCAAGGAGTTTTCAAGTACTTAATAGACACCAGCTGAACAACCCAAGCACACAAATGTAAGAAGGACGAGAGAGACGCATTCAACCGCTGGACTACCAACTGAAATTTAATGAAACACTTCATCTTCATCGACAGGCTAGGATCAATCATACCTAGCTTGCTTCACTTCTTCCTCTTTTTCCTCATTATTAAACTAAGGCATCCTCCTCGTCTGTCTACTTGTGGGCGGTACTTCCCTTCGCAAGAACGTTCTCTCTTCTCTGGTTAAGGTCACAGAGGGTGAACTAACACACATGTCCCCTTTCTCTTGTATGTTTAAAGCTTCTAAAACCTCGCGTGCAAACCGGTTTCGATGGTGTCCCATGACGGTAACTTTGTCTAGGTTTGCCTTGCACTTGCAGTCGCGGCAATGTAGGGCTAAGTGACCTGCTGCCGTCAAGGTCTTCAGGCTATTGGCATGTTCCCGAGTCCTATCATTTATACACCGCCCGGTTTGGCCGATGTAACAGCGGCCGCATGTCAGGGGTATGTGGTATATAACCTCCTTGTCGCACTGGGCATAAACCGTCCTGTGATTGGTGCCACAAACCTTGCTGTTGCTGGTTTGCCCTTGATTAACCCTGCGGCACAACGAATAGGCCTTATTGGGCGCCGAACACAGCACTTGTACCTCATGTCGATTGCCCATCTTTTTTAACCTATGCGTAATCCCATGAATATATGGAACAACCACAAACGGTCTTCTTTTCTTCTTTTGCTCTGTGGAAGGGTCGTTGCGTCCGCAAGTCGTCTTGATGGTGCGGCAAATTCTTTCGCACACGGAGGCAATTACATGTCGCGGGTAACCCGCGTCTTCGAGTCTGGATATTTGCATCTCAAAACTTGGGAAGAGCTGATGCTCACAGGATTTCTTCAGGCTAGAAAACAGGGCTGTGAAAGCTACCGCCTGCTTGACAGTTTTTGAATGCTGCGACGAGAAGGGGAGAAACCCTTTGCCTGACCGGGCTTGGTATCTCCAGCAAACATGTTCTGCTCTGAACTCCAAGACCAAATCCAGAAACTTGATGGTTTTCCTCTCTGGAAGCTCATGCGTGAAAGTGAGCCCCATACATGAGTGCTGAAAACTCCTCAGGATGTTGTTGAGGCACCCGTCGATATGATCGTCAACTTCTGTAGTGCATAAAATGAGGAAATCATCGACATACCTGAATATCGCCGCGATTCTTGGATCTTTAATATTTTCTTGGATGGCACGCCCGCACGCTCCGAGAAAAACTTCACACAGATGTGGGGCCACTTTGGATCCTATGCATACGCCGCTTCTCTGCACGTAGTGGCGATCTTGGTAGGCTACCACCGTGGCTGATAGGTAATAGCCCAAAAGTTCTAAGAACGTATCTACTTGCATCCCTGCCGCATTCTGGAACGACGTGAGGCCTTGATCTTCTATGTTTGACCGAAGAACTTGTAGTAGACGTGCATGCGGGATGGAGTAGTACATATCTTGAACGTCCACGGAAAACCCAGAAACGATGATGTTCCCTTTTTCTTTAAGAAAAGAAATCACATTTTCAGAATTGGAAATCCGGAAAGGGTCTTGCATCAAAACAAGGTTGATCTTTTCGGTGAGAAATTTGGACACGCAAGCTTGCCACGTGTTCCTCTCCGAAATAATTGCCCGGAACGGACTTCCCTCTTTGTGCGTTTTGACGGAGAAGAACACCGTTAACTGGTCAATCTTGGCTGCCTTGATCTTGGAGCACAAACCCCCTTGATGATTTTTCTCTAGTATCGTGAGAATGGCTCTTTTTGTTACTTTAGTTCTATTGACATCCACTGGAACGAAATTCTTGTCCATGGCTTGAAGAGCTTTCTCTCCAAAAGCCCCTGAGTCAAGAACCACAAATCCTCCTTCCTTATCGGAAAGGCAAAGTTTAAGATCTTTGCCTCTCAGTTCTTGTACGGTCGGTCCGACCGTACAAGAACTTGTACGGTCGGTTCTCCGTCAAAACGCACAAAGAGGGAAGTCCGTTCCGGGCAATTATTTCGGAGAGGAACACGTGGCAAGCTTGCGTGTCCAAATTTCTCACCGAAAAGATCAACCTTGTTTTGATGCAAGACCCTTTCCGGATTTCCAATTCTGAAAATGTGATTTCTTTTCTTAAAGAAAAAGGGAACATCATCGTTTCTGGGTTTTCCGTGGACGTTCAAGATATGTACTACTCCATCCCGCATGCACGTCTACTACAAGTTCTTCGGTCAAACATAGAAGATCAAGGCCTCACGTCGTTCCAGAATGCGGCAGGGATGCAAGTAGATACGTTCTTAGAACTTTTGGGCTATTACCTATCAGCCACGGTGGTAGCCTACCAAGATCGCCACTACGTGCAGAGAAGCGGCGTATGCATAGGATCCAAAGTGGCCCCACATCTGTGTGAAGTTTTTCTCGGAGCGTGCGGGCGTGCCATCCAAGAAAATATTAAAGATCCAAGAATCGCGGCGATATTCAGGTATGTCGATGATTTCCTCATTTTATGCACTACAGAAGTTGACGATCATATCGACGGGTGCCTCAACAACATCCTGAGGAGTTTTCAGCACTCATGTATGGGGCTCACTTTCACGCATGAGCTTCCAGAGAGGAAAACCATCAAGTTTCTGGATTTGGTCTTGGAGTTCAGAGCAGAACATGTTTGCTGGAGATACCAAGCCCGGTCAGGCAAAGGGTTTCTCCCCTTCTCGTCGCAGCATTCAAAAACTGTCAAGCAGGCGGTAGCTTTCACAGCCCTGTTTTCTAGCCTGAAGAAATCCTGTGAGCATCAGCTCTCCCGAAGTTTTGAGATGCAAATATCCAGACTCGAAGACGCGGGCTACCCGCGACATGTAATTGCCTCCGTGTGCGAAAGAATTTGCCGCACCATCAAGACGACTTGCGGACGCAACGACCCTTCCACAGAGCAAAAGAAGAAAAGAAGACCGTTTGTGGTTGTTCCATATATTCATGGGATTACGCATAGGTTAAAAAAGATGGGCAATCGACATGAGGTACAAGTGCTGTGTTCGGCGCCCAATAAGGCCTATTCGTTGTGCCGCAGGGTTAATCAAGGGCAAACCAGCAACAGCAAGGTTTGTGGCACCAATCACAGGACGGTTTATGCCCAGTGCGACAAGGAGGTTATATACCACATACCCCTGACATGCGGCCGTTGTTACATCGGCCAAACCGGGCGGTGTATAAATGATAGGACTCGGGAACATGCCAATAGCCTGAAGACCTTGACGGCAGCAGGTCACTTAGCCCTACATTGCCGCGACTGCAAGTGCAAGGCAAACCTAGACAAAGTTACCGTCATGGGACACCATCGAAACCGGTTTGCACGCGAGGTTTTAGAAGCTTTAAACATACAAGAGAAAGGGGACATGTGTGTTAGTTCACCCTCTGTGACCTTAACCAGAGAAGAGAGAACGTTCTTGCGAAGGGAAGTACCGCCCACAAGTAGACAGACGAGGAGGATGCCTTAGTTTAATAATGAGGAAAAAGAGGAAGAAGTGAAGCAAGCTAGGTATGATTGATCCTAGCCTGTCGATGAAGATGAAGTGTTTCATTAAATTTCAGTTGGTAGTCCAGCGGTTGAATGCGTCTCTCTCGTCCTTCTTACATTTGTGTGCTTGGGTTGTTCAGCTGGTGTCTATTAAGTATGTGTAACCAACGTGCTCAACTCTTTCCGGTGGTTAGTTTCCTTTCTAGTTACCTGAGCTCTTTCATGTCCAATTTTCACCTCATCGATTCGGCGGGACTAAGCCTCCTCATTGCAACCAACATCTGCCAAGCCAGATTGCTCACACGCTGCATACAAAAGAAAATCATACTGGAGGATGTGCAGGCTTTCTTCGGAGCGGTTCAGCCATCGCAGGGACACGCCCAGCGGGTTTCGAAGATACTCAGGTCTGAAAAATGGCGGCAGGTGCGTCTTCTTACTGACGTTTTACGTGTCAAATGCCCAAATCACTCTGCCTTTTCCTTTTACCTGAGGACGACCAACGATACTACAAACTTCCTTTGGGTTTCACGCTTTCTTCCGATATGGCGTCGTCATCTGTCCTTACATCGCCAAAACCAAGCGAATCCAAAATTGTCTCCACCCCATTTAATTGGGGATTTTGATCTAACTGCGCGGGCTAAACATGTTTTGGGGCACGGACCAAAATATGCCATTGCGCCTAAGCTTGAAGCCGTTGACCAAGTAGCGCTTGTAAGGAACATAGCTGCCAAAGCAGCACATGAAAGGAGCCCGCAGGTCATTGATGAAGGAATTCAGGTTTTTGCAAACCTTAAGCATCAAGCCCTCCCACGTCTGAGCTTCGGACCGACCGTACAAGAACTGAGAGGCAAAGATCTTAAACTTTGCCTTTCCGATAAGGAAGGAGGATTTGTGGTTCTTGACTCAGGGGCTTTTGGAGAGAAAGCTCTTCAAGCCATGGATAAGAATTTCGTTCCAGTGGATGTCAATAGAACTAAAGTAACAAAAAGAGCCATTCTCACGATACTAGAGAAAAATCATCAAGGGGGTTTGTGCTCCAAGATCAAGGCAGCCAAGATTGACCAGTTAACGGTGTTCTTCTCCGTCAAAACGCACAAAGAGGGAAGTCCGTTCCGGGCAATTATTTCGGAGAGGAACACGTGGCAAGCTTGCGTGTCCAAATTTCTCACCGAAAAGATCAACCTTGTTTTGATGCAAGACCCTTTCCGGATTTCCAATTCTGAAAATGTGATTTCTTTTCTTAAAGAAAAAGGGAACATCATCGTTTCTGGGTTTTCCGTGGACGTTCAAGATATGTACTACTCCATCCCGCATGCACGTCTACTACAAGTTCTTCGGTCAAACATAGAAGATCAAGGCCTCACGTCGTTCCAGAATGCGGCAGGGATGCAAGTAGATACGTTCTTAGAACTTTTGGGCTATTACCTATCAGCCACGGTGGTAGCCTACCAAGATCGCCACTACGTGCAGAGAAGCGGCGTATGCATAGGATCCAAAGTGGCCCCACATCTGTGTGAAGTTTTTCTCGGAGCGTGCGGGCGTGCCATCCAAGAAAATATTAAAGATCCAAGAATCGCGGCGATATTCAGGTATGTCGATGATTTCCTCATTTTATGCACTACAGAAGTTGACGATCATATCGACGGGTGCCTCAACAACATCCTGAGGAGTTTTCAGCACTCATGTATGGGGCTCACTTTCACGCATGAGCTTCCAGAGAGGAAAACCATCAAGTTTCTGGATTTGGTCTTGGAGTTCAGAGCAGAACATGTTTGCTGGAGATACCAAGCCCGGTCAGGCAAAGGGTTTCTCCCCTTCTCGTCGCAGCATTCAAAAACTGTCAAGCAGGCGGTAGCTTTCACAGCCCTGTTTTCTAGCCTGAAGAAATCCTGTGAGCATCAGCTCTCCCGAAGTTTTGAGATGCAAATATCCAGACTCGAAGACGCGGGCTACCCGCGACATGTAATTGCCTCCGTGTGCGAAAGAATTTGCCGCACCATCAAGACGACTTGCGGACGCAACGACCCTTCCACAGAGCAAAAGAAGAAAAGAAGACCGTTTGTGGTTGTTCCATATATTCATGGGATTACGCATAGGTTAAAAAAGATGGGCAATCGACATGAGGTACAAGTGCTGTGTTCGGCGCCCAATAAGGCCTATTCGTTGTGCCGCAGGGTTAATCAAGGGCAAACCAGCAACAGCAAGGTTTGTGGCACCAATCACAGGACGGTTTATGCCCAGTGCGACAAGGAGGTTATATACCACATACCCCTGACATGCGGCCGCTTTTACATCGGCCAAACCGGGCGGTGTATAAATGATAGGACTCGGGAACATGCCAATAGCCTGAAGACCTTGACGGCAGCAGGTCACTTAGCCCTACATTGCCGCGACTGCAAGTGCAAGGCAAACCTAGACAAAGTTACCGTCATGGGACACCATCGAAACCGGTTTGCACGCGAGGTTTTAGAAGCTTTAAACATACAAGAGAAAGGGGACATGTGTGTTAGTTCACCCTCTGTGACCTTAACCAGAGAAGAGAGAACGTTCTTGCGAAGGGAAGTACCGCCCACAAGTAGACAGACGAGGAGGATGCCTTAGTTTAATAATGAGGAAAAAGAGGAAGAAGTGAAGCAAGCTAGGTATGATTGATCCTAGCCTGTCGATGAAGATGAAGTGTTTCATTAAATTTCAGTTGGTAGTCCAGCGGTTGAATGCGTCTCTCTCGTCCTTCTTACATTTGTGTGCTTGGGTTGTTCAGCTGGTGTCTATTAAGTATGTGTAACCAACGTGCTCAACTCTTTCCGGTGGTGAGTTTTCAAGAACTGCAAAGCATCACTGCTTTGTTTCACATGTTCCCATTTTCTTGAGAAAAAAAAACTACAAAAGGACAATATTTTTTCTTCAAACATCACTTTTTTTCGGAAATTCTGCATCATTTATACACTATA
This sequence comes from Ixodes scapularis, assembly GCF_016920785.2. Lineage (NCBI taxonomy): Eukaryota > Metazoa > Arthropoda > Arachnida > Ixodida > Ixodidae > Ixodes > Ixodes scapularis. The sequence goes on from NW_024609880.1 coordinate 76,604,008, forward strand.
TGCATACGATATAAGCAACAAGACTCAAAATCAACATCAATGACGGCCATGTTGATGTCTTTCTTGCTTGTTTCGTGCGATGAAGCAAGCAGAGTGTAACACCATAAATCCTGTGAGAGGAATCCAGGCATCTTATCTGTGGAAGTCATCACATGCCGAGAGGCCGGATGTATACATGGCCACACGCGCAACTGAGAGTTTTAAGCTTATGTATGCTTAGTTAGCGAATTTCCAGAGTGGGGCTGTTTTAGTCCCTTTCGCATCACTAATATTCACCCCTTATGAAAAAAATAATTTTAATAATATAAAATACATGCCATAACTAACGCTCAAAATGTTTGGTGCTATGCGGCAAAGCCGCTATGACGAAGACGACGGCTCGCTCCGAGTGAAGGTTTGTAGTAGCTTTTCCCGTTTAGAGGTCATATGTTACTCAATCTTTTGCCATCAAAGGTTAGTTCAAGTCACTTCAAAGTGCCAAGGGGAGTTTAAAAAAAAATAAAGATGGAGTTTTTTTTTTTTTTTAATATCGACGCCCAATCTTGCCTCATTCTGAGAAATCAGCCAAATTTGCGCGTTAATAACAAAAAGATATTTAAGGGTGGGCATATTATTTTTATATAATCGTAAACAATATTTTAAAAAACGCATTTTGATATGTTTTGTGAAGTATTATAAAAACTGGTTTATTTGGAAAAAAAATTGTGAATATGTCTCTAAAACGCGTTTTTATGCCATGTTTGATTTTTTTGTTTCCATAGAAATATTTTATTAACATTTCTCTTTTTTTGTGTGTATGTGTTGTATATCTTTTGTAAAACATATTAAAAAGTTATGGTGACGTGAAAGCTTCGATGAGGACATAACGACTGTGCAAAATAGCATTGTGAACTCTTCTCAATTTCCACGCCTCGAGCTTCTCCATTTTATATCTCAGCGAAAACAAATTGTTACGGCGTTCATATACTGTATAGCTGAAAGTTCCTCCCAAGGACACAGCTTTCATATATATTTTAACACGAATATCTAAATTATGACCCGGACCATTACTGCACGAACTGACGTGGAGTCACCCAGCAACGCCTGCGCGCCGATGACCTTTACTGCTGTGTTCCGCGTATCGTAGCGGGTTGTGGAGAGTGTTGCGGGTCAACGAAAACGACCTACGGAAGCTCTTTAATAGGGAGTTGTCGTAGGTCGTTCCGATAACTCCGATAACAAAACACGACGACGCCTTTGTGCACGCGTCGTATCGTTGTCGCGTACCTTTATCCGAGTTCAACGGCATGATCTACTAAAACTTTCCAATAGGGAGTTTTAGTAGATCGTTTAGACTTCAATAACGATACCCGGTACTCCGCCGGCTGCTTTACGCGTGCAACGTATTGTTGTCTGGTATCGTTATCGGAACGAGGAAAAAAACGGTCTACTAAAACTCCTTCTTTATATCGAGAGAGTTCAGCCGATGGGCGGGCCTTAATGCTGAGTATACGGTGCCTGCAGAAAAGCAACGAGCATCTCAATGGCAGAAGTTTTCGAAGTTAAAGGAGAAAAACGACGCAAACCACAGCGCCGACACCACCAGGTTTGTGAGAAAACCTTTCCATAAGAAAATGCTCTCCATGCGAGGCTGCTGTCCTAGCCAAGGGTCATGGATTTAACATGACCACAACAAGGCCACCTCTGGCGAAAATGGTTGCGACAATAGAGGATGGTGCACCTCGACCTAAGAGCTTGGGAACGGGTGCGTCAAATGACGATCGGAATTTTGTCGAAACGTTCATCACGTCAATGACACAACCTACCAAAAGAAGAGGCAAACAGCGCCCTGGGAGCTCAAAGATGAAACAAAAATCGTCCTTCTTGCAGCGGACAAAGGCAACTCAGCGGCCTTCCTAGATCGGAGAGCCTACGAACACAAGGTCTGACATCTTCTCGATAGCTTGACCTATAAAAAAACTCAAGAAGGATCCTGCGACACGTCAGCAAGATCCTCGCCAAAGCCTTCAAAAACTATCTGGAATGTAGGAAGCTCTCCTATTGCTTATATTCAGGAATGGTTCTGCTTCTGGTTTTTACGGGCTCCCTAATATCCACAAAACAAAAGTTCCTCTCCGGCCCATAGTGGAATTCACGACCTGCACGCCGTTGAGCATTGTATAACTGCCTTGACCGCACCTTTTCCCCTCTTGTTAAAAACAAACAAACACCGACCTATGTGCGCAACACCGACCATTTCGTGGAGCTCGTTTCTTCCCTAAAAGTCACAACCGAAAGTCACAACCGGTTCCCCTTGAGAAGGAGCGAGACCTGCATGAAAGGACGTGCCTTAGCGTGGATAAACTGTGCCGCCTTCTAGAATTTTGCTTCAGCAGCACCTACGTCAGCTTTCAAGAATTCTTCAGCCAGGCCAGTGGAACCGCAATGGGAGCGTCCACCTCGGTCACTACAGCTAATCTGGCAATAAAAGCCATTGAACAAAGTGCACTGCAGTCATTCGTTGCAAGCCCCAAAGTGTTCGTGCGCCACGTGAATGATTGCCTCTGTATCATCAAAACGTCAAAGGTTAACAACTTTCTGAAACATCTAAACGCCGTCGAACCGGCCATCCATTTCACAGCAGAACGTGAACAAGACCGTAGCTTGCCGTTCCTGGATCTGCTTGTCAAGCGACAAGGAGAAGATCTGACGTTCGCAGTATACAGAAAACCAACCTACACTGGACGTTGCCTCAGCTTTGGCTCCTACCACCTTTCGAGTCACAAAGCCTCGGTGGTAACAACCTTCCTGTCCAGAGCTTAGAACATCTGCTCCTCATAGACAGACAGAAAAAAAAAACGAGGAGGAAAGAGTCATCGCCGACCCAAATAAAAACGTCTACACACGCAGATTCACCGGCTGTGTGGCATGCCGTCAAAATCGTGGTCATCGGAACCTGCAGCCTCAAAATAGTACGCAGTCTCGCCGGAGCACCCGCATCTGCGTTCCTTACATAAAGGGGACCAGCAAAGCTTTAACGCGTACGCTGGAGAAAAAAAAGAGAGGTATTTAGGCGACCCACAAGCCGGTATCAACGCTTGGGCGCCTGATATCACGACCCAAAAACCGCCCTCCTAAAAAAAAAAAAAAGCACCAAAGATTGTATACCAAATCCCGTGTTCTGAATGCTCCGCTACTTGCATCGGTGAGACAAAGAACCTTCATCGAAGAAATTCTGCAACACAAGATTGATAAGTGAAAATTTGACCGGGACCGGAGTGCTGTTGCAGAGCACTGTGACGACAACGGCCACCGTATCGATTTTAACAACATTAAAATAATGAGCGTTGAAACTAACACCCGTCAACGACTTCTCATAGAATCCTGGCATATCCAGACTACTCCAGGAAATATCAATGGGTCGACAGGCACTTTACCATCGTCATATGTCAACGGGCTAGGGCACTTGAAGAAGAAAAAGTGAGTGAAGCAAACGACACCATCGTAGATGGAAAAGAAGTTGCTGCTCTCCACGTGAAAATAGCCGCCCCTGATGAAAAAACCGAATCGGTTTTGAAGCGTCGGCATCAAACTGTTTAGAACTTTGTAGGTGATAACCTGGCTTACACGTGACGTCATAGCATCATGCCGGAAATCATTCATACTCGTTCTGGCCAAAGAAGTTTTAAAATTCGTTGGTGTGACTATGTTGCAGAAGGGACGAGCTCAGCAGGAAAGCCACTGTGCACCATGGCAGTAGATGTGACTATTCATGTAACGTTCTCTCGCTGGTTTCTTTAGAAACAACTGGTCTGAATTCTCTATCCGCACAACTTAAGCAAAAAACCGGTTCAGTAACTTCCACGACAGTTGTAAAAATAAAGCCCGGAATTTGCTTCTGGCACTGCGGGTTTTCTAGAAAGCCGCTGGGACTCGGGGAAGACTGATGATGGCGTCTTTGCTTCTTCTCACCATCGCCTTCTTTTCTTTTTCTTTTCCCTGTTTTTAGGCGAATGTAGGATCGCTCTTTCCGTGTCCCTCCGGACAGGAACTACAAAAGGACTGACGTCAGACACTGTCAGGCATTCTTCTGGGACGTCTTGGCTTACGCTCAGACTCCCAAAGAAAAACGCTCGCGGGGGGCATCCGGAATTTCGGAGCTCTTCCTCTACTGAATATAGCAACAAACATCCTGACTATCTCAGCTTGACACTTCGATGACTCTATGGGAGTCGGATGGCATCCTGTTGGTCCGTGCGACAAGGAACGCACCGGGTGCATTCCTCTGGCCGTAGCGTTGGCCCGTTAATAACCTCGTGCGACCGGCGACCTTTCTTGGCTGAGCTGGTACCCTGGCAGGGTGCCTTTAATTAGGGGCTGACGTCACGGAACGGTTCCATTTTCAGTGCGGGGGCCGGGAGGGGGTGGCGGGGGAAGGCGGAGACGGGTGGAGAGGGCGAGAATCTGGGACCTCAGGTGCCTGCTGAATCTGGAACGGGCCCCGGGCGCCATCACGAAATTAGAGTTGAAAAGGACGCGGCCTAGGGCAGAGCGCTGCACCAGAAAAAGTGTAGCAGCTTTCACGTGAAGTCATTAGTTTGGACTGCTTTGGTCAAGGGTAGGTCGAAGCAACGTTGAGGTGTGGCCGTTCTGAATTGTCTCGTATCCGGTACGCCAACAGCCTTTCGAGTGTCAGCATCGAACGACAGAAAGCCACAGAAACACATCATGAACTTAACGCCAGACATGTATGTAACGCGGTACTAGTAACGAGTTACTTCTACCTAGTTACTTTTTTAGAAAGAGAACAAGTAATGCGCTTAGTTACTTTTAATGACAAGGTACGAGTAACGGTATTCGTTACTTTTGAGGAGTAACCTTTACAACAGCGTTTAAACAGCCTCGTTTTAATTCAAACCTTAATATGCGTCTATTGCGACAAAGGCAGATAAGCAACACGAAAACAACTGAACAGTATGAAAGTATAGCAACGTTTAATGCTGAACACGTCAGTCGAACTGCTGGGAATGTCCATTCACCCAGCACAATAGATTTGTGTATTGAACCTTGTAGGGTCGTGTACAAACCGAATGTAAACCCGGAGGTTGCCAACACGAGAAGGCACAGAACCCTTTGTCAACTTCGGACTTTAGGAGCATGAAGAACAAAAGAGAGAGGGTAATCCCAGATTCACCAGCTCTTCTTGAAACAGAACACTGGCGTTCCTTTAAGCGCGTCAGTGGAACGACTCTTCAGCGTCGCCGGAAATGTATTCTCAAGGAAGCGGGGAAACATAACTGATGAAAACCTGGAGATGCAGCAACTTCTAAAGTGTAACGACTACTGAAAAGCAAACAATAAACCGTGAAACAAAAGCAGTTATGTATTCGGTCGTCAAAGTAACGAGAAATGTAACTCGCTACATTTAAGAGTAACGCCTTCCTTTGGAGAATCGGTAACGAGTAACATATTTAGTTAATTCTTGAATGAGTAATGAGTAACGGTATTTAGTTACTTTTGGGGATATCGTGTACATGTCTGCTTAACACCAATTTCGGGATTAGCGACCAGGCGTTTCGGAACCTGCTTCCGGCAAGACCTTCATGAAGGACACGCAGAAGCAGCATTGGGTGTTGCCCATTGAAACGATGGTGTAGAAACCCATCTTGTTTTTATTTCTTATATGATATAATGAAGCTAAACATAACCGAAGATTATAGCGTTTCGTTCTTTGTGAATGTATTATCGTTTTGTCCCTAGTTGATAAGACTATAGGGACCCGAGCAGTACTGCGAGATGCAACAAATGAGTCATCATGGCCATATAAATGTGCTAAGTTAGAGAACAACAAAGAAAACAATGAAAGATAATAAAAAGGCTCAAAAATTGAAGTTCATTGCAGCCCAGAAGTTTCTTCGATCATTCGATAACAGTCGTGGTCACGCGGCTAAGCACCACGTCTACGGGCCTTGCGGCAACCTGCCCGAAGTTACTCAAAGACGAAGCTCCTTGTTCCTTTCCGGAATTGAATTTATGCCAAGTATGAAATCCTGGGTCAGCGAACGCGCAAGAACGCTAGTTCCTTCTGTAAAGGTGCATCGTGTTTACGGAAGCGAGCTTCGCCACTGTTCACGTGAGCTGCACTGCTAAAACGATACAGCATTCAGTTGAAACATATGTCTCGCGTGCAGAAGCACAGTCAGCCCAGAACTGTAACCACTCTCAAGAATTTATTTTTGACTTTTACAGCTTTTTTTGCTTGACGCATACGATAATTATTTCGGGTTGTAATAATTTTATGTTGTAATAAAGTTATGTTCCAGTGCAGGATTCTGCCAGAGGTCATGGTAAAAGTCCAACTTCTGTTACACTCAATACGACCGTAATTCCCGGCGGTGCGGGGACCTTCATAAAGGGAACACAACCAACCAGCTTTTTCGTGCCAACAATAGTTTCACTTTTTTTTTTCGACTCAAGTCAGACGTCCGGAGTCATACTGCAGAGTTGATAGTTTACGACAGGGCAGTTCTTGTGACAAAAATGTTTTGGACTTACTTATTGACCTATCGTTAGGTGGCACGTTAAAGTTGGTGAGTAGTATATTTTATTTTAAATGCTTACTCTGACAGGATAAAACAAAAGCTTGTTTCAACTTTTTGTGGGCAATGATTTTGTACATTCTTGTGAATTACGGATTCTCGAAGCCTAGTCTAATGCCCGAAACGTTCTTCAAAAACTTGACTGGATGTTTCGTTGCCGTACACTTAATTGCTTGCAGGCTTTGACAATATATAATTTGCCTAAACTTTCCCGTATGCTTTAAGGAGTTCCACCTTTACGCTAGCTCACGATCAGGAGTTTTCATCTGAACCCAGCTCCCCATCACAGCTTATGCAGGCTGACGATCTATTTTGCCTAAGTACTGAAAGTATTTTTAAAAACGACAACGCGTACATCGTGTACATAAATCAAAACAGGTTACCTTCGGATGTAAGGCCGCAGGTGGCAAGTGCGTGACACGGCTTCCGGTCTCAAACGAGCTCTCTTTCACCACCTCTGGCAGAGGGGCCACTGTTCCCGTTCGAGCGTTGGCGGTACTGCTCTCGAACTCCAACGGCGCTCTCCGCTGCCTGCCCCAAGCTCACCAGGGGGATAATTGCGGAGAGGCGCGAGGCTCTCTCTTTTACGTATTTTGTTTTTAGCGCCTTCTATGGAGCGTCTCAACGAGGATGGCGGAGCCAGCACCGCGAGCGGCTGCTTTTGCAAACTGGGCGAACCACCTTTCGAGAGCGTTTTGGGGCTTGCGTGTGCGTCGAGGGCCGCGTGCTTGTCCGTTTTCGTAAGGTGCGTTTGCATGCGCTCCAGCGGCGTAGCCAGGGATTCCGAGTCAAGAGATCGAAAGAGTCAAAGGATCCAACCAAATCCGCTGTGGAGTTGACCTTTTAACTATCCATAGCTCTCTTAACTCGTTGAACCACTTGACTCGATGGATCATTTGGCACATTGAAAGCCTTGACTCATATTGTATATCTTGTTAGACCTTCTTGACCCATATTTAATCCCTTGAATCGATTGATGGGTTGAATCGGCTGTCACGTAGGTGCTGAATCTCTTGACCATAATCGCCGCTCTCCAAATCTAAAAGATCCCCCCCCCCTTTCCAGCGCCGCTAATGATATGCATTTGTATGTCTGTACGTAGAAGTAAACACATCTAATTGTGTATGTGTTCTTGCATAAACACACGTGTGTGTTCGTATGCTTTTGCATCGTGCATATACACACATGTGTGTTTGTATGCTTTTGCATCCGGCTGCATGTATGCGGAGTGGTGCACCCAAGTCTTACAGACTTCGAGCTGTAAACCTGTAAACTTACTTACATACTTGAGCCCGTGGACTAGCACGTTTGCAGGTATAGCCCGTGCACCCGCCTTGCAAAATCCGCCATTCGGTTTACAAGTATGTTTAATCCTCATTTCTTCGTAAGAGAGAAATGTATTTTCAAGTGTTTTGTAGAATCGTAAACGAATCATTGCAGAACGGCGCGAAAAAAGGTGTTATCCAACTAGTTTCACTCGCACAGCACGAGACTGCACGAAACCAGTGCTTCAACGTTTCGTATAAACAGTACAGCAGCACTTGAGCACTGGTTTCACGATAGCATTATTCATGTATGTACATGGCCGCCATACCACATTGGTTTTCCAGCCCCAGCGATCCGGTGTCGCATTCTGTTCACTCGAGAGGTTTGGTCTAATTTTAGAATAAAATTAACTGAAATGAATTCACAACATAGACCGAAAGACCCTCAATTGTCACCCACATTAACCCGGAAGATATCTAATTGTGGAATTCAAAATGTTGTCGCTGGTTGACCGTTCCTACTATCCAAACCGAAAGCTTTCCGCGCTCAAACATCCACGCAGTGGCGTCACTAGGGTCAGCGGCACCCGGGGCCGTGGCCCGCCGCAACTCTCCCCCCCACCCCCTCCCCCAACCGGCCCGTCGCGACACCCCCCGGAGAGCTGCACCCGGGGCGGTTCCCCCCGCACCCCCTTGTGACGCCACTGCATCCACGCAATTCTGACGCCATCTGCGCCGAAAATGCCGGAAATAGGTTGCTAGCGTCATCCAGTGACAGCTGGAGCAAGCATACGAACATTATTGTTTTTGTTTTATTATGGCACCGGGAGCCCATCTTCGACTGGTGTGTTTAGCGCAGGGACTTAAACTGACAAATATAACGTTTCGGTTACGGTTACGGTTAGCGCTTACTGTTGATATCGGTTTCGTTTTGTTTTTTTACGGTTTCGGTTACCAATTACGCGTTCCTAAAAACCGGCTTATTTCGGTTTCTTCAATAATTTGTTTTATTAAAATGCTAGACAGCCGTTTTATAATGAACGGTTTAAAGTAAACCCAGACATAGGCGCCGACTACGAGGGGAAGGGGGGAAGGAGGGGGGAGGGGGCCCGAGCACCTCCCCCACCGGCGACGCCGGGCTCGTCCCTTCCCCCACCCCCTTTTTCCTTTTCCGAGCTCTGCGGAAAAGCAAGTACCATCGCCTCCAGAACCTCTGGGTGCACCTCATTAATCTCATCTGTGCGTCCTGATGCCCGCCACATATCGATAGCTGGCGCCCAGTGGAGAAATAAAACTTTATCCACTTACCAGCTTTGGCCTCTGAGTAACCAGAGCTGTCTGTCTATGCTAGATCGCAAACTCAACGATGAAGTTAACTCAATCGGTCGCTGATTGGCCGCCCTTTTGGTCACGTGATGTGACGTTGCGATTGAGTTTTTCCCTACGGATTCCGATGAAGTTCGAGCTATGCTGTTGAAATAATGAAGTTCGCGGTGACGTCAAAATGTCGTCACGATTGAGTTCGGCGATGGAGATAACTTTGCAGTAGTCGGGCAGCAAAAGTTGCCAAAGTCAATGAAGATGGCGACGTTCATGCCCGCGGACGGGGCGGACCAAAGCGGACTATCGCTACGTTTTTATGTGTTCGCCGTTCAAGGTTCGTCAGGGACGTAATCGGGGAATACTGCCCGACACTCGCTGGTGCTGACATTTGCCGTGGAAGCTTTGGCGGCGTCGCGAGGGGCCCCATATGGTGACCGCCGAGCAGCAAGTGCTCTCTTTGAGCGTTGCTGGCGGCACGTTTTGCTGCGACGAAGACGTCACCGTGCGTCGGTGTGCTGCGAGTCGCATTCTTTGGATGCTACAGAGGCGATAATCGATAACCCGGGGCTGAAGGTGGGTGGGCTTCGCGCGCCAAGTGAAGACGGAAAGACGACGACCAAGAAGTTCAGCGATGCGAATTCAGCGGTGTTGTCGGTAAGTGCTCAATACACATTTTCTCAATGCGCTTGCACGAGAGCTCTCGGTAGAAAACGGGTGCCTCGTTCACCGTGATGAGTGTCGTGTGAGATAGTCGCACGGATTCAAGCTTACTCGTGATTGCATGTGTATCATCCAAATGTCTCGGGCCTCAACATCTGGAAATTGTTCTGCTGCAGCACGTTGTGTACGTTTTCATTTTACGATTGCAGGTTCAAACTGGTACAGTATCTTGTTCTTTGCTTGTGTTGTCTGAAACGTTTCTGCTGCTTTTCTGCCACACCGGGTAGGGCGCCTCGTCAAGCTGCAAGCCATGCAGCTTGACGTTTGACATTATATGCCCCATCTCCCACCTTTGTATATAAAGAAAAATAAAGAGATTATAAACTCAATTGACACCTCTTTGCTCTGAAGGCATAATTTTGGGTATTGTGCAAGACAAGTGGAATATCTCCACTTTTTTTTCAACTTTTTTATTATTACATTTTCAGCCTTTTTGGGATGCTATGCAACTACTATCTCCAAGTAGAGGCTGCATTAGCATATAGAATTTCTATCTAGTCTTGATGTGCTTTTGGACAACTGAAAAGGTTATGAAACATTCATGTCAGATACCGCCTCACTGTTGTGTGCAGGTGACAGCGACAAAACCCTGAAGCCGTGCTTGCACACCAATTCCTCGCAACCCCAATGGATGCCCTGCTGTTCTGAGGCCAAGCTTAACAAAAAGCATTGCTTAGGATTCTGTCGTAGAGCAGTGAATAGGATGCTGAAAAGCAGGTTCCGGTGGTTGCAAAGGTGCTGGTCACAGCAACATCATTTGACTTTCTGCACAATGCGGGCTTGTATAGCTCTATTTTGGGGTCTCTCCCTTGAGCCCCAAGAGTCCGACCCCGAGGATGGTTTAAGCTTTGACAGCAGAGGACACGCTGTGCAGTGCTGAAAATCTGAGAGGTGGCCACCCCTGCAAGTATGTGCTGCCTACCAGGGTCTCCCTGCTCAAACTTGAAGCCTGGCAGCTGTTGAGGCTACTACAAGCTTTGTCTCTCGTCACATCTGCGAAATATGCTTGTGTGTATCTGCTTGCAATGTTTTGTCATACTTTGTAACTTGCCAAATTAAGTAGACACGGTAAGTCCCTTTGGCTGCAGAGTGGTCTACCTAAAAGACAGTTCAAGCAGAGTTTTGGTATGGCACCTAAAAATGGAAGTTTGTAATAAGGTGATGTTTCTGAAAAAGCTTTTTAACACAATATTTTTGGCAGGTTAACCTTGCAAAAATGCAAACCGCATAACTGAAACGTCGAGGCATTAGAATAGAGAATAATAGAGGGCCTCCTCATGGGTGGCATCTTGTTTCCCATTGACTGCATAAGCATTCTGGCTCTAACAGTACATTGTTCCAAGCATAGAGGAAGAAAAGGTGAAGAATTAACTGTGGTTGCTGGTATCTGAACGATTGAACTTGCACCACCGTGTCACCGTTAATTGTGAAATTTCTGGTTCCCTGTATATGAAATATACATCGACATCTGAAGTCGAGATACGAGTCCCGGCACATAAACAATTGCACCGAGATTTCCTGACCCAAAATTTGTATTCGATGTATGACAATTTTGTCGGGTATGACCAAGGTAGTGCTGCAAACCTTTATTCCATGCTATACTGAAATCATGACAGACGCAAAATGGTGCCTAGGGAGCATGTTTTATTGTGCATGGAAATTCTGCACCCCCATCAGGGGCAGCACGAGTGTGGTCAGTGAAGATGACTGCTGGCTATCTGCAGCTGCTTGTCCCTCCACAGCCTGCAAACAAAGTACACGAAAAGTGTGAATGTTGATAAAAACAAGCATTTTTAAAGACTATGTTACAGAAATTGCATAGAACAAGAGAATCCCAGGGGTGTGGTGAGCAGTAGTGTATGGCATACCGCTGCTTTTATCTTCTTTTAGAACTCTTATGCAGTGCTGGAAATATCAAGAATGCGAGACTCCTGTAAGGCATTTTGTTTATGCGGGCACCTCCCTAACCAAGGAACTGCTCAGACCAGCAAGCTCATGCTGTGGGTCTTCCAGTACAACACGCAACCTATGAAGCAAGCAGCCTTGAGCAATGTGCACCTAGCATGATCCAATTACTTTGCAGCAGACAGGCCTGCTCTGTCCATCACATGAAAAATGGAAAGCGAAAAGTTGGAAATCACTCACTTCGAAACACAACACAAGGTCCGAAAATGAAAAGGAGCAAAAACAGAAGAGTCCTGCATTCACTTTCCTTTATGCTATAACTGTCTGTCATAACTGATTCCCAATGACAAGTTAACTGTTGTTCCCGTCAATGTTTTTGGTGCTGTGGAAGTCCAGCTCTTCCGCATTGCATTGAGCAAACAACAAAGACTGTGAGCCCAAGCTGCTCTGGGTGTAACTCAATAAAGCAAGGACGAAGAAACTTGGCCTGGAATAATTCATTAGTGCCATATGACACAGGTTTTCTTTCGACGGTTCTCCAAACAATGCTTGCCAGCCAATTTTAGACCTTGACTGCACTTCTCTACATCTAGGGCACTCGTGCTGTAATGTTGGGTGCCCAGCAGCATGTGCAATGCAACCAGCTGCTCCCTCTGAGTGGGCAGGAGGTCCTAAACAGTGCAGCTGGGGGCAGTTCAGGCCCTCACCATCCAGGGTGGCAGTGTACAGCTGCAGCTGAAAAAGATTAGCACAAGTGACCGATGACCGGAGTAGCAAAATTGCGACAGGCAGCGCTATTGTTCCCGAGCGCGCCGATAGCAAGTGCCAGTCATGTTCCATGTCTCAAGGTTGGTGGCTGCCAGAAAATTGAGGGATAAGATAGCTTTCGGAATGCAAGCTTTAGGATGGGCTGCTTTGTGCCGGCCACCACCGTGTGTCGCGAATTTGCTGCTCCGGTCGTTGGTCGCTTGTGCTTATCTTTTTTCGCTGCAGCTCTACCTGATGACTGGTGCACAGCTGACATGACACAGTTTCAGTAGCACGCATACATGGTTTGCAGGTAATGTCATGTCAGTATAAAAGACAAGACCTTTGAGTACTTCCAAGGGCACCGTGTTGGTGACCACCACTTGGTACATGTCAGATGTGGTTAATGGCAGAGGCTGCTCATATTGCCATGCACGTCTCCGAGCAAGCTTGCCCGTGGCCGAACGGTTATTGTGCTTAGCTTGCACACAAAGGGCTGAGGTATGATGCCTGGCCGCACATGCACCTTTTTGTTATTTCTGTAAATGTTGCATTCTGGTTTAATTCAAGAATCCCATTGCTTGTTCAAAGTCAGAATGTTCTACGCACCAAACTTTCTACACGGATGTACATGAGGGGCTCGATCGTGCTAGTCCGCCGACCTTCGATGCCTGTGATGTTACCTCTTTGTATTTTTGTTTTCGGCACAAGTTTGCCAAATTAAACGTTTAGTTTCTGTTCATTCATCACCTGAGCATCTGTCATTCACGAAATTTTGGTGGATGTGCGGGACATTAACAAAAAGGTGCATGCGCGGCCAGAAATCGAACCTTGGCCCTTCGTGTGGGAACCAAGTATGAGAACCATTCGGCCACGGGCGCGCTTGCTCGGAGACGTGCGGGGAAATACGTGCTAGTGCACGCACTTGGGCTAAGCCTAGGCATAAGTTTAAACCGTCAAGTGATGATGACAAAGTTTGTCCAGTTCAGTATGCAGAAAATATTGCTCTGTGTGGTGGCGAGAACCATCTGCTACTTACTCTCAACTGTGACAGATTGTGATATCTAGCCAAAGGTGGAGGACGTGAATACCTGAGTGCAAAAAATGAAGAGAAGTATACGGAACTGCACACCAATGATTTTGCCGAGTTCGACAGGCAATGCCCAGCCAGGTGCGTCCTGCTTCCACAGCCCTTTGCAGCAAATATTTTTAGAAGTGGACCTTTTATATAAATAGCAGACACCGGTTTTGGAATTGGTGAGCCAGTTTTGTCTTAGTGTCATTCCCTTGTCAATTTCATGGCAGTGGGTAGATGTGGTGTTGCCGGGAATGTTCGGTGGAAGCAGGTTGCTGTTGGGAAACAGGACCGGAGGCACCGTCTTTTTCCTGACACAGTCTCATTAATTGGATCTGTGTCTTGTCCGACACAAAACTCAAGTAACCATGTGTGGATTGTCTCTGCGCCATGTGTACACTTAAGTTTTTGTAAGTCTTGCTGAGGTGTCACCTTGCTAGAAACATCAACACGGTTGGACCTACAGTCACCTTGGGAGCTACCGACCAGGCACAATATGTTAATGACAGCATCTTCTACATAGTTATGCACAGTGCAGGTCATGTTCACATTTTTGTGCAATTGCTGAGATGGGTACAAAAGCTGTCACTTTGGGCAACTGGAGCCAGCGCAGTTCACCATGATCACAGTGTAGCAAAGCTGCAACCCCACAACATCAATGGCCACCAGCAGGGTCCATATCACAAGAGCGAATGACATTTTAGCGAATGGCGACATTTGAGCGAATGGTCGTTTTAGCGAATAACGGGGGCGCGCGTTAACCCATCCGTCGCGCTGCGCTTTACGCCGCTTCGCGGCGACAGTCTGCGGCAACTCATTACAAAAATATGAACTCACTTGGCCCACCCGAAAACGCCGCTTCGCGGCGTCCGACTATTCGCTAAAGTGTCGTTCGATGAAACGTGGGCGTTCGCTAAAACGTCATTCGATCAAGTGAGTGCCTCCCCCACCAGCATGAGGCTACCGACGACACTCATGCATAATACATGTCCTGACACAGGCGCAAACCACGTATTATGGAGATGAATCCAGACTGTTTTGTATACCTACCATTTGGTGGTGGTGGAGCTGCCATCTGTGCTGGGTCCTCACTAGCACCTTTGGCCACAGCAGATGAGTCCTGCATCATCCAATCAAACACAAGTTAATGCACAACAAATTGGCAGCCTTTCTGGTTCCGCGTTGATGTAATGCCCATTGCCTACACTTTAGAATTCAGGTATCGGAGTGCCTCATGCACAGCTCTAGAGAAATTAACTCGTCAGCTTGAGCGCTACGATCCGAGCTTTCAAAGAAACATCACGAGGCAGCACACTCGTGCAAAGTCAATAAGACCAAAAACAACACAGTGTCTGTTTACTACACGTAGCAAGTTTTAGGAGACCGTTACCGTGTTCTGCGGTGGCCACGGTACGGCTGGTAAGGCTTTAAGCGCGCTGAAAAGCGTGCTTCAAAGTTACAGCGCGAGCTCCCAGTAGCAATTTCGGTGCGCACGGCAACGGTACGCTAAAACCGCCCATTGAGATGCCATGCACTTACTTACCGACACTGCAGCCGAGATGCCGTGTGGCGACGGACGAGGCGCGTCCGCCCTCGAAATCATGCGCCTTCTTCCGTGTCTTAGCGAGGAACCTTTCTCATATGGGCCAAGATTCTGTCCTACTCGAGTTCAGCGAGGACACTTGGTTCACGTCCCCCACCAGACTGCCGAGTGGTAATCGTGACGTGAAAAAGCCCGACTTGACAGCAAAAATTCCAAAAAAATAGGCAAATCTTCGTACAGACACACGAGCACTTTACGTGCGACAACCACCGTCGGCCATGACGATTCATCACGATCGCGATGCAGCTCACGCATTGCGATCATCTAAATTGTTTCACTTACGTAGAAAGACATGATTCATGCGACCTAGACTTGACACCGGTAATTATATTTAGAATGTACCGCATTATACATTTTCAGAAGTTAAAAATGTTGCTTTTACGAGACCCTTCGATGCGGCGTTGCGCATTTCCCTCTAGGGACATATTTTGGGGACAAATCCCGATGAAGTTTCAACTCAATCGCCACTCTCCGTCGACGTCATCAACGCGCCGCGATGAAGTTCCCTGCCAGTTGAGTTCGCCGCCGATTGAGATTAGACTCCTCCCACCGGCGACGTCACGATGAAGTTTCTTCATCGCTTTTTCCAGCATAGACAGACTGGTGAGTGGATAAACTTTTATACGATAAAAGCTTTTTTTTTTATATAAAATAAATTAAAAGCAGAGGCTCTTCAATCACTTTAAAAAAAAATTGGGTTGTGTGGTATGTTTATACAGCCTAGAACTTGGTCTGCCTCACAGGGGCAACGAGTCTCCCAGCTGTAGATGAGAAATTTAGCCAGTGCGGTACAGCCGCTAGCCTGGGATCTTTAACGTGCATCACGCAGTAGTGATACACGACCGCACGCCGGTACGATGCTCATCCACATCGAAACGGGCAGGGGTGGGGATTGAACCCATCTTCAATCACTTCCTCTATTTTCTCGAGCAAACACGCGTAAAACAGATTTTTTGCAAGAGTGTTCAACAGGGCGCATTTCATTGTCACCCAAAATGGCTAAGGGGCGGGGTTCAGTCGGTTTGGTGAATGTCCCAGCCCCTCTCCCCTCATATGGCTATATAGTGAGGAGAGAGGGGCTGTATATATATATAGATATAAACGAATATGTGCAGATGAATGAACCGTACTTAATCCAATGAATTAAAGAATCCAAGTTTTTCAGGAACCCGCCGAAAGCCAAAAATTGGCGGAGCCAATTTTTGGCTTTCGGCGGGTTTCTGAAATCAGTATCTAAATTTCAAATTCAAATCGGTATCTAGGTACTTTTGTTGTACCTAGATATCAGTATCTAAATTTCAAATTCAAATCGGTATCTAGGTACTTTTGTTGTACCTGAGGTACAAACCTAGGTACCTTCATTTCTCAGTATCTGTATCTGTATCTTAGGTACATTTTCCAGTAACTTGTAACTAAGTGAAGTTACTTTTTACAGGTACTTTTATATTCACTTCGTCAAAATCGTAGAAAATACAATATAACATATAACTGAAAATAAATTATAATTACAGTCGTAAAGCAATATAACATCACGTAGTGTTTCCACGCAATAAATCGAACTCAAATTTTGCACTTTACAAAACTAAAAATGTTTGTAAAGAAAAAAAAAAAAAAAATCTGGGAGGACGATTAACTTTCGCCTTTAAGAGTTGAACGCGATAGGGTTATCGGGCCCCGTTCGCATGGCCTTCTCAATTGCTTCTCATGCTCTTGAGTCACACAACGACCTAGTCTTTATGATACAACACTCCCGGCGCGATTGAGGAGCTTTCGCCAGTGCTTTGATACCATTTTACCCCGCAAGGTTTATTTATGTGTTGCTCAGCACGCGCTAACAACACTCAATGCGATAATGCCTTTACCCTGACACAGACAGACATCGATGCACTTTAATGACGGCAGGATCGCAGTGTCATTCCCAAGCCCTCCGTTGCCTAGTAGGTAGCATGTCTGGCTCGCAAGCGAAGGGTCGTGGGAGCGATCCTGCGTAAATTCTTCAAATTTTTCTTTAAGGCAAATGAATTAGTTTATCAAGAGAGATCATTTGAAACATGCGGCGACCAATAATTCGTATGTCTTTAACCACCTTCATTCCACGCGTGACGT
The DNA here is from genome assembly GCF_016920785.2 of Ixodes scapularis. Classification (NCBI taxonomy): domain Eukaryota; kingdom Metazoa; phylum Arthropoda; class Arachnida; order Ixodida; family Ixodidae; genus Ixodes; species Ixodes scapularis. The sequence goes on from NW_024609880.1 coordinate 76,621,330, forward strand.
CACGTTTCACATGAGCGTTGTGGGTTGTTTGAAATTCCCGCGCGAAGTCATGTGGCTGTGACGTCACGACCCTATCGACCATTCAGGAATTTCCCGTCACGCCACCGACGCCACCGACATCCAACGGATTTTCTGTGACACAAGCTCCTAAACGCGCTCGCGTTAAAATATTCTCTTCCTTCGTAAAAACATTGACACCAATAAAGCACGTTTATCAAACTTGTTTTTGTGTACATCCCAGTACACAAAGGATTTACTTCCAATAATAATGTGACAAATTTGAGAAAAATACTTGACGTGAAAATAAAAAGTACCTATGAAGTAACTGTACCTGTACCTAGGTACATTTTTAAGCGAGTAGCTAGATATGCACCTAGGTACATTTTCGTATGAGTAACTGTAACTGTATCTTAGGTACAGTTTTGAAGTAACTTTTACAACCCTGTACATGACACATGAGAGGCCAAGTTCCCAGAACACAATTTGCGCCTCGAAATTCGTTTTCTTTCCGTCCGCAAACGCCGATCGAAAACGGGCCGGTTTAAGTCGCGCTCACTCTCTTCTCTGTGGTCACGTGCCGTTTTCTTTGGCTCATGGAGAGGTCTAGAGTCACTGTATGGGTTCCCAGAGTAACGAAACTCCGAAGGTTCGTTCTAGAACCACGGCGCGGCGCTGAAACCAAAACCATGGCGCCGCCATCTTGGGTCCACGCGTCGACGGAGGTATGAAGGCAATAGTGACATGCATTGGAGCGTGTTGAAAGAGCTGGTTCATTCCGCGATACTCGGAATGAACCAGCTGTAATCGGCACACACACCACAAAGCTTGCTTGTTGCAGTGGGCTCGAAATCTTTCCGTTTTACTTCTTCCTCCGTCTTGCGGTTGCGTTCTTTCCAAACAGGATCCAGAAGAGTCTCTTTCCATCCTCCGACCTGCTGCTGCACCCAAAAGCGCAACAAGCAGGCATTGTGCCAATAAGTACACAACATCCTTGTTTTTGACGTCGGTAACCGCGTGGAAAAACGCGCGTTCGATGGGTTGTTTGCTGGACCCAAGATGGTGATGGTTCAAGCTGCTTGAAGCGCTGATGAAGGTAAGTCTAGCAGTGCTTGTGTCACGTGACCGCTCCCGTCCAGTGATGCTCACCACGAAAAACATGATCGGCTAGAGTGAGTATGTTGTCGGCAAAACGCAAAAAAGAAAAGGAATGCCTTTCTTTGGGAACCCATACACTGACTGTAGTGGTTATTATGTGGGTTCTCTTTATTATCCCTACACTCATATCCGTAACCCGAGTTCGTTTATAGTGAACTGCCCATATAGGGAATATGGATTGTAGTTAAACGATACGTCTGAGGTGCGCCGCAGGACCTAATAGACCTTTCTCCGGAAGTGCTCTTTCTAGCCTCGACCGCAAGGAGCAAAAGCGAACAATAAACTCGAACCCAGACGCTCACGGGGAGGGGGGGCTGCGTTGGCTGCGTCGGCCTGCGCCGCCGCTTCCCGTTGAGGGCTTCTTCGCTGGTGTGCCGACTGCCGTTTTGCCGGCATCGGTCCTGTTTACCGCGGTATGTGAGTATAGTGCCCATAATGTGAGAGCCGTGTGTCCATGCGCCACTTTGCCGCTGTTGGTTTCCATCTAGCCGAGCCAGAAAACATCTCGCGACGAGTTGACCGCGCCGCGAGTGACGAAGAAGAAGCAAACATGGCGACGGTTTGTGCGATTGCTTTGGTGGCTCCGGTGTTGAGTGTCTTCAACGTCCTCGTGAGAAGATTCCCCTGCCCTTCGAAGTTATTGCAAGCACCACGAAAGATGAGGAATCATCGTCTCAACTACAAATAAGCAGGCCTTCACGAGCAACAACGGTGCCGAGCAGGCGCTCGGCACAGTTGTGTCAGGCTCACGCAGCCAGCGGCACAGTTGTGTTGGTTGTGTCGTCAGATGTTGAACAACGCCGAGGTATTTTCATTTATCATTTGGAATGGCTTCAAGAGTGGGAAATTAATCTATTTCGCGGATTGTTAACGCCGAGGCGAGTGCCCTCCGTTGCAGTGCCGTCGTCGCGCAAAGTGCAGAGAAAACCGAGTGGCGATGGCGGCGGTGCTCTTTGATCTTGCGCCGTCGGGTTCATGAAGTCCGGAGTAAACGTACGTACGTGTGTCTGCTGGATCGTTGTTTTGGACTTCCTCAAAACTCTTTCTCACGCGCATTTTCCTTGTGAAGCTTAGTAGCTCATTACACCTCATCGTCGACTGCGCTCATTTGACTACGACGGACGAGTCTGCGTGATGTGAATTTCACTGCCTAAGATCCTTGGTGCGCTGTATTGAGGGCTAATAAAATATCACCGCGAACTTCTGAACAAACGAGTCGAAGTTTCGTCTGCTATCATAACTGATCGTCTGTCACAATATTAATCAGTAGCGTTCCTAGACTCCGACCCCACAGGCACCATGCTTCGTTGCCCGGTAGTAAGTGTCTCATGGTACCTCGTAGAATTCCAGCTCCCACTTCAAGTAAGTACCATCCTTTAGAACTGGCAATTAATAGTTTCGAACCCAGACGCTCGCAGTGTGTGTTTGTGTGTGTGTGTGTGTGTGGGGGGGGGGGGGGGGGGGGGGGGGGGACGCGTGCTTACATACTCGGAGCCCTCGTTTACGCCGCTTCGCAGCGGCAGACAAAGCGCCCATTACAAAAGAAAGCTAATCCGAGCTGTCTATGTAACTAGACTCATTCGCTAGTCATTCGATGAAACGTCGTGGTCTCGTTTTCATTCGCTAAAACGGCGTTCGATCAAGTGAACGCCTCCCACTTATTTCGGCTCGGCAGAGCCGCGCTGCCGCAGAAAGGCAAGCAGATCGCGAAAATTGGTCTCAAACGTGCCACGAATGTAATATCGTATACAAGAAGCCAACAATCAAGCATTTGAAAGCTACAAGAAAGCGGTAGCGAAATATTTACTACGCAATGAACCCGGACTGAAACGCGGATGTCAAGGGTCAGCAGACACCGAGAACCTTTAAGACAAGAAAGGTTTTCTCTTGTTTTCTTGATCGAGATGGGTTCTCGAATGTTCACGACATCTTATCTGCTTAAGAACGGGTCGCGGAGGCTTCTGGTGAAGACATCGTTCACGATGTGCCGGTGCATTCGGACAGCCTGCCGCATCCAGCTCCCCAAAGCAACGCCGCCAACGCGGCCCCCCCCTCCTGCCTGCCAGTTCTCTCCGCGTGGTGGCGCGAGCGTAGATAAACATGGCGGCGCCCTGGAATCGGCGCGGACACTGGTCTATATTCAGCGATGTCATTATTGGCGAGGCGCTCTGACCCGTTTGCCCCCCCCCCCCCCACCCCCCAAACACACACACACATCTCGGTGTTTACCCAACACAAGGCCAGTGCACATGTCAACAGGCCTTGTGGGCATGTTCATGTCACCTTTTTAATAGTGCACGGGGCACAGTGTCACGGCGTCCCAACTTCTGGCTGCCCAAGCTTCCGTGGACTGCCACACTGGAGAGCGACCTCCAGCAGAACAGGCGTCTGCCACATACACCACAGCTGTTGGGACGCCGCCAGGATCGGGACTGGCGACAGCATGACACTTTTCTGATGTTATCAGGCGGACATCGAGGGACCACTTTTTTCGACGCGGTAAACACACCAGTCGGCAGTGATTTCCATACACCCCCCCCCCCCTTTCTCTTGTTTTTCTGAAGGCATCCCCTTAATTCGCAACGACTACTCCATTCACAATGCCCCCCCCCCCCCCCCCCCTAAAAATTTAGAAACCCCCCTAATTTCTCTTCCTGGGGAAACCTCTGCCAGTCGGAGACGCATTCCAGGTTGGTTCCAGGCACCATAGTTTTATTGCGAGAACCCTTCCCGCTCCCGCGAGTGAAGACACCGGTGACCGGACGGCCGTCTTGCTCGTTGACAAACTGTGGTTTTGCGAGCGTTGCAGAGGCTGACGGCAGCGTGCTCAAGACACGTTTTCTACTCGTTCATCGTCATTCGTCTAAAAAGTTTTTCAAGACTCTCCGTAGGTGTTCAGACCCGCCGATGAGAACACGTGGACATTTTAACGAAAGCGCAGGGCCGCATGAAAAAGGCACAACTGGTTGAAAGCAAGTTTCGACGGTCTCGCGGCGTGATCAAAGTTTCCTTGGCACGCCGAAGTGCTGCGTCTCTGTCTTCGCACGCTTGAATGCCGATCAAAAATCGGCGCCGTGGCAAAGTTTTGAAGGTGTGTCGCCCATAGATGCCTTTGCATCATATATCGGCCACGGAGTTCTGGATCGTCCAGCTGTTCCGGCGATTTGCTATCAATAAAGGGGGAAAGGTATCTGTACGGTTGCTCTCATGTTCCAAATCTACCCTAATGGATCACATGAGCAACGCTGTAGAGCAAGGATGGTTTATGAAGGCAAAAGTACGAGACGGCGAGATTGAAAATCTTTGAAGCGCTGCCCATATGGTCGTGGGCCATCTGTTGACCAACGCAATTAGGCGAGCCGCTCTCAAACTTGATGTCATGTTCAGTGACCCCGGAAGTGTACTTTATGTGTGTGTGTGTGGGGGGGGGGGGGGGGGGGGGGGAGGCTGGCAGTCAAAATAAAGGGGGGGGGGAGTGAAGAACATTACAATAGCAAAAGCCACCATTACCAAGATTTTACAGTTTATAGAAGGTTATTATCACTACCTATACCGTGTGTCCATTTCTGTCATGAAACAATGCGATGTTGACACAATCTGATCCATTGATCTACGGTGTCGATGTAAAATGCAGTGAAAAATCGAGCGCCTCCACGCAGTAAGCTTACATTTTTAACGAAGGTGTATTTTAATCGTAGACGCATTCCTGTGAAATTTCTTGGCGCAGCTCCGTTCCTGTGAAAAGTTACAACAATGCATTCTAAAAAAAATTCAAAAAAAGTTTACCACCGTGGGGTGCACTTGTTCTTCTGTGGTAAACCTTCACTGGCGATTCCCTTTTTTATTTCAGCATGTTTCCTGTTTTTATGGTCGTCTTTGAGAAAAGGGTAAAACACTGAGTTTATCTAATAGGGTACCTGCCTGAACATAGCAGGATGGCTCACCAAAAACCTAACGGTGTTTCGAAAACCAGACACAGAAATGCAGGCTAGAATGCAGTGTGTCAAACCGAAAAAAATACGGGTTCGGTTACGGTTCAGGTTCAGGTAAATTTATTTTGTTCCGGTTCAGTTCCGGTTCGACTAATTCGATCCGCGAACCGGTTCGGGGCGCTGAACCGGTTCGCGAACCGGTTCGGAAATTATAAATGACAAATTGCAACATCAAAATAAATTACAAATAAAACATCTGAAATCAGCATATACGAAACGGGATACATCGTAGTGTAAGGATCAGGGATTTCTACCAGGAATGGCTTCTTTATGTGCACTTAAAGGTTACCTCACCGACGTTTACGCATTCGGACTTAATCTAATTGGGTCCGACGCAGTAGCTGTAAAATCCGCGACCTCTTTATAAACCCACTTACAAGTAGAACTCGCTAACTATCCCGCCACCTCGGCGTGTAAGCAATTGAAGGAACAGTGGGGAGAAAATACAGCTTTCTTTATTTGAACTAGCCTTCGGTAACTCAAATTAGACCCTTAAAGAAGTTTTCATTAAACAAGATACGGAATATGAAAAACACTTCACCGAACGCAACGCCAGAAGGACGTAAGGATAAATATTAAAATAGAAGAGTTCGGTGTCTCACAAATATGTTAGCTTCTAAGTGCCTATACGAAACCGGATGCATTATTATCAAACTCCACAGCCTTTTCTTTTCTCATTCCGATGGAAGCAAGCTTCAAGAACTCGCGCGTTCTAGAAACGTGTTATGAAATAAGCACACAGCAGCATTTAGGATTTACGAGATTGTAGGAAAATGAAATCCCGTGACTCGATTTTTTATTTTGCACAGTCTTCCGTTCAAGCCGCGACCAGCGCAATACTGGTTCCTATGTCAAGATTTATGGATGCAGCGTTTTTCAAGATTCATGGATGCAGCGTTTGTCAAGATTCATGGATGCAGCGTTTATATTCCTAAGACTGAGTGGAGAAGAAAAATATGTAAGCGAGGTGTGTGTCAGTTGACGGCACTTAAAAAACAAATGGCATTGATAGCACATTCATTGTCAACAGCGCGTGGCCGAACCGTTTTGACATAAGCCGGTAACCGTTATTTTTTTCCGGTTCAGTTCCGGTTCGGGTTCATCGCGATAACAATATAACGGTTCGGGTTCGGGATCAGTTCCGGAAAAATACCGGTTCGGTTCCGGTTCGACACCCTGCTATACTTCATTTCAGCTTCGGTCCAGACGCAGCCAAAACTACAAGCGCGAGCTCCGGGCTTTCAGCATCCCTGCCAAGCACGCGCGCTCGTGCAGTGCAAGCACTGTTCTAAGCCACATGCTCGCGCTTTTAGCATCGGCTGCGTCTGGACCGAAGCTGAAACGAAGTATAGAATGCCATGATTCTTTGATGCCTCCGACGACCACCGTAATGCGCAGCTTCAACAGAGACTGCAGTGCGATTTCTCCCTTGACAACCTGTGTCGCTGCTAAGGCCTCCTGTTTGCTGCCTTGGCAGTTGGAATGCTTTAGTCCCTCAACATGCTACATCTGTAGGCAGTCCCTCGTTCAAGAAGGGTGTTGTATTTAAATTTTTCCCAGTTTCTATACACACTACCTAGATGGCGCCACTGTCCACCATTGCGCCCGTGTTGTCAGGGAGCGTCCCCGTGGCGCTTGACCCCCATGCAACGTTACTAAAACACTCAGTTGGGAAACTCCCATAGAGACAGCTTTGAAAAAATGGCCCCAATCTGTCTCCGAGCACCGAGCTAATGACGAACGCAACGCCACCATTTCTCCCGCAGCGGCCACTTGAGGAACTGCACGTGACATCCATTTTGGCTTTAAAGGGGCGGTGCAACAATTTGCAGACTTTGGCTAATTAATTGCGGGAATTGATCCCGGCCACATATAAAACGAAGGACCGAAAACTATTCTTTCCTGCTTGCCCTAGTTTTCCTAAAAAAATAAAAGAAATTGGTATCTCCGGCACCCCTCAACTCAACATTGAAGCGGCACCAGCTTCGCCTGTGACGTCATTCGGAGTGGCGTTGGTTTCCGGTTGGGTTCTTCTGGCTTCCGTTTCCCCAGCGCTCGCCGGCTCGCCAGGCTCGCCGCTCTCCCGCCGATTCCCGACCAACATGGCGGCATGGGCGGACGGCCTGAGCGACGTCGAGCGCAAGATGCTTGCTACACGACGGGCAGTCGAAGTCGAAGTCGAGGTCGAGACACCAGGAACAATAACGATACCACGATACTACGGACCACGACCAACGCACTCCGTCGAGCGAGGGAAAGACAAAACGTCCGGGTTGCTCGTGTAGCCTCGGGCGTCGACGGATGACGGCGACGGCAGGTTTTGTTGACTTGCGGTAGATGGCGCCACAAATAATTCATCCCTTTTAGCGGCAATATTAGGCTTTTGAAGCGTTTCTGCATGCCTAAACAACAAGATTTTTTAAAACTTAACCTTAAATAAAGCTTACAATTGCCTAACACTATCACTTACAAAAACCACTCCGAATGACGTCACACCACAGGTTCCATTTGCGGCCACCATGTGGCCGCAGGTTGGGAAAAAAAAAAACGTTTTTTTATTTTACGATTACGCAGCGAAATAGAGGTGTTTTGGGGTATGGTGGCACTTTTTCTCTTACTTATGCCGAAGTAAACAATATAAAAAATACAAGCTGCACATTCGTTCAGTGCTAAAATCATTGCACCGCCCCTTTAAGAACAGACACAGCGGTAGAGGTTACAGGGGTGCCACCCCCGTCGCCCCGGCGGACGCGCCGCGTTCAACTACCGATGTCAAAATGCACCTAGGGCGGGACGCGCTACCTGAAAGGCCGGCTGAGGCATGGTTGAATAAAAACAGTATTATACAGTTTTAGTATAGCGTTGCTGGTTCTTACGTACGCAATACGCTATAGTATAGCGTACGCTAAAAATGACCTGCTCGGACCGAATTTAGTTGTGCGTTACGTTTTCGAGTGAACACCGCGCATGATCTTGGGTTAGATTTGCTAGAGCTACAGAATTCCGCGTGCTTAAGCGCGGCCATGCTCCTGGAAAGAAATATTGAAAATGAAAGCGTGTCCAATAATTTTATTTCAAATTAAACCAAGCCGCAGCTGCCTCGTCAAGCGCGCTTTTCTGCGGGGTACAGGGGCTACAAGTAAAGGCCAGTTCAGACACTTGCGTTTGAGTGCGTTTGACTGCGTTGCGTGTAGAACCGAAAGCGAGTCACCGGCACATCTGTGCTTCGTATGAAGCGTGCAATACAATTCAAACAATCATCTTAGCACACGATATAAGTAGCAGGGATGTCCTGGTTTCTCGCTGCCGCCACGCAGTCAAACGCAACTGTCTGAACCAGGCTTATAAGAGTGCGTAGCCAAGCTCGATCACGGAGCCACCGTCAATCGTCCCGTTGAAACGGCACCTTTTATCAATGCTATCGCGGAATGAAATTCATGACCTACTGATGTCCAGTGCATAGCGAGAACTTCGGCAATTTTTTAGAGTCGCTCGTCCGTCGGCGATGAACTGTGCGAATAGGATTAGCGTTGAGCAGATCGCAGCGTTGACGCACATTCCGAGCGGCGAACATTTTCACTGTGCACTCCTTCAGCTGCACGACGATCTGATTTGACCGCGGTAGGTCCCAGAAAGAATTGCCGTGCTGAACACCACGCAATTTCACGTAACACAGAACTTCGAAAACACCACGTCGCCCTTGCTGCGCCAGTCGAGGTAACCGCCATCTTGAAACTGGCGCTCTCGTTGGGTCCGAGATCTCTCGAGAGCATCCTGCAAAGCCCGCCTCGCAAAATCCCCAGCGTTGCGTGCGTACGCAATACGCTAGCCCTCCTATTGCGTTCTGCGCAAGCGCACTCACGACCCACAATCTCCTTGCGTACGCAAAGCTATAGCGTACGGTCCACTAAAACTGTCTATTAATTGTGCCGCAAAACCCTGCAAACTAAAGATTTTAAAAACATAACGCGCCCCCCTTTTTGTACTAAACTCCAATAAATTTCATACAAAAAGAGTCTTTTTTTATTTGTTTTTACGCAAAAACAGGCTTTTAAAAAGCTCAAGCTGACCACAGTGCAGACAAATGATAAAGAGTGGCGCTGTTGTTGCATTTAGCTCGGTCTCGGTGGACGCCAGCGGCCCAGGTTCCGACGGCGAGTTTCCCAACTGAGTGTTTTAGTAACGTTGCCCCCATGTTTGTTTACCAAATCAGTACGTGTTTGGACCTTGACCCTGCCTGACGTGTCTTCTCTTCCGGGGCATTCCCGCCCTTGGGCTCCGCCGGTCCTCGCCTCACCACTTCGTCATGTGAGACCTCGTCTTTTCCGCAGGCCCACGTAGGCCCTGCGCTCCTTTTTATTTTCATGGGTGGCCGTCATTTACTCAAAGGGCTTTCTTCTCGCGTGGACCATCTCCCCGCCTCGGGCTTCGGCTCTCCCCACGGAAGCAATTGCTCGACCCTGAAGGTTGCTCAGACCGCCAAAAGAACAACAAAAAACGCGGCTGCAAAAAAAAAAAAAAAAAAGTTAGAAGAATTTTTGTGTTCTTTGGGAAACTCCACTGGGCGCAAAAAAGAAGTAAAACGAAGAAGCCAGCTGGCTGGGTGGACAAAAACAGTGCGCTGCGAGTGCAGTATGGGAGGGCCCCTGAAAAAGGACCAAGCAGGAAGTAAAGTTTCACCTGGTGGTTCTTGGCCCGCTCCTTGGAGTCGTTCTCAAACACTCGATCGGGGCCGGACAATAGTAGATGGCTGTGCTGGTCGGAGGGGTGCTGAAGGTTTGGCAGACAAGAACAAAGTCATACGATGCCAAAAGTGACGTCCAAAGGTGTGGTCAACAGGGAAATAATGGAGTATTTATATAACGAGAACAGAACTTGGTTGCAGGGGGTTGTCGCGCTTCTGCGTGTTGCCGCTCGTAGCAACCAAACGTCGACGTGATGCGCCTCAGCGCCAAGTGCCCACCGCGCACGGTGGGTGCTCAAAGTGCTGGCCGCACAAGACAAAGCTACACGGACCGGCGGACCGCGGGAGATGGAACCCGAGGGTCCGCGCACGAGTCCGTTCCAACTCAACTCCTCCTGGCTTGCCAGGGGGTTAAAAGAGCGCGCCGACACTGGGCCTGACTTCAACGAAATTTGAAATATTCCCGTCGTGTTCAAAAATAGGTTGAATATGATTCCAATATCTGTAGATGACAATCGCACGTTTGTATTTTGATCCTGGTGGCTGTATTTTTCGTTATAAATGGCCCACTCTGGCAAGCGCTCGGAGAAGGCCCAGCTTAGAGCACGTGACATCCAACGCAATCGTGACGTAGGTCGTCTCAAGACGAGCGAAGCTACGTGAGGCTGACGTCCAGAGGATGGCCTAGTCGTTCCAGCCACCGAAGCGGCTGCCTTTGTACGAATTTTGAGTGACGGGTTAATCTTCTATAATCTTCTAGGGGGACAATAGCGACTCCTGCGACACACAAAAGGGATTCTCGGGAAGAGGGGAGTTCCTCGTTCCCCTCTTCTCTCGTCGTAGCCGGAGGCGAGACAACCTCCGTCACTAGCTGTCAAGGTTCCTAGACGAGCATTACAAACGAGGCGTTAGCGACATCCACCAGGTGCTCTTTGCTAATCGTTTAATTCGTTTTAAAATTCCTTTTCGAGACTTTTTTTAACAAGATATTGGTATGTTCCCTATGATACTGCTCTTTTGAACACATATAGACCAAAAAATGAGCGCCGAAATTTCGTTGTAGTATCCCTTTAAACAACCGTATTGGTCCCAGTGCCAGCGAACATCCCACCAATCTCGGAGAGGCCGTGGAGGCTCATCTTTTTCCTTTCCGCCGGTTGTAAACTATGCCCCGCGGGCATTCCCCAATCTCCCGACCCAGTGACCTTGCCCGCAAGGGCTCTTCTCACGCCCACTTGGGGGGCGGCGACTTGCTTACTTTACCACGCCAAGACTCTTGACTCTGCGGTTAGCGGGACTCGCGACACAAAGCACAAAGACCGATGCCGCCTTCCGAAAAGTCGTCGAAGCGGCGCCCCTAATTGGAAAACACCAAGGCCGGCGGGGCCTAAAAGCTATTACCGCTCGAAGGGAATCTTTCCCGCCATCCCTACTCAGGGGAAGAGAAATCTCCATGATAGTGCTATGCAGGCCACAGGCGCCGGCTTTTACTTTTTCTCCCCATTTTCTCGGAGTTGCCGCGTCGTCCGCGGTTTCCTGACACTTTGCTTTACTTCGTAATTTTTTTCTGGAATTTCACGGACGAAGGTTGTGCCGCGATTCGGTGAATAACCAGCCGTAACAAAAACAGCGCCACGTGCTTGCCCTTAGCCAAATACGTGGCTTGGCGGAGCTGAGCCACAACGGGAACACAGGGGGGAGGGAGTGGGGGGTGCAGGCATTTTTCAGTACGCACGCACGGGGACTCAGCATATTGCCCAGCACCCCCCTTGAAATGTCAGCGGGTGCTCAAGCCCCCGTTGCCCTCCCCGGTTCCGGGGTCCCTGGTCATGTTTGTTAATGAGTCAGGCCTCTGATCAGTAATGAGGAGCTCTTGCGCGGTATTCTGTAAACAGTAACGACGAAAAAGAAAAAAAAAACAAAAAAAAACGTACTCTCTCTTCCCCCCTTCCCCCCCTCCCCCCTCCCTTCTTCTTTCGCCGCTGGACGCTGGGTCAAGCTCGTTTCTGGACTGCGAGTGCCGCAAGTTACGAATACAGTCATCAGAGTAAAGTAAAACGCTCTGCTCCAGAAGCACATGCGGCTTCACGCATGTACATTGCACTCGCAAAACATAACCACACGGCGTCGAATCTTGGTCGGTATCCAAGAGTGCGAAGGCACAGAGACGCAGCCCTTCGGCGAGCCAAGGAAGCTTTGATCACGCCGTGAGACCGGTGAACCTTGCTTTCGACGAGTTTTACCTTTTTCCTGCGGCACTGTGCTTTTGTAAAAATTCCCATATCTTCTTAACGGAAGTCTCAACGCGTACACGGAGTCTAAAAAAAAGCTTCTTCGGCGAATGATGACAATCGAGCAGAAAACGGGGTTTCAGCACGGTGCCACCTGGCTCTGCAACGCTAGCAGAATCGTAGAAGCTTTTAAAAGTAAACATTTGACAGAGATCTGTCTGGTTGGGAGTAATTAATATTAAAAAATTCGAACACCAACCAAGCCCTTCTGTAGGGACCCAACGTTTCAAGGCCAATTCGGCCTCTTCTTCAGGGGCGACTACGGCTATGGCCGTTGAGGAGCAGTGTCCTTTTCTTTTTCTTCTACGGCGTGTGTCTGGTCTTCTTCTTCTACGGCTCTGCCTTTTTCAATAATGTGACGAAGCCCATTCACATAGGCGGATGGTAAAGCCCCTAGAGATCTGTTGATGTTCTGTGGCGTTGTTTGAATGTGCCACGATTCTAGGAACAGTCTTTTTCGAGGATTTGTCTCAACGTCAACGATGCATGCGTTGTCGAAGTCAATGCGATGGTCCTTGACGTCGCAGTGCTCAGCAACCGCGCTACGCTCGTGATCGAATTTGCGCACGTCATTTTTATGTTGACGGATTCTCTCTCTAAAGTTCTTCGTTTCTCCGATGTATGAGGCCGCGCAAACCCCGCACGGAATCTTATATACAACGCCTTGGGCCCTTTCTTTACCAGGGCGATCTTTTGGGCGTGGCATGAGTCGTCCAAGGGTAGACACAGGTTTGTGCGCTAGTTGGATACCTTCTTTCGCAAGCACACGTGCCAGTGCCTCGCTTGTTCCGTTGATGTAGGGAACGCTGATGCGGGAGGTTGGGCGGAAATTCGCACTTAACTGTTGCTGCACGTGTCGTTGGTTTCGGCCTACACGGCGGGCAACGCGATGGATGAAGCTGCTCGTGTAGCCGTTTTTCTTAAGGTCAGCAATGACGGTTCGTTCCTCCTTTCTTTTGTCCTCTTCTGATGAGCAGATGGTCTTTGCCCTGGTTAAGAGTGTCCTGACCACCGACGCCTTATGATTGGCTGGGTGGTTGGATTGAAACTGGAGGTAGCGTCCAGTGTGCGTCGGTTTTCGGTATACAGAGAATTTTAGCTGTTCCTTTTGCCGTTTTACTAGCACGTCCAGGAAAGGTAAGGTTCCGTCCTTTTCGCGCTCCACAGTGAACTGGATGGCAGGCTCGATGGTGTTGAGATGCGCCAGGAATTTGTCCACTTCAGATTTTGCCAGGACGCAGAAGCAGTCATCTACATACCGCAAGAAAATCTTGGGTGGTGTAGATAATGACTGCAGTGCCTTCTGTTCAATAGCTTCCATGCAGAGGTTTGCCGTGGTGACAGAGATGGAAGCACCCATCGCGGTTCCACTGGTCTGCTTGAAGAACTCCCCCCTAAAGCTGAAATATGTACTGTCGAGGCAGAGCTCAAGGAGGCGGCACAGTTCATCGACGCTGAGGTTCGTTCTGTCGCTGAGGTTTTTGTCTTTTTCTAAAGCGTTCCTAGCCGTGACGACTGCCAGGGGAACAGGAACACTTGTAAAAAGCGAGATGACGTCGAACGATACCATGGTGTCCTCAGCGCTCAACTTTAATAGTGCAACCTTCTCTACGAAATCGCTGGAATTGCGCACATAGACTTTACCACCTCGCCACTTCGTGCTCTTTCCAACTATCTTCATCGCACCTTTTCTCCTCTTGTGGGAAATACGACGACCTATGTGCGCAATTCCAGCGATTTCGTAGAGAAGGTTGCACTATTAAAGTTGAGCGCTGAGGACACCATGGTATCGTTCGACGTCATCTCGCTTTTTACAAGTGTTCCTGTTCCCCTGGCAGTCGTCACGGCTAGGAACGCTTTAGAAAAAGACAAAAACCTCAGCGACAGAACGAACCTCAGCGTCGATGAACTGTGCCGCCTCCTTGAGCTCTGCCTCGACAGTACATATTTCAGCTTTAGGGGGGAGTTCTTCAAGCAGACCAGTGGAACCGCGATGGGTGCTTCCATCTCTGTCACCACGGCAAACCTCTGCATGGAAGCTATTGAACAGAAGGCACTGCAGTCATTATCTACACCACCCAAGATTTTCTTGCGGTATGTAGATGACTGCTTCTGCGTCCTGGCAAAATCTGAAGTGGACAAATTCCTGGCGCATCTCAACACCATCGAGCCTGCCATCCAGTTCACTGTGGAGCGCGAAAAGGACGGAACCTTACCTTTCCTGGACGTGCTAGTAAAACGGCAAAAGGAACAGCTAAAATTCTCTGTATACCGAAAACCGACGCACACTGGACGCTACCTCCAGTTTCAATCCAACCACCCAGCCAATCATAAGGCGTCGGTGGTCAGGACACTCTTAACCAGGGCAAAGACCATCTGCTCATCAGAAGAGGACAAAAGAAAGGAGGAACGAACCGTCATTGCTGACCTTAAGAAAAACGGCTACACGAGCAGCTTCATCCATCGCGTTGCCCGCCGTGTAGGCCGAAACCAACGACACGTGCAGCAACAGTTAAGTGCGAATTTCCGCCCAACCTCCCGCATCAGCGTTCCCTACATCAACGGAACAAGCGAGGCACTGGCACGTGTGCTTGCGAAAGAAGGTATCCAACTAGCGCACAAACCTGTGTCTACCCTTGGACGACTCATGCCACGCCCAAAAGATCGCCCTGGTAAAGAAAGGGCCCAAGGCGTTGTATATAAGATTCCGTGCGGGGTTTGCGCGGCCTCATACATCGGAGAAACGAAGAACTTTAGAGAGAGAATCCGTCAACATAAAAATGACGTGCGCAAATTCGATCACGAGCGTAGCGCGGTTGCTGAGCACTGCGACGTCAAGGACCATCGCATTGACTTCGACAACGCATGCATCGTTGACGTTGAGACAAATCCTCGAAAAAGACTGTTCCTAGAATCGTGGCACATTCAAACAACGCCACAGAACATCAACAGATCTCTAGGGGCTTTACCATCCGCCTATGTGAATGGGCTTCGTCACATTATTGAAAAAGGCAGAGCCGTAGAAGAAGAAGACCAGACACACGCCGTAGAAGAAAAAGAAAAGGACACTGCTCCTCAACGGCCATAGCCGTAGTCGCCCCTGAAGAAGAGGCCGAATTGGCCTTGAAACGTTGGGTCCCTACAGAAGGGCTTGGTTGGTGTTCGAATTTTTTAATATTAATCGTAGAAGCGTATGCACTTGGGCTAGTTGGTGATCCATGTATGTGAGGTTAAAAGCGCTAAAAACAACGGACAAGTGAAAGAAACGTACAACACAGAGCGCTCTGTGTTGTACGTTTCTTTCACTTGTCCGTTGTTTTTAGCGCTTTTAAGCTCACATGCTAGCAGAACCGCAATTTTTCGACGAGCAAGATGGCCGTCCGGTGGCTTCACTCTCTCGCGCTGTGCGCTGCAGCGGCCAAGCGGAGAAGATAGGTAGCGAGAACTTTTGACACTAATTTTGCCTAACGTTTTCCTAAAAACAAATTTGGGTTTTTAAAACAATTTGAATAAGTTTAAAAGCTTTTTCGGGTGTCCATCATGGACCAACAGCAACAATCACGTGTTTCTTTTTGTGTTTTGAGCGGCATTTTTCTATGTGTCAAAATCGCGAGCAGTGTCAGTTGCCCCGAGTGATCTGTGCCAAAAAGGGAATCTCGTGTGCTTCGCTCAGGAGATTAGAGATACAAAAATAGCTCGACATTCGGCCAGAGACAACGTTTTGTGAGGACGGTGCTGTATTGCTGCGCGATAGCCCTTGTTTACTCGTCTCGACGCCTGTGACGCTGCGCTTGCTGCGCTTTTGAAACTCAAGATGTTGCCCCGACTTTGTGCACTCGTCGTTTTCTTTGGATTAGCAACTTGCAAAACTTGTCCCGATCGTACGCCCTGTCAGAAAGGTATGTTATGATTTACCTCTTCCGTCACATTCATTTTCTTAAAGTATACTTTTTGAATTTTCTAGTATGGCTGTGTGCGAAGTACTTTTTAAAAAATCTCTATCAAAACCAGTTTATGAGCGTGTAATAATGAATAGTCTGATTAGAGGCAGAAGCTGCCACTGATCATGTGTATAATCAATATTCATAATCCCTCGGGGCATTTCAGTGTAGGTCGTTTCTGCGTGGACGTCTTGGTTTACAAACATTTCTGTGTGTAGGCTTTTCGGAGTAGGATGTTTTAGTGCACTTTGCTACGTGAAGCCTGCACAAGATATTTTGCACATGTAATACTTATTTCTAGATAGCACATGTTGCAAGCTGAAGGGTGGCAAGTACACCTGCTGCCCACTGCCAAATGCCGTCTGCTGTCCGGACAAGGAGCACTGCTGCCCCCAGGGTTACAGCTGTGACAACGAGACAGATGCCTGCAAACCATCTGCAAGCTCCGTCCAACCCCTCCTGCAAGCCTTCGCCAACACGAGAACCAAAGAGAACTATGTAACCTGCGGCAAGGGCGAATACCTCTGCCCGGATGACTTCACCTGTTGCAAGTCGGGGTTCGGGGTGTACAACTGCTGCCCCCTTCCCAATGCCACATGCTGCTATGACGGCCAGCATTGCTGTCCCTCCGGAACAAGCTGCGACTTGAGCAGAAGCCAATGCACACTCAATCCACAAGTTAGGCCTAAGGTCTTCTCGCTGAAGCCTGCTCATCTGTTAGGCAACATGACGCCCGGCTTCATTTTCTGCGATGACAAAACGAGGTGTGATGATACTGAAACATGCTGTCCAATATCCAAAAGTACATATGGATGTTGTCCCCTCCCAAATGCTACTTGCTGCAAAGATCTTCGTCATTGTTGCCCTCATGACTTGGTGTGTGGAGAAGGAGGTATCTGTACCAGATGGTCTGACCCCTTCACCAAGGCGACACTTGCAAAAGAGGTGGCCGGGAGGGCGACCAAGATTGTCTGTCCTGATGGGAAGTTTAAGTGTCCCGATGGCTACACCTGTTGCAAAGCCCCAGACAGTTCCTGGAGTTGTTGTCCCCTGAAGAATGCTGTCTGTTGTGACGACCACATTCATTGCTGTCCCGAAGGTTCCGTTTGCAACACCAGCAGGGGGAAGTGTCAGTCGAAGGTGAATGGTTCCCTGCCTTGGAGTTTGAAGGTCAAGGCAATTCCCATTCTGTAGGACATGTTTCCTAGATAATAGAGAGTTTTAGCAGATCATTTTTTCGCCCCGATAACAATACGTCTCTCCCTTCCGGCGGCATGCTCACGGCCGCCGGAAGGGAGAGAAGGTATTGTTATCGGGGCGAAAAAACTATCTGCTAAAACTCTTTTATAGAATGCCCTTGCTCCCTTGAGGATTGTGAATTTGCCAACCCCTTTTTGATCACTCCATTTTCTGTATTACCTAGTTTTTTTTGCTAAAAGTCTGTCTTTAAGCCTTGCTTGTTAGGCAATTGTCTCACTAAAGTGGCAATGTATTTTTTTGTAGCTAAGCCAGCCACTATGCCACACCCAAGGCCACAAGCCTCGAAAATGGTTTAGGATATAAGACTTTTACCAGAGAGTACCTTTACCCTGGGAAGGATCATTGCTCTACTTTGATTATCAATGAACTTGATCTGCTGCAATTCAATAGCATGATCAAACAAACAAATATTCAGAACTGAGTTACAGCTATATTACAACAGAATGAAACTTAACTTGGTAGACTTTAGCACTAACCTAGACTATTAAAATCTTTCACCGTTTTTTCAAAGCATTCTGTTGCTTCCTTGTTTTTCATAATGTGAGAACAATAAAAGGCATGCCTACAATTTTTACAAAATTTGTAAGCATGTGTCAGTTTGGTCTAGAGGTGTAACCTTGCCCTTGCAGTCCTTCAAGGAGTGCTAGTAAAGCACATATTGGTGGTCAAGCAAGAGCTCTAATTAAAGTGGCAGTGCAATGGTATTACAGTAATTTTTGTTATATTGTTTATCTAGGCACAAGCGAGAAAAAAAAATGTCACAGCTTCCCCCCGAAAATTGCTATTCTGCTGCGTAAGCACGAATGGAAAAACAATTAATTTGCCGATATGCAGCAACGTGTGGCGGTTAAGGGAACTGCGGTGCCACATCACCGGAGTATGCGCGGAAGTCGCCACAACCCGCCCCACTCTGCTTCTACGCTCACAGTAGTCCTGCAACAAACCGTCTTTTGTCTCAGACGCTCACTGCAACTTTTGCCGATGCTAATCCTCGAAAAGCAGAGTCACGGAGGGAGCGGCTGGAGGTTCTGAAGACAGAACCCAACGAGTGACCGGGTGGTCCCCCTGTGATGTCACTCGAAAGACAGCACGAGAGTTGAGGGGCACCTTGACCTTCCATTGGTTCCATTCTTAAAAATAAAAAATAGCGTGCGCAAGAAAAAAAATTGTTTTTGTTCTTCGTTCAATAGGTAACACATTAATTCCCACAGTCAACTGGCCAAAGTCCAAAAATCGTTGCACCACCCGTATGAAGGCACATTGCACGCCGAAAGATGTATACATTTTTTTAAACTGCCTGGATAGAGTGTAACAAACTAAAATCCTCCTCCCACCAAAAAAAAAAAATTTGCAATATCTATTACACCAAGGTGTAGTCTGGCGAGTCAGTGTGTTTGAGTGTCTTCCACAAGTTTCCATATTCTTTTTGCACCATTTTATTTATTATTTTTATGCAATATCAATGTCGCAAGATGCAATTTGGGATTAAAAGAAAGAGAAGTTGGGCCGAGCTGGTTTAACGAAAAACAGCACAAAAAGACAACAGACGAAGAACAGGAACTGACAGGACGCAGCACTGACCATCAACTAAATGTTTATCAGAAAAATACAAAACAGAAGTGATGTGGGTTTTGTTTTCTTTTCTTTTTTTTTTTTTTTAGTAAACATTTAGTGCGTAATCAGTGCTGTGTTTGGTTTGGAGTGGACTGGTTTTGAGAGGCCACAGCTAAGTTCCCGCTGTGGTCTTTTGCTTCATTCATTCGCTCGTTAGGTCCACTTTCCCTCTTTTAAGAGGAAAAGTGTCTTCTGGCACGCTTCCGTGGATTGCTGCAGGAGCGAGAGGGGAAGGAAGCTGTCGTGGCTGCATCCCAAACCGCCGACACCCGGGAAAACAAACCGGCTCTTCGAAGACAACAGTATGTGAACCGTTTCGAGGTTGGAATTTCC
Organism: Ixodes scapularis; assembly: GCF_016920785.2. Taxonomy (NCBI): domain Eukaryota; kingdom Metazoa; phylum Arthropoda; class Arachnida; order Ixodida; family Ixodidae; genus Ixodes; species Ixodes scapularis. Next base: position 76,640,600 of record NW_024609880.1, read on the forward strand.
ATCCTTTGCAGAGTCAGAACCCCTGTGCTAAATGTCGACGGATTTCGTCGAGAATCGGCATAACGACAGCAGCGATTTCGGCATCATTTTTTTTCACAGCGCATGGAGGAGACGCATGCAGGGGGCACATCTCTCTCCGCGCTCCTTCCATTCAATGGGAGTCTGACAAAAGGACTCCCCTTTTGACATTGTTAATGAGATTGACCTCAAAATAAGAGTAATTTTTGAGCCAGCATGCCTGAGCAGACAAAATCGCTCCAAACTTGAAGTGTGTCTTGCGGCATATATTGCAGAGACATTAAGGTGGTAACAGTCTTAGTATTGGAACCACATAATCTGGGTAGTTCCCTAAATTGCAGACTTTGAGCTTTTCAAAGCTACTATTAATAATTATATTCTTGTTGATTGTGCCTAATTATTTGTATTTCGTTATGATCCCCATCTGTTCGTCCACACTCTCTGTAATGCCTTCGGGCCCTGAGGGAGCAGTAAACGAAATGAAATCACACTAATTAAGTTTAGTTTTGGCAAAGGTGTACCTTTCGACAAATGTGATACATCCAGGCAGTTTTAATTTTTTTTTTTTCTTTCTTGAGCCTACAGTACTTAAAAGGATGCTGAATTGAAATCTGGATTCCACAAAACATGGCGGCAAAAGCGTGCAACGGGATGCTACAAACACCAAAACATTACTCGTACAGCGGTATCTCAAACGGATGACCATATTTTTTAAAAAAAAAGGAGGCGCATTTGATAAATATGTTGGCGTCTTGTAGAGTCAAGAAGGAGAGAGAACGGCCTCGCGTTTTTTCCGCCTTGCCGACCTGGGGGCGAAGCGAAGAGAGGAGGAAATATGTTCATGTCACGCGCCTCGTCGGCCTCGTTCGATCTCGACCACTTTTTCCAAAAATACGGTCATCCACTCGAGATATCGTCTTATGAGTAGTGTTGTAGGGATTGTAGCGTCCCCGCCTGCAGCTCCTGCATTGTTTTCTGAAATCCAAATTTCGGTTCACCATCCCTTTAAACAGTGACAGGGTAAAATTGCTGGTGCCAAACTGTTAACTCCAATCTACATCAGAATTAATGCTTGGAAACCACAAGCATCATGCTCTTACAATAGAATGGTACAAAGTTTAGAAGACATGCAGCCAATTGGGGTTGTATGTCGTTTGGTCGCACTATGACATAAAACTTCATTGAAGGCACATTTTTATTTGTCATTTAGAGATAACTCGACTTGTGCTCTATTCTAAAACAGTGTTTTGCTTTACTTTGTACAGCGTTGGCATGCACAGCGTTCGTCGCATTGTGTTTGTTTGCACCTTATGAAGAACTTTTTATTTTCATGCATGCTTAAAAGATCTCAATTAAGCTGGGATCATGCTGTTGGACATGCATATTTCCTATTGCTAACTACTACAAATTTGATGCATTACACAGCATATATTTGGCAACCTACATGGACGGTGGTTTTGAGTCAAAACATGTTGCGTCACTACACTTGGGTTACTAAATATGTGTAAGGCTAACACTATTGACAGAAAACGTCCAGTATGATTGAAAACAGATTCACATTTGAACTCTAGACATTTCAGAGATGACCAAAACCATTTGAGAACCCGAACAACCACTCTACAAATGTTTTAGTCGATCCCACCAGATAAACTAGAGCTTCCTTCTAAAACTCATATAAAATGTAGGGAAAACAAATGCAACACGTCCAAGATGAAAATAAAAAGCTTTGGTAAAACATTTTCGCAGTCTTGTGACCGACGTGTTGCTATGCCGAAAAAGCAAGGTCTCAATTTGATTTTGATGCTACAACTTGTATGCCTTGCGATGCATGATAAATTGCTACCTGGAATGTCCAGCTCATATTTGCCACTTGCTCCAAATGCTATTGTGCTGTAATGGACAGCATTGTTTTTAGGCTGCCAGACCCCAAAACACAACTGTTCACTCTCTCTATCGGTATAAAATCACTGGCAGAATGAAAATGGCACGGAGTTTCTTCAGTTTTCCTGCCTCCAGTACAAGCTTTTGAGGGGGACAAGGGGCCTTAACTTCTTTTTTTGTGTCGTTTATTTGTCTATTGTGCTAAAATTTGATTTACTGATGTATTTCTCTGTAGTACTTTTAAATATGCAATTAGTCTCCATACGGCTGCACTAGATCCTGACTTATCAATAAATTTGTGGTCTTAATTAGGTCCCCTTTATGCATCATTAGCATGAAACTCTTCACCATAGGCAATTTTTTATAGATTTGGATTCACTGAGACAAGCTTTATGTGGTGATGCTTTTCTAAGCCTAATTTATTTATATTGGTAAAATTATTTATGACCAAGCTGCAACAAAATGGAAAGCTGTCATCTTTAAAGGACTAGTTAATTGAAATAATCACATGACATTAAAAGCAACAAGAATAGCAACAAAAACACGCACAGAGCATGTCTTGCCGAACGTAAATCTATAAAAATTTCCGATACATTACGAAGACTTTCACGCGAACAGCCCGCATGAATGACCTAATCAGAATTACAAATTTATTGGCAAGTAAGAATTCTAGTGCAGATGTGAAAACCAATCGCACATTTGAAATTGCCATCGAGAAATACTAAATTTCAGCATAATAGATGAATAAACGTGAAAAAGTTTTAAGAAAATTTAGACCCTTATTCCCCTTAATAACGTGAGCTAAGAGTGTGCATGCGCAGCCAATGCACGACAGAGGGCAAGGAGAGCGCGCTGGAGGCAAGGTATTCGAAAGAGATGCCCTGCCACTCTCATACTGTCGGCCACCACACCGACCTCCATTTCAGCCGAAAGATTCATTGCAAATGACCATGCGGCAAAAGTTTGTGCATACGTTATTGATACCAGTGACAGCGTTTTCGGATGAGTGACACCGATGTTATTTGAAGCACGAAAGTTCACCTTTCGTCTCTTAATGAAATCTCTGAAGCTCAGAAAGAGCAAGCAGAGGATGAAATTTCTTGTGCGTCTATACAAACCATTCATCTATGTATACTATCTACAGAACATGTTCCTGCAATGCTACCTCAAATAAAAACGCATTCCACGTTCCAAACGATTTGCGTGCAGCTCGGGTCAGAACGGGCAGTTTAAATTCTTTGAATCCCAATGCACAATGAGGAAAGCGCTTTCACATCTACGCTGCGTTCATAGACGGCTGGTTTACCAGAAATTGAACCACTCGTATAGCACCGGTGTAGCACGGGCCTGGCTTTGGGATAACCTACCCTCGCAAAAACAAGCAATTCGCAGCTCCACAACCAGTCAGAATGTGCCGCTGTTCCGTTAACAAACCACGTCTGCACAAAATAAAGTTTGAAAAGCGACAAAGTGAGGATCGTCCCACAGAAAACGCGTATACATAGAGGGGAATACACTGCCAGTGTCTTGACTACAGAATGCTTGGAATCAAGGCACTGACTTGAGCATTTGAGCAAAATAAAAAAAGAAGAAAGACTAGCAGTACAGAGAAACTAAAGTGATGCAGCACCCGGAATTCTAGAACAGAAGGCTAAGCAACAAGGTGACATTATGGCCCGACAGTAAACTAAGTTTTTTTTTTCTTCTTTCTAACAGATGATGGAGCTAAAAAAAACATGTTTCAGAATAAAAGTGCAGTAGTTAGATTCAATTGCAAATGAAAACCTTCACTTTAAAACGATTGAGCCACTCGTTAAATTAAGGGAATGCCACAAGGAACAAAGTGTTGTTTTCAATACAGAAAGCGTTCAACGCTACCTTATCGACCCGTGAGGCGGTTCTAATGCAATATGTATAGGTGAAACTATGGCTTCAGAAGCTCTGGAAATAATAACATGTGTGACGTAAGTATAGCATGAAAAAGTAAAATGCTAATTTCTGGGTGCAGCCAGCCTTACCTGAAACATCAAACAGCTCCCCTATCATAGAGTGAACATGTGAAAAAGTATACAACCTACGAGGTGAGCCTCGGAAGGGGTTGAAGAAACTGAGATTCTGACAACTGCACCATTGCAACATTCTCTAAAAGTTGAGATGATTTCGACAGTCGCAGACAATGAGCGCCGTGGCTGGATTCACTCTCCGAGCTAACCAGCCACTTCATGGAAGCTCTGCGATCCTGCACGGGCACTGCCGAGGACACTGCAAGGAAAGTATATAAAAAAATGTCAAGATATACTTTACTTCGGTATGTAACAAGCATTCACAAAAGAGAAACCTCCTAGTATTTCTTGTAGCAATGTGTGTGTGTGCAGTGCGACTTTGAAACTCTGTTGCAACAGTAGTTATCAGTCGTCCGAGAGTTCAATTGGCTTGTCAACTTCGAGCCGCAGCCATTTCGAACGACAGATTGTCTTTGGCGGGTCGCTCCAAAAATGCGAGTGAGTCTTCCACTTGTCGATTTGGAGCATGCCCACAGAGCGGGGTTCTCTCCTTTGCGGATTTCGGAAGGCGATTTGGATCTACCAGTGGAATTCACCACAAGGCTACGGGCTCACGCGTGCAGACTTTGCCGTGACCCACCTTGAACTAAAACAAAGAACGGGAGCAATAAGAGCGGGGCAGTTACTAACCTGCTCGGCTCCCTGTCACAATATCCGATTTGGCCCTGGCTAGAATTCAAACCTTTTTTCATGAGGCCTACCTCGCACACTTGACTATCCCACTGTTACAAAATGGTCTTCCAGCAGTAGTGGACGTACATTGCCCGACACTATTCGTGCAAACAAAACATCGGCAATTTTCCGCATTTTACTCGGTTGTGGAGTACTGACCGACATCAAGCTTCACCGCTTAAAGGAGCTGTGCAACAATTTCAGTGCTTTGCTTAAATAATTTGGGAGTTGGTGTCTCGAGGTTTCTGAAGTAAAGAACAAAAAACTGCTTTTGCCTGCATGTCCTAGTTTTTATTTTAAAAATTGACAAAGAGAGGTTTTCAGCCCCTCTCATCTCCTTCACCATCTTCCAAGTCACGTGCACTGTGACGTGAATGAGGGACACGGGTTTTTGGTGAAGCTCTCTAGAGCCATCAGTGAGCAGCGAGAACTCGCCCGCTTGCGACCACATGAGCATGTGCTTGTGCAGTGCGATCAACATGGCGAAAGGAGGAAAGTCTCGTCCGGGTTCAGCCATCTCCGTCCAGCTCTGCCCCTGTCCCCCTCTGGCCTCTGGCGGCTGTTCGCAATAGCAGATAGAGCCGACGGTTCTGTTGACCTCGGATAGATGGCCCCACTAAAACTCCGCACAATAAAAGTTTTTGTCAATGATAACAGGTTTTTGACGCATTTATATTTATGTTGGAACGACAAGATTTACAGAAAAATGACCTTTTATCGAGCAGGTAATCGCACAACTTGCTATATTCTTACAAGTCCCCGATTGACGTCATGCCGCATGGTTTTCATGGCCGCCACTCGCAACTAAAGGTCGAGAAATATTCTAATTTTTGCCTCGCGATTACGTGGCAGAATCTCAACATTTCGAAGGAAGGAGATGTGTGTTCTGTCCTTTGTGACAAGATAAACAATGTCAAAAGTAGAAGATGCAAATTCTTTCAACATTACAATCATTGCACAGCTCCTTTAAGTCACTGCTTGAAGTTATGACTTTTAGGAACACTAGTAAAAACCGACAGTCTCCTGTTTATGCTAAAAGCGTCACACCATGTACAGGGTGTCCTCCCAAAACATTTACAAGATTTTTAGTGCAATAGCATTCTTTAGCTTTAGAAATCAGGAGGGGAGGGGGGGGGGGCATGTCTCGGACTCTCTGGCCTCCTAATGTGCAGTATGCGCAGTAGACCATTTCAGCTCACATTCTCACACTCCTTCACATTTGCAATCTCTTTGAAGGGCCTGATGACCTTGACATCTTCCTAGAGGTCGTCCTAGATGTTGCCTTTGACGTCGTCCTCTAGGACATCATCCTAAAGGGTGTCCCTGAGATCGTCCTAGAGGTCATCCTCGACATCATCCTTGAGGTTGTGCTTAAAAGGATTGTCCAGTCAAAACAGAAAGTACTTAAGTTTTTGTGCTCGTTACATCGAAAAAGCTTTCATATGGCCAAACATAATTTTTATTTTGATATATGAAGTGCCAATATTAATGAAACCTTTCATGAGCATATGTACAAAACTGCACCCTGAATTTTGCCAGTGTCAATGGCTGACATCCATAGCTGCTGCGTGGCATCACATAACGCAAAGGATCGTTGAATGGTTGGGATAACAAGCGTCGGTTGATGGATGTGTTGTATTTTGTTTCGAATTATATAGCCTAGGCTGTACCCTTTTGAAATATCTTTCTTGTAATGCAGTTCCCAAGCATGTGCAAAAAAGTTGCGCCTTTTAGCAGGATATTACTCGAAAACAGCCGTTGGCTTCGAGGAAACGTACCGTATTTGCACGAATATAACGCGAGTTTTTTTTCGAAATTACGTGCTCCAAAACGCACCTCGCGTTATATTCGGAATCGAGTTCAGCCACGAGGTGCGCGAGTCTGGAGAAAGCCAGAGGAGAAAGTCATCTCTCCGGCTCAATGCAAAATATCCAATGGAAAAAGAAGTGGGGGTGTGGAGGGGCATTTTGTAGCCATTGGGCCACGTGAAGGGGCGAATAGAAAACATAAAAAGCATTTTTATCGCTTTTGTGTTTTTACAACGCGGGCACGCCGCACGCGCGCGCGCGCCATGCGGGATTGCGGGCACCGGCCAATTCGAGCCAAGCCAAGCCGGGCCAAGTCAAGTCAACACAAGCCAAGCCAAGACCACCGACCGCGTTTATGCAATCGTGCAACACGAGGCATTTGTTTACGAAGAAGGACCAGAACAAGAAGTGTGATCGTGTATCGGGTTCAGCTGTCTTTTCTTTGCCTGCGCATTGTTTAGTTTCTGCTGCAGAGTGGTCTGGTGTTTGTGCTTCTGCTTCCGCGCCTTGTTTGGATTGTGGGCTGCCGAGGAGCTCGCAGGGAAGAAAAAAGAACTACCAGACAAGCAGGTGCCGTGCCGCTGCATACCTGCGTAGTCGCCAAGTGGATTGTAAACGGAAGGACCTGAGTAGTGAGGATGAGTGCAGTCAAAACATAAACTGATATTTCTTCTATTTCCATTGACTTTTCACTTCTGCTATGCCCCCGAGTGCGAGAAATTGACGCGGCATCGGTTCGCGTTATAATAGTAATAATATTTTTTTTCTTTTTGGGGGCATCAAAAACTGCCCTCGCGTTATATTCGTGGTCGCGTTATATTCGTGCAAATACGGTACGTCGTTTTGCACATGCACAAGTGCGACGGCCACCGATCAGACCAGGAGCGCTTGCAAAGAGAAGGATGCAGATTTTGCCTCTGAAACAGCATCTGGGTCCACAAAGCGGCATCGGGGTCCACATATTGGCAGATCCACTGGATCGGTGAAATGGCTGCAGGTTCCCTCGAAGGCAATGCCCGCGGGTCGAAGGCAAACGGTGAATAGTTCAAGATGCATGTAACATTTCTAGATTGCCACTTGACTTGGACGAGCTTGGTGAATTGTAGCCACACTCCATTTTCACGAGCAGGACAAACAGAGTCGGGCAGCACGCGTGCTAAATATAACTTTTGGCATCGTTTCAAGATGGCTTAGCTGTTAGTTTCGGTTTTGTAGCATATAATCAAACCGATTAATCCGATTTGGGTGAGGAGTGGGTGGAGGTAGTTGAATATCGTTGGCACAGCATTACACCTCAACTTACGGGCCTTCTGTTCGCTCAGAGCTCAGCTTGAAGCCTTCCTCTGTGAAATGATTGCTGCATAAGCGGGATCTCGATCTTGATGGGAACGCAGTGCTCCCTACGCACGTCAACTATCCATTTTGCCCTTCGCGTAACAAAAATTTCACCTATCCACGAAAAAGATTGAGCACAACAAAAATGAAGCACACTGCGGCATTCACTCGCAGGCAAACGAGGATACGGCAATGTTCGCTTTGCATTATGTGACATCAGATCTTCAATGTTGCCAATGAAAGCACTGTTTACGCTCGGATGCGATTGGAGCAGTTTAAAATTAAATTACTCATGCAAGGGGGGCACACAAAATTTAGATATTGCACGGACGATGCGTGTCCAGGCAATAACAATGATATTCAATTGTTTTCTCGAACACAAGGTTTAACTGGACAATCCCTTTAGGATCGCCCTAGAGGTTGTTGTAGACATCGTCCTTGAGATCGCCCTAGAGGTCGCCTCGGACATCGTCCTTGACGTCTTCTTAGACGTCGTACTTGAGGTTGTCCTAGACGTCTTCTTAGACGTCGTACTTGAGGTTGTCCTAGACGAATGCTATCGCAATTCATAGACAACCAACAATAGTGGATTCGGCAGCCAATTTCTTTACCACAAAAATAAACCATGCGTTGCCGAACGCCCATTCTCCCCCCCAAATGTAGCGCACGCGGTCTGAACCAGATGCCAAAGCAGGGTTCGTACGGATTCAAAGAAAGATGTTCAAGGAATTTCAAGGCCTTGTGGGAGTATTTCCAAGGACCTAACTGGATGCCGCACGTAGCAGATTTCAATAAAACACTGTTGCCCAAAGACGGCATGTATCATTTTTATTGCACAAAGTAAAGTTTAGGGGAGAGGTTTTCTGCCCAGTAACTGTTGTAAAATCTTCCGTCCTTGCTGAAGAGCTCTCAAATAGTGCACTCAGACCAGACAGTAAGCAATCTAGTCCCCACCTACTTGCTGTAACACCTGCCCTGTAGGCATTGTGCATTGTGTGGAGGCCACAGGTGCCAATGTCCACACACAGAACTTGGTACGCTTGTTGCAGGTGCACTTGGAAGTTCTTAAAGAGCGTTAACATTGGGAGCATCCATCGATAACTCGAGAATCTTCTCAAGAGGCAAAAGTTTGAGTGCACTCAACAGCTTTCCTTGCATGCCCCCGCCCGTGGAATGCCCCATAAACACTGAGTTGTAGCACCTTGTTGTCACCTTGTGAGACGAGTCCCCACGTTACATGCACATCCATTTGTTTGTGATGCAAACAGTCGTTCGAAGACTTGTCAAAAAGCACCATGTAGTGCTCACACTGTTCAATTTCCTGCTGCAAGGCCGTTAGAAAGAAAGGTCTCAGTCCATGGCACGTCACATAGGCTCATTTCTTTTCTCCGTAAGAAAACGCTTTTGCCACCTTACTGTCTGGGAGCATCTGTTGGAATAACTTGCCCGCTTTTGACGATGACCGGTAGCAACACAGGGATGTGACGACCTTCAGAGTCCACAACACTTTGGCGTTTGTCGCCAACTCGTGCGTCTTGCAAGCAGCGTTTACGTTTGGCAAATGCGGTAGAGGCGAGACAGTGGCTTGTTCACTCATGCCCGGAGCCAGGTAATTTTGCACCGAGCTCTTGGCTGCGATCTTCATGATGCCGGCATGTTTCGCACTCTTTGTAAGGCTCTTCAACACCAACTCGCCCACGGCGGCGACATCGAAGGTTTTTCCGTACGGCTTGCATCTTGCACGATGCTGATTTGTCGTATCTGGTGCCACCCAGTCCTTATATTCATCACTGCAGAGCCACACACTTTGAAATCTGCTTTTGCCGGGCATTTTCCTATGACCGACGACAAAACACGAGGCCAACGGTGGAAACAGTGCGCAGAGCATTCCCGGATCAGATTGGGTTCGGATTCAGATCTGCTCCAATGTGGTTAACCAGCCAATGAACATCGGCTAGATCTAAACGAATTGAGATAACATGGACCAAAACAAAAATCAATCGATCAGCATAACAAAAATGTACAATATATACCCACATTTGCTATTATAAATAGCTTTTCACGGATTTTCAAGGTCTAGCCAAAATATCCAGGGCTTTCAAGGGCCCTGTAAGCCAAATTTTCAAATTCAAGGGTTTTTATGGTCTAGCGAAAAAATCCAGGGTTTTCAAGGGCCTTGAAAACCCTATCTCTAAATTCAAGGGTTTCAAGGACCTGTGCGTACCCTGCAAAGTTTCAAAACTAACCGTCATCTCATTCAAAAGTTAAAAGTGATTTTCTGAAAATTTCAGTGGGCAAATTGGGCCCGTGCTGGTAACTAGCGCAATTCAGCTCCACGTATTTGAGGGGTCCTTCGGCTGCCATTTTCCCATTGAACATTCCAGAAGATCACTTACAGAGTTTGAACAAGACAATGGTTAGATCTGGAGCCTTGGCATCTGGTTTGAACTGCTAGCACCACAGTTGGGGGGAGAACGAGTGTTCGGCAATGCACGGTTCATTTCTGTGGCGGAAAAAAAAAACCTGTAAATTTTCTGGGGGGACACCTTGTACCTACTATGTCTCATATTCATCAAAAGTAGCAACGGGCAGAAACTTGCCTGGCCGTCGAATTAGTCGCTCCGCCAACTTTCCGGCTACTCCGTGCTGAGGTCAACGTCCTCAAACTCGTCGGGGCCGCAGACGCGAGTGACCCCCCGAGCGACGTCGGCTGGGGACCGCCTGGGTGTGAACTGCGAGTCGTCGAGGGTCATCCCGCCGAGCATGTCCGCCAGGGGCGTCTTGGACAGGTCGGTGGGGAGCGAGAGGGTGCTGCCGTTGGACGGGGAGGAGCCCAGGGAGCCATAAGACTCGGACTCTGCCTTGGAGAGGCCGTCCCCCGGCAGGTCGAGGAGGCGGGAGGCCGTCGTGTGCCGCAGAAGGTGGACCGAGGCCTCCAGCGCCCGCGAGTGGAGTTCCGCTGGAGTATGACAAACGGGAATCCGTGACTTTCAAATTACCACGTCTCCCAAAGCGTGCCACCTTTTTTTTTTTTTTTTTTTTTACAGCGGCAGCTGTTAGTGCTTTGTGCCCCGCTTTCGCGACGGCGTGAGCATGAACGGAACAGTTTCCCCGCTAAATTTAGCGGAAAAATTGACGTCACGTGACCTAAGTGCCAATTCAGCTTCCCCGCTAAGTTTGGCAGAAAAATTGCTCTCATGTGACCTGATGTCATGGGAACTACGGACAAATTTAGGTTCGCCGCTAAATTTAGCAGAAAAATTGACATCACGGGACCTATGCACCGATTCAGTTTCCCTGCTAAATTTAGCAGGAAAATTGACGTCACGTGGCCTATGCACCAATTCGACTTCCCCGCTAAATTTGGTGCAAAATTTGATGTCATGTGACCGGACGTCACGGGACCTACGAGCTAATTCAGGTTCCCCGCTAAGTTTAACACAAAAATTAACATCACATGACCTATGCACCAATTAGCTAAATTTGGCGGAAAGTCGCACAGTCACGTGACTTTTGGTATCTTTCTCCTCTCTATTTCTTCTTCCTCCCCAGTCCAGTTTCGGTTTCGATTTCGAGCAGTTGCATATTTTGACTTTGTTAAAAATGTATGTGACGCTGTAGCAAAATATTGATTGGATAGTCTTCTAACACAATAATAAATCGCCTGGCAAAAAAAAAATGTGTGTGTGTGTGGGGGGGGGGTTTAAAGGGGGGTCTGCCATTTAAAGACCAGGAAATATAGTAATTGCTGTAACATGTCAAAATGGTGCTTCGGCCTTCAAGTGTTTGGTCACACAGTAGACCGATTAATTAAAACTCCAGGAAGCCGCGAATTTCGTTTGAATTATGAGAAGATTGAATCGACCTTATTCAGATTTGCGCGCCATCTGTCGGACGTTGCGCCAACCTTCATCCGTAGCCTCAATCATGGCGGCCCACGTTTGAAGTGACGGGCAGAGCGCTGCTACGGGAAAGTGATGCAGCACTACTGCCGTGTCTTGCTGTGCAATCAACGAAGAAATAAGAATACAACTAAAGTAAATATACGGATTGCGTTTGATTTTTCTTTCAATCTGAATCTTGGAATAATTTTAGCATTGCACTTGGATTATACAAGTGGTGAAATGGCAAGGCCCGCACCACCTTTTTCTACTATGGTCTATGTCGAATTCTCTCGATATACAAACTATATTTACAACCATTACTGTAATATTGGCAGGTTAAGGCTGCTTCCCACATTTGTGCTGGCTGCGTCCACAGCAACCAAAACAACAGCAGCAATAAAGACACCGGGACAACTGCGGCTTGTGATTCTTTTGCGAGGCTACTTCTTGCATTGCTTGTCACGTTGTGAGTGGCAAACAGTTTTTTCGGTGACTAGATTCTTGGTGTCAGTTCGTGCATTCTGAATGGAGCCAACGCAACTTTCTGAACCAGGCTCGCTAACATAATTATTGTTGAAGTACCCAACGCCTCTTCCACATCCCAGAAAAACAACATTGTACGAACTGACACGGAGAACGCAATGCAAGCAGAGCAGGGACGGTGCAGAAGCCCTAACAGTAGCGTGGAAGCTCGATAGTTTGCGCGGCTGCCGAGAGATGGTGCTAATAATGAATAAGGTCTATTATCAAAAATTCACCTAAATATGATGCAATGTAAAATTATGGTATGTCGTATAGGTGGCTGCACATTCAAAGCAGATATTTGATGATTTCCTCTTCACAGGCCTACTAACCATAAGCAGGTATGCCACAGGTAAAGCGTTGGCAAAATGTACGAGAAGTTTGTTCATCCTTTACAAATATTGTCTTACCATGGACTGTTTAGACAGCACATGATAACTCAAAACAAAATTAGATTTGTTCATCCAGCAAAAAAGTTGTCTATTGCGAACCATCAGCCCCACTGAGCATGCCTCTCACCGAGCACCGGTGCACTGCAAAGAAGCAACACCCACGGAGGTGCGCTCCTCGGGTGTTGCTTCTCCGCAGTGCAGCGGTGCTTGGTAAAAAGCGTGCACAACGGGGCTGCGAGAACAAAAAGTATGAAGTGCACAAAAATGTTGTTTGAATTAAGCAGCCTATAAATACATAAAAAAATTAGCGGGACAACCAAAATTTTGAAATTTGTTTGAATTAATCAGAAGTATAAAATATCCGAGTTTGAATTATTGCGAGCCTACTGTATTTCTCTTTCCCTCTCTGCGCTGGTCAAAAAGAGAGGGAAGCCTTTTTTTTTTAATTCAGGGCAGTAAGTAATCCACACCAGGCACAAAAGCGACTTTAAGGCAGCTCCATCTAGGTCACTGCAGCTCGGTGAGGCCAGCCAATGGCATTTATACTTGGGGACAACTTTTTTCAAGCATTTCAGGAGAAGCGAAGACCACACGAGCACAGCTTTGATCGCCACTCAAGGTGCGCGAGCACAAGGGTACCTATAACTTTGGCTTCACTACCAAAAAAAAAAAAGGCGCGCCCAAGTATTTGGTTGGTGAAAGGTTAAGAATGCGCTAGACACTCCACTTCCAATGCAAGCTTGCCACCTTGGATAACACTTTGGTATCTTGTGGGCATGTGCAACTAAAGCATGACGGAAGGCGACCAAGCGGAGCACTTACTGCATTCTTAATCTGTCGCCAAATATAGCTCTCCTGCCTGTCGCCTGGCAGTGCAGATCTTCTCACCGACTCCTGCACTTACTACTAAAAGTGTACAAATATCGCTTTGAATCGAACGGCGCCGTGTCATCCATAGCTTCGACACCTTAAAGGCGGCCGATACTACACTGTGGCTTCCCTCTGTACTGCAAAGGTTACAGGTGGTGCAGCGCTATCCGATTCAAACCACTACCGTTATATCCCAAGAGAAAGCCCACTCAAAACTGAGAGCAAATTGGATGAAAATAAGAAGAGGGCAAACTTTAGGCATGCAATCGAGAAAAGTTGAAAAAATGCTATTTTTAGATTATGTGTCCCTGCCAAACTTGCTGTCGCGGTGAAGGGCAATGAAGCAAAGACGACTGTACTTCCCAGTCGGCAATGTTCACTTAAATCCCGCCATGGCTGACTAGACGCATTTACGTCGAGGTCATCATTGATCCAAACACTACGATTACTAGGAGCAAGCTATCTTTCGGTGTTTCAAACTAAAATGGCAGACCGAGCCGAAAAAATGGGGTGGGTTACCTTTGGGTGCTGGAGAATCTCTCGGGATGTTACGGTATTTGTGCACGCCTGTTTACTACCAGATATTTTCGGCACAGAGTTTGTTCCGAAAATGGTGGATTGAGCCATAAACAAGAACGAGCTAATAGGTAGAGCACGGGTCTCAAATTTTATTTGATTTACGGCGCCTGAAACGCGTCTCCAATCGGGATGTTTACCGCATCCTAGAAAGCGGTCCCTCCACTTGTGCCCGACGACATTATGGAAGTGTTGCGTCGTCTCCGGTCGCGACGCCGGCGGCAGTGGAGGTGGTAAATGTGGCCAACGCCTGTTCAGCCGCGGATTGCACTCCGGCTTGACAGTCCGCCGAAGCTTCGGCAGTTGGAATGCCGCGACGATGGCGACGCTTGCTCGTTCTTTTTTTGCCAGAACTTCTACACCCAACCGCCGGGATCGCGACATCCGACGGCACGACGCGCCGGCTTCCTCGAAATCGTCTGTTACCACTTCGGGACCACTTTTGGTGTACGGGCCAGATGGCGCGTCAAACACGCCAGTCGAAGACGCATTCCATGCACCCTAGTTTAATTCGTACATGACTATTCGAGGACTAGAATATACCTTCTTACATCAGTTCAACTTCTGTCAGTTGGTCCTTAGACTAAACAGCAAAAAGGAGAGAAAGAAAGGAAAAAAGAGAGAGAATTTTTAATGTACCGAGCTCAGCGGAAGTCCAGCGAAACCAGGGGAATAAGGACGGGGTACCAAGAGAAAGGAGGAGAAAGAGGGCGACGGAAGAGCGGAAAAAAAGAGCAGACGACAGGTTGAGCGCGTTCATTTTGCCGCCACGACGTCGAGTTGTTAGAGCGCTCGTCAATTCTCATTTATTTCTATACAACTTGCCACACCAGTGTTTTCCACTCGGTAAGTACAAAATAAAGCTACAAAAGCAGCAAGTACAGACCTTGCAAGTGATGCATCTCTGCATCTTAGTGTACATTAAAGAGTCGCCAGCGACCTGGACGTCCACGTCTATGCCCATCATTCCAAAGTGGCCGCAATGCACGGGACCTTTCCCCATAGATTATTGTGTTAACTCTACGGCTGCAAACGGGCTCACCTGGAGAGGCGGAGACCATGTCCGAGCCCGAGACGGCTGGACGCAGCAGCTCGGCGCCGACCCCCGGCTCTCTCGGGGGGAGCCGCACCTTGCGCTTCTCGTGGATTTCTGCCGAGATCTGCTCCAGGCTGTGCAGGGCGTCCGTGTAGGACTGCTTAGACTGGATCACCGCCTTGCGCAACGTCTCCACTTGACCCTTGATCTCCTGTAGATCACGTGTGACGGGCGATCGACCAGCGGGTCAGTCAACCGACCAGCCTAGACCTACTAAACGAGGCGTCGGAGCAGCGACGCTCCGGCCATCTTGGCGGCCAAAAACATGGATGCCCGTCACCTGAACCTTCATTCGAAATTGCAGAATGCGGTTTTGAGTTCTCCACAAATGTTAAAACAGTACACGACAGAACGAGACGGCAGCGCCCGAGTTCCCGACACGGCATCTGAGGCTCAGGAAGTCGCATTCCCTAACTGTAAGGATTGCCAGTTCTGTCCGCTCTGCACTGAGCACGAAAATGGTGGCGCTGACACAGTAAAGTCGCACACCCTAAACTTTGCGAACCAAAAACAAAATATAACGTGTCCCGCAAAAAAAAAATGCAGCGTTTTTTTTTTTTTTACAGCAAAAATAAACTACGCGTTGGCGAGCGTTCATTCTCTGCCCCAATGTAGTGCTAGCAGTGCAATCCAGATGCCCAGGTATCAGAACGAACCGTTACCTGAATCAAAGTTTATAATTGATTTTCTTAAAAATATTAGTGGGAAAATGGAGCCCATTTTCGGCTGTTTTCGCTAGCGGGTACCATTCAGCTCCATTCGTTCGGCCGCCATTTTTCCATTGAAAATTTCAGAAAATCCCTTATGACATTTGAATGGATAAAGGTTACTTCTGAAACTTTGGCATCTGGTCCGGACTGCTAGCACTACATTTTGGACGGAGAACGAGCATTCGGCAATGCAGTTTACTTTTGTAGCGAAAAAAACCTGTAAATGTTTTTTGCCGACACCCTGCACATGAGCCAATCTAAAGGAATAAATTTACAGCTACCAGCTCTACGCTTTCGTAGACATTCTCCTTTACTGGTGCAGAGAAGTTGACCGATGCTGCCATTAGAATGTTGGGCTTGTCTCTAGACAGGATCTTTCCAAAAACGGCCCATATCAGCTGACTATTCTCTTTTGTATTCAATGATCTTCAGGAACATTACAATGGAAGTATGATTTCAAAGCGGTATAGGTTAACTTACAAATAATGACATTTGCATATTTCTTTGCTTTTTCACACGATTGATACAAGTTTATCCATGGGGCATTTAGTTCAGTTCAATATTCCATAAAAATCCACTGATGTAAATTTTTCTTTTTATTTGTTCTGGCCGCTTTGTAGCTAGGTTAATAAGAAAACACGAGGATGGAACACATAGAATTTGAAAATTGCCTGCAATGTAACAGAACACCTATGTGAAATGGGAAAGTTTATCTGGTTGCATACCATACTATGTATCCTCCATAATAGCTGCAACAGAAAGCTATGACATCCCAAGCACAGAAGCCCATGAACTAGCACTTTTCTCTGTACAGTCAAATCGTACTAGTATTTCGACCTCGGTTAATTCGACTTATCGTTTAGGTAACTCGACCCTGTTCAAAGGTCCTAACAAAAGCCCATACATTTCTATAGAAAAAATGAAACCTGTTATTTCGATCTTGACATATAAAATATTGGTTAACTCGACCTAGAGAGAACCGGCGGTGGACAAATCACAAGCACAATCGGCCACGTACTAAGGCAAAAAATCCCGTTTTTAAATTCTGCAGAGTGCACCAAATTGCGAAGATAGAGAAAAAGAGAGCACATGTTGAGACATGGGACACAGCCAGGTCTCAACACAAAACAACCATTGCAACACAGCTGTGGAGCAGCAAGCGCTGCTCCGCAGTGGTGTGGCGGTGGCGGCGCAGTTGGCAGCAGTGCCGGCACACCGAACATACGAAGGACATACACGGCCGCTGCCATTGCCATCCGGCGGGGTGCGGCGGCTCATTATAAAAATATTAGCTCACCCGGTCTAAAGAACTCGATATTCAGAATTTCGCACGCATCTTTTAATGCGACCAAATTTCGCATGTCCCGTCAAAGTCGAATTAACGGAAGTCGACTGTATACATACTTGGACTGCAGAGAGGAACAGAGCAAAGACGTCCAAGAATCTAATTTTGGAACTGAGTTGTAGAAACCTGTATCCCTGCTCTAAGAGCTGAACAACAAAACGGGCCCGCCGGTTCGCTCTAAATTTGTTCCACCTTCCTATAAAATTTGAGGGGCTCATTTCCTCAAATGCTAGTGCTTACACAAAGATAGTATTGCAGCAGAAACACATTACCTGCAGCTTTTGCTGGAAAGTGGCCTTCTTTTCAAAATACAACCTGTAAAAAGAAAAAAACTCACTATATTTCTGTACTTTTATTACCGACTACACTTTGAGTCAACTTTTCTGTACAACATTACTGAGGTCAGCTAGACTCCACAGTGCTCCAACACCATTAAAGCTACTTGCGTGAGTGCACCGACTTCGGTGGTGTTTTCTTCGCGTGGGAGCGTGTACAAACGCGTTCACGCAACAGTGCGATGTTGCAGCACTGTGAACGCCGTGCAAGCCTTGTTACACAGAAAAATATGACGTCAATTACAATACCCCACAAAAACAAGCTAACCTCTGCCAAAAATCTACCTCAATCTAATGGGTCGTTCATACCGAGTGGGATGCAGTGCTCACCTGGACTTTGCAATGTCTTTCTTGAGTCTCCGCTCGAGGGAGTGGACCCTGTGCTCCGCCTCCGTGAATGAGGCTGCCCGTTTCCGGTGTTCCCGCTCGCTCTCCAATCGCATCGCTTCGGCCTCCATCACCTGCGTGCATAGTGCCCCTCTTGCCTCCTTTTCCTGGCCCTCCAAGCCCGAGAAACTCTGGCACAACGACCCCTTCCGTATTACGTCCGAGCAACTTGCGATGCCAGCGGATCGCTGTTCTCCGTATCATTTATTTTTTCTCTCGCTCTCCCTCTTTTTAGATTCATTTGTTTAGAAGGAAAGCTAACCCTGTGTACCTCTAATTTCACTGTGGTAAGTGCACTACTCCAAGAGCCGGTTACTTTCTGCTCTGTCAGTCTTCTTCTCTATGCAGTACACCTTGTTCTTGAAAACACTCTAAGAAATGCCCTTTACACATGGTCCGAAATATGACCCGGAACAAACAAAAGGCCTGTTGCTCGACTATAGCCAGCTAGCCCCGCACGCAAAACGACGATGCTGATGCACACTATAACACTGTGACAGGCTCCAAACTGAAAACAAAAGTAGTGCATTGTGAACAAGCGATCGCCAATCAATCTGTAACCTTAAGAACGCCACAAAAAACTGCCAGACGCAAAGCTGCGCGAGTGCGACAAAGCGCCGCGGTCTCGCCCGAGCCAAAACAATGTTGCGGAGAGCACAATGCTTACAAACCCTGTCCTCCTCGTGGAAATGCGCAACTTCACGGCGGGGAAGATGCACGCAACGGTCGGAGAGGGGAGAAGCCTCACCTTCATGGTGGCGTGGTTGAGCATCTCCTGCCAGGCGTTGTCGAACTCCCATTGGGTCTGGTTGCTGAGGAAGCGTTGCTCGGCCAGCGAGATGGTCTCCTTGGCTGCCTGGTGCACCTCCGACGCCCGCTGGTACTGCACCGCCGCCCTTTGGCACTCCAGCTGAGCCTGCGCGGAGACGATTGCGGTAAACCAAAAGCGCACATCTGCACGCCCACGGACTGCATGTGCGTGTGCCAGTGAACGTTACCGTTACATCATCAGTACCAGATGCAAGCCCCACAGATGATGCAGTCGGTCTCGTTAACATTGTCACGAAAATGAGCGGACGAGCGTAAAACTTAAAATAAAAATTTTGAGGCAAACTCGAGCCTACAAACCTAAAAAGAAAAGTGCTAGCATCTTGCATCAGCAACGGAAGGGCGATTGTCCCAAAGCAGCGCATCATCGCTTCTTTTATACCCATGGTACGTTCAAAACTGTTCCAAACCAAAGCACATAATGATAACCAAGAATTAGCTGGAACTCCCCAGAAGCGTACAAATTAATAAAAGAAAGAACCGGGTCAAAAGGAGTTTGAACCCTGTTCCTTCACGTGGCGACCATATGTGTTGCCAACCCTGCCATGCCTGCGGCAATGTATACCTAGTTAATATGGATACCTGCCAAATAGAGGAGATTTTCGAGGACAAACTGCATAAAAACATGTAATTATGTCTCGTTCTTATAAACAACTTCCATTTTAAACAATGTTTCTTTTTTTTTTTTTTTTTTTGTGTGTGTGTGTGTGGGGGGGGGGGGGGGGGGGGCAGAGGAGTTTATGCTAATAAGGCATGACTGCACACATACAGATGAAACCTCCCTAACTCGGACTCTCCTTTAATACATATGCACCTTCTGACTTGAATAATCGTACAAGTTTCTAGGTGATCACATCCTAGTCAAACCTGTGCCAACAAAGGTGACCCTCACGTGGCAGAAGGTTGGGAAATAGTCTGGGTTTCGTTTCACAATAGCACAGCAGAATTGTATCACTACCCACGAGGAGTGACCTGGACTAAGATAAACAGAATGCAACTCCCAAACTCTAATTAGTTTATCAAACAAGATAATTCCACAATCTTTTCTAGAGTGCACTCTGTTTAAAAAGAGATTTCAGAGCATGTTGCTTCATATTTTTTGTTTTCCTTCGTTTTGCTGGACTACGCTCATGAGGGCAGCCCCAGACCTCACCTTTTGGGCATAGTCTTTGGCTTCATAATATGGCCGGGCTGCTTCGATGGCCTTCCCGAGCTTCTTGGACAGCAGACGCAGCTTGTGACTAGATTCGCTAAGCGTGGCACGGAAGGCGGAGTTGGCATCCTGAGAAGATGTCAGTGAAAATGTGGAACGTCAGCATGACAAGCTCTATAGTGACGCCTGCAACACCAAATGCTCTCGGATAAAAAAAATAACTCTGTCATGATCTGTCCATTATTTGGCCTGGCCAGAAACAGTGATGCTGGCCAATGAGAACTGTTTCTCCTTGCAGCTTTCACGGCAAGGTTTTGAAACTACAAAAGCTCTATCATGCTGAGGAAAACAATTAGAGTTGTAGTTAATGACCGAGTTGCATAAAGTTACAGGCAAAACATAAGCACAAAACGGAGCCATATCAGTATAATAGGGCTTTGAAAAATACGAGAATTCAAGTTGTGACGTCACACGCCATCACAATAATGTTGACAATTGTGGGCCTAGATGTTTCCTCTCCGTTGCAATTTTCTGCAGCTTCAATTTCTCATGGAAATTTATTAGCAAAATATTATTTTCCACACCGTGAAAGAGTATAGCTACGCATCTGTGGTAACATTCGAACATATTTTTCTTTTTAGGTAATTTCGAGTCATCCTCACAGTTCGTGCACAATAATTTATGTTCTCAATATTGTCCTTGTAAGCTCCTTGAAATGGCATTTTTGCTATTTTTAATTATTTTAAAATGAACCCCCTACCTCCCTTAAACTGGAAGTAAACAAAATTAAGGACAACATTAAAAAAAAAAACTTTCTCTTAGCTTCAGGTTTGACCATGCTAAACATTTACGACTTGACCACCTCGTTTAGTTAGCCTCACATTAGGCAGATAGAATTCTGCCTAGCAAGAGGTGTGGCAATATAAATAAACAATTATGCCGCTCCTTATTAAAAAAGAGCAGAAACGGACAAGGAACCATTCACTCACGTCTAATTCGACCTCTAGCCGGTTGATTTCATCAGTGCAGGTATTGAGCTTCTCTAGCTGAATCTGAAAGAAAGTAGTGACTTTAAAATAGGGCAGTGTTTCCATTTCAGAAGCCTTCCAGCAATCCTCACTGGCAGACTTTCCAACGAGCAAAGAGCAAAGAGCTACGTGGAAGCGGCCAGTCGATGCTTTGTTTGCTTGCGAGCCCAGAGCGCAACACTTGAAACCGTTCCAGAAGCGGCTCCCACTCCAGAGATATCAGCGTGAGTAGATCGATTTTCTCCTACACCTGTATGTGGCTCCGTCGTAATCTAAGAAATTATGGAAATATAATTGCACCAATGTAATTAAGTGTAACCATGATAACAGCTATGATGTGCTTTCAAAAGTAATCTTGCTTTCCTTCTCCAAGCCTTCACCTTTAATAGACTCACAAATGCAAGCTTTGCTTACCTTTTACTTATTTTTCTTCACTAGTAAACATTATGAGCATTAATTTTTGCATAAATATTTTATTTGTCTCCTAATAAGTGAAAGAAAAATTATGAAACCCAATCGTTCTAATAAGTATCAACAAATTTAATTAAAAAAATTGTTCCCAGACAGAATCACAATTTTGGCCCGATTTAGTAACATGCAAATAATTGAAGCCAAAAAAAATGAAGTAACATTTCTTGTGCTAAAATAGACCCTTTCCGATATTGCGAAATTATGCATACATTATGCGCAGCCGCCATTAGTTGGTCTCATCGCTTCCAGCATGAAGCCCGTGATTGGTTCTGAGTTTGCGTCAAGCACATGCTTACGCAGCACTCATGTGGAATCTGTTTCAATACGAGTACATTACGAATGCTGACGAAGCGCTCGTGTCCATGCATGTTCACAGTGAATGACCAACTAATGGAGCCACATATAATCTATGCACTATTTCGAAAATTCGAAAAGGGTCTATTATCTAACCTCAAGGGCCAACATCGGACATTACACACAGGGAAGAAATTAAAAAACATTATTGACATTATAAGCAAAACACAAGATAGCATTTGGTAATAAACTAAGGGAGGACAATACATGGGTTGCACTGATATCACGTTGAATACTTTTGACCACCATGTAAGAGGAGGAGAGGAAAGCTGCTTTTAGAGGAATTTTGAGTGACGGGTTAATCTTCTATAATCTTCTGGGAGGAGAATAGCGACGTCTGTTTTAAATGCGGGGGGCACAAAAGAGGATCCTGATAAGAAGGGAGCTCCTTCTTGCCCTCGTCTCTGGTGGTCATTGGAGAGCTCTTTGAAGGACGTCACATGCAACCCATGCATAGTACAGGCAGGTAAAACAGTAAGAACAGAAAGTTGAAACTTGAAACGAAGAGGAAAATTGCAACTACCAGTATAATTAACTCATATTCCACAATTCAAAGAGTAATTATTTCAGACAACAGGGTTAGAAGTAAAAGAAATTTTCACAATGTTATGGGGAAGATAATTCCAATTTCAATATGTGTGAGTGGTTTAAGGTTTAAAAGACAGCTGTTTTTACACGTCTGCACCTGGTGGAAGTGGTAAGATGAGGTGGTCTTTTCAACAATGTAATGTACAGTTTTACGCTGTGGGCACCATAGAAAAGATTTTGCAAAAAAGTGTATGTCTCAAAAGAGTCCAGCAGAGTGATAGATTATAAAGATTACCACATATCCTCAATGTATTGACCAGGATAAGACTGTATACCGATGTGACAAATTTGATTTGACAGATTAATAGATGTCTCACAGGCTTTTCTATATTCAACATGAAATGGGGAACTAGCACAATGACAATTACATGCAACACACGCACACACACTAATGTTATCATTATACCAAGCGGCAAAAAATTTCTGCAAGAAATAAGAAAATCAACTCTACTACTTTCTGGCTTCTTTAAATTGAAGGTCGCAGCACGACAGCACCTCCGTGTTCGTCAATCATCTGCGCAGCGGGGGCTTGGTTCTTAGAAACAACACGTAAGAACGGTACGTGTTTTAAACACGTATTTCGTAACCTTAGTAATACGGCGAGGCTTCTTTTTACTTCCAAGAGTTTCAAAGCCCGTGCTAGTTTGTCGCCCGCAAAAATGAAGTAGAGCTACAGCTCAACGCTTTCGTACACCAACTGCCAACCAAAACAAACAAAAAGAAAGAAAAAAAATATCGTTTGCACATTCCTAAAAAAACTGAAAAGTAAAAAATAAAGGAGCGTCACGACGCGCGACTTGCGAGCGATGTTTTCGTCATTGGATTACGCAAGGCCGAGCTAGGTGTGTTGGTGTGTTCGCGTGGACGCGATCGTGTGTACAATGCAGCACGTACTTCTCCTTTCCCTCATTGCAGAATGATAACTGCGGTGGGGAGGGCTATTTCTAGCTGACGTCGAAATTCCGAACCAGGAACGGTTCAAAAACCTTTTCGGGTGATTCGAAGGGCCGCTACGTGAACTACATCCCAACGGGTCCCCGCGTTGGTATATACTTCCTCGTTTCGCTGGCCGAATTCTGCCGTTTCCGAACAAACAATCGGTCGAATAGGTGTGCACAGAAAGCGAGGAAGTGCACATCTACCGTTCACGGTCGACGGATCCCACGACGAAGCGGGATATCGCCCTATTCGGTGCGACAAAACTGCCCACAGCTACCACGAAAAGGTCACGAAGGTTATATTAATTGAATGACAATCGCCCAATTTACAGCGCTAAGCGACGCCAACTTTGCCGCAGACCGCATGAAAGAGTTACAAACGCCGCTACGACGCTTCAAACGGGCCACAGTGCTAACGAATAATCGTTTAGAAACGTCTAATTGGAGGATCGGTTGTAAGAATACCGAAGGAATGCCACTGTTTACAAACACGGGTTGCTAAGCGGCCACGCCAAACCTTGAACGCGCGGTTACCGCCTCGCGATTTTTTTTTTTCGTTTTATTTTGCATAAGTGCTTGCATTCAATTCATTATCCGAAAATATTTGTAATTTAAGAAGCTTAAGCAATGTATTTACCTGAACTCGGGGATCCAAGGCTTCCTCTCCGCCGTCATCGGCCATCCGTCACATCCCGCATCAGCGGTGAGACTAGCGAAACTGAATCAGCCGTTCTTCAACATCACATGTTATTTACACAAACTTTTTTTACGTTTATAAATCTCACATAAAAATATAATATATTGGCACATTTAATTATTTAAAACACTTGTAACCATTTCAGTAAAGATATTTGGATACGACAATCCGAAAAGTGCCGTCAGTACAATAAAGACTGTGTCCGCCGCTTCAAAATTAACTCTTGTTGTAGCTAAATGACCGAGTGACGTCAAACTTGTACTGTATTAAGGAGAGAACAGCGTAAGTAGGGGTTACTCAGTGTTGGTATTGATGACGTCGCCATAACTTTTTTGTTGTTTATCCTGCGTGATTGAACGCTGTGGCGCCGTGGCGCTTTTGGTCGCTGGTGGAGCTGGTAGGGCGGGTAGTGCTGTGGTCCTGTGGTTCGCAAACGAGTTTGAAGGTTTGAATCCAAGTGTCTCTCTGGTCCTAGTTCTTCGCTGCTTATTTTGGACAAGTTCAAAGTTAACTAATAATGTGACGAGTTGTGAGATCCAGCCTCTCTCCTAGCATCTCTTCCGCAATAATGGCCGGCGAAGACGACTGGCGAGTGAGCTGCAGCGACGACGAACGGTACCCTTCTCGAACGACAGACGCGAGCGGCAAGTCTTGGTGGGAGCCCAAACCCGAGGAAATAATCGAACTGTACACCGCCCTGTCGAAAAAGGGTGCGCTGAGCCTCGAATGGCACTGTCCTGGTCGCAGATCGCCGAGCGTTCATTCGAGCGAGTCTGGCGGCGCGGACCGCCGCGCCATTGAAGAGGACGAGACCAAGACCGTCGAACCCAACGAGTTCGACTTCGACGACGAAGGGATAGAACCAAAGTGCAGTCCCAAAATCACGCCGCGCCGGAGGACTACACCCTCGAGTACGCAGAAGCGGATAGCTAAGTTCGACAAGGTCATGTTCGATGTTCGTAGACAGCGCGAACTTGACGCCATCGAAAAAGTCGGACATCACCACTCGAACTCCGAGAAGCGATAAGTGCGTGCTTTGCGAACGCGTGTGTTGCAAAAACTATTGAAGCTGGATGGAGGTAGTTGAACTGGTTGATCTAAGCTGCTCTTTTACAGTCTGGAATGGACGAACCTTGTTCCGGGTTAAACAATTTCGGTCATAAAATTATTTTTACAAAATCATTCCTCCGAGCCTTTCTTTCTTTTTTTTTTTTTCTAAAATAAAAAAAGGCATTTCTGCCGTACGGGGTGTAACCTTTCCGAAATTCGGTCTGCGTTGTAACTCAAGAAGGTAGGGCGAGGAAAAGGAAGGCCAGGGAGGCGGTAGCAGACGGAACGTTAAAGAGGGGGAAACCTCCTCTCCTCGGCGTTCTCTTTGCTTCCTTTCCCTCGCCCTACCTTTTTAAGCTGTAAATTACTTCTTTTTTTTTTTTTATAGTAAGCATTCATTTGTAGAATTTTGTTCTGCAGCACTGAAAGCGGGTGTAGAAGGGAATTGAATCTATTACAACTTTACTCCTCCTCCCCAAACGATTGGTCCCACGGGCAAGATATTGTTTACACTGCATCTTTACGAACTGGCATGTGCTTTTTAAAGGTAAAATAAACCCGGGATTTTTAAGACGCGTCTGCTTATAGTTAGGAGCTTGTCAGCCTATCCTGCGACGAAGATAGCAGCTCTTGATGCAATATCAGCTGAAAGCGAGACCTTTGGACAAGGCCACCGGGAAAAACAATAATAGCTCTTCAACATTGTAAACCCGAGACGTAGGATGAAAGGAGAAGAAAAAAGGGGACAACACAGACACAGGTCTCAAATGTTCAGCTGAGTAACCTACGTATTGGGTTTTACAATGTTGAAAAACTATTACCGTTTTTCCCGGTGGCCTTGTCCAAAGGTGTCGCTTTCAGCTTCTACTGCTCATCGCTGGGGATGTGCCTTCAAATCCTGGCCCACGCCCTACCTGTCCGCGCTGTTCCCAGTCCGTGTTCGACAACGTTGCCGCTCTACAATGTGACGGTTGTGAATTGTGGTTCCACCACAAATGCGAAGGCGTCTATCTTCCTACGTATAGGCGACTTTCCTCGTCCCATCTGAGTGGTCCTGTGCAGCGTGCCAGCTCCCGCCTCTGGCCGACATCCTGTTTCCACAGAAGCAACACGGAGCACCTGCCTCCCCCATTACCATCACCAGCCCCCCCAAGCAGTGTTCCGATTCCCCTCCGACGAGCGGCAGCGATGGCGGCGCCCGTCGATCCCCTTACAGCTTCACGGTCAACGGTGCTCCCCGTGCGTCGGGGGAGATTTCTGTATGGTTTTCAAACAATCGCTCCCTTAAGAACAAGCTGCCCGACTTCAAAGCACTGACGTCATCCTTTCCCGACACAATATTTGCTGTATGTGAGACATGGCTAGACGCCTCCGTCTTTGATGGGCAGCTAATCGATCTCGCACAGTTCTCCCTGTTCCGGCAAGATTGTCCCTCAACCGGGGGTGGCGCCCTTCTCGCCATACCAAAACACCTGCCCTGTCGTCGTCTCGACTACCTCACCCAGCCTGGTCTGGAGGCCATCTTTCTAAAGGTCTTTTGCAGACGCAAAAAACTTCTGGCGTGTGCATACTGCCCGCCCTTGGTCCGCGAACACTCCTATGCCCTCCTCCACGACAGCCTATAACGCATCGATCCCAGCAGATTGTCTGCACTGTTCCTCTTCGGCAACTTCAATAGTCATATCAACTGGTCCGACCCCGAAACTCCCATACCATCCAATCCACTTGACGACGTGCTATTAGACATACTGGAAATAGCCGGCCTCACCCAACTTTGCGATTCTCCGTCCTATATTTCTCGGAACGGGACCACAACTTTCCTTGACCTCGCCCTCACCAACAACCCCACCTTATCCCACTGCTGCACAATCATCCATAGTCTCCCAGGCTCCGATCATCGTGCCCTCCTCACCAACATCCACTGCACAGCTCTTCAGCAAGGTCACCAAGCCAGGAACTTTCTGCAGTTCGCAAGAACAGATTTCTCTCATCTCTACCAACTCATCCATCTCGCTCCTTGGTCCATAGTGTTTGATCACCAGTTGGCTGATGACGCCTACGACCTTTGACTCGACATGATGTCAGCTATTCAGTGCGAATGTGTTCCCGTCAGGGTCAATCGGAAGCGTGGCAACCTTCCGTGGATGACAAAGGAGATTGTGACCCTCGTAAGATGCAAAAACCATCTATTCAACAAAGCGCAGAAAAATCAAAACCCTACTCATCTTAGCCAAGCCTGCCAAGCCTGCAAGGAAGTCAAGCGCCTAATTTACGTCGCCCACAATACGTACCTACAGCAACTAGCAGCAAAAGCCACCAGACAGCTAGCCCAAACTCTTCTGGGCCTACTTTCACCACCAACGCAAAATGTCCCAAGCCCCTGTCTTCACTCATAACTGCATACCCTACTCCAAACCCGAAGATATAGTCAAACTCTTCTCCCACCACTTCTCTCTGGCCCCAACGCTAGTCAACCCTACAGCATTCGACCCCCCACCTGGTCAGCCCAAGATTCCCCCCATTTCAAACCAAACAACGACCCACCCTTTCCTCCACAGCCATTCTTCCCAGTGAAACCTACGAAGCCCTCGCCCGCGTCAATCCCTCCCAACGTCCCGGACCTGATGGTCTTCATCCTGCCCTACTCAAAGCCTGTGCTGGTCGTATCTCCCCTGTGCTCACTCGACTCTTCAATGATTTTCTCTCCAACAGCTCCGTACTCGAGTCCTGGAAAGTCGTCTCGGTAAAGCCTCTCCACAAGGGACATGGCACCCCCAAGTCCGAAATCTGCTCTTACCGGCCAATCTCTACAACCTCCATCGTATGCCGGACAATGGAAAGAGTAATTAATAAACACCTCCTGGCCCACCTAGAGCACTCGAACCTCCTCAGCTCCCATCAGTACGGTTTCCGCCCAGGCAGGAGCTGCGAGTCGGCCCTTGCGACTGTCACCCATACATTGAGTGCCAGTCTTGACGGCCGAATCCCATGCGAAATCGTTCAACTTGATTTCAGGAAAGCCTTTGACAGCGTCGACCACGACTTGCTCCTACCCAAGCTACAAAAGATGGGAATCTCCGGCCCCCTCTACGCCTGGCTAAAAAACTTTGTCACTTTATTTAACTCTCTCGAGTTAAATAAAGAAACAAACAAACAAACAAATGTTGAAAGCTCACCAGCTCGCTTGCATCTTCTCTGTAATTTCAATAGTTCTTCGTTTGTCAAACGACCTGGCTCCCTTCCCATTTCCCCCTCAATCTTCACCCAGGTTGTCGTTTCAAGCAGCCAGTTGCGGTGGAGAAGCGCCGAAAAATGCACGGACAGACAGAAAGACAACAGGAAAACAATAGTTTTCGGCGCTTTTCCACCACAGTATATGTTGCTTTCCTTTTCTCCCTGAAACAAAAGATCCCCTGAAAAGAAAAAAGTTTTTTTAGTTACCTCCTTTCCATTTGTTTTCTCTCGGCATTTCAGGCGCGTGGAGGAGAGGTGGATCGGCTTGGCCATCACATTGATCACATTGATGTGGAGAGTGTGTATGACCATCTCGTTGAGGTGGAAAGAGCGTATGACCATTCCGTGACGTCATGGACTTCGCGCGCAAAATTTAAAATAAATCTCGCACCGTCATTATTGCTTTTCTTTTTCGCGTAAAATTGATTTTTTGTCACGTGTGTCCCAACCAAACTGTAAAAGAAAATATATATATATATAATGTTTTTTTTGGCTCTTACGAAGGGGAAACTTAAAAATGGGTGGGCCCTGTAGCCGATTGAAGTTGAACCGACTATGGTTGGCTAAAACAGGAAGAGAGTAGTCTTGGTGCGTGACACTGGCAGCCTCTGTATTCGCAGAGATTTTGACGGACCCCTGTCAACAAGCCCAGAGTTACTGCATGTAGATATTGTTGACTTTCTTCTCTCCATCTCTGTCTTCTTATCATTATCTCATTCTCTACCTCCCTCTCTCTCTCTTTTTATTTTGGAATTTTCTCTCGATTGCTTTTTTCATGCCCACCGAAGCACTAAAATGTGTTGTGCACCGATGGCATCCACTCGCTGCAACTTTTTTCCACGAGTGATCTGCTGGGGAAATCCGAGAGTCCAGGATGAGTTACACCACCTAACCTGCTTCTCAAAAAAAGTCGAAATTAGGATTCAACGGACTTTGCCTCAACACTGGCATGTGCTGCTCCAAGCATTCGCAAACGGGTATGCAGCAGACGCTATTGTCTTCAGCAGAATCATCCGATTAATCCGTCAGTGCCAAGATTTTTTCAAAGCCACTCACCGATTGATCTCGGTAAGTGGGACTGTTTCGAGATCGTTACCTTTCCATTGCCCAAACTTGTGTGCTGAATTCATCTGATAAGATTACAATTTACAATGTTTTAAATGTTTTCTCGTCCTTTCCTCTGGGTATTTAGGTCAATGATTTTAATAAGTTTCAAATAATTACATTAATGGAGCTTTTTTTTTTTTCTTTTTCAAGACTACCTAAATTACTTTTGCCTCTAGGTAGCCGAGCTTTCTTCTCAAACACGACGCCATGGGAGGCGCGGCGGGAGGACACGTGGTTGGCTCCGACAGCCCACATTGGGTCGCAGCAGCCATAGCTTTTCTCGTCTGTAGAGTTACGTGGAACGGAGCATATGGTAAAGAACTTGGTTTTCATAAAGAATTAACATTTTGCCACTTTTGCAATTTCATAATAATCACGAAAATTTTTTTACTCGCGAACAATTCACCCTGTGGTGACGAGACTAACAACTAGTTGCACGCGCAGCACAGCAATCACAACACGGCACGTCAAAGTTTGTTTTATCGCAACATATAACTCGGAAATAAATAAATAATAAAATTTGCATAGCTTCCCTAACCCTACCTCCCTCCCCCGGGCTAACATGGGTGTCACAAACATTTTACTGCCTCGAACGGCAGAACGAAAGAATCAGCAGAGTATGCATGCTGCGACAGCGTCACTATGTATGCAGCGATTAGCAGATGCAGGCTTGGTAGATTGAGTTTTCTTACTTTTATTACATTTTATGAAGCTGTACAAAGGCACACAAGTCCACAACAAGTAATGAAGCAATGCACAAATTCGTTGACTGTACAGGAGATGGCTGAGCTTGAGAAGAACACCGATGACCCACATTCAAAAAGTGTCTTAGGAAAAAAAAAAAAATGGGCTACATTCTTTCTCTTCAACAAACATCCCAAGGTTGAAACAGCACCTCAAGGTTGCAAAATGGCACCACGACTAGAAAACATTTTTTTCTTCTGCTCTGCACTAAAACGATGTACTAGAAACCCCATCTTCGCGTCTTTTGACATCGGAAGGTATTGTTGCTATAGCGGTAAAAAAACAAAGCTTTACATAAACAAGGAGAAGCTTGTTCTAATTCCAGACAACACGGCAGAAAATGTACAATATAATAAGCCCAACAGCTTGAAGTGAACACATTCAGGTGAAGGCACATTGCAAACAAGAAGGGCTAGACAGAACAAAATATGGAGCAGAACATTAGGTTGTTCTCGCTTGAAGAAATAAAGCTTACATTCCACGGCACTCAAACTCATTCCGAGACTTTGCCTTGCCGGCGACCAGCACCCGCAAAGCGCCGTCCTGTCACCAGTACTCGATGTATACATATTGTACGAGCAAACATATATACACATAACCATGAACCCTAGACATGGGCACTGCTGAAAACACTAATGCACTTGTTGAGAGAAGGCAACACCTGTTTTGCGTGAAGGGCACATGAAACTTGTCCGAGGCAAGAATCATTCGGCACCCTCACTCCAAGCAGTTCCAAGAACTCGTCGCACCAGATTAACCGACCGAAAACTTGACCTCACCAGGAAGCATTAGCGTTAGTAGGTGTAAAGACTGACACAATAAAAAGGCCTCGGTGACTACAATGCACGTAAAGCGAACTCGCAATAAATGTTGGATATGAAAGGTAATAAAAAAAAAGGCACTGTAGTTTTTTTATATATATTTTTTTTTTTTTCAATGTGTGACAGGTAGATGCATGGGGCTTGGCAATGTGCGATTTAGCTAAATGAAAATAATAGCAGTAAATGGTTTTGAGTTCTAAAAATTTTGTCACTCGGTCAGTTCCAAAGGTGAAAAAAAAAAACAAATCCTGCAAAATATTTGGACATTTGTGGTTTCACAGCAAAGTTCAAGGGCCATATGTGTAAGCGATGTAATACCTATATAATGTAGATACATTATTCCGGAGGACATGCTGTGGAGACTGCTTCGCAGCACTAGGTGTCCAACTTCGTCAAGGTGAGAGAACCAAGGCTCGCGTAGCCTGAAGGGGATAGGATGAGATTCTTTCGTTCCAGGTGCTTCCAGCTTGCCTTAAGAAATGCAAGCGTAGCCAGAGCATTTTTTTTGTGCATCCACCAAGGGAGCAGTACTGAAGAAAGGAAAGAATGGAAGACATTTTGCCATATCTTGGAAGTTCACAGAGAAGCTTGCAGAGTAAGTGTGCACGCTTGCACTGCCCTTTCGTGAACCCAGGCAAATAATATTTGCAGTAAAACGCCTCGGCCCATTGCGGAGTATGACCTCAAACACAATCTTTTATACTAGAAAGGCAACCACACTGTCACCTTTTCATTAACAAAAAGAAGGCAGAAGCATACTAAGAAACACAACTTATATAACAACGATACAGTCGGGGAGAGCCAAGCCCTTCGTCTGGAAGAAGCCGATTTTGCTCTCGAAAGAAGACAAAAGAAAAACTTTGAACTCTGCGAGGCACGGAGAAATTGACTAGCCATTTCCTTTTCTCTCCAATGCATTGCGAGACGTCGTCACTGCAAAAATTATATAAAGCTTAGCAGGTAAAAAAGAAAACAGGAGGGCAGCAGTTCAGTTGGTGCAATGGCATCCGTAAAAGCAACCAGAAATTATCAGAAACCAACAAGCTGGAGGGAAGGCAAGCATTAGGTGTGCAAAACAGAAAACTGCTTTCACCAAAGACTGCCTTATAAAAAAAAAAAAAAGTGTTTTATCAGTATGAATTAGGGTAACTCAAAAAGCGAGTAGTAAATAAATAAAAAGAGGAGACAAGACCTAACAAAGCAAAAAAAAAAAAAAAAAAAGCACACAACAAAAACAGAAGGGGGTGAATTTAAACAAAGAGGTCTCCCAAAAGACGGGGGGGGGGGGGGGGGGGGGGGGGGGACAAGAAAAAAAGGTTTAGAGCAAGATGAAACTACGTAGAGTGGGTAAAAACAATGACTGACTGTAGACCGAGCCAGCACCCGACGTTTTGCCAGTGCTGCGTCATTGCTGGTCGCAGTGGTCGCTGCAGTCGATGTAGAGGGTGAAAGAGGAGCAGGCGTTGGCACATGAGCAACTTGCCCACGAACGAAAAAGCGCGGGACCAGGGCGTGCGGAGGTGGGGTCAGACCCTCCAAAAGCAAGTCGAGTGCTGCTCTTTTTCTAGCCGCAAGACCTCCATTATCGATTCCTGCGGGGAGAACAACAGACAGGACGATCGGTCAGGAAAACCGGAGGACTCCAATTGGTGCGGGTGCACTCGAACGTGTGTGCAAGGTCCCACTAACAGTTTTAGGTTTGGCATATTTAACACGGACGATACTCGACGGCGCAGTTTAAGCACAAATACCGGACAGCTCGGAGCACATGTTGCTTGAAACCCCCGCTTTGCTTATCAAATACACTTTTTCAATCTATTTGATAAGCAGTGCGCACTAACAAAATGGGCACTGTTACAGCGGCACAGCCACGGGGGGGGGGGGGGGGGGGCTTCAGTTTCCTACCCCCATTCCTGCACCCCAAGTCATGGACATCCCAGCCACCTCAACCAGTCAACTCCCCCCCCCCCCCCCCAAAAAAAAATTCCTGGCTATGCCAATGCGTCACTACCTTGTTATGTCCAGCTATGTTCCATTGTTATTCAATGGTGGCTGCAAACTACTTCAGCCATCTGCACTTTCTCTGAATATAGAGTATGGCACTTGTTTGGCTGGTAGGAAGTCCTAGGAACCGCTCCCTTGCTAACTTATCTGAAGTCATCACCCACGAGCTTTATGTTTTTGCTGGGAACACATGCAGAAGGAACACACAAGAACACCTAAGACCGAACACATATTTGCAACATACATGCACGCGCACTACAAGATTCCAACCGTAGTTAGTAGTTACCAACTCGAGAAAGTGCACAGCAACCTAATACTTCTTACTGAAACTATAGCCACACTGCACGACACAGCATGCCAACAGAACACATCAAGATGCTCAAACACCGACTGTGTTCTGAGCTATAGCCACCGATAGAGTGAGAACGACAAGCTGTGTCTTTTGAATGCCTGGTCTACAGCACACGTACCAGTAAGCTGGCTCTGAAAGCGGAACAAATGCCGTTCTCATCTTGTCAGTGACTACATGTAGGTTATTCGTGGGCTGCAGGGTTTTGGCCAGGTTGTGGCTTAGGATCCATTCAACAACCGAAAAGTCGCATGCCCAACAACATGGAAGCCAACAGTTCACATACGAACACAAACAAAATAGACGGCCCTGCAAGGCCGTCTTCTCGCTCCCAAAAAAGCGGAAAGAGCATGTGTCGAGACAAGCGGCCGACATCGATTTGGCATTCCTGGTCCACAAAAGCCAAAAGGGGCGACAACCATGCCATGCTGATCGAGCGAGCATTTACCTCGGTTTCCTTCGACATCTGCGTTACACATTTTTAGTTTCTCCCGTCGCCTTAAAAGAAAAACTGAAACAGAGGATAAAAGCCAAGGCATTTTTCAGTAGGCTCCTTCTTTTCACGAAAAGTGAATACAGGCTGGCTAGCTCTGACAACTGAAGCAACTCCTCATCCAAAAAAATAATAAAATGTCCGGGACGTGCCAAATTAAGTCTCGGCATATATAGGCAACATTCGAAAAGCATTCAGTGAAACACCTGTGACCAGATCCACGGACAGCTACGTCCCCATTTCCTTTTCTTTGAAAACCTTCTAAATCTTGTACACGAGCAAATGAACAGTCGTACCAAGGGCAATGAAAACAATTTGATGACCCGTGCACTCGGCACGACGAAGTACGCACCTTGTTAGAAAGCCGGGACCCAAATTCCTTGAGTTGTTCGTCGATGCTCTTCTTGGAGTCGGTGCACGGGGACTGAGAAGCCACGGAGCTCATGCCACCCCCCGCCGTTGTTTCGCTCGTCACAACGCCAGACAGACTAGAAGAACCTGGAAGCAAGCATTCGGGTAAGACTGCAAACCAACAGCAAAGGAGAGGAATACAATACCAACTACATCGTGAATCAGTATACACACGTTTGCAGATAGAAAAATTGCCCTCTTTTAGGATTTGCGGTTTCCTTCTAAAGTGCCAGACGGCAGGATGACAGATCACGGGTATATTTTTCCAATCAAGAGCCCATACTTGTAACTCGTGAAAATGCACTGAAAGCGAAGCACTGTGATTTAAAATGTTTCACGAACACAATACAAATCATAAAATGTTCAGTTATTTCAACTTTACAAATTGAAGTGGAGCAGCCATGTACTAAACATTAACTCGTGTCATCAGCGCTGCGCTTACTATACTCCGTTTCACATTACAACGGGCCGCAGCAAACGCTACGAGCCATCCCAGCCAATCCAGACGTGTGAGCGTATCACGTGACTATGGGCCCCATGAATCTCTGCACCCTTTCCCGAAGCTGATGTGACGCTCTCCTAGCACTCGATTAGCTCCGATGGCTCATTAGGTTCTCTGCAGTCTGTCAAAAAAAAAGGATGCGCACCGTCCATCGGCTTTTCGTATCTCCCCTAGCACAGATCACCCACTCAAAATTCAACTGGTTACACCTAGGACCAATCGATTAAAGTTTTCTTGATCACAATTGGCCATCTTTCACTGGAACGATCTACCCGAGCACATTGTTCGCATCCCAGAAGTGGATACTTTTCGATCTGTCACGGCCACTCTCCACGCCATTGAACATTGTATTTGCACGTGTTAGAAAAGCAATGTAGTGTACATTTTATACTGTACCATTTTATCGTTAAATTTCGCCCCCCTTACGTTTAAAGGCATTTAAGGGTCAAATACACGAAAGGAAATCGTAAGGTTAAATGGAGTACAGAAATACTAGCTAGGAGCGATGCATTCAATCTTGCCAGCTCACACTCGGGATGTGACGGCCAGGGGTCGACATTTTAGGTCGCCCTCACTCACCCTTGCCCTCACAGCCAGACTCACCCTCAGCCCCTCATTCACCCTCATCCTCACAGTCACACTCACCTTCAGCCCTTCACTCACCCTCACGGCCCTCATACCCCCTTATGGACTCGCAGTCCTCACTCACCCTCACACTCATGAATTTTCTTGATTCAGAAACTCACTCACCCTCACCTCACCTGTGAAAATGAGGGTGAGTGAGGGCCCTCAT
Organism: Ixodes scapularis; assembly: GCF_016920785.2. Taxonomy (NCBI): domain Eukaryota; kingdom Metazoa; phylum Arthropoda; class Arachnida; order Ixodida; family Ixodidae; genus Ixodes; species Ixodes scapularis. The sequence goes on from NW_024609880.1 coordinate 76,676,059, forward strand.
GAGTGAGGTTTGCCGAGGTATGGTGACGGCACGTTACACCCAAAACCAGGAGCCCATGAGCTCACCGATCTCATCTTTGCTGCCCGTTCTGCGGTGCGCGGGAGTACTGCCGCCGCCCGACCCTGCCGAAGAGCCGAGGGTGACGGAGGAGGCCGCTCTTGCGTGCCGGGGTCGCCCAAGAACGGCGTTCTGGAGCACGGCGTCTTTCTCTTGGGAATGCTGCTGCAGCACCCGGATCATGGCGTCCTTCTCTGCCAGCCGGGACTCCAGATCCTTTAGCCTGCAGACGTGGAAAACAAAAAGAGGAGTTAAGCTGCGGAAGACACACTCGTGCCGCGACGCCCAGGACGCATCTTGCGCCAAATTCACTCGATGTCATTTCGCCGAGGCTTAGTTGTTGCCCCTCCTCATAGATGCAAACAGGGTGTGCACCCTATGCCACATTTGCTTGGATATGATATTCGAACAGAGCTCGCACGTCTAAAATGACTAATGACTGGCTCTATCACGCTCTTGGGAAAAGCAGACTATATACTCTATATTTGCGCCTAAGCTAACAGTGTTGTGGGAGCTACGCGCTTGACGCGCCCTCCCTTTCGTGACCCGACCCGCATTTTGCATGTGGGTATGGGCAGGAGCGTGCTCGTGCGATGGAAGATAAATGTACGACTGGTCCAGAGAGCACATAGCCTGCACCACATTGTGAACTTTTGGGTGAACAGAGTATAGCAGGTTTCGTTAGTCATGTTATGGGTACGACAACCTTTGTGCAGTTTCAAACGACTACACACTTCTGAGGCATTCCTTCACCTCTTTTCACTGATTTTACTAGCGTTGATCAATTGACAGCGGTCTTAGTAGGACGAGGAGTTATGTGCAAATCTTCCGCACACACGCATTACAACATGCATCCTGCTCTAACTACTTGGCTGAATTCCCTACACTTCTCCAGGATTGCGAGGTTTTCCGGTGATGTGCCCAGGGAAAGCCTCCCTGACAAATCTGAATTCGCTCGGTGCTCATCACAATATGCTCAACAGTTTGGTCTTCCAGACATGTCTCAAAATGAGACGCGACGCTGTACGACCAGAAGAGACGATTGTAACAGCCACTCACTTTCCCTCCTGCTCGGCGCACTTCCGCTGGGCGGCGTACAGGTCATCCATCTGCTTCAGCTTCTCCGACCGCACTTGAGCAATCAGCTTCTCACTCTCCTGAGAGGTCTGCTCCAGGGCGGCAATCTTTGCATCTCTGAAAAGGAGGCGGAGAGGAAGGGCGTGAGAAGAGGCAACATGAGGAAACTTGCTAAACTAGGAGTTTCCCAAAGCAATACCATCTTTTTGTTGTTCTTTCAGCTCGGAAATTTGATCGGGTGGTGCGAAGGAACATTAGATTTGGAGAACTCTGTGCAGCAATTTAAGATAAGGGTTTGACGAGTTCGTAAGCACGCAGTCAAGTGCTTGTGAAAACCCAACATAAAAAAAAAAAGTTATTGTGTTTATTGGGTTTGGTCAAGAGATTTAATGAAGAATGGTATAAACACCCACAGGTAGTTATCGCCGATTACAGAAACACTTGACCCAATAATGTGGCGCTTGTTTAGCAGCATAGCCGACTCACAAGATGCTTCGCTCAAAGACTGCAAAATATTCTCTAACGTTCTCTAAAGTAATTACTAGTATAGTATGCCCATTCAGATGTAGCCAGAAAGGTCTATGATCCATCGCAGTCCTTCCTCGGCCTAGCACTACCGACTAAGTTGTGTTCAGACACAGTGAGAGCGCAAAAAAAACTCACTTGGGCACGGAGGCAGCATCCACAGCAATCTGCCGCATAGTGCTTTCTTCCAGATACTTCTGCTCCCACTGGGGAAAGAAAATTTTACGGTTAATAACAGCACACTTCCCACAACCATCATACAGTCATCACTTTAACGAAACGTGCCATAAATTACTAGCTCACATCACCCACCGAGGAAAACTAGATGAAGACGTTACGACCCCAATTGCATCATATATAAATAAAGCTACAGGGGTGGCGTCTAAATATATACTAGTAGTAATGGTGTCTTCAAAGCAGCAGCAGCAGTGAGCAAGCTAGAATAGTTGACCTAGGCTTCAAAGATAAAGCATGCCAAAGGGAGAGTTCTTACATGCTTTTCACATTTCTCTTCCTGTCAAGCACATTAGTGCTAATAAACAAACTAGCAAATTCTTTGTCCACCCCCTTCACAGACTTCTCGACAATCACCTTTGCAACTTCGTTCTCAAGGGCGATGATCTTCTCCTCATACTCTCGCAGCAACCTTTTGAGGTACTCGACGTCCCCAGAATCCTTCCTGCCACTGCCCGACAACTTGCCCTCATTCTGAAAAACAAAAGAAGCGCACAGTCAACGAAAATTGCAACGTTTACATCGTTGCAACCAAAGTTCTGCGTTTTCGGCACCTACAGATATACTCCAAAAAGCAACGCTCGGGCGGAAGAGTAAAAAGAAAGAAGACGGTATTCTAGTTTGGGCAGAGTGGAGTCAGTGGGCCCTAGAAAATGCTGTCCCAGGTTTCTTTTCAAATCTCGGATCGCTTATAACAGGGATCTTTCCGTTCATCTCGTCGAGGTTTGTTCCGGATGACAGGTCATTGTACCTCTGGGTCACGACAGAAGTCATTGTTCCGGTCGCTACAGTTAAAACTTCTACGACATGCCCTTTATCACTCCCCCGTTGCACGGGATAGGGAGATAGAATGGGATGGGGTGAAAATGAGTCTCCCAGCGACTACTACTGCCATCCCAGCGACTACTACAGTGGAATCTCGTTGATACGATTCGGCATAATACGTTTTTCGGTATAATACGTTTTTTTTTTCTTTCCCGGCCAACATTCCATAGGAGCAATGCATTTTGATACGGACAATACGACCATATTTTTGCTTGCAATCGGATAATACGACTCCGAAAGCGGGTTCTCACGGGCATTTAAAAAAATATATATGCCTTTACATTCCAGCATACTGGAATCACAAGCTCGAGTCGCATTCTAATGAGCCACGAACTGCCCGTTGCGCGGCCACGGCAAGAGAGCCACAGTTAACGCTAGGGTGTTCCAACATGGCCGCCCAGTCGAGCGTTGCTGTTCGCCATCAAGCATCAAGCGGAAAGTAGCGCACTCTGGTTTCACATGGCTGGGTGTGCGTTGCGCCCGGTAGGTAGCGTTGGCAGTGTTGGGCGCCCCTAGGCGCCTCTTGCGCAATTTTCTTCGCGCATCTTCTTCCGTTTTTCCGAGTGCGCTTTGGCTCGCTTTGTTTGTTCAGCGCCTCGCCGCCTTGCTGGCCTGTTTGTTTTCTGGTGCTTCTTCTGCGGTGCTCCCTATTACGGCTCTCGTGGTGTCGTGCCATCGTGACAATGTCAAGAAAACGCAAGCCGCTGTCCCTAAAAGAAAAAATGGACATTATCTGCAAGGTTGAACAAGACCCGAAGAAGAAGCGCGTAGACCTGGCACGCGAACTAGGCTTGCCGGTTTCGACTCTTAACACTATCGTCGGCAAGCGGGAAGAAATCCGCAACAAGCTGCAAGTCTTCGGCGCCAGCGTCAAACAAACGAGAGGTGCGCAGCATGCACAGATGGAAGAGATCCTCCTGGCTTGGTTTAAAGAAGTACGAGCAGCAGGTGTGAACATCGACGGTAAAGTTCTACGCGAGAAGGCCGATGAGATCGCTCTCTCCACGGGTATCGAAGGCTTTCAAGCATCGGGTGGCCTGCTGCACCGTTTTAAGACACGACATGGCTTGACCTACAAGACAGTTTCTGGCGAGGGGAAGAACGCCGACGCAACAGTTATCTCGGACTGGACGTCAACTTTGCCAGCGCTGATATCCCAGTATCGACCACAAGATGTGTTCAATGCGGACGAAGCGGGTCTCTTCATCAACCTCCAGCCCGAAAAAAGTCTTAGTATGAAGGGTGAGACATGCCAAGGAGGAAAAAAAAGCAAGGAAAGAGTGACAGTCCTCCTCTGTTGCAATGCAGACGGAAGCGAAAAACTTAAACCAACCGTAATTGGGAAGTTCTGGAAGCCACGCTGTTTCGCGCGTAACCCGTTCCTCCCGGTCACCTACAAGGCAAATAAGAAGGCATGGATGACCGGCGCTTTTTTTTCCGAGTTTCTCACTGCTCTCGACTCTAAGATGCGTACCAAAAACAGAAACATTCTTTTGTTTGTCGACAACTGTGCCGCACACCCGGTTGACGTCGGCTGGCTCCGAAACGTCAAGGTAATTTTTTTGCCACCAAATACCACCAGCCATTTGCAGCCCCTGGACGCGGGCATTATCAAAAACGTGAAGCATCATTTTCGAAGCTTGCTGGTGAGGCGCCTTCTTGCCAAGATCGATCGAAATGACACCAACTTGAAGATTGATCTCCTTGACGCCATTCACTTTTTGGCGATGTCCTGGGATCGTGTGAAGTCGGAAGTTATCGCAAACTGCTTCAAGAAATGTGGATTTTTCGGTGCACGGGACGATGCGCTTAGCATCGAGGAAGACGACGGTGGGCTTCAGATTCCGGACTGGGATCACCTGAACGTGGACGTTTCTCCAGAGGAGTTCGTGTCGGCGGATGACCACCTGGCGACATGCGAGCTGCGTACCCTTCAAGATATCATTGCGGAGGCCACCAGCGCGACCATTGAAGATGACGACGACGACGAAGACGTCGACACACAACGGCTCGGAGACGACTGCGGGGATCGTTGTGCGGTAACTGTAGGCGACGCGCTCGAAGCGTTGGACACTCTTCGGGCTTTCGTCACAAACGCCGAGCTGGCCGACCAAACTGCGGATCTCTTTTTTAACTTTCAAAAGAACTTGTTTATCGATATTGAAAAGAAAAAAACCCAAGCAAAAGTGACCGACTATTTCAAGGCTGCGGAATAAAAACAAGTTTCTCACCGGGTATGCATATTTTTTACATTTTTGAGCTCAATTTGGATAATACGATTTTCGGGTAATACGTTTTATTTTTCGGTTCCCGTGAAAAACGTATCAACGAGATTCCACTGTACTGCCAGGAGTTTGGTAATTTTAATGTATTAACTTTCATCGAAGCAACACTTGTTTGCAAGTTTTGTCGTGGGAGAGGCTAGTATTGCCAATGGCAAAGGCGCCAATGCCAAATCTAACAAAGGAAATGTTATTTGACACAAGCGCGTTTTTCTGTATCTAATACAAATTTTACACCCCGGGTAATATTAATTTTTATTTTTAGAAACGAAAAGGAAGCACCGCAAAACTGAAATGTGAATTTTAGCGAATTGAGAATCTAACAAAAATAAACTATAATAAATTAAGAATTTTTAGCATAACATGAATTGAGGAAAACACCCTCTGAATCTGACAAAAAATGAACTCTCGGGTTCTTACCTTTTGAGCGGTGAGGTTTTCGACGTCTCTCTCCAGCTGGCTGCGGAAGCGCTTCTCCATCAGAAGCCTGCGCTCGCTCGCAACTTGCACGTTGGCCAAGGCCTGTTGAAGCTGGCTGGCGCGGTCCACGTAGAACTGCTTCTTACGGCACTGCACGCAGAAAATTATTTGTCAAACGTCTTGATTTCAGCTTGTTTTAACGCAGTTTGCCCTCACAACTCATGCAACGTCAAGAGCAAGGTCTTATATATCGACAATCCGCAACACGAACTGGGGACAAAAGTAAATTGTTTATTGGGCTTGAAACCCTGTCTACTTCAAGACACCACACGGAAAGAAAATAAGAAGGCTAAAGCAAAAGCACATTTTGCATACAAGCACCCTTCCTCCTTTCCTTACACACCATGTGCCACATGGTTGACAAAGTAAGCAAGTGCATTGGCTATGCTGAAACCATCTAAGCCATTCCCAGACGCAAGTTATGATAATTTATTTGGCACCGCATTAAATAAGGCATAATCTCGTTTACATTTAAAAGACGTCTTAACTGCAAGCTTTTACACATAAGAAATAAATAAGAGCTGTACCTAAAACTCTACCCACCGGTATAATTGGAGCACGATGCAACGCTTTGTCAGTGAGTTGACGTCCACCGTGCCCGGTGTCAACTATTTCGTGCTACTTTATCAAGGGTAGCATAGCTCCCACAGTGCTGCAGCACCGCACTTTTGCGAGGGCATGTGCACATGACTTCCTCTTGCATTTGCACGCAATTGTGTGCGCTGCTCGAATATTTGGGAACTTTTGCCTACAGAAACCCGTGGGTCAAATTGCAGGAGTTGCACGCACCTCCTCTTCCAGTCTGACCACGTTGGCCTGGGCATTGTTCAGGGCGGTGTCCAAGATGTCGATGTGGTTTCGCTGTTCCTGCAGGGTGGCCCTCTGCGCCTGCAGCTCAATGTCCTTGCGCTCTTTTTCGGCCGAAAGCTCCTTGTCTGCGAGAAAACGAACAGGTAGAAGTGTTCCATTAACTAGAGAAGATGTCAGGGAAAACAGACGGAAGTCTAAGAATAGTTCATATACTTGAATTCTAATTAAATAGGGCCTAGGGCTTATGTAACATTAAAGTCACAAATAAAGCATAAAGGCTAAACACACACACAGAAAACCAACTGAATTTGAAACAGCCGAAAATTGTTTCATGCCACATGTAAAATACTAAGGTATTTACTGAATGCAAATCGCAAATAAAAATTTGTTAAAAGCCTGCTTTCAATTTTTGTGTGACTGATAGTTTTTTCATTCTTTCTTTACAAAAATTTCACACAATTTTAAGTTGGTTGTGTTCCAGCAAGAGCCAAGGAACGAAACTACCAATTGAGAGTGAGCTCTGGCAATAATCATAGTCTTCAACAAGTTACCTTGTTTCATTGTCAAATGTAGCATTTTAACATGTCCGGGCATTAACTGGTAAATGTCAACGTGCCACGGTGAGGTTAAATTATAGAAACCTCCTCCTATCAGAAAAATATGACAATGCGGCAAATGAGTTCAAGAGCGAGACTGGGAATCCAGATGCAGAAAAGGCATGCGAGACTTTGCACTACAAAGACTCACTGATGCCTGCGATAGAACATTTTCACCTTGCACCAAAAGATCCCCCAGATGACAAATGACAAAATATCACTTACTCTGAGTGAGAAGCTGTGCAATGAGAACATCCCTCCGGCTGACCTCTTTCTTCAGCTCCGAATCATTGTGGTCGGGCAGCTGCAAAAAGAAAAAAAAAGAGCACCTTAGCATTATTACCCACAGCTCTCTTCGTAGCACTAAACATAACAAAACTGGAGCTACGGCCTAAAGGACATCTCATCTCAGATATAAAAGCGCGCAAGCTGCCAGACACGGCATACATAATGAAAATTAGCACTCACCGATCGCATATTCAGCTGCGCCAGTGCTCCGTCCAGTTGTTCTGCAGAAAAAGAAGACATTGGTCAAAACTAATTTCCTACACCTGTCAGTTGGGCACTATGTACCTTGCATATACGTTGCAAGTAAAAAATTCCTGAAATGTTCTAAGTCCAAATACACCTTGGAACAACTAGACACGCATTGCAACGACCAAGCCTTTCCTAGCCCGAAATGTTTGGCGTTTTACACAAACACAGAAAAAGGCCTCGAGGGTCCAAACAACGACCAGATGGTGCAAATGAATTTCTTGCACTGGCTGCACCCGTTTTAAAGGCCCAGGTAAAAAAAATACTCTACAACAGGAGCAGATATCTATCCCCATTTCTCTTTGGACTCGAGAGGTGATAATCCACGACGGGCTCAAAAGTGTATCGTGGAAGTACACAAGGGCAACACCATACGAAGCCCTCGGATATGGCTTACTTCTCCCATGCTGTACGAAAAGAGGTAAAATTGCTTTTCCCCTTTCCAAATACAGCTCGGGGCACAAAGTGGATTCCAAAATCACCTTTTAATGCTGCAAACCCTTAAAGCCACAGAAATGCTTTCGCTATCCACCTGTCGTTGAGCCCTCGCGACCTCTCAAAGTGCTCCACGGTTGTCGAAGACGAGAGAAAGGCGGGGCGTCCTCGTTGCTTTCCACTGTGCTTTGGCCGAGCAAGCACGCTCGCGGCTCGCAAGACGCCGAGGAATCGTAGCCTTCCACTGTGCGAGGCGCCGTCGAAGGTAGGACGCTCGCACCGGAGTCGGGGCAACCGAAACTCCTCCTCAAACCATCGGCGACCACGGCACCTCCTCCGCAACCAACCCACCTTTGAACCGGCGGCTGGCCTCCTGCGCCCTGAGCACCTCCCGCTCCAGCCGCGACTGCATGGCCTGGTGCAGCCGCTCCCGCTTGTCCGTCGAGCCCACCAGGCTGTCGTGGTCCTGCTGGAGCTTCTGCAGCTCCAGCTCCAGGCGCTGCAACCGCGACACCTTGCCGTAGTACAGGTCCAGCTCTGCCTTGAGCGCCCCGTTCTCCTCCAATAGCTGCCCCACCGCCTGGACCGCCGTCTCGGGGTCCACCGGCGTCTGGGTGCGCCCGTGCTGCTGCTGCTGGTGCAGCACCACGGCTGTAACGGCGGCCACGCCCCGGGGAGGGGACGAGCCCCTCCGTGCGGACGCGCCGCTGCCATCGGGGTCTGTGCTCGACGACGAGTTCTTCCATCGCGGGGAACCGGCTCCTCCGTTTGCTACCTGTGTGCGGGGAACCGGGTATTGAGCCGACGCGACACCCGAGACGGAGGGCAACGGAGAACTATGGCGACGCTTGCAAGCGTGGACGTAGGGAGTTTCTGGAGGCGACATGATGCATCAGAGGTGAAGCCAGAAGTGTGGAGAGAAGTGCCACCAACAATGACCAAAATGAAGAGACGCTATTGGACGAAAAGAAAAGCCGACTTGGCACCAACAGCTGTTTTGGTCGCCCTCGGGGTCCCTTTTCGTCCAATAGTGTCTTCTGTGGTTTTGGTCATCGTTGGGGGCGGGTCTCTCCACACTTCTGGCTTCGCCCCTGGTGGCATTGTGTCGCCTCCAGAAGCTTTTTACCCTCATGCTTACAATAGACCCCTTTCGAAAGTGTGCGCCATCTTGTAACTGCCGCACAAATTATTCGAGTCCAGCGTAGTTTGATCGCATACTCCGAGCACAACCAAACTGTGTCTGAAGGACCAATCCACTGTGTCTGAAGGCACGGAAAGGCAGCTTTTGCTTTTGCTCAATGATTTATACAACATCTCAAAGACAAAGAGTTTTCAGCTCTCCCAAAAACTTGCACAGACAAGACAAGTAACAGTATCATATTTTCCGGACTATAGTCTACAGACTAAACATGTTTAGATGCTGAAATTTTATGCAGTGCAGATTGTCTACAGGTGTAGACTAAACGAGTTTTTTTTTTCTTTTTTTTTTTCTCAATGGTTATTACGACAAGATGCGGCGGATATTGTGAATGACAGAGTATGTTAATGATTTATAGACAATTCAAACTTCTTTGTGAGCTAATAAAGCAGGCATTTGTCAAGCTGTACTGTTTTAGAATATATTGTGTGAGGACTAGGCAACAGGTGTGGACTATAATCATACTATTATTAATATTAATGCTTTATTTGTCTCATGCCTCAGAACGACCAGTCGGTCACGGTATAATGGCACGTACAAAGGAAACTACACCAAAACAATTTATACTAATGTATGTCAATTCCACACAGAAACTAGATAGAAAAGGTATAAAACAAGCTTTTTTTGAAAATACTGTAGGCTTGCAATAATTCAAACTTTTTATACTTCTAATTAATTAAAACAAATTTTAAAATGCTGCTGTCCCGCTACGTTTTCAATGTACCCATAAGCCGCCTAACTGGAACAGCATTATCGTGTAATTCACTCTTTTGGTCTTGCAGCCCCGTTGAGCGCGCTTCTTACAGAGCGCCGGTGTACTGCAGAGAAGCAACACCCGCAGAACTCGCTTCCACAGGTGTTGCTTCTCCCCAACGAGGCTATAGTCTACAATACACAACTTTTTTGCTGCACAAACAAACTTGCATTTGTTTTGAGGTGTCACGTGCTGTCTAAACAGTCCACGATAGACAACATTTCTATGGAATAAAAAACTCATCTCATACATTTCACCAACGTTTCATGTATGGCATACCTGCTCATGATTAGTGGGTCTGTGTAGAGGAAATACCCAAGTATCTGCTTTGTATGTGTAGCCATCCATATAAAAAAATTATAATTTTATCTCGCATTAGAATTAGACGAAAGTTTAATCATTCAAACAAAATTCGTGGCTTCCGAGAGCATGTTTTAAACCGAAACTTGTGTATGCGGACCACAGACCGGGCGCGGACTGCTAAAGCCTGCTAAATACGGTACACAAAAGACGCTGCCTCACCTGAGTAAGGTCGGGATGTGAAGTCGAAAACGACAGTCCCCCCGTGGAGCCCTTCCGGACGACGCAGTGTGGATCCGTGTGCACTTCCTTGGCCAGGTGCTTCAACACCTCCGACTGGTCGAGGTAGTGCTTCGGGATGTCTGTGATCTCGCGGACGGGTGCAGCCGGCGTGCCAGGCAACTTCCCGTTTTCGGGCAGCTTCCCGTAGAAGGGCGACGTGAATCCGTCGATGGAGCTGTTGTTTCGGATCACCAGGGTGTTGGAGCGGGAGCCAGCCTCCTCTTCCGTCAGAGCCGTCTCCTCTCCCTGGGGGTCTTGGCGCTCGCCCCGACGCAGCGCCAGCCTCTCTTCAGTGCTCAGGTTTTCGTTGGACGTGGACACATCTGTCTCGCTGCCCGAGCAGCTCTGGCAGTAGCCTGGGTGGGCCAATCGTTACGGTTAACCTCGCCGAGAAAGTGATCTATCCTTTTTGGACCCCGTCGAGCAACACTAACGGTCGCCATTTCTTGGGCACGAAGCCTAGGATTGGACCCGAGTCATCGCCGAACACGGATGCGGTGTTTCTACTCGAAATGAGCCGCGCCGAGTTCACGCCAAATGCTGTCGCAGCCCTCGTGTCCAGTACGTGCCCAAACAATGGCAACTCAGATAATTCATGCTGAGGCTACTAGGTAACGCACAACTTTGAAAGCGGTCTACTGTTACGGTTGATCTCTCTAAAAAAAAAAGTGATTCTTTTGGCTCATTTCTTTGGGTAGTATTATTCTTTGAGGTTAGTGTTTGTGTTGCTGGGTTGTACAATGTTTTTTTAAGTTTTGAGGTTGTGTTTAGAAAAAAATGCTCACTGGAGTTGCAATTATTGGTACACTGTACAACGCAACATTGGCACTTTTTTTTTTTTGTTAGCATTATTAGAGCTCTTATTGAAGGACTCATGTTAGACATACTTAAAAGTGATGGAAACTGAATTCTACCACCTGTGTTAGCATTGAGCATGAGCATAGTCATCAGGGGCTCTAAAATCGTCAGACACAAAGTTGGGGGCCAAAGTTCACGGAGTGCACCAATTGGACTATCACGACGATGACTTTGCGCTTTTGTCGCCAGCGTCCAATTGGCGCGCTCTGCAAACTTTCAGCTCCAACTTTGCGTTTGATGAGTTTAGGGCCCCAGCACTTTAGGTGGTATTCACTGGCGGCCATAGCTGACCTCGCTGCTGCTTTTGCATCACCACGGAAGAGAGAGAAGGGAGAGCTGCGTTTGTACGAATTTCGAGTGAGGGGCTAGTCTGGGACACTCAAAGGAGAGTCCCGGTGAGAAGAGAGTTCCTCCTTCCCCTCTTCTCTTGTGGTTGCTAGACAGCTGACGGAAAACTCCTCCCGAGCATACGCTGTTAGCAGTCATCTCAAATACGGCGTCCAGTGAAAACCACCTATTAGTTGTGATGAGAGCATTTCAGATTTAGGAGAAAAGTGAGAAAAAAACTGCCGAGGGCATGTTCATGCTAACAATGTTGCGCTCTCTGCACTCCATGTTTTGTAAGTGCAGTTGCATTACTCAAAGAAGCAGCGCACTTTAGAAACCCATAAAGTGTGCGTCACTAAAACAACTTTGTATATCACCAATAAATATAGGAAAGGTATAAAGAAAAACACAGGTGTGGTAGCTCTCACTGAAATAGAATTTCTTGCTAAGTCACTTCAGGATAAGGCACCCCAGTGCCTTTCTGATCCCCGTTTTGTTACCTTTTGTAAAGGTTTTACTCGTTACCTTCATTTAAAACTCCAGTGTAACTAAAACCCATGTGGCAAAAAAAATAAATTATAACAGGGAGTATTAGAAAAAAAAAATATCAACAAATTAAACAGACGGCTTGCATAAACAGAGCATTCCAGAAACTAATCCTGCAGCCTATTCTAAGCGTTTAAAAAAAATTAAAATAAAAGCAGAGTAACAGAACACGCTACCAGGAACCATGACAACGATCCCTCTATCCGAGCAAACCAAAACAAACAGTATAACGCGCAACGAAGCCCACGCTTCGCTCGGTATTTTCTCGCCGTGTGACGACGACTTGGGCACTACTTACTCGATTGGTAGAACGGCACTTGCTCATTGTGAGCGTAGGAAGTCGACAGGGTGCTTCGTACAGCCTTCATCGTGGGGTCGAGTGTTGATCAATGTCGCATCCACTCATCTAGTGCATTCTGCAGTAACCACAAAGAGGGAAAAAAAAAAAAAAAAAGCTATATGCTTACAGGCAGGCGAGAACACGGCAAATAATGTCGATCCATAACCTTCAAAAAAGCACCGCACGTAGCCAACGCGTTCATAACTCAACACTAAGGAATCTCGCGACTTTTATCGGACACAATATGAGATAGCGGCATGCAATATTCGATAAAAGCTATTCCCGTATCTGGCGAACGCAAGCACAGTACACACAGAAGGCGCCGAAGCCTTTACTCTTTATCGAAAGAATGCGCACACTTGCATTCGTTGCTATCTACGGCGAGCCGTCTCCGACGGCGCAAAGTTTACGGACGGCAGGTATACTAAACCGAGGATTTCTAAGAAGGTACACGACACAAAAATGATCGCTAAAAACCTATAGTACGACGCTGTTTTTCGGAGATCGTAGCGTCCGCAGCTCGCGTATCAATACGCTTCCTCAATGTATGGAGAACGCAGATTCGCTCCATTTTCTGCCTCGACGCCGAGTCAGTACGACCTCTCCGATCTCGCAGTACCAGCGGTACACACGGCAGGACGTTTATACTGAAAGGTCAAAGGCTCTAAATGAAAAGCGATCTCCGGCCTAGGAACGCTAAAAACGACCCAACTCCTCGCGTACTGCTCCTTAGGCCTACCGACGGGATGCGGGCCGTCCCGCAGGAGGCATTTTTTCGGCGCCCCACCGTCCGCAGTTACGACGAAGTTCGTAAAACTCACCTTCGACTTCGAGCGTTGAACAGACACGAGTAGCGGGGTTGTTTCGTTGGTGTCGTAGGGGCGACAGTTAACACGGTGTTTTTTGTTGCGCGCAACCAAAAATACACTCTATTAATGGGAGCAAAGAAACGAAACGTGTTCTAGCAATAATGCACACCACAGACGCGGAAAGAAAAAGAAATGTTTGGAATTCGCCCACGGATAAAAGAGAGGAGAGGAAGGAAGCGCATTCTCTCCTCTCAGGAATGTCTGCTGCTGTGGCGGTCGGCCTAGCGGAGAGAGCGCCAACTAAAGTCACGCGTCGATGACTGACCAATGGAAGGACGCTCTCTTCTTGGTACCCGGTTTCGTTCTTGTTTCGTTTTTGCTTATTTCTCTTGCCCATCTGTGGGCAGGTGGCCTTTCGACTTGTTTATATATATATATTTTTCTTTGCCGGGATGTGCTACTCTTTTGGTTGTTTTATTACACTCGGAAGCCGAGGCCATAGTAAAAGCACGCTCGAAATGCGATTAATGCGGGTAAAATAACGTTGACACTGCCGTGAGTTTAGTGGCACGCTGGTGGGGAATACCTAGTCTTCGACGGTCAACGTAAAACAAGATTGAAAATGCTGTTATCTCGAATACCATCCAAAGAGTGCGTTAAACAGCCCTGGCGCAAATAAAAAGAAAAAGAGTGGCGTTTTTGCATTTTTCTATCGTCACATTAAACTGACTTGTCCGCGTAAAATTTTTTCACAATTCACAAATAGCGGGGGAAAAAAATGTGAATAAGTCAAGCTAATGAAAGCATACAGGCGAGCTGAATTGAAATAGACATTTTAATCATGGAGAACGAAAACGGAGAGTAAAACAACACGATCATTACGTTCTGTTGCGCTGCCCCCTACTCTACAACGAAAAAAATATTTAGGTTGTGAATAATGGGTCACAATTCTTCCCAACGTTAAGCAGGAATCTGTTTCCGACAGATGCCTGCACATCGATCGACGCAACTTCAGCCTCATTGAGCAGCTTTCGGAACCGAACTTATTCCTAGTCTACGCGCGCACGTGTCCAACGCCGACCAACAAATGTAGCAGCAGAATTCCATTAGTTTTTTCGGTGTCTACGCCTATTCTAAAAAAAATCATCAGAATGAACACAATAGCCCAACGACAAAGAGAAGCAACTCCCAAATGCGTAGCACATTCCACACGAAGCAGATGGTCGCCGCGAACAACAACACAAAACACGCCTCACGGCGCCTCACGAAGACGACCCCGACAACGCCGACAACTTTCAGGGTAGGCTGACGCCAGTGACGCACTCTGGCACGCCACGTGACTTTAAATCGTCGCCTCCATTGGTTTACTCTTTTTTGTTGCCGAATATGATTGGTTCGTACGCATCACGTGACCAAAAAACAACGCGTTCGTGGCGGGAAGCGTACGTAGGGTTGTCCGCGCCCTCGTCCTTTTGTGTGTTCGTGAAGAGGTGGTGCCCCCCCGTGGTCGTGAATCCAACAACGGAGGGGGCAAGAATGCGGCTGCCGCGAGGAGAGATACACACCGGTGGGAGGGGCTGAGGAGGGGAGCGAGCGGTGGCAGGCGGCAAGGCAAGCAGCAGGAATTCCCCCGAGGGCTTTTGTGTGAAAGCGCGGCTGCTCTCGGAAGGAGGGATTGTGCGTGTGCAATTCGACTGGAATGTTAGCGCCCTTCTTCTGCTGGCCGGTCCGCTTCGGCGAAGGCTCGCGCTTTATGCGCGCTTGCTCGCGTACGCAACCAAAATCGTCCGCCGCCGCTCATTTTCGTCGTTGCAGACGGCGCGTTGCATGCCAAGTTGGTGCCGTCGTCACGTGGCCGCTTCTACGAAGTGAGCGGACGCGCCGCCACCGCCGCCACACGTTCTTGGCGTTCTGCCAAAAGGGAGAATTAAGCGTAAGGCATACGAGGAGTAAATTTGACTCGAAGAAACGAGTGAAGGCTCAATTTGCGCCCAAAAGATACGGTGTTGAGGGAGACTTCCTCAGTTGGCAATGATGATTTGATAGTTTCATTGTGGTTGCATAGAAGAATTCGATGAAGGAGAAGGACACTTTGTTTAAAAGCTGCTGGTACAGTGATCACCTTCGCTGAAATTTGTCACTAGCTGTTCAAATGTTTAGAATAAAAACCCGCTTTATGTACGAAGAGAAATGAATGAAAGAGGGAAAAATAAAACGACAAGTAAGAACGTTTCAGCAACCGCTGACGTGTGTGGGTAGATCACAGGTGCGTGACATTCTTGTTTTCGTTTTTTGTTTTGTTTTGTTTTTTTCGCGCGCTGCATACTGTAGAAAAGCGTGATAGTATTCTTGTCCCTAAAACTCTTTGAAATTAAAAGTTCTGGAACAGTGAAACGTGCTGTAGATGAGGGTTTCTTGGGGAAACAAAAGGAGGTAAAACCAGCTCTCGGTGCGACCTGAACTTCTCTGAACTTCTCAATTCGGTTCGAGCATTAAATCAAGAAGGTTAATCTCGGTCTTTTGGTTTTAAGCAATTCGAACATCGCAATGCTAAAAAAAAAAAAGGCGTGTCGCAGCATCGCTACTGGTTTCAATTTTATGATATCGTAATTCAACATACAAAACATACGCTAGTCCACTTTTCGGCAAGACACATCGTTGGGAGAAACATGTCCTTCAGGTGGACTGCTCCCAGTCGCGAATCAGAAGCCGCAATGGGCATTTCTGCTGCATGTCTGTGAACCCCCCCCCCCCCCCCCCCCCCCCCCCCCCCTCGGGAAAATGTAATGTCTCCTCGAATACGTCCTCTTTGTTAGCAATCCTATACCTTGACGGTAATTTCGAAGACACACGCTCAAAGGAAGTCTAAATTTTGAATCATTGCGAGCTCTTATTGGTAGTGAAACTTGCAACTTTCATCGTTTGTCTTCATGGTTGCTCGTTCTCATTCTACACAGGATGTACACTAATAGAATTTTAAAATAACGCAAGAAATGCCCACACTGCGTTTTATTTCTTCCTGTATCAAGCGCGCAAGGCCAAGCCCGTTGCCGACAGGAGTGCGGGGATTCCGCGTAAGACGTGCTTTGTTGCACAGATTACTGTTACATTTTATTACGCCACGGTGAAACGGGGAAAAAAAAGAGAGCATTTGTGCATTTTCTTTTTACTCGTTCTATTGGCGTATAAGGATGAACTAGTGTCTAGATGGAACGTAAGGGCGGGTTGAAAGAGAGGAGAGCGAGAGAATGACTGCCTAACTGCTGTCGTTTTTTGATAGGCGCTGAGCCTGCATGCAAAGGACGCATTATTGTTCCATACTTAGCGGTATAACGGGTTTTCTGCGCGTGCGGAATTTGTCCTGGACGTGCGCATGCAGTAGCTTTCATCTTGCGGAATATCAAGCACGACGCATGCGTCCACCGACCAGTGACTTTGCATTTTCCTCCCGGGTGATGAGAGCTAGAAAGGTTTATCTAGCCTGCTCGAAATTTAAGAAACGCAGGGCGGAGCGGGTCGCGGGCGCCTCATTATATCTCTCTGCAGCTAGTGGGATTGCGAGCTTCTCTGATAAGAACGCTGAAGAACGGATAACGAAGCAAGAAACGTGAACGCAAGAAAACAACTTAATAAGTTAATAAGTTGAGGAGAAAACTTAAGAAATGCCCTGGCTGCCTG
The DNA here is from genome assembly GCF_016920785.2 of Ixodes scapularis. Taxonomy (NCBI): domain Eukaryota; kingdom Metazoa; phylum Arthropoda; class Arachnida; order Ixodida; family Ixodidae; genus Ixodes; species Ixodes scapularis. The sequence goes on from NW_024609880.1 coordinate 76,693,006, forward strand.
TCAGCAACTATTCAGTTAGCGCCCTGCTCCTTTAACGACTTCAAGATCCATATATATGCTCTATACGTATATCACCTTTTCAGAAGAGCCGGATAGATTGGACGCGATCCCCGCTGTTGATTACATATAAAGCAGCATGTAACGTGACTCGACCGTGCACGCAACGCATGATTCTTTTTTTTTTTTTTTTTTTGAGTCGTCGCGTTAATGCTTTGGGCCAGCCAGAACTGCATGCAGCTAGTGCTCTCTTATCTCAAAATTGAGCTGCGGAGGCGTCTGGCCAGATCTCCGAGCCCCGGAACGGCGTGCTTTCGTCCGCGTGGATGTCGTTGTATAAACTCACTACACCCCCGGCTCGCGGTCATTCACGCGCCGCAGCGGTCACTGTGGGCCACCTGCAGGCTGCTTAATTATATAGCCGATCGGACACTTTCGTGCGTCGAGAACGACAGGTCGTTCACCCCTCACTTCACCTCGAACCCGCGCAATTGTCATTTGGAGAAGCAGTCGGAACATTCCGCCGTTAAACTAAGCATATGGCTTGGATTCGCGGTACGTATATGTGCACACACTATACACCAACGCGCGGCGCACGAGCAAACGGATTACTTCACGCGAATTTGACTTCTGCGCACGTGTATAGTTGACACACCTAATAAAAGAAAACGCGGATTTTTTGTTTCTTTGTAAACAGCGTGTTAATTGGGTAATTGCAAGCCAGAATTTCTAATGTTAGATACAGGGTGATTTCAGATAAGATCGACCAAAGGATGGTTAGTCGACATTTTCAAATCAACAGATGTTTTTATATGTTATTGTCTAGTGTCTGGTATGAACGAATCCAAACTTAGTTTTGACTAGAAAAAATACTTGGGGACAGGAAAAATCGTAATGCATGAGGTGGTGGACAGTTGCATTAACGCGCACTGATGGAGGGGGCCCGTTTGAGAGTGAATAACTAAAGCGATAACATTAGGAGAACTCTAATACGTTTTAGGCGCAAACTATGGGTATAGCTTGCTTGTAATATAAAGTAATCATATTTATTTAAAATTTATTTATTTTTCTAAAAATTGACAAACATGCCTGCTCGAACGACAAATGGCAAACTTTGGAGGTCTGTATCTCATGAAATAATTTAATGATTATGATATAATTTGCAGATATTATTCTACTAATATATAGCTAATATTTAAAAAATAACTAAGGTATCTGTGTGATACAATAGTTAGGATATATTTAGTCAAACATGAAAAAAAAATCAAACAAAGAAAAATTCCGATGTGAATAAGAAAAAAACACCACCCTCGATTTTTTTTAAATTTAGGTAACCTGTTATACTCTATTTCGGCATTCATTTGCATTAAAAACATGTTGCATCATTTTATTGAGCCGACATGGCTCAGGCTGTGTCACCGACATGGCTCAGGCTGTGTCATGAACCACGTGGTAGAAGCTCGGGTGCTTTCATATCAGCGCGTGGAGGGACGACAGTGCGATTCCGGAAAGTCTTTTTCGAAGGCCGCTGACCACAATTTTTTGTCTGGAGACTTTCCCTCTTTCTTCCTTTGACGTGGATCAAGCTTTGCCGACAGCCTCAGTTGTGACCTCTCTTTTCAAATGTACGTTTGCAGTGAGTGAGCTCCTCAGCCTCGGACTTGTCACTTGTGCACCCAGTAGTTCTTTCACTTGGCAATTATATGCCATCAGTTGGGGTTTAATTTCTATTATTTATGTATACATTATAAAGACGTCCTGGAGCTCCGAACGAGTGTTTTGTGCAGATTACTTTTGCAAACACAAAAAGACTATACCAAAGCAGTGGAATTTTCGAAGTGTTGGCGAGTTGGACCTAAACTCGTTGAAGCAAATTCTTCCGCCTGACTGTTCCACCAAAGTGAGTGCGACGGACTACCTGTGCTACCATTGCTTCATGCACATCACTAAGGAGATCTCGATGCGAAGCTCAGAGCAGTGCCCTGACATATTTGTGCCAGCTGAAGAAGCAATTGAAGATCTAAATCGCAGCATACTACCTACAGATGTCTCGCCGCTGAGACGACCAAGCGTCGTAAGAAGTCGGGACAGGCCTGCCTATGTCAAGAGAAAGCAGACAGAACTGGAGCAGGTTGCTGTCAAGAATATACGCTCAAGGCTACGTATTGCGTACGACAGGGACGCACCATCGGGGTCGTCCGAAACAACATGCTCCACATGCACTGAGTGGGTGGACAACTTTCGGCAGGCCTTTGAAACCGCCACCTCTCTCCGGGAACGTTGTCAACTGCTTACACTCCTGCCGTCAACACTGACGAAGAATGAGGTTCAAAAGATGATTCCACAGGCCTCAATGTACCTCATCAGTAAATCCCGAAAACTCAAGGAAAAGCATGGCGTGTGGTATGAGCCGGATCCTTACACGAGGTGCAAGGTGAGCCCTGAGAACCTGTCTGCTGCCCTAGAGTACTTCACGAAAGACGAGCTACAATGTTCGCGCCAAAGTCCCAACCAGAAGGACGTCATCTCTGTCATGCTCAACGGAGAGAAAACGTTCGTGCCAAAGCGCTTCATGACACGCTCAATACGAGAGGCCTTCCGTATATACAAAGACAAGCATCCCGATTCCGGCGTTGGGCTAATGAAATTTTATTCGTTGCGCCCTAGATGGGTCCAATGTATTCCACACCAGGAAGTGTGCGTTTGTGTGCGCTGCGCCAATTATTATCTTTGTATTGCCGCTCTAGAGAACGTTACAGGCTCCAACATTCAACACTGGTGAAATGAACTGGGCATTTCTGTGCGACCCAGCAACAGAACTGTGCCTTCAAGGAGACTGTGATCACTGCTCAAAAGGCCAGTTTCTTACACTCCAGGAACTTGATATCCCGGAGGATGAAGAGATTGTGCTTGCAACATGGGAGTCCGGCGACCTTGTGAAAAAAAACTTTGGAACCTGAGACTTTCCTAAAAGTCATCCAAGTGACGGTTGGAAGTTGGTTACTTCACAACCATATCCGGCAAACGCAAGGTAAAGCGATCTACGATGAAAAACAGTGCATGCAACGCGGGAGCATTGTCTTTCATTTTGACTTTGCTGAAAACTGGACCATCGTGCTTCCTGACGAGGTGCAAGCATATCACTGAAAAAAAAAACAAGTTTCGATATTTACATGTGTAGTGACGACAAGAAAATCTACAAACAGCTTTGCCATCATCAGTGAGGACCTGTGTCACGACGCCGCTCATGCTTGCTTGGCTCTAGAAAAAGTGAAGGAGTGGGTTGAAGACAACGTTGCGGTATACTCGTACGTGACGTACGTAAGTGACGGCGCCGCCAGTCATTTCAAGAATCGCTACCAGCTTCACCAATTTGCAAAGGACGATTGCCCACAAGCCCAGTGGTTATTTTCTGCATCTGGACATGCGAAAAATGCATGTGACGGAGTTGGCGGACTCGTGAAGCACCAGGCCACGCTGAACAACCTGAGAGAACGTTCAGTAAGCGCAATTCAGACGGCCAGGACAATGGTGAGCGTTCTATCAAAGAAACTGAAAGGCGTGCATCTTGTATATCTGGACGAAAATGAGGTTGTTCGGTATCGTGAACAAAAAAAAAGAAGAGTGGCTGACGGTGCGCGCCTTCCCTGGCATTCAGTCTTGGCACGCGTGGCGGCTCAGCAAGTCATCAACAGAAGGGACCTGTGACGTATATGTAGCACGGACAGTCGGATCTGCTTGGAAGCAACTTTATTAAATGGGTACAGCGAGGAAAACCTTAGCGTAAAGTGCCGAATTTGATTTCCCAAGGACTGCTCATTTTGAATGCAGGGACATCTTATTTATCACATTTTTCTTCACGGGGTATTTAACCTACTGTTTTTGTTGGTGGTTGCTAATAATTTTTATCTGATCACTATAAAAAAAAATCCCAAAATGTTATTCTCGAGCAGGATAAAATATATCGGCTTGCCACGATTCATTCATACACCGAGAGCATCGAAGCTGCTCCAGTTAGGCACTATGGCATCCGTCACCTGAAATTGTTTGTAATCGTAAATACACAGCCAACCTAAATATCTTACTATTATATCTTTGTTTTTGTGTGTGGAAGTAAAGTTATTTATTTTACTCTAGATGTAAAATATACCGGAAGGTACAACTTCACACTGCATCATCTTTTCTCAAATCATTAGTCTCTAATGTGATACCACTTTGTACGCTTGTGTAAAATGCTGTATATAGTTTCTCCTCCCTTTTACTGTGTGACCGGTCGCTCTTTTTATCAATGACCTCATCTGAATAAATGTATATAAAAGATTTGTGCAAGTTTCATGAAACTGGAACTCAGACGGTCACTTTCTTGTATAGGACACTGCTAAGTGTAGGCTTTGAAAAAGGACCCTACTTTGGGGAGTTGTTTCTTCTTTCACAGTGCAATGATGCAACATGTTTTTAATAGAAATGAATGCCGAAATAGAGTATAACAGGGTACCCAAATTTAAAAAAAATCGAAAGTGGTGTTTTTTTTTTATTCGCATTGGAATTTTTCTTTGTTTGATTTTTTTCCCATGTTTGCCTAAATATATTGTAACTATTGTGTCACTCAGAAACCTTATTTATTTTTTTAATAATAGCGATATATTAGTAAAATAATGTCTGCAAGTTATGTAATAATGATTAAATTATTTCATGAGATACAGATTTCCAAAGTTTGCCATTTGTCGTTCGAACAGGCATGTTTGGCAATTTTTAGAAAACTAAATAAATCTTTAATAAATATTATTACTTTATATTACAAGCAAGTTGTACCCATAGTTTGTTTGTAAAAAGTTTTAAAATTCTCCTAATTTTATTGTTTTAATTATTCACTTTCAAACTTGCCCCCTCCATCAGTGCGCGTCATTGCAACTGTCCACCTCTCCCTGCCTTACGATTTTTCTTGTCTCCAAATTTTTTTTCTGGTCAAAACTAAGTGTGGATTCGTTTATACCAGACACTATACAATGTCATATAAAAACATCAGTTGATTTAAAAATGTCGACCAGCCACCCTTTGGTCGATCTTATGTGAAATCACCCTACAATGAAGTTTTAAATGGTCACCTTTTTCAAGACATATGAGATATATATTGATTCACACAAAAATAAGAATGCGAGTAGGGAAGACTAGCCGCTTCCCTACTCGTAAATTATGAATATGCGAGGGGGTGGGAAGAGGGCAAAACGCCCAGGTCAAGGTCAAGTACGTCATTTTATGGTTCAGCGACGAAGAACTGATTGATTCTGTGTGAGAAAGATACCAACTCGTCATTGGTGATCTACATGAACTTTCCAAGTCTGTTCCGCGCCATTGGATATATATGTCTTAGCTCGTTCTGAAATTTCTTATCTTCCCACGAAATACCACGCCAAGTGGTCTCCCGGGTTTCTTAACGCTCGGAGCTATATGTTTGTTACGACGGTAGAAATTGGCAAGGTAGTTGTAAAGCGTATGTGAGAGAGAGAGAGAGAGACAAAAAAAAAATGTGTTGCGGAGAGCGCGACGCAACACGCTCATTACGGAAAACATACTACGATGCCATTAAATGTTCTCTCATTAACTCGAGTAAAAAAAGTGCAGCTTGTCAGCCTTCGGGGGTAACTGAATCCTAACGGTTTTAATTTTGCAAAGTTGGAGCATGCAGCAGCGCCGCAAACTCGGAGAGAGGCAAGGTCACCACAAAATCGAACGATGCACGTTTTTGTTTGACTCTGTCGCTGCGCTTCTCGGAACCTGCGTGTCTTCCCGAGAGGTGGAGCTTTCTTGGAATCCTAATGTCTCGGTACCTAGTGAAAATTAATCAAATTCTTCCGTCTAGAAGCCTAATGTATACGCATCTAATGATCCGCGTTGGAAGCAAAGGAAACTTGAATACCTTGGGCAGTTGCACGAGGAGCACGTCTATATACTTTGTATACACGTGCCCTTTCCATGGCCACTTTCTCGAGATAATTCTCGATTAATTTTGCTCTTAATCCTCGTGCAGTTCTTGGAGATGTTCCAACGCCCTGCCAGCGCGCAGATGACAGATATCGGCCAGCAACCCGAAAAGCAATTAAGCTAAGAATGGCGAGACGCAGGTAGACCCATGCAGGCCCTGCCCTCTCCACCACGACTCGTGTGTTGAGTTTCTCAAAGGGTAAAATAAATAATGATAAAAAAAGATAAAATAAATCAGGTAATTTATTTCTAAATCTTACTTATTTTGTTCAAATCGTACTTACTTAATTTAAATCAAATTAATTTGATTTAAACCACTATATAGCTAGAAAAAAGTGTTTCATTTCACTTGGTGTACAGTTTTAAACATAACAAATTATTTAACCAATTCCTTAGATCATTAAAAACAATGCGGAAGAAAGAATTACTGTATATCTAAGCTTTTAAAGTATCCTTTAATTAATAGCGTTTCATCTGTGTAAACCCACCACAGGCACGTAGCCAGGATTTTGTTTCGGGGGGGGGGGGGGGGGGGGGGGGGGTGAGGGCAGGCCCCATTCCCCCCCCCCCCCCCCCCCTCCCTTCCCCCCTTGGCTACGTGCCTGCCCCGCCATACTAGAACAAAGGCAGCTTATTTTAGTGAGAAATCTTTATTTGCTGGCAATGAGACATTCTTTTTGGTTTTGTTTCGTTTTAATTCTGATCTGCTTCCAAATAGATCTTACGTTACTGACGAATTAAGTGCAAGGTAGATAGAAAGCGCACCACTCTGATGTGCTCAGAAGAGCACCGCCTTTTGCTCCTGTTCCGCCTGCTAGAAACCCTTCTTGGTTGATGTATCTTTGATTTAAGTACTAAACAAAGGCACATAAAATCATTAAATGATAAACACACGGTAAATAAAAAGAAAAAAAAAGTATTTTGGGGTATTTCTCGCAGAAAAGGATTGTAATCATGATTCAAATCGCGATTGAAATCATCGTGACTTTAATTCTCCACCCTGGTTTCTCTAGAACTACGGTCATTGAAGGACGGTGGGCCTTGCGAAAAATGAAACGCTTTGCATGCGCACTTCCAAGGCAGCACTACATAGTTCACATACGAACATGTCAGACGCCACTCTTTTTTTTGTGTTGTGTGTGTTCGCTCGTCTGCTGCTCTTCCTCCTGGACGCTATCGGGCAAGAGACATCCGATTAGTGTGCCGTTGACTGGGACGAACTGCTTTACGAGCTCATAAAGATTGGCTTCTGAATGAGCCGCGCTCTTCGCGTGAGCCACTCTGTAAGCTCGCACGTCGCGACCGTTTTTACCACCACGTGGCGGTTCACTGAAAGGAACGCAAAAGTTAAAAAACAAAAACAAAAAACAACAATATAAAAGTAGGTTTTTGGATGGAAGGGCTTGGCGAACTTGATACTATATATCAGGGGTGGCCAGGCTGGCCCGGCCTAAGAGCCGCAAACAAATCCACGAAACGTCCAAGAGCCGCGAGGGGAGCGGGGTGCTAACTTTTGTCCACAGCAGTAAACGGAACTCGAACTACTTTCGATCTATCCGAGTCAAAAGCAGTCCAACTGTATGTAAGGTAGCAGTAGCACAAGATGACCAAACCGCAGCCTGTCTTTCAATTTAAAACGCGTTCCACTTCTTTTTTTTTTTTTTCTGTGTGTGTGTGTGTGGGGCGTGGGGGGGTGTGTGGGGGGGGGGGGGGAGAGGGGGGGGGGGAAAGCCGCGAGCCGCAGCTTGGCCACCCTATGCTATATATACATGGCTTGTACGTGTCTTCAGCACGCATCATGCTCGTGGTCAGTTTTCATTGTTCTTGACGAGAAAAACAATCTCGATGGTGCGAAACGTGTCCCGCAGAGAGGTATACGTGCTTAGCAAGGAGGCCATCACAATGGCTGCTGAAGTGACGTCAGCGCAAGCCGTCTATACAGATAAAGTCAGTTTACACAGAATATTTTTAGTTCGATTGTTTGCCCGAGATCCCCCTTTTTTTTTTCTCTTCCGTTACGTCATATTACATGGCACGGTCGCATGATATGGGCACGCCGTTAGTCGCGCGCTTTCCGCCGTTTATGTAGGAAAAATATCAGCGCTTCGGCAAGTTTATCCCTTGGCACGGTGCAATCAAGAACAAAAGATCCCCCTTGGCACAATGGAAAAGACAAAGAAGGCAGTGCGCAGAAGGCGATGTTTGGAGTGGCCTATAGAATGCGTTGTATGGCGGTGGGAAACGTTCGGACGCTTGTATGTTCGACTTACGCCGGTGGCTTGAGGGCAGCTGCTTATCTTCCAGACCGAGCCGGCTACCGATAGAAAAAAAGTCCGGCCCCTCGCGTATCATTACTAATTTCGCCCTTTATGTAGATAATGAAGATATATGTAGGTGCATTTTAGATTAGATATGTGTCATCTTATCAAGACGTACATGCTTCAAAGAAAAGGAAGAAGGGATTTCTTCCTCCGACAACCAAATCTCGTAAGAACTACTTTGCGTGGCGCATGAACAATGCGCAAAACTTCCTTTTTTCCAGAAGTGAAAACGCGTATAAATTAATGGTTCTCACTCAACCATTTGGTTTGAGATATAGTTTCGCGGTGAGAGGAAGATAAAGATATGGGTTTAATACAATAATGATTCAGTAAACTGACATAACAAAGAGCCAGTGTGAAGTAGACTTTTTTTAATGACACATACACGCGAAAACTCACCGAAAATGAAATGTTTGTTCTCGATCTGAGAAACGACAACTGATGAGGCTGGGCCTTCGCTTACCCCTAGAATGCTTTTCCTGGACCCCTCATTTGAGAACCACTGGTTTAGATAATCCAAAATCACCGGCGACTTAGGAATCTTGCCGTGGAGATCAATGCTAGTTGCGTAGCTAATGTAAAGGCCGTGGCATGCATGCAGCATTCTAGCAGATGCTAATCAAGCCCTGACAGCAGCACTATCAGTCAAGAAACCAATAGAGAAATGAACAAGAGCGAGAACAAAAATCCTCGGGGAAGCCAAGTTTATGCTCCATCTCACAAATGTCTGCAGTAAAGACAAAGGGCGCGTGAACCTGGAGCTCAGTAAAATGCTTTATACCCCATTCACACGACCGTAAAGGTACCTTTAGCTAAGGGACCTTTACTCTCTGCGGCCAATCAATTAACGATTTTCCGCGCGTGGCGTGTGCTCGCGACCCAAGAGCACGGGCTGATTCGCCGATAGCAGAGGGACCTAAGTCAACATCATCAGCATCGTCATCATAATGCCTTTATTTGTGCCAATGAACAACCAACAAAGGTCTACAATGTGGCGCAGTGAAAAAAGGCCAACATAAAGGTACCTTCATGTTGCCCGTGTGAATGGGGTATTAGTTTGTACGACGTGCGTAGGAGGCTCTCTCCTAAGTCACACGCTCGTGCCTATGCCTGTCTCTGCACTGCAGACATGGGCGTACCAACCGGAGGGGGAGGCAAGGGGGGCCCTTGCCCCCCCCCCCCAAATCTCAGAGGGGGGGGGCAAGGCATGTGTTTTACCCCCCCCCCCCCCCCGGAACAGCCACTGGGCAGGACAAACATTGGCCGGCGGTGCCCAAGGGAAACCAAGGACACCGCCTTCCAGTCCTCTGGGGGGGGGGGGGGGGGTCTGGTTTGCCCCCCCCCCCCCCACTCAAAAACAAGTTGGTACGCCACTGACTGCAGATGTTTCTGAAATGGAGAATAAGTCCAGCTTTTTTACAACGTTAGAAAAAAGAAGAAAATATTGAATGAAATATAAAGTGGCAACGTGCGCACATCAGAAAAACAGACACATTACGATAAAGGAAGAACAATTAGTATACAGTCAACGGCGGACTTCACGAGCGAACGTATCTGTCAATGTTGCAGATTTCTGCCACGGGTTCTGTCAATATCACTTTTTTTTTTTTTTTCGAAAATTCTGCAGCCATCAAATTAATTTTTTGAAGATGGCCGGGAATCGAGCATGCTCTAAATTCCTTCTATAATTAATTATGCGCATTATGCATTCAGGTCGTACCGCGCACCGCGAACGCGTTTGTCTAAAATGACCGATTTTTATTTGAGAGTCAAAGCACGCGTAATTGTGCTTATATATTTGTGTGCAAGTGTGTGAGACAAGTACCCACAAGACGAAACGGACGACGCGTCACGGCATATACTTATCGCAGTATGCCTTAGATAAGGCCGCATAGATTGCCCTAAAAATTGCTCGAGAGCGAAGAGCTATTTCTTCTATGGAATAATGGGCTGGCAGACAGCCGCAGCCAGTTATGAGTGACGACGCAATGAAGGACCCGCTGATACGCTTAGATCAGATTATTTCGCGCTTGGTGAAAAGCGTCCTTTGGACAAGTTTAGCACACTGCCCCGTACTTATAACGCTGCGAACGCTCTGACCGGTTATCCACACTCCCAAACCCGTCTTCACCTCAAGAAAAAAACAAGTTTTGTGCATTGCTCAAACGCGGCGCGAAATAGTTCTTACGAGATTTGATTGTCGGAGGAAAAAGCGATGCTATTGGCGTTTGAAACGTGTACGTCTCGATAAGCTAATATATATCTAATATAAAATGCACCCGCATACATCTTAATTCTCCACATAAATGGAGAAATTAGCGGTAACTCCACAAAAAAACCGGACGCCTTTTTTTTTTTTTTTTTACTACGAGGGTTGCGTCAGCGTTCGGCGAGGACTCGGATCCAATCACGCACTTCGTGCCCGCGGATGGATGGATGGATGGATGGATGCCCGAGAAATGGCGACTGCCAATGTTGCTTCATAGACCTTCGAAAAGGGTCGACATCCAGCACGAGTTTCCAAGCTTCGACGACGCTTCGGCGTCTCGTGATCCTCGGACGTGCAGGCGCAGCCAAAGCACGGCGGAAGGCACCGAGCGCATGGAGGCCGGGCGTTCAAGAACACGCCGTGCCGTTCTGATTCTGTAGGTGACTATACAGATCAATAAAGAGCTTCGGACAGATGGGCGCCATCTTGGGAGTTCGTGCATATTGCGCCTGCTTTGAATGCTCGCTTTCGGAATCGACGAACATGCGCATGGTGGGCGGTGGATTTGTAAACGTTGGAGATGCGCATAGCAGGTTGCACCAACGTGTTTTAACCGACGATTTCGAATTCTTTTCCGGAAAATCCCAGCAGGCCTTGCAACGAGGGGAATTGTGGGGCTGTTCGGATGTACGCTCGTGCCGGCTCGAAAGTTTCATATATCCTGGTACCGGCACGATTCATTCTTTGTTATCATTATGAGCTCCCAGAACACACAAAAATATACAAAGCGAACGGAAAAGAAGGTTATCAGATATTATGTTTTGTTTTCCATCTGCCTTTTCTGCGCTCTAAAATACACAACACTGTTAGAGCAACGCCAACGCCAACTTTGTCTTCGCTTTTGGATAATTTCACGGGCCGTTCACTTGAACGTCACAATGCGTAAAGAGAGCGCCGGTGGCATTACATATTTCAGGAAATGTCTATTGCGTAGCTGCATTCCGAAAACATTCCTGTCCGGACACTTTTCGAGTTGCGTCTATTAGGCGTGCATGCTGGTGATATGCACGGCGCTCTACCGAATAGCAATGCAAAAAACTTCAGCGATGTGAAGAAAAAAAAAATGGAGAGCGAGAGAAACAGTTGTTGCGATTCGTCAGAGGCGTTTCGTTCTAAGATATAAAAAAACAACAACAACAACAACAATGCGATACTCCCAACTGCGTAGAAGTATTTCAACATTAAACGAAAGGCATAGTTCTGGGTCTGCCTTCACCGAAAGTCGCATGTCTCTGAATATTAAATTAAACAAGTCCAACTCAAAATCGTTCATGCAACGGCAGCATAGTACCACAAGGGTGGAAACATGCGAAAATCACCTTGATTCCTAAAGCAGGTAAAAAACTCAACACTGAGAATCTCCGCCCTATTTCACTTATACGTCATGCCTAGGCAAATTAATGGAGCATGTCATCCTCACCAGATTCCAAAACTATGCGGAGGACATCAACCTCCTACTTGAAACAATGCTAGGATCCAGGGCTCATCTATCTACCCAGGACATACTCTTGCAACTAGACAAGGATATAACCGAAGCTGATGAGGAAACAGGAACCAAAGCAATATTGGGGCCGGACCTTCATAAAGCTTTCGACAACGTCTCCGACAAAGCCATTTTGATAATGCTCACGATAATTAATTCTAATGGTTGCATTAATGCATTTTCAGCACCAACTCGAATAACACTGCTTTCTGAAACAGCCATTGATCTTTTCATAACCAATTGTCATACTTATAAGTTGCACAGTGGTGTCATAAGCCATGACTTAAGCGATCATCTTCCAATATTCCTGTGTGTAGAGATGCTTTCCTCGAAAAATACTAAGAAATCTAAACTATATTTTCAAGATATAACGAAAGATAAACTAGACAACGTTCGACAAATGTATTGCATGTACTGATTGGAATGATATATTTAGAAAAGACAGCGCAGATCAGGCTTACGATAAGTTCATGGAGCTCTTTTGTGCACTATACAATAGTCATTTTCCATCAAAACCTTTGAAAGTGCCAAAAGGTGCTCGCAAACCATGGGTAACACCGGAATTATTGTGTAAAATTAAAGAAAAAAATGCATTATAAACCGTTTTTTTTAAAGAGAGAACCAGAAAAGCTTAAGATTTTCAAAATCTATCGAAATAGCCTAACAAAAGAACTACGAACCGCAAGGGCGCACTATTACTCCGCCCTGTTTCAAGCATCTGAAGGGCGTTCAGAAGTAATGCGGAGAAGTCTAAACTTGGTGCTACACCGAAACCGCTCGCAGAACGCTATTGAGAAGTTGATTATAGGTGGCGTAACGTTGACTGGCAGTCCTTTAGCAAACGCGTTTAATGATTTTTTTGTTAACCAAGGCAATATTGCTGTCGGCCGCAATTCATGTAGATATATTGATGAAAGCAATGTAAATTCTATATTCCTTGAGCCGGTTGTTCCACCGGAAGTTCTATATCTAACAATGCTATTAAAAAACAGTAGTTGTACTGACACTGACAATATTCAGATCCGACCGGTTAAATATGTCATAGATCTTCTCGCCCCACCACTATCACATATTTTTAATATTGCTATCGAGACAGCTGTATTCCCAAAAAGAGTGCAATTAGCCAAAGTAGCAGTGATACATAAAAAAGGTGAAACAAATGACATGGGTAATTATCGTCCTATTTCTATTTTATCTGTCTTTTCTAAAGTTTTCGAAAAAATATTGCATAACCGATTAAGTTCATTTTCTGATAGGCATGGCCTGCTAAACGCCGCACAATTCGGCTTTAGAAAAAATCTTTCCACGGAGACAGCACTTTTAGTACAGAAAGAATTTATCTTGGAGAACTTTAAGAATAGAAAGCTAGTTTTAGGAGTATTTATAGATTTCACCAAAGTCCTCGATTGTTTAAACCATAGTATACTACTTCAAAAACTTGAACGTTATGGTTTTCGCGGTCATGCGCTGACGCTTTTGAGTTCATACTTAAAACATAGACACCAATCTGTGCATTTAAGTGTTTTTTCTTCTTTGGTCAAACCAATTACTTCCGGTGTTCCGCAGGGTAGTATATTAGGTCCGCTCCTATTCAACATATATGTGAATTATATAGTTAACATAGATAAAGAAGCTAAACTTGTTTTGTATGCTGACGATACGAGCTTATTTTTTTCTGCCGACGAGCCAAACTTACTTATCAGTCTTGCAAATAAAACAGTATCAAAATTAAATGCATGGGCAAATGAAAACTCGCTGAAAATTAACACAAGCAAAACGAAAGCCATTATATTTCGTCCTAAAAATAAACAAGTCTCGTACAATTCTAACCTTATCTTAAACGCGTCACCTATTGACATTGTGTGTTCTTTTAAAACACTCGGCGTTGTTTTTTCTGAAAACATGTCGTGGGACTGCCACGTAAATCACGTTATCAGTAAGTTATCTTGTATCGTCGGGTTGGTTAATCGAAATCGCTCTGTCTTGCCAATTTCTGTGCGACTACTTACATACAACTCCTTTTCTACTCAAACTTAAGTTATTGTCACCTCGTATGAGGCACGACCACTTCAACAAATTTAGGTAAGATATTTTTACTTCAAAAGACAATAATCAGAATTATATGTAACGCTCCGTATGACTCTCCATACTGCAGACTTCTTTACGCTCTTTGCAATTATTACTGCACATAATTTATATAATTACAGGTTGAGCGTTAGCTTTAAAAACGAAGAAAAAAGGAATTCTTGCTTTCTAGCTGAACTTTCAGCACTGACCAAAAATATTCAGGCGTATCCCACTCGTCACACTGAGTATTGGAAGATGATCCCTCACAGAACAAATTATGGTAAACAAATGCTCAAACACACTTTACCGTTTTTACTCAACGGCCTCACAAATAATGATTTGGACCTTAGCTGAATAAATGTGAAATTTGTACTGTCCATGCAAAAAATGTAATCATGAATGACTGTCAAGTCACTGTATTTCATTATTTATTTCCCTTCCCTGTTTTATAACTTGTTCGTTGTTCTTGCTGCCGTCTGTCTTGCCACTGTAGGGGGCCGGAGACTCGTCAAGCTGTTCCTTTGCAGCTTTTTTCTCCGGCCTTCCCTTCATTATTGATGAGAAATAAAACTATTATTAAATCAACCCCGGGGGAAAGATGTACAACTACATCCGATCCTTCCTTATTAACAGAACTGCAGTTATAACGGTCGGAACAACAGAGCCTGCCACATCTCATCAAAATTCCCCCCAAATTGACAGAAATACCAGACCTTCATCACAGGTTCTATGCAGACGACATCACGCTTTGGGTAACCAAAGGATGTGACGGTTACATAGAAGGCACATTCCAAAAAACGGTGGACATTATTGAGTCATGCGCATGGGAAGCCGGCCTACTTATTCAGAGCAAAAATCTGAACTCTTTGTGATCAGACACAAACCAAGAGGAAGAACTTTAACTTCCCATCCCCAAATGAAAACCTATGGCAATGGACGATCCGTCAAAGAGGTACGAACTATGAGAATACTAGGATTGTATCTACAAACGAATGGGAAGAACAATGCTACACTCACTAAGCTCAAATGCACCATAGAAGCGACGGCGCGATTAATCCGGCGCATAGCTAATCGAAGGCAAGCGGTGAGGGAACGGGATCCATGCCGACTAGTGCAGGCCTTTGCGCTAAGCAGGGTACTCTATGCCACCCCTTATCTCAAATTCGCGAAAGCAGAAGAGGACAAATTGCATAGCATGATACGGCAGGCCTACAAAGCCACCTTAGGACTCCCGCTAAATGCCTTAACCGAAAGGCTTCTGAGGTTAGGAATACACAACACCTGCAATGAACTGAAAGGAGCCAATTTAATGGCCCAAACTGCGAGATTAGCCATTTCCAAAACTGACAGGAGTATTCTAACCAGGCTTGGCGTTAACTATCAGCTTACTAATAATGACGCTAAGGTAGACTTGCCTCGCGACCATAAGGCAGCCCTACTAGTCAAACCACTTCCGAAAAACATGCACCCCATACACCATGAGGGCAGAAGACAAGCACGAGCCAAAGCCTTACATGCTAAATAAGGACAGCGCAACGGATTATTTATGTGGATGCAGCAGAAGACAAACATACAAATGCCTTTGCAATTGTGGCTATGAACGAGAACGGTGACCACATCGTCTCGGCAACCATCAAAACCAAATCTTCCGAAACGGCAGAAGAGGCTGCTATAGCCCTCGCCCTAGCTTACTCCCAAGGCAGTACCATTCTTAGTGACTCTAAAATGGCTATTAATAATTTCGCAAAAGGGCGTATTACAAACACCTCCCTCAAACTCCTAAATGCTACCAAATTCTCACCTACTTACTCCGAACTGATATGGGTCTTAGTTCGACGCGAGCGCGTTGGTGAAGTTAGATAAAAAGAGAAAGAATAAACATAGGAATAAACATAGGTCCCAGCCCATTTGGGGAATCCGGGAAACGAGACAGCTAGTCCACAATAAAGTCCGAGGTTTCGTCGACCGGGCAGTGGATGAGTCTGGCTTCTTGAATTCCACGTAGGACTCCATGAGCACATATCATGATCTAACCAATCATTTTAAACCAGAAAGAAAAACTTTCGCCCCTCCGCGCAAAAGCCTGACTAAAGAACAGGAGGTTACGTGGCGTCGTCTCCAGACACGATCGTTAAGCACCCCTTCGCTCCTCGCGCACATTTATCCTGATCAATACAACCCAAAGTGTAAACACTGCGGCCAACGAGCCAACTACGACCATATCCTATAGGATTGCAAAATAAAGCCACCCCTGGGTGACCTACTTACAAATCCTTCTCCGTGTTGGCCAGCTCTGACCCCAGAACCCATGTTCTGGTGGCGGAGTGGGCTGACAAAGTCGTCAAAGGCTATGTACTCCCGACCATTTAACGCGATCTCTTAGCACCAAGCTCTTTTCGACGAATAAACGTTTTACAACCAATCGTGCAACATACGATTTTTTTAACAGATCCAGGGTTTGTGAGGCAATTCTAGGTAGACTACCTAATCTTTACACGAACTGAATTTCTGTCAGAAACCCAAACTGTTTAGTTTTTTTTTTTTTTTAATAAGAATGAGCTCAATTAGTGCCATTTAGTTTAGATGTTTTTAGCACCTGCCTAATTAGAGCCGTCATTACTGACCTCAGCGTGTTTCGCCGAGGTGCCAAGCCACTGAAACTAGTGATAACGAGTCGAGACAAAGACACGACGTTAATGATAAGAACACAGTCCTCTCTGAAAGGTCAGTGACCTCTCGCGCAATCAGGGCGGTAAAGTTAAGCGACCTAAATAAGGGGACTCAGAAAGGGAAGGTGAGTTATGGCTGCGTTATGTAACACTTTCGATGACACAGAAATCAGACTACGTGGTATCTCATGTTCGCATGATCACTTCACTGACACTCTCAGTACAAGCTGAAATTTTCAATTGTGGCCGTCATCATGTAGTAAATCTTATTGTCACACCGTCATAATTTATGGGCGAACACGTGAATTTGCGACGGGGTGTTGATTCACGTGAGGTGTGCACCAGAGAGATAGAGAGAAAAAATAAATGAAAGTTGCAGAAAAGTGGGTCAATGCCCGCGTCAATTCACTTTTAATCCACCCTATTAGGGCGCCACACCTACCCAAATGTCTAGATTAGCACAACCAAAAAAGAGAGAAAGGGGAAAAAGGTTTAAGACATATTGGAGAGGGGAAGGGGAATGTAGGTACAACACTTCCTAGATTTGCAATTAGCAGAGCGAAAGCCGGAAAGGTAGCGAGTGAAGAGTATTACGAAGCCAATGAAGAGTATAGAAAGCCTGTGGGGCCTGTGTGAGGATTTTCTTTTCCCTCTCATGTTGCGATGGATTCCGTGCAGATCGTGAAAACAGTGCAGGCTCCCATGTCCAATCTCTTCACCAGAAGCACTCACGACGACAGTTTGGTTTTAGCGGTGTTTAGGGTGGTATTTGTGATTAGATGAATGGTTCCAGGTCAGAGGACGTGCATCAGTCGATACAATAAGCAAAACACAAGCCTTATCGATCTCAATCACCACGAACTTCCCCCACCGCACGTATCACCGTTCGGGGGAAAAATATTCGTATGTAATACGTAACACCGTTCGGCGAAAAAACAATATATTTGTATCTGCATTTGTATACCGTGGTACTTTTTTTTTGCCGTTTTTGCAGACGCATCTTAGGGATACCATTTTCCATAAAAGACAAATGGATCTCGGTATCTTTATTCTGGCCTTAAAATACAAGTACCGTAATATTTGTATTTTTATATACTGTTTGAAGTACAGTGTGTGGCCGTAAGGACTTACACATTTGGCACGCCTTGCAAAATTCGAATTCCAAACGTACGTACGTGAAATTGGACACGCGAACGTGGTTTCGCCAGACGTTTTACGTCTATATTTTAGAGCTCAATTAGAAGGTACTGAAATACTAAAAAGGAAGCGAAGTCGAGGCCGTGTATTTTCTATATCCTATACCAGCCTGTATGCGCCTGCATTCTGGTATATGAGCTCGCTCCAGGTGGCTTGCTGAACTCAAAAACGCTAAAAACCAATAGCAGAGGCTGGCAATGAGCGAGATAATCGCGGTAATTAATACTTTTAACAAAAAAAAGTGAAAGCCGTTTACAACTCCCTGTAACACCGAATTAGAGCGCAGCTCTTGAGGAGCAGGAGGGAAGGGTACTGGGGGGGTGAAGTGACCTGGGGGGGGTCACGTGACCTTGGGGGGTCACGTGACGATGCCGATGATGTTATCAGTGACGTCACTGATGACGTCATCAGTGACGATGACGATGTGGACTCCGATGACGTCATCAGCGATGATGACGATGACGTCATCTGTGATGATGACGATGACGATGCGGATGCCCCCGAAGTCACGTGACACCCCCAGGTCACGTGACCAACCCCAGGGTCACGTGACCCCCGCCGAGGTCACGTGACCTCCCCGATGACGTCATCGTCACTGATGACGTCACCGGCATCCGCATTGTCATCGTCATCATCACTGATGAGGTCATCAGTGACGTCACTGATGACCTCACCGGCATCCGCATCGTCATCGTCATCATCACTGCTGACGTCACCAGTGACGTCACTGATGACGTCACCGGCATCTGCATCGTCATCGTCATCATCACTGATGACGTCATCAGTGACGTCACTGATCACCTCACCGGCATCCGCATCGTCATCGTCATCATCACTGCTGACGTCACCAGTGACGTCACTGATGACGTCACCGGCATCCGCATCGTCATCGTCATCATCACTGATGAGGTCATCAGTGACGTCACTGATGACCTCACCGCCATCCGCATCGTCATCGTCATCATCACTGATGACGTCAACAGTGACGTCACTGATGACGTCACCGGCATCTGCATCGTCATCGTCATCATCACTGATGACGTCATCAGTGACGTCACTGATGACCTCACCGGCATCCGGATCGTCATCGTCATCATCACTGCTGACGTCACCAGTGACGTCACTGATGACGTCACCGGCATCCGCATCGTCATCGCCATCATCACTGATGACGTCATCAGTGACGTCACTGATGACCTCACCGCCATCCGCCGCGTCGTCGTCATCATCCCTGATGACGATGACGATGCGGATGCCGGTGACGTCATCAGTGACGATGACGTCATCGGCGAGGTCACGTGACCTCGGCGGGGGTCACGTGACCCTGGGGGTGGTCACGTGACCTAGGGGTGTCACGTGACTTCAGGGTGTCACGTGACCTTGGGGTGACCTTGGGGGCCACGTGACCTTGGGATGACCTTGGTTACGCCGACGCCGACGGCGACGCCGACGCCACTCAAGCCGGGAACGGGCCCCTAAGAGCTGCGCTCTAATATATGAACAATGACCACCTGTGAGCAAGCTCAGAAACCAGCGTGCAGGCAACGAACATTCGGTAGAGGCATGAATTGCATGGCCGCCGTTTTAGAGCGCAGCTCTTAGGGGCCCGTTTCCGGCTTGAGCGGCGTCGCCGTCGGCGTCGCCGTCGGCGTCGCCGTCGCCGTCGGCGTCGGCGTAACCGCGCGGTGCATTATGGGTAAATTTCCCCGCCAAATCTAGCGGAAAAATTTTCCCGCTAGATTTAGCGGAAAAATTTCTCCGCTAAACCTAGCGTAAAAATTTTCCCCGCTAGATTTAGCGGAAAAAATTCCCCGCTAAATCTAGCGGAAATATTTCCCCGCTAAATCTAGCGGAAAAATTTCTCCGCTAAATTTAGCGGAAAAATTTCCCCGCTAAATCTAGCGGAAAAAATTTCCCCGCTAAATCTAGCGGAAAAAATTTCCCCGCTAAATCTAGCGGAAAAATTTCCCCGTCAAATCTAGCGGAAACAATTTTCCCGCTAAATCTAGCGGAAAACATTCCCCGCTAGATTTAGCGGAAAAATTTCTCCGCTAAACCTAGCGTAAAAATTTTCCCCGCTAGATTTAGCGGAAAAAATTCCCCGCTAAATCTAGCGGAAATATTTCCCCGCTAAATCTAGCGGAAAAAATTTCTCCGCTAAATTTAGCGGAAAAATTTCCCCGCTAAATCTAGCGGAAAAAATTTCCCCGCTAAATCTAGCGGAAAAAATTTCCCCGCTAAATCTAGCGGAAAAATTTCCCCGTCAAATCTAGCGGAAACAATTTTCCCGCTAAATCTAGCGGAAAACTTTCCCCGCTAAATCCTAGCGGAAAAAATTTCCCCGCTAAATGTAGCGGAAAAAATTTCCCCGCTAAATGTAGCGGAAAACTTTCCCCGCTAAATCTAGCGGAAAAAATTTTGCCGCTAAATCTAGCGGAAAAATTTCCCCGCTAAATCTAGCGGAAAAAAATTCCCCGCTAAATCTAGCGGAAAAAATTTCCCCGCTAAATCTAGCGGAAAACTTTCCCCGCTAAATCTAGCGGAAAAAATTTCCCCGCTAAATCTAGCGGAAAAATTTTGGTCACGTGACCCGGGGGGTCACGTGACCTGGGGAGTCACGTGACCCCCTCCCGAGGTCACGTGACCTCTGAGGGGGCACGTGTTTGCCCCCACGTGACCCCACCAAGGTCACGTGCCCTCGGGGGGGGTCACGTGACCCCCCCCCCCCCCGAGAACACGTGGCCCTCAGTACTCTCCCCTCCTCCTCCTCAAGAGCTGCGCTCCAATTCGGCGTTACAGGGAGTGGTAAACGACTTTCACTTTTTTTTATATATTTTTATTATTTTCGCACCCTTGACCATAAGCTCTGAAAAAATAGGCATAAAACACCTTGAGAAACTTGATTTATGCACCTTTCCTTACCTGTAACCCTTCATTTAAAACCGGGGCCGGCTTGCTAGAACAGTGTCTCAGCTGTGACTATACTCTGTTTCATACTTAGCGTGCGACGCTATCAAAGCTACTGGCGCGAGCATGGGGCTTGATCTCGTTGATCATTTGCACAAGTTCTCGCGCAAACAAATGAAGTCACGCGCTCGCGCCAGTAGCTTTAATAGAGTTGCACGCTAAGTATGAAACGGAGTATAGGTGAAAGAAAGCACTGCAAAGGCTCGGGCGCGCGAGCGTCTTGAGACGCGATTTGAGTCCCGCTCAGCTCGTGCGCTGGCTTTGGCAGTGCTTTCTATCCACTAGTCTTAGCTGAGACGCTGTTTCTAGCAAGACGGCCCTGCATATACTATCCCGAATGTCGCTAAGACCAAACATCCGCAGGCCGCGAGCGCTCTGCGGGAGGACGTTTCAAAGCAGCAATGTCGTGCTCTCGTGTTTGTGGCATTGGCTCCCGTCTCAACTTAAAGGTGAACGGAGTTTTCACAGTACGCGATGCCGACAGCGCGTGTTTACATACAAAATACAAAAAAACAAAAAAACAGACGGAAACACAACGCCACCTGATCACAGTCAACGCCAAAAGCTTGTACTTAAAGGGGCGGTGCAACGACACTGCTACTAGTGGGAATCAAGGACACCTGCAAGCAACGCCACTTGCCGAGAAACTCCTTTGTTGCGGTGTAATTTCAGGGACAAAAGCGAGCGTTGTCATTCACTCTGTCAGCAGGTGGAGTTTTTCTATCAACCCAAAGTTAGAATATTTCCTTGTTTGTGTTGAAAGCAATGAGGAGACAGCTTACACCAGATTTGAAGGTAATAAAGTACTATGAACATTCATACATTACGGCCCCAGCAGTATACGTGTACAAGGTTTAGCTTTTGACGCACCCTTCTTTTGATACGCTCAACGCAAGTGTAAAATGTAGCGCTGGTCCATTCTTAATCAGTGTACCATGTGCGTGCTTACACTATATTTTATAGAACGTCAAACTCCGCCCGTCTACATATTTTTAATTTTTGCACATCACTGCTTGCGCGCATAAGTCACCAAATTAAGACTGGTGCGTTGCTTAAAGGGGCTGTGCAACAATATTTGGTGGGAACGTTTCGCCCTTTACAACATCTTACTGGCGCTGGTGGGCCCTAAGAATACTCAAACGCAACGCCACTGACCAAGAAGCGTCTTCGTTGTGGTGGAATTCCAAGGATAAAAGCGGACCTTTTTTTTCAGTCTCTCCTTTGCAAAACTTGATGACGGAGCTGTGGGGACAATGCAAAATTTGATGACGTAAAGTGGGTATTGAACTACACCCAAATGACGATATTTTAATGCGATTCATAGATTTTACCCGAGCATTGCGTGAGCACTCGATTTAGGCTCGTGATAATTACTAGCTCGAGAAGCATTCGGGTAGTGGCCTGTGTCCAATCGCTGCAACGACGACAGTAGCCGAGCCATAACAATGTCTGGAACTCAGCGCGTGTCCTGTGTTTTGCCAACCCCAGCGCGCGGCTATGATCAACATTGGCGGCATATAATCGGCTCCAGATCACGTGGCCGCTCGTTCTGGCTGCGAGTTGAAGGGGTGAACGCTGCTCGCTTTTCTTTAATTTTTTTCTGGGGCTCCTATTGCGTGGGGTGAAAAACGAACGCTAGTTTCATAGGTCATTAACGTCAGGGATCCGTTCTAACCGGTCTTTGCGCAAAGTACAAAAATTGTTGCATCGCCCCTTTAAACTCCGTACAAAGGCTGTATACAGACACAGAATCTTTTCCTGGCCAGTCACTGCATTTATCACTGAACTTGTATTAAAATTGATTATTATCATTTATTGCTAGGAGTTAATTTTTAACCTTGGCATTACTTTATTATGACTCCCGCACCAGTTCTACTTAGGGTTTACGAAACTCAATATCCCTACCTTATGTAGTTTTTTTGTGTTTTTCAGTCTCATGATTTTGGTCAAAATAAACAACCAGTTACCTAAATGAGACAGCTGACCCTCCCTCCCCCTTAAAATAGTTAATTTGTTTTAATTTTTTAGGCATTTAACTCCTCACGCTAGGATTTTGGAAACCCAAGTCCATCACCTCATCACGTTTTCCTGGAAATCCAGGAAATGCTAGTAAAATGTTTTATTTTATTCGCAGGAATTTTCAAAATACATCTCGCAGTGTAAAACAAACATTATATATATATTTTTTTTTTCATTCGACCAATTTTAGAATATGCTTGTGTTATCTGGGACCCGCCACAAAGTTATCTTGAACAAAAGTTGGAACGGGTTCAAAACAGGGCATTACGGTTCGTTGCAGGTGACTACAGCCCTTGTACAAGTTGTACAAAAATGAAAAACCGATTAGGTTGGGATTCACTCAAAGAGCGAAGAAAGTGCTTGAGATAGAAATTCTTTCACAGCATATATTACGGACAGACTGGTATTGAAAAAAGGCTTTACATTTTTGAACCACACTATGCATCTGCAAGACGGGATCATTCTAAAAAAGTCGAGGAACTTCGTTACAATACTAACTGTTTTTAATTTTTATTTTTTGTTCAAACCCTTAGAGAGTGAAATACACTTAGGGAAGGAATCGTAGCTATTACTGATAACTATTTTTTTTTATGATAAACTGCAAATCTGTATTCGCGATTAAAAATGTGTTTTATTGCTGTTTCCGTTTATCTATCGTATGAATATGCATTGTTATTGCATAATGCTTTCTGTGCCCCCCTGCATAATGCCTAACGGCGCGGCCGGTATTCATGTATATAAATAAAAAAATAAAAAATAAAAGGGCCGGCCCGTCATATAAACCTGATCACATTGAAATATGTGTAATTGGCCTCCGAAATCCCCGGTGTGCTAAAGGCGCACAGGCAATTTTATATTTTTCAAAGCGTCGGTTGTATTGTTGTGCATGTGTCTCGCCATTCGCTTATACTCGCAATACCTTATACGATTTGCATGTTTTGTTCTGACCACATTCGCTGGGGACGTGAGCTCGGAGCCTATACTTCTTTTCAGCTTCGGTCCAGACGCAGCCGATGCTACAAGCGCGAGCATGTGGCCCAGAACAGTGCTTGCACTGCACGAGCGCGCGTGCTTGGCAGGGATGCTGAAAGGCCGGAGCTCGCGCTTGTAGCTTTGGCTGCGTCTGGACCGAAGCTGAAACGAAGTATAGGCAACTGGCCCCCTTGCCCGAGAACTGGCGCAGCCGTGCGCGTTCCAAAGAAAGCTCGCGCAGAGAAAAAACAAGGGAAGGACCAGGAATGTCAATTTCAGGATATAGAAAATACCACACTGTGTCGAAGCGCCACCACATACTATTTCTTGCATTGATGTACAGGTCTGGAAGGTGATCCCACCGCCATCCGTTGGTTCAGAATTACACTAAAGGTGGGGTTGCACCTTAAGTAATACGATTCCATGAGTTAGCTAGCATCGGTTGGTGCATATTTCAGACACACAACATGCGAAAACAAAAAGCAGTATAGCTAAAAAAAAAAAAAAAAAATGAAAGACGTTTACAATTTTCTGTAATGCGAAACTAGAACGCAGCTCTTGGGTATGCCCTTGCAGCTCTTGGGTAGGGTATGCCCTTGCTCCCCCTCCGTACCCTCCCCTCGTCCTCTATTCCTACGCCCCCATTTATCGTGCAATTTACGCAAAATTCAGCGGGAAAATTTCCCCGCTAAATTTGGCGGGAAAATGTCACCCCTAAATTTAGCGGGAAATTTAGCAAAAAACTTTCCGCTAAATTTAGCGGGGAAATTTTCCCGTAATGCACCGCGCGGCTACACCCGGTTGTATTATTCCCATAATGCAACGCGCGCGGTTACGCCGACGCCGGCGGCGACGGCGACGCCGCTCAACCCGGAAACGGGCGCCTAAGAGCTGCGCTTTAAAGACAAACTATGTTTCGTTCATTGGCGATTTTTTTACATGCTTTTGAACCTACTTTTACGGTTTCGTCTTTAGATCACCACGCGCTGTGAATATCTGATTTGCGCTGGAAGGCTGGCGAGCAAACCTGCCACCACAGCTTTCTGTTCTAGCCAGTATAGGAGCCGTCGATTTCGCCGGAGTCGCCAATCGGGGCCGGGGTCCCAAGTTTTTCAGATCAAACGGCTGGTGGAACATACATATACTGTACATATGCGAGCACCGCGTCGTGCTTACGTAGCGCACATGTACTGGATTAGCAATGGCCGACCAGCGCGACAAACAAACAAGCTCCACCGACGAGCCTCAAGCACGTGCACAATGTGCACGAAGGTATCTGTGACAGACCTGCGACCACTCGTACTTCCTTCCCGAGCACTCGGAGGTTGCAAGCCTACCAAAAAGGTGCCTTCGCGTGCACGATGCGCATGCCTCGAGTCCTGTCGGTGTCGATTGCTTCCGTTTGTCGCTCTAGTGGTACTCGGCCACTAGTGATTTGTACGCTTTGCGGTTACTGACAGGGTGTGAACAGCAGGAACAACAGCTTAGTTGTCCTGCCCCCCTCCTTCGATACCTTCGATAACGCTTCCGCGTCATTGGGACGAGCCTCGAGCGTGGACGCGCAACAAAAGTACGACGGAAGGCGAATGTGGCACGTGCTAAAGTCCCGGCATCGGAAACAGATGCCCCACCGTTCTCAGATACTGCCAGGGACTATAGGGAGTATTCACTGGCGGCCTTATCTGTGACTGTGAGCGCGAACTCTGAGCGCGTGCTGATGGCGAGCTTCCACAGTTCTTTTGCAACGTGCATTCCGCACCATCGAGAGTGCCGGTCTTAGCAGCCTATTGATGTGAGCTCGTTCTGAGCATGCGCTCTAAACAGCAGCCACAAATATGGCGTCCAGTAAATACTTCCTATAGGAGTGTATACACTTTATGGTAGTTATATGCGTCCATGGATTCATCGTCTTATGTGTAAAGCCGGGGTCACACTGCTCATACATCATACAGAAGACAGTCTACAAACGCGAGTCACCGCAATATCCGTGGTTCAAATGCCGCGGCATTTGAAGCACGGATCTCGCGGTGACTCTCGTCCTAATCTGTATGCAGACTGTCTTTTGTGTGATGTATAAGCCGTGTGAACCCGGCTTGAGAGTATTTTTAATCCTCTATTAGTATATTAGTAATACTCTATTACTCTATTACCAATACTCTGTTAGTCTATTAGTAATAATCATATTGTTTATGGGTTTATTTTATTGTTATTTTGTACAGCGGTAACCGAGCATGCAGGGCCGGACAGAGATGCTTGGAAAAGTACTTGGGAATGCAAGTACTGCGATGCGTGTATTTTAATGTAAACGTGCAGATACGGAGACACTTTTGTCTTTTATATAACTGAATACTCTTAAGACACTTCTGCAGAAACGGCAAAAAAGTATCCCGGAATACAGATGCATGCAGATACATTCAGTACACGTAGGAGAGCGCGTTGAAAACTACAGAACACACAGAAAAAATAAAACACATGGAGGACGAACACTGAAAGAACTGTGTGCGTCTGTGTTCGTCCTCCATGTGTTTTATTCTTTCTGTGTATTCTGTCGATACATTCACAGATATAATTTTTCCCCGAACGGTATTACGTGATACACACCGATATAATTATTCCCCGAACGGTGTTACGTGCGATTGATACCGATTATGGTCCTCCCTGTGTGTCAAGTTATGCCCCCCCCCCCCCCCCCCATTAATTACCTAGAATCCTTCATCTGATCACAGATACCAGCCCGGCTAAAACGGAACTGTCGTCGTGAGTGCTTCAGGGTTGTCCAGGGTGGGGAGATTAGACAAGGGAGTCTTTACGGAACCTGTTGCAACATGAAAGGAAAAGAAGTTCCTCACACATACCACACTCTCTACTGTTCATGATTGGTAGTTTACTACTCTTCACTCGCCACCTTTCCAGTGTTCGCTCAGCTAATGTTGAAAGTGGGCAAGTCCCACCCTCGTTTTTCGTCTGTTTTATTTTTCTCTCAATTCGGTGACTGTCTGTGATATACTGGGCAACCAGGACCTCCCCTGCATGCAGTGCGCGTTTATATTAAAAATCCTGGGACCCCTTGCAAAAAAAGAAAAAGGAAAAAAAGAAAGAAATGTCTCATACATTTACTTCAGGGTATCTCGAAGATATTACCGCGATGCATTTATATGGCGATACTGTCCAGCCCTGCTTTCGAACTCTTCAGAAAGGTGCGGAGACAGTTCGGCCTCGTGGTCGGCATTGTCAACTTTGTCTCCAGAAACAACTGCGCGCGTTGACAGGCACGCGAACACAATTGAATGTAGTTAGAACAATAAAGTGCTAACTTTCAATATTTGTGTCCAATGGTCAACTCGTACTGTATTCTATTCTTTTTTTTGTATTGTATTTATTTGCTATTTGGTAGGGTGGTAGGGTCAAGAGGTGTACTGAATAAAAGGTTAAAAAGCGCGAACAGAGGGGGGCAATGAAAAAACTAGGACGACAGGACAGGTGCTTCCTGCCAATCCACCTGCGTCTATGTCGTTTGTAATCAAACGGGGTGGCCAATTATTTAAAGCAACTCTTTAGAAAAGTGGATGCATTATGAACAAAAAAATGTTAACCAAAATCTACACTCTTCCTTCTATTCGAAGAAACTGGTTAGATATGCATTGTGGACAAAAAAAATGTTTTTATAGAATGCCTTGCTATCCAAAGTCTACGCACTTCGCACTTACACATCAGTTTACGTGGTTTGAATCCAAACGGTGTGTTCAATCGTTTGAACAAACTCGTAAGGAAACGAATGCACTCCTAATGCAAGAAGATGCGGAATGTTTGCTAGAATGCCTGTAGACTTTCTACTTAAAATTTTACATTTTAGTGTATACCGGTCGGGTTGAAATGGGGTGGCCAATTATCTTAAGGAACCGATTAAAAAAAAAGAACACATGTTAGAAAATAAATTTATAGAGCGAATGCACAGTTCTATATCTTGTATAAAATGCCGTAAATTTGTTTTTATAAGGGCGATCGCTGCGGTGAAGGGAATAGCCGAACCTCAACAATGTGTGAAACATAGCACGTGTCCCGTGCTTTGCCAACCCCAGCACGTGGCTATGATATACACTGGCGGCATATAATCGGCTCCAGACAATACCACCTAGAACACAAGGCCTGCGCGTTTCCTCCTCTAAACGTCATCACTAGTAGATCCCCTCAGCGCCCCCTAGCTAGCCCGGATGAGCAACATCGTTTGCTACATCGTCTGCTCCATCGCCTGCTTCAGTGGTTTGTGTAACAGATAATGAAACAGATGCTCACGCCGAGTTTCTCTCGCAAATAGCATACGACGAAGTTAGACGTTTACGTGGAGCGTCAAATGCATGAGCGAAATTGCCTTACTGCTGCTGCGAAGGGCTCAAAAGCCCTTCGTTGGACGCTGGACGCTGACACTGGACGCCATTTTCGAGGGCGCTGTTTATACCTCGAGTAGCTGCTTCGAAGCGTTCTACCGCAGAACGAGCGCGCGCGCTAGAAATGCGCGTCTCAAAGCCACGAGCGCGTGCTAGCTCGCGCTCCTGGCCGAGGGAGCGTTCGCGTGCGCGTCGCAAATGCACTGGAAGCTCGCTATCAGCTCGCGCTCAGCAGTCACGCACACAGCTGCGGTCGCAAGTGAATGCGACGTAGTTGCGACGCGGCCCCTACTCTCGTCAAGCTTCGGGGTGTTTGCCGCTTGGGGCGGGGCGGGGATCTACTAACGGAACGTCATGCGCAGGCCTTGTCTTCTAGGTGGTATTGCTCCAGATCACTTGGCCGCTTGTTCCGGCTGCGAGTACAAAGGGTGAATACTGCTCGTTTTTTTTTATTTTTTATTGTTTCTGCCACTGACATTTTTTAGAGTAAAACAATCAGCGCGCGATTCATAGGTAACGAATGTCAAGGAATAATGCTTTGTGGTACTTAGTGAAAGTAGAAAAATTGTTGCATCGCTCCTTTAACAAAACGACAGAGTGCAGTGGTCTATTAAGAAACAGCTAGCGACTTGTTGAATCGGCAGATACCATCAACTTCAAACTATTCGCAAAAAAAAAAAAAAAAATGTTTTCAATCCTTACAAAGATTGTGTTTGTGCTACGAGACTCCTTCGGCTGTTTGGATTCCTCGAACTTCTAGAGCGTCACTGCTTTCCTCATCTATTCCACCCCAGGCCGCTAACCAAAACGTATTGCGTTTTTTTTTTTTTTTTTTTTTTTTTTTGCGTGTTGGGGAGCACATGCGTGTGTTACGAGTTCATAAGGCGCATAAATCTCCTCCCACTACATTGCAGCCTCAAATTTTATTTTGACAGTGTGGTATACGCACGCCAAAAAAATTACAATCTCAAGATTGAATGATCGTCGTGGTAAAACGATAAAAAGAAAGTCGTATTTTTTGCCCAGAATATGCGAAGAAGTAAAAGCGATAACTGCAGCACGGTCGGGCAATGCGGGCGAAATGGTGCCGTTGTGAACCCGGTGCGACGTGGTTCATTCTTATTGCCATCGTGGTTGGCGACGTGAATGCCACTGACAACCGCCACGGGTGCTCGGTGATCCGTAAAGTTAAGTGGGTAAGCGCGGTGGAAGTTTCTGAAACCATCCAACAAGCAGCTGGATATTGCCAAAGTGGGATTGCGTACAAGGCAAGTTATGTTTAAAAACTAGTGTTTGAAGCGGGCGACAGGAAGTCTCTCCCTCTGTGACACCGTTACTGGGTGGCGCCGGCGCTTCCCTCTTTTCTCACTTGGTGCGGTGCGGCCTTAGGGGGAGAACCGACTTCCCTGGCCGTGTTGCTCAGCAAAGTGCAGCAAGTGCTCGGCAATCTCTGCAAAGTCTAGCCCGTAAAGCTGTAGCTTTAAAACACAGTATGTTATCACAAAACGTCGAACGGCATTATCCAGCATGTCAATACTGATTGGGAAGTAGCAGCAAATTGTCCCGCTTGTACGTCGGTGCGCCAATGAAGTAATCATCGTATTACACAAACTGGTCTGAACTCTGAATGCAACCTTCTAGCGGTAAAATGATTACATACAATAGATACGGGAAACGTTTGTTCGTGATGGGTTGCTCCCTGCGCAACGCAAGTGCAATAGTTCGGCGGTGCCGATAGGAAAACGAAATTCCCATAATCACGCAAGTTTTGGGCTAGATGACGCTCGAAGTCAACGTTTTAAGATTTTTTTTTTTTCACCGTGATAGCCGCCGTAAACATGCTTATGCGCGAGATTCCAAGATAGAACCGTACACGCTAGTAACGTTGTACTGGAGAGGAATTCCCGGGCTGCGCAGCGATCACAAGGCGATTCAATCGCAATTGCAAGGCGTTGAACTGTGAGAATCCTCGGGGGGGAAACCGGTCTGCTATATATTGCCTAAAGTACTAAGTTTGTTCGAGCAGAGGCAGGGGTTTCAGGGGGATGTGACCTATAGGTTTACCACAGGTGCCTCGATCGTTTAGTTCCTTTGTTGCGCTTATCACCCCGGCGAAAAATACAGTCACTGTGCTATGGACGCACGCGCGACGTCTACTATTCCTCAAGATAGAGCTACTGCGCATATTCAGAATGCGTCCTGCATTCTCAGCACATGAGGCACCTAGTAGGAGAATATTGGAATCGTCCATATAGTCTATACACGCTTCCAAGTTCGGATTCTGGGTGACGCCGTCTTGCTGCTGGTGCGTG
This sequence comes from Ixodes scapularis, assembly GCF_016920785.2. Lineage (NCBI taxonomy): Eukaryota > Metazoa > Arthropoda > Arachnida > Ixodida > Ixodidae > Ixodes > Ixodes scapularis. Next base: position 76,723,646 of record NW_024609880.1, read on the forward strand.
TAGATCGCCTGACAGTCAAGCCCTGCTAAGGCGTGCCTATGGTTTCCAGATTGATCCTCAAACTGCCCAATATTAAGTGTTTTCCACCCAGAGTGGCCAGACTAGCTTTTGAAGCATGGCTACTTACAAAATGTGTATAAGCACGTGACGAAGTTGTGTCTCTCAGCGGGTAGCCAGGAATTGTTTTTAGGCGCGAAGGATTGAGGGGGGGGGGGGGGGGGCGTTGGAATGGCTGGGATGGCGGAGATCCCCCATGAACTGACTTGGTGAGCATGGGTGTATATACACATGTAGAGATGACGGTGATGTTGCTTTTCTGAACGACATCTGTAACGCTCCCGGCTGCAGGAGATTCTCATGCAGAATGTTGCTGGCAGAATCGCAGCTGTTGTTTTCTCGCTACAGCGTCTGCTTTGCTATGTGAGCCGAGTTTTCAGATTTGATGTTGACTACAACTGGTACTATAGCAAATGTAATATTACGCTTGCAGCAATAACGGCAAAGATTCCAAAGCAGTGCTTCGACACAATTTATTAGGATTTCCTGCAGTTAACGCAACACAAGTATGAGGCGTTCCTATTATTAGTGAATTACGCCCGGTTATTTGATGATTGCGCACCTGAGACACATGACCAAAACGATCCCACCACCTGCAGTGTTGCCGAACCGTGGGAAATTTCCAACCTTGTGCTGAAAGCCAAACGCCAAGGGCTAAAAACAAACTTAATTCGAATGCATATAAATTAAGCATTTTTAAAACCAGACATATTTTTTATTTTATTTGCGTTCGAGTTTAGTTACCCGTTGTCTACTGGAGCTATATTTGTGAGAAATTTCCCACGATTCGGCAACACAGCCTGCAGCTGCAGTGGGCTACGTATTTACACAACGCACAACTTGATGCCTCTCCAACCTAAAACATGCGAGTGTTGTCAACGTTGATTATTGAAATTCAATCCGGATTGTACGCGTCTTGGCAAGACGGTGAGTTTTTCGTATGAGCGATTTGTTAGGGTACATTTATCCAAGTAATACATTGTCTGTAATCCTTGAACTGATGCCGTGAATTGTGCCCACGTTGAAGATTTTTCTTCTTAGCTCAAAACCCCGCACTTTTACCCTGCACCCAAAAGCAGTCGCGTGGTCTGAACCTTAAAGTATTCAGGAGGTGGGGTTCTCCCACACGTTTGGCGCAACTCAATAACGCAGGGATGCGCCGACTTTTAGAAACTCGTATTTAAAAAAGAAAAACAGAAAAAAAAGAGACGACGGACAAAGGGGACAAACACAAAACATTGAGACGTTTTGTGCTTGTCCCCTTTTTCATCCTACGTCTCCGGTTTTTTCAAATTTGCGTAGCATCAACCAGCTTGCCTGTTTACTTACCCTTCCTTAAGATCTGTTCGAGTAGCGCAAAAAGTATATGAATTCGATGCTAACCGTCAAATCGTATGGAGTAAACACAATGACGAGACCAGTAGTTGCCTCCTCTTGCACCTTACTGCTTCTGCAGCATCTGAGCTTACCCAGGGCGAGGTTACCAATCGAACAACCAGTAGAAGACCTAAATAAATGAGAATGGAAACAAATACCATATGGATCAACGACATGGAGACAATTGTAAAATATTTCTTAAGTGCCACGTCTCCTTGCGCCGACAAACTCTCAGCGAAACAGATAAGCTGAAAGGCTACTTCACCAGGGTATTAACACAGACGGTGACCAGAAACTTGGTGCCCATCATTCGCTCCAGGAGCCATCCTCGATGGCAGTGGCGACGGCAATCACGGCGGGTTCACTCTTCTCCTATTTTTGTTGCTTTTGTTCTTTTGTTTCACAAGTCTGATAAGCCGTGCGTGGAAGATAAGCGACGCTGCAGTCCTACATTTACGACCTCCAGAGTCTGGCGGCCAGGCCGGAAGAGCAGGGGTCAAAACTCCGCAGATACGTGGGAGCTCTCAGCCACTGCGCATCGCCTCCCGCCTTGATGCTGAATCACCTGTCCTATCGGCGGCCCTGCAACCTGTCTCCTCGCTCATCCGGGCCCCCCAAGCATCGGAAACAACTGCTACTTTCTTTAAAGCTAAGCCTTTTCCCTCGATAGACGGTTTAATTCGCTGTATTATTTAAGACAAAGTTTCCGAGCTCTCAAAAGTCTAAGAAACCTCAGGGGTAAACCAGGCCACCAGGAGTTGAGCATCGACTGCTGAATCTTGGGTGGAAGACTTTAACCTAGACGATTTAGACTTACGGAATCGGTCGAGTTCAGAAGAAGAAAGTCTAGCCTGGTTTCAAGTTGCTCTCAGACTTCGTTTTGCAAAACCAGTTCAAACAAAGATGGATTTCGACGGTGCCTTGAACAAGAGCGGAGGCTTTGGGCGCTTCCAGAAGATTCTGGCGCTCGTCTTTCTGACGACAGCCACCGCGCACTTTACTTGCAACCACATGGCTCAGGTGTTCTTGCTCATAGTACCCGAGCACTACTGGTGCCCACTTGTGGTCTCTAATGGGAACGGGAGCTTCGAAGATTCATCCGGTGTCGGGAGCGACGCTCCAGTCTTCGTGAGACAGAGCTGTCTCCTTGAGTTCGGATCCGGAACCAGCGATAGAAACGGCACCACAACTGATTACTGTGAGGGAGGATGGTACTACGAATACAACGACCTGTATCCGACCATGTCCACAGAGGTGCGTTCGAATATATATATATATATATCTATATATATATATATATATATATATATATATATATTTTTTTTTTTTTTTTAATTTACCTTACAATCACGGTATCACCATTGTCACCGAAAACTTAAGAAACGCAGGGCGTAGCGAATTCTGAGAGTTGTTTTATTGCTTTTCCGATAATGCAGCCATTGAGATTGCGGCCTTATATGATAAGAACGTTGAACAACGAAAAACGAAGGAAGAAATACGAGCATTATAAGCAATCCCTTGGGTTTCTTAAACTGCCAGTGACGATAGTATTTGATATTGATTGAGCATTCGTGCAGAGAATTTCCATCGATATTCACTTAACCACAGGATTCTTAACTTCTCGTACAGTGATCTTTGTCTTGCACTCGGAGACATCTTTCTTCCGTGGCAAGGACAGCATGTAATGCAATCTAACGTGCACGGACGGTATACAACAAATATCTGCGATAGCTGTCAAAATAAAAATATATTTTTTAATGTTTTATTTAGTACGATTATTGAACGGTAAGTTTATAAAACATACATTGCTGGCTTTTTACTCAATGGGGCTCGCCATGCAAAGTAACAATACTTGCCTATTGCGCGCCATTGCTGGTGTTTCTTGTATAGTCCCTAATAGCAAGCTTTATCACAATTTCTTATCATCCGGAAAAATAAATTTGTTGTGTCGACCTCAGTTACTATTTCAACGCCTATATGGCTAAGCAAAACACATCAAACATCCAAGATGTAAGGAGTTCGAGTGACGGTATCGCGATAAGTCTTCCTTCCAGACCTTTGATTGCGTGGTGCGTAAAACGCGCAGACGCTGGGTCAGGATCAGAAACCGCGCGATTGGAGACTCAAATATGCGCATAAACTTTTCCCATGGTGGAAAAGTTCCCGAGTCTTGCATGTTGCCATTCTCGAAATACAACGCACCGCAGTCGGCTTCATAGATTTTTTCACTTCCATGAAATGTTCACTCTTTCTGCACAGGAATTAGCGCTCAGGGGCAATCAGTCCCGGTTGACCTCTGAGTTTCGTTTTTCTATTATGGCTTTATTTTCTAGCTTTTTATTTTTATGCAACAGAATTCCCTCTTCTTCCGCTTTTTCCTATCATCCTTCTGACTCTCCTTCTTATATCTTTCCTCTAAGGCTTCTCTCTGTTAACGCTCATTGCTTACAGCAACCTTCTTATTCTTTGCTCTTACGTAGAGAGCCACGTTTTCTTTTTCTCGTCTCTGAAACCATTTGTTGCGCGATCGTAATCCGGTGATGAGTTCGACAGAGGGGAGAATATACCAATCACATGATTGTCTCTGCGCAGATAATAAAATGAAGGGTACATATCCCGATCCTTATCAGTGTCTATGTCGTTACATGGCAGTCAGTAATTGGAAATGCGTCAGTTTCATCTTTCACCCTATATCAGAGATAGTGTCTGTAACACCTTTTTGACCAGACAGTGAAATGCACGCTGATATTCTTTTTAATATATCGAGACGAGGTACTACCTTTACACGCTATGTAGAGATCTGCGTCGCCAAAAAGACAACCAAAAACACTACTGAACTTTGCGATTTGTATACCGTCCTCATATATTTTTCACCGATTATACCGCCCCTTGTTTTACATCTTATATAAAAACATAATACAAATCTTCTTTTAAGGCATTCTGCTCAGAATATTAATTTCCGCATCTGTGTTTATATACACTAATGCAGAAGCAAATACTGTAAAGGACTTAATTTTCGCGAGGACCTAATTTTCGCGAATTTCGCGAATAGCCTACAATTCCCGAAAAATAGGTCCCGCGAACAATTCCGGTAAAATGTAAACACACTACCGCGTCGCGAAAATTAGAACCCGCGAATTATTAAAAAAACTTCAGCTTTGACCAAAATTGCAAGATATTGAGCCCGCGAAAAATATGTCGTTTACAGTATATGTTTGTTTTTACGTGTCTGCTTGTATGTATAACGTAGACATCTTTGCTGAAGAAAGACTCTTGCATGTTTCTGTCCAAATATATATCCGTCTCTAAACTAGCAAATATATCATACATACAAACCTGAACCAGCGCATTCTTTATACTGGGTTGGACCTAGGAAAAAAAATCCTATTTTTCGAACTGCAAAAATAAACTACCCATTTCAGAAAGAAGAAGCTCCGTATAAGCGTGACGCTAGCGGCGATGATAGAACGTGAAAGTTTAAGAGCATGACATTATCTAGGTCAAAAGTTAAAGGAGATAAAAATAAATCTTTTCTATAAGAAGAAGTCCACTTCGGCCTAATATTTATCAAATCAAGAAATAACATTGTTTCACTTATTTCAGTAAAATATCATTGTCAGAAAGAGATAAAACAAGATTGCCTCTCTTGCCGACAAGTTTCTACAACTGGAATACATCCCAGAAGCGCTTACAAGGGCATTTCATGATTTGGCGATATTATGCCTGGATGAAGGTTGGCTCATAAAAGCTATAGTTTTTCTGTTTCACATTTTGATCCAGGTAATATTATGTTCTCAAACTTTCACACGCCATCCCCACCGCAGGCGCCGTCATTCACGCGGAATTCTAGCTTACTGCGACGCGCAGTTAATTTAGGCGAGCCGAAAAAGAGGATTTTATTTTCTCGATACATGCCTGTCTTGATTATCGCGTGTGTTGTATACATGCTGGCATAGGCGTAGACTACCGGGGGGGGGGGGGGGGGGGGGGGGCGGGGGAGGGGGCATCGGGGCTCGTGCCCCTCCACCCCCCTTCCCCCGGGCCATGATCCTTACCGAGACGCTGTTTACGTGCCATGTAACGTCCTTCTAGTAGTGGTATGTAAACAAAATAACGCACACAGTGACTGACACATGGCGATATACATACACTGTAAAACCCGGGAAAATGCAAAGTCTACGGCGCTGCATGCAGGCATTCATGGAACAGGATGCCTGCTCAAGACACGGGCATGTCTAAAACAAACAGTGGCTGATAACATGCAGGCCACAGCAGGCCTCCCAGTGCAGATATAAATGAAAACACAAATACTAGACGGTTTGGCCGTGCACCAGGTATTCTTATAACTCTTGTTGCTAGGCCACGTCGATCTCCAGATTGGGAAGCTCTCGTGATCTGTCGCCACCGATGTGGATGCCCGAAGGGCTGTAATTGCGTAGAACGGGCCACTCCCACACATGATTACGAACAAAGCAATATTAAATAGTGCGTTCTGTACTTAATGTATATATGTCATGTCTCGAAGTTCCTTCACTAACAGTATTAGTTGTGTATTGGATTCACTAACAGTATCACTAACAGTATTAGCAGTATTGGATTAAACCAATACTAACAGTATTAGCTTACATCTTTTAGGTGGAAGTTTTGAGACACTTGTAGAAACATGAGCGCGTCTTCAGAACTTCCAATTTTAGCTGACCAGCAAAAGCGCTGTAGTCCAACATCGCTAGGTGGAACTTTTGCTATGCCGTCATACTGTTGAATAGACTACTTCCATAAAGTCCTGCATGCAACACGGCGCGCTTTGCACCCTGGTAACTGGTTGGCCAGGGAGGAGGATGGCATGGTTTCGGTTTCAATCGACACGTCGACAAGAGATTATACACAGAGCGTTGACTATTAACGGCCGTTATCTCATGTTTCCTGGTCCCGAGAGCGTCGTTTGTGGTCTCTAAACTAACCTAAAGGGCCAGACCTCGAAGCTTTAGCACAAGCCTGAGACGTATAGCTTGTCTTAACACATGCTTGCTGTATTTTGTACTTGAGCCTTCCTGTTAGCGTTCCAATCGAGGTATGTGGACGAGCCAGTGCTGGGAATCTCGACGCTGCGAAGCTCGGGGATCTTGCTTGTGTACGAATCAACAAGCTGTAGCAACCAATAAATATGCATACATCGAGCTCGCACCTTTACATTAGTATTGTTGATCAGGCAGTTTGTTTGTTTCGTGCGTCCATAGATGAAATATTACTTTTTGCGATTACTGTTTTTCTTAATATGCCTGAGTATGCGAGGTAAAACTAGGAGGCGCCAATGAAAAGCTCAATTTTAACACACTTCTTATCTCTTATCTGTACTGACCCGCAGCACTGCACGAAGCGAAGTCCCCACCCGCTTGCATTCCACTAATATTCAACATCGCGTACGCGCATAAAGTTATCCTGCAATCATATAGGCAAATTCGCACATACAGATCGTTTTAAGAAAGCAAAAGTCGAACACTTGCGTGAAGAATGTCGCACCGTTCGCCGGAAGTGCGACGGACAGGTGCGCCAAACGAACGAATTCAAAGCGCGTTTGAATTGCTAATGGCCATAATATTTGTTGTGTGTTTGCTTTCTTCCTACCTGAGTATGCCGAGATAATTTCAGACACACCGTTCAGGCACAGATCTTGGGCGTCAGTAAAAGCTCGTCCAAAAAGGCTCCGTCGTAGCTAGCCGATCTCAGCGTTTGCGAAAAGTTATTCTATCAGCATAAAATTTGATTGGGAGATATATGATGACACGGGGAAGACATCATGGTAACTTCTGTGCAGTAGTGAGGTCGAATTTATTACGTTTCCTTAAAAGTTCATGCGTAAACGCTGGGTTCAACTTTGATACCCTGTGAGGATGCGGCTTGCTTTTCGCCCAATGAAGTAACAAGAAGCGGACGTTTGGCAAACAAAATACGTGTAAGGCTCCAGATGAACAAATTTCAGTTTTAGTTCGCTGGTACTAAACGGGATTATTGAAATTGAGCTCAAACGCGCACTCGTGGGGTGAGGTGACTAAGTCACGATACGTTTGCATACGCATGCACAATATCCGGTGTTTCGGGAACCAAGGAAAGATCCCCGGTCTTCGTTTTGAATCGCTCGAGAATGAGTGTATTGTATGTTCGTGAAAAGTCAGATAATCGAAAACGCAAGCAGCGAGTTCGGTCACGGCGTGATAGCATGAGATGAAGCTGCTCAGTCGAAACCAAAACTGAGTGGCCAACTAGTTCCCAGAGTGCACTGCGTGGTATTTCGCCGCGATGGGGCGCGTCGGTTTTGGAAGAAGTCCATTAGATTGTGGCACGCCAAGGCTGTTGCTTGGATAAATATCTACTAAATGTATACGTGGGCACCATATCGGAACATACAATATATATATATATATATATATATATATATATATATATATATATATATATATATATATATATATATATATATATTTTTTTTTTTATAATTTTTTTTTTGCTGAACAGGGAAGTAGTCACGCCGAACGCTAGAATCTGAGCTAATGACGAAGCTGAAAATACGATTACATAAAAAAATGCGGTTTGCACAGGGAGAAAGGTTGCGTTTACGGGGTGGGACCATAGTGCGTCGAATCGAAATTGGACTGTTTTGATTGGGTGTAAATGGATAGAAGAGAGACGAGTAGGGAAACAGGGCGCGTGTGAATAGTCCCTTCTCGATTCGATACGTTACGACTGCATTTATATGCTTCATGTTTCACCTGCTCATTGTCCTTGTGCACATTTGACTCTTTAATATTTAATCGTACTATGAAGTTCCTTACTCGCTGGGATTCTTCTATTGTTCACTGTGATTGGCTGTCTTCGTGTGCCCCAGAAAAGTGAAGTTACATACTTTTTTATGGTTGATATAAATAAATAAATATATATATATATTATGCGAGTACGTCGAGAGACATGTGCAAATTGCAAATTTCCTCTTCTAATCTTTGCACCAATAAATCGTTCAAGCGTCTTTTAATTATTAAAATATCCGCTGCTTAAATGCGTCACATATACCCGTGAGAACTTCACGCATATAGATGCTTCCGAGGGAGCGCAAGAAATGAATCAACTAAAGTCCCTGACAGCCTAAAAAACGCAAGGCGTGACGTAATATGTGCCCGTTTCTTGTCACGTGATTTGTCCTTCGGCGTTCTGATTGGCTAAAACAGCAATCTCATTGATTGCGGTGCTATAATAAGACGTTCAGGACGAGCCGCGCCCTGACTTTCTGAAGCTATCAATGATTCTAAAAATCATTGTTTTTTTTTTCTTTTTAAATTGAAGCAAAGTTAGACGAAAAAAAAAAAAAGAAAAAAGAAGAGACGCAGCATATAAAGTGAGTGACCCAATAACCTCGGGATGTGCCCTTTTTCCAGAACAACTGGGTCTGCGGAGACGCCTGGAAGCAGTACGTATTGCACACGACATTCTGGATTGGCTCCATGTCCGGATATGTCACTTCGGGATTCCTCGCCGACAAGTGAGTACGAGAAGATAAAAAAAAAAGGAACACGCGGACAATTACGGTTATATAGGAACGTCAAATTTTTGCTTCACGTATGCAGCACATACGTGAAGCTTCACGTATGCAGCATACGCTTCACGTATGCAGCATCTACGTACTGCATATGTGCCGCAGTACTGCGGCACATATGCAGTACGTCGAGTGAATGGTCTTGCTAAAAGAAACATGGCTTGCATTGGCGTTACATAAGTTGTCATTGTATGAATCTTGATACTAAGGGTGTACTTTCTGCAGTATAATGCCTCGCCTTATCGATTTTTTTTTCGGCAACAATAAGTAAGAATGACTTCCAGCATGGTGACAACCACGTTACGTTCAAGCCGCGTATAGGAACAGGCATCGCACTATCAAATCAAATCAAATCAGTTTATTTTCTGCCACAAAAATACATTCGTGACAAAGGCGCTGGAAAAAAAAAGCTGCACGTTAGCAGCTTGGCGAGTCCCAGCGCCTTAATACAAGGCAGGGCGCTGGGACTTGCCAAGCATCATCCGGTCATGTAATTAGTCTGTTGACTACGTGGTGCGTTAACTATTCCAAGTTAGCAGTTCATACTGCATTGGCAAAAGTGCTTATATATAGGGGAAGCACAATGACGCCGTTTTAAGGAATTTGCCCGGTGTTTAAATCCCCACGTACAACTGGTATCACTCTTGACTACCACCGGTTTCGTAATGGGCCGGCAATGTGCAGAAGTGAATCACATGTTCGTGACGTCCCTACTGCATGATGCACGTTTAAGACCTTACAGGTTAGCTACACTGGCAGAATCGTCCATCTGAAGCAGACGCACGAGTCGCCTCAGTTTATTGCAGATTAAAGTCCCATTCACAAAGGAGCGTTTTCTGACGTCTTCTTGTCGAGAATCTTTGATACAGCCATGCTTAGTACGTCCCGTCCACAGCTATACTCCTTGAATTGGTTGCCACGCTTCATACAGAGCACCGATGTCCTGGTGACTCTCTACGGAAGCAGACGTAAACCCTCGTAACATAACGCAAGTTAGCAAGCGGTATGCTATGTGAACGGTCCTTAACTTCTTCCTGCCAAAATACCGACTCTACAACCCCTCCGTTCTGCGTCGCTCGTACAGGTTCGGCCGCAAGGTGGCCATCTGCGTGCTGGCCACCATCAGCGCTCTGGCCAACCTCATTCCTCTGTTCATCAACCAGCACCTGGGCCTCGCCATCGCGAGACTGGTGGCGGGAATGGGCGCAGAGAGTGTCTGCTCCACCATCTTTGTACTGGGTGAGTGAGCGGTTCCAACCAGGTGATTGGATGAAACAGTGGCTGGGGTTTTCTGCCTGCGAAGGAGCGACATCGACTGAACCCGTTCACTCGTCGACCTGTTTCTCTTGTTTTATCTAACCGTTTATGTGTACAGGGTGCTTGATTTTAATTCATATATATTTTTGAAAACAAATAGGTGAGAGTTACATGGGTGCCGCCTTTACTATACATTTACTAAGCTCTGCAGGCATTAAACGAGGAACTAATCAACGCTCTAAGCAAGAAAATTAACTAACATTTGTTAATTAACTTTGTAAATATTGATTTCCTGACGTTACATTGTCACGTGATTTCATGCTGTCACCTGACGTCACAGCGTCGTGTGACGTCAATGTGCCACTGGCCGTACTTCACATGGTGACACCTTGCAAAGAGATACGTGTGAGCACGGACACCAAAATCCCAAGAGCTGGCCCTGTATAAGTGCCACGTATATAAAGGGGTATTCACACGAGGGAGAAATCCCGGGGATTTCTCCCCGGCACGCTCGCATCACGAGATGAAAACGCGAGGCTTTTGCACATCGCAAAGCCTGACGTTTTCGTCGTGGGATGCGCGTGTCAGGGAGAAATCCCCGGGATTTCTCCCTCGTGTGAATACCCCTTATAGAACAAAAGTATATATGAGAGACACATACTTGGCATCCAACGTGTTTCATAATTTTACCAAGTGCTTCAGAACATGCGCAAACTAGGCACACGAAAAAAAGAAGAAAAAAAGAAAAAAGTATTGTCGAGTCGTTTACGGCAAGGCCATAATTCCCTTGGAGCGACTCGAGCGAGAACAAAACATGACCACGAGACCGCTCTGTGACTGGAGTCGATTCCAATTAGGCTCTCTTCCAGAAAAGGAGGAAAAAAAGATAACGACTCCCAGCGTGTAAAAACGATTTCATACGACTTGTCGGAAGGCGTATTGTGTTGCGGCATACAGATCGGCTCCTTGGTCGGAATGTTGAATTTCAGCTTCTGTGTTTTTCTGGAGTTTTTTTTTTTTCTGTTTTGTTTTGTTTGTTACAGCTGGCCTTGATAATTAGGTATCTTGTAAAAGGAGTGCGTTTCCGTCGCGTCCTGTGTGATGGAACGCGGAGGCAACATTGTGACAATGAGAAGTTTATTCAAAGTGTCATACCATCATTGATATCGACGATGTCGCCCTCGATGCTCAGCTTTCTTCTCGATATATTTTTAAAAGAAGAAATAAAGGTAACTGAGACGTTTATTCAGAAGAGGATCAGTTAGCTTCCAGATATGACGTACTACGTTCATTCTAGTGCGTAGAGAAATGCAGTTTTGTCGGTGCGGTATACGACTGCAGCCTGAGATGTTTGTACTCGGGGACAACTTTATCTGGCAATGCAGTCGCATGTACTGCAACGTGCGGCCTTGTACGAGAATGCAGGATTCAATGATCAATTGATTGGCGGCGCAATAAAGTGTCTTTTTGGCACATAACTTCACCTAAATCTCCAAAAGTATGCATTCTGTTTCGGAATATGAATCGTAAAATTTGAACCGAACTTCCACTTCAGTGCATATTTAAAGCAGCCGTGAAATCTCGTTTGTATGAGGAAAGACAACAACCGAACAGTGTCTTTCGTCTTGTAACGTCTTCCGAACTACGCCTTTTTTTTCACTCGTTATATACTACACGCATCTGCCACACATCAAACGCGTGTATACGTGACGTTGACGCAACTCCCTAACAGAATCCGCTTTGCTATTGGTTTCTACAAATTTTGTTTCTTTCAACGCACGAAGGACGTTTTTGGCACAGGCTCGGAAGGCTGAACGCGACCTTGCATAACAGTATTCGGCGTTGGAAGAGCGGCGCGTTGACGTCGAATGCATTCGTCGTGGGCGCGCTTCTTTTTTCCGCGAATTATTTCGAAGGACGTGAAGCGGCTTCGCGCCGCAACTTAGCAATATATTTTTTTTTAAATTTTTTGTTATAGCGGTTTTTCTTTTTTTTTTTTTTTTTCTATTCAATCGCATATTCAGGTCTCTGACGGTGTCGAAGCTGTTGTGTCATACCGGCGTAACAGTAAGTTTAAGCCGAGCCTCCCTCCTGGAATTCGACGACGCGTTCCTTCGGAGCTCTTCGCGCACGTCTAGAGAATTGCAATGTACCATTGTCTGCACTGCGTTCGTGCCTAAGCTGAGAGTACGGTGGAAGCTACGTGCCTCGTCGGACCAGTCGGACGTCTACGTTGCAGCACGTGTTCGCGCTCCGGCCCGTACCCACGCGCAAGACAGCGGGATCAGATGGCGAAGGAAAGGCCGTTGATTGGTCCGACGAGTTCGTAGCTCCCAACTCGAATTGTCAATCTATACAAATGAATTTTTTTTTGAAGTGTCCACTGGGTTGCTTGAGGATACTTCGGTTGAAATCTGGATGACATAACTTTTTTATTGCGTGTCGGAAGCCGGTGTAACTGTAATGCACGCCGTGCTGGATTTCTTACATTTGTCGCTTTTGACGAGGCACGTAGTGCAATGTGGCTTTTGCTTCTTTTTTTTTTTTAACTACGCGTTAAGAGTACTTATTTTTTATATATATATTCTTAGTGGCCTTGGTGTTTTTATTCAACTACAATCACTCTTTCTACAGTGAATGAGACTCCGGTGTTAGCAATATCAACCGCAAACAAAAAAGGAACCAAAAAGCGAGAACGCTCGTGAGACAAATTCACGCCCTGCGTTTCTTAAACTATCAATAACTATAAACTTTTAATGGAGTCGTGTCTCTTTTAAACTTTCGTAAAGGCGTCAGAATGTTTCGTTTTACGCGTGAGCTTGAATAATAATTATAATGTCTATTCGAACTCCAGTGTAACCCTTATGAATGTGAACTCAAACAAGTGACAGTGCCAATGTAGCTTTGCCAGTTATTCGATGTCCTTGTTCTATTTTCACGACCTTTCATACACTTGAAAATGCATGCTAGTTTATTCCGCAGGGTTGTCTTCACCCGCCCATGGTTAATATTGACGAAAGCGTCGTGCACACATGCCACTAAAAAAAGAGATGAATTAACGACAATTAACTGTGTGGAACATACAAAAAAAAATCTAATTTGCATCTAAGCATACATCTTTTATTCTTATTGGTGCCAGTGTGCTAGGGCTAAAATAAAAGAGGCTTTGGAACTTTTCGGGAGAGGGGAACAGGGGGGGAAAGGGGGGGGGGGGGGCGACGATTTTTGTATAGGGGGGGAGCGATTTTCCGCCCCCCCCCCCTATACAATATATTGTTTACAATATATTTTTGAAATGTCTGGAATAAAAAGCGATCCTCTCCCCCCCCCCCCCCCCCCCCCCCCCCATTGCTTTTTATTTTGACGCCACTGTAAAATTACATGAAAGCTCATGAATGCAGTGAACAGGGACATCTTTTTATTTTCGGCCGATTCTACTGAATCTAATAAATTGCGTTACGTCATACCATATAAGGTAGCCTGTCATTCTTAAATTGTGTTAAAAACGCCGTGTTACCCCAGATGGCACAGTGGTACCCTGGCAATTTTCCGTCAAAGGTTTAGATTTGGCACCAAAATATCACCTCGAGTACGGCTAGGCAGGACGATTGATAACATCCTGTATGCGAGTAGGGGATGATAAATTTTTATACGTTCGGACACAATAAGTTGCGGTCCCCGGAGCGAATCAGCTATGCTATTGTCTCACCTGCATTCACCAGGAACAGGAGAATACATATTTAATATTGCGTGTCGACTTTTTATAAAGGGAATATTTTGATTGGTAAGTGGCTTCGGTTTTTCTAAGTCTCGAAACATAGTTCTCTCTTTTCATGCCTCAGCCGTTTACGTTCACTGCATCGCTTTCGCTGTCCCTCTACTTTTTTTTTTTACATTTATCTTTTGATATTGACTGCTGCTGATGCCACCGCTCACAGCTCACCGCCCTCACCAAAGACTCGTGTTCATAACTGTTCGGTGCGTGCGTGAACACATTAAATATCATGGTCGCTTCAGTCAGTAGCAAAGCCAGGGAACTGCTCTGTCTCCTCTCTTGTCCTGCCTTTGTTTCTTTTTTTCTTCTTTTTGTCGCTGGCTCTATCCCTGCATCTACTCGGCATTTATCGCCTGATAACTTGGAAAGGGGCCATCTTTCAACATGTCCGCTTAGGTCTTGAATAAAAATAAAAAAAACACACGTTCATTTGTGAAAAAAAAAGAAGAAAAGAAAAGGCGGTCGCACTATGGCGTTGCCTGACAAGAAAATAAAGATTAAGATGTTTTACTGAGACCGATTTTCTCCAGATTGGAGACTACGGATCTCAGCAGTTAAAGTCTTCTCTCGGAATCGCCTGTAGGCTTTATCATTGCTTTCATATCTTTCGGCTTATCTTGGGTGCTTAGAGTTGCTACTGTTCCATCTCCTTTTTTTTTCTCCGTGGTGTTTACATTCTCCCATAGATGGTGGTCAATGTTGAGTGGCGTCCTTTTTCTGCAGAAGGTAATACTGGTGGTTTTGGCATAAATTCTATATCTTGCATCTTTTTCTTTCCTCTTATTTTTTGAGGGTTGGACGCTGCCAGTCCTTATTCCTCCCGGGGGAACTGTTTGACATCTCCTGAGTTTAGGGGAAATTAAGTCTTGTTCTCCGGGATGTCTGTTTTGTAGTTGCTCATTTAGAGGCCTCTTTGCCTTGTTTGTGGTGGGTTTTGGGCCGCATTCATAACTCCAATTGTATGATTCAATGAGGTATGGGTGATCCTGTTGAGATTGACTCGCGTTGTCGGAAAAGATGAAACGACTACACTCTGTCGGAAAAGATGAAACGACTACACTCTTTGGCGACTTTGTTAGCAAACTCATTTTCCCATATTCCCGCGTGTCCTGGGATACTACGCAGGAGTTATAACGCCAGAGTTACAACACAGGAATGGCTGCGTGTGTTGTCCTCTGTCCCCGTAAGTGTATCCTCATTCGTGCTGTCTATAGTTCATGTCCAACGCGCTCCCTTACACATCATTACAGGAGTATTGTCGTGTTATCGTTCTTGATTATTGCCATCCTCAGTATTTTTTTTTTGTTTTGTTATGCTTGCCACTTGGTTTACCTTACATGCTGTGATGACTCCTTGCGAGTCTGTACAAATTATTTTTTCTTTTTGTGTGAATTTATGCGGCGTGTTCTAATGTAGCTAGAACGGCTTTCGCTTTAGCTTCCTCCGGATTGTCTGCTAATGTTGGGTACATCCACGTGCCTTTGTTTAGCTGATGGAATGCGATTGGCTCGTGGTTGTTTTCCACTGCACCACTGGGGTAGTATAGCGCTGCCTCGGGGTCGTTATTACGAGCTCGATTTCTTCGCTGTGTTTTCCGGTCTTCTTTTCTGATGCACAGGGCCCATGTTCTGGAAAATGGGTGTAGATGGACCTATCGTTATTTGTTCACATGGCGGCACCTGTTCTGAAAAACCTTCTAGTCCGTGCGTGTCTTGGTCTAGAAAATTCATTATTTGTAGCCCTGGTTTAGTGTTCATCATCTTGATTTTGCGTACTCTACCTGTGTATTTCGTAGTTTCTCGAAGCTGGGGAAAGGGACGAATTTCTGTATTTTTTTTTTAAATCTTTACGTAAGGTGGTAGATCTGTGATACACCTTCACGCGTCGTTTAGTAAACTGCATGTTTTTTCTTTTCTGATTATCAATGTTGTAAAATCTTAGCCCGTCTAGGGTGGATGGAAAAAACGTCTATTCAAATCACATTAGTGGGGGTGGTTGCGCTATTGCATAGTCTTTTTAAGGGACGGGTGTAGTTAGACTGCTTTGCTAATACCAGTCTTCACCAAAAAGGACAATACAGATTTCAGCATAGTCAGACGTCAGATTTTATTCTCCGTCACCTTTCGGCAGGCTTCAAGGTTCTAACCCTTCGTCTAATAATGTAAATGCTTCACATCTTTCTTCTTTGAAGAGGTCTCGAAGGTGATTTTCTTGTAGATGTTACTCCTGCCGACAGATATGGAACCACCCACCACCCTTGAGAACGCGACTCCAAGAGAACATATATCTTACGATGCTGGCTTGAAATGTGTGTCCAGTGATGGAGTTCACCATTCCTGAACGGCGTACCCTGATCGGCTTCGTGTGGGCCTTCAGCTGGACCCTGATGGCGTCGGCGTACCCCTGGTACGCGGACCTGATCCAGAGCTGGAGGGGTCTCGTCATCACAAACTCCGCACTTAGCGCCGTCATCCTAGTGCTCCTCTGGTAAGTGTAATCTTGCGCAAGCCTGGCAACCACGTGCTAAAAGATGGTTAAGCTAGGTGGCGCCAGCTGCCGCCCGTTACAAAAGGTATAGCCAATACCATTCATCCATCCATCCATCCATCCACGATTGTGGGACACAAGCTATATGTGGCTTGCACTATGGTGCCTGGAGCGCGTCTTGGACTGGTTTGTTTAGAGTCCTATCTCCCGCCCATACATCAAAAGTTGTACCGAAGTGGCAACAAATAACGTCACAGAAGCCAGCGTCTTCTGCTGGCGGATCTCGCGATCCTGGCGGTTGGTCGTAGAAATGCTGGCGGAAATCACGAGCAAACGCGAGTGTCGCTGTCGTCGCGGCGTTCCAAGGTCTGGCTGCGGAAGCTTCCGTGAACTGCCACACAGGAAGAGCGACCTGCAGCAGGGCAGGCGTCTGCCACATACACTTCCGCTGTTGGGACACCGCCAGGATCGCGACCATCGACAGCATGACACTTCCTTAACGTCATCGGACGGAATTCGAGTGACCACTTTTTTGGGCGATGTAAACAAACCCGTCGGAGCCGCTTTCCAGGCACCATACTTGCACTGACGTCAAATTGGCAGCCATTCTGGTGGCGTTACCACTGGGCGCGTATTTTCGGCAGCATTGATTTCGCATTATGGAACCAGTTCTTTTCTTTTTTTTTGGCAAAAATAAGTAGCAAGTAGGTGACGTCACGCGCAGACCATGTGATCTGCTACAACACAAGAAGTGCAGGAGAGGCCTCATTCACGGGAGATGCAGCGAACCTTTGTTGAAGCTCGAGGTTCGACTCGTTTGGCGAACATTCAAACTTTTGGCGAAATTTGAAAAAAAAAAATATTGACTTTTGAAGAGGGTTGCCTGACTTCCGATACGAGTCCCTAATATGAAAAAATATAATTTTTACAGTTGCTGGTTGTAACTTTTTTTTTTTTTTATAAAATTATTAACAATGTTTGCAGAATGTAAGAGCTGGGCCAACTCTTAAACGTTAGCTTGTAACGTGAAACAGTATACCCCATAAATATTGCACACCTCCTCCGTCAGGTGACGTGGGGTCGTTTTTTATTTTTGCGCTTGCGCAAAATCGCGAAACTCTAGTCGCACTTGTGCCAAATTTTGCACTAAATGCTAAAAAAAAAAAAAAAAAAACTACTTGAATTTGGTTGAAGTTGAACCTCGGCAGGTTCGCGACATCCCTGCCGTCTCAAAAACGTTTTTCTCAATGCCCACTGGACCTGGCGCATTGAAACATTGTTTAAACTAATTTTTATTCAGTTTTGGCTACAACAGAAGCGTCGAAAGAGCTCAATGGCGTGCCTCTCTCTATTACTACGAAGCAGGCGAAACCGCCGTATGCAAGGTGACCCATCTCTCCTGAGCGAAAGAAGATATCTCCTTCCCTTTATCGTTTAAACGTATTACGAAAATGCATCACATATTTACCTCCCACACATGTTGATCTCAAGGGGCAGTGAGGGTACACAGGAAAGCGCCCTTGTCAGCCACAATATTTGCCTTCGAGCGCACGTGATTTGCCGGTACGGCGATGACATCGTCATACACGTCGTGGATGAGAAAGCCTCCCTACACGAAACTTGCAGATTCGTTAGTTCCGCAAGTGTCCACGTGTGTTTGCGCGGGCTTGTGTTTATCTTTGGATGGCGTCATCTTTCCATTGTATGTTGATCAGTGGCCGGTTCGGAGGGGTTTCAGTGCTGCGCGTCGTCTATATGTACAATACCATTGACGGTTGCTTCCGTGGCGATTGCCGCAATCGCACGGAGAAAAATAAAATTGCCGCAGTTGTGCTTGCATTAGCACCGTGGTCAGAGGCCAACAAAATGCTTACAGGCAACCCTGCGTTTGCCCACACTTAAGGTGCAGGGCACTAAACATCTGCGCGTGCGCCTTGTCGACTGCAGCGCCACCGCAGCATCGTGATGCCAAAGCCGTATAGGTTACCACTATGACCCACATACTGTAGAGGATTTCATTTGCTTCTGTGAGGGTAAATAAACAAAAATACAAACAAAAAACTCAGCTCATGTCATCAGCAGCCACTGTTCTTGTTTCACTGCAAATCGGTGCGTTAGAAAAAAAAGAAAAAAAAAAAAGACGGCGGTACAAAGTAAATGTTTTTCATGACAGGAACCTTGTGGATTGCATCGCAGATATATGTTTCTTTTACCAGATTCTTTGTTGAGGAAGATGTAACAATGCAGCTCTTAAAAACTAAAAAAAAAGAGGAAAAAACAAGGTAGATAGATGTTTGTGCCGACTCCATAGAGATGGTGACGTATCGAAAGTATAAAGCAGATTCGACAACGCGAGAAATGCTTCAGTTGAATTGAAGCTTTGTCCGCGATTTTGACTATTTTAATTAGTTTGTACGTGCAAGTTTGCATCTCCTGTTCTGCTGATTCGCTCAATGAGGCTACATAATAGCATAAATTATTGCATTATAAGTGAAACTAAGTGAACCCTGCTTTCTGCTTGAAGCTAGGAGCTGACTCTTCGAAGTCGACAGCGTATAGATGAAAAACGGCACGCGGAAACTTCGCGACAAATGGTCTGTAGACGCCGATACGGTGTTAGGAATTGACGGAACGCAAGGAGGAATTCCTCAAGCGTTTCACGTTCCCTGAAGTCCAAACGTGGTGGAATGTAACGCCCTTCTCCCGTTACAAGTTTCTGAAACCCTGCGATGGTTGTCCTCTAAACGGGTATCACATCTGCTACTACTCTCACGTACGGTAGTACACACCGACCGTGCAATTCAAGTGACAGTACTAACGCAAGTACGCACATTCATAACGTACATCTAATGATACATTTGTACGTTTCAGAACATTGATATGCCACCTGAACGCGCATGAAAAGGGATGGAGAAAAAAAAATTAGGTGACTCTTATAAATTGTATACTTTCCTCGTAGTAAAATCTCGCACTGCGATTGAGATTTCGTCTTATTTTTTTAAGTTGATACATGAAATAGCAATTAGAATTTGAGGTTCATTGTGCTAAACTATCGAAAGACGCTATCTTTGGTCAAAGAAAGCCAGGAATTGCGGCTGTACTCAATCGCTAAACGAACGACATCACACGGTTTCTTTCTCGTTTTCTTGGTAAAGCAGAAGCGGGGGGAGGGGGTGAGGGGGGTAAACATTTTTTTCTTTTTAAGCGGAAAAGTGAAACATCCTCTGTCACTGTTTTTTTAAATCTTTTATGGATACTAAAAACGTGATTTTAGCACAGCTTATGTGAAGACGACCAAGACAGGGCCAGCCTAAATTCAGTGGTGAAAGCCATAATCATATGAAGACCACAGTACCAATTGTTTTAGTGGGGTAAAGCTTACCTAACGCAAATGAATTACCTTTTTATGCAGAAACTGTATCCAAAATTGGGTGTCAATTAAAAAAATAACTATTATCACAAGATTGATGGTAAACACACACAGACACGAACACACACACACACGCACGCACGCACACACACATATATACACACACAACAACCTTGTCGTTTTCAGCCTTGTCTTCTGCAGTTCAGCGCGATTAAGAGAACTTGACAGGCACCTTTTAAATTTTATAGAATAGAAAACCGGAAAAGAAGCCTTTTTTTTTCTAGGCAAAAACATAAGCCAAATTGGCGGGAAATGAAACGGTGTGACAGACGTGTAGTTTATATTTTTAGAAAAATGGCTCTCTTTGTTCAAGGTTTGTTCCCGAGTCTCCCAGCTGGCACCTGACGGCAGGTAGACGGGACAAGGCCGTCGCCATCTTGACGAAGATCGCGAGGGTCAACGGGCTCCGGGACATCAGCGAGGACGACTTCAAGGCGCTTCAGGTGGGGCTCGGAGAAGAGCAGAAACATTTGGCATAGACTTCACCAACGCCTCTTAGATACGTAACAAGGCTACTGTGCTTGGCTGTACACGTCACCTACCGCAGGCCATCGCGGGTACTGATTTGATACGAGCGGTGCGTCAGCTTTCGGTTGGGGCTCGCGCTCTCGCTGATTGGACACGAGTCCGAGCCGAACGGTGGCGCAGCACTCGTGTCCAATGAGTGCACTGCGCCGGCCTCCGATAGGTGACGCCACTGACGTAGACAATCCAGTCCTTCAGCCTGATCGCCTAGAAGCTGTAGGCCTTACTCGCCGAGTTCCGGAATGAGGGAGTAAAAAAGGCAGAAGCTTCTGTGCTTTCTTCACGTCTGAAGGTTGGGTTCATGACTTTGGTTCGCGTACTTTATTACTCGTCATATTTCTCACCTGAAGTATATAAAAGAATAGGGGAACCACTGTCGCGTTTGACGGATTTGGTGCGTTTGAGAGTTTTGGTAGATAACATTCACGCTTTGATAACAATCCCATATAGATATGCTGTATGAGTCCCAGCACGCATGAGCAATGGTCTCGGATGTTTCAGGAGTATTGCTGTCCGATATGCGGATGTTTATCAGGATTTGGCTAACAGCAGATTGCATTTTGCGTGCTTGCATTCATGCAATCATTTTATTTTCTTCTTAAAGATCACTGCTTCGCAGCAGTATTATTTGACATAAGACATTGCTTTCTTTTTGACATAGCCTTTTGAAATTTATGTTAGTTTGCACCCCACATTAGGTTGGGTTCTCAAGATGCCACTACCAGGCATATCTTATCGATCCCGGTAGTGGCGTGCCGATCGTTACGCCACTCCCGGCATCGATATGATCCACTAAACGTGCATTCCGATAGCGTTACCATATCAGAACCGTGTATCCTTACCGGGGTGCAAACACAATCTACCAAAACTTCTAGTGTAGATACGAGAGCTGGCGGAAATAATTTTCGAAATTTGACATAACTAACCTAAAAAAAAAAAAAAAAAAAAAAAAATCTTTGAAAGTTGTAGTGTGAATAAAAAGAGATGATTTTACCTTCTGGTGTATAAGCCAAAAATAGCCAACATCATTACCCAGAGATGAAGCAAAGCCTCTCGGGACAAACAACCAAAGGTTTGTCTCAGTTTCAAATTCATGATTCGCGATGCCTTCCAACTCACGGATCATTGCATCAATGGAAGTAGTGCAGCTCATACCGTATGCAAAACCCTAATTGATGTAATCTTCATCGTGCACGGATATACAGTAACGGTATCTGTGTATTTTAGCGTGTCCAAGAAATGAAATTCGATATGGCTGCGGTTTGCGCTCCGTGTTGCTACTCACGGCACGAAAATTAAGACAGCGCTTTCGACGGAACGCTTGTTTACAAGGGCAGAGTTACGTACATAATCAATTAGATTGCTTTTATGATCTCCCCAACGTTCCCAAACCGACAGTTTTATACGATGTCATAAAACGAGAATTTTGCGTCGATTTGAGTCTAGCAGGTGTCTATACTCGTTTGTTTGTGTGTCGCACTGTTTTGAATATATATTTAAAATGTCCGGAAATTCCTTTAATTTTCAATTGGGGTTTGCAGCAGCAACAGATACCAAACTCAGCGCGCGGCCGCAGCAAAGTTTCGTCTGCAGCCCCTGGCATGCGCACGCTTTCCGCAAAGGAAACAGAACTATTCTTACAATTCATTTCCGCCTTCCTTCAATGAAACAGAAAAGGTGTACAACAAACCAACAAGGAAACAAATATTCGATTCGCTCCCTTTACCCTTTGAACATTTTTTTTTTTTCTTATCTAATATTAGCTTCTGGAGAAACCTCTCGATACCGAGAGCTGAGGCAAAACATTTTCCCGCTTGACTCAAGAAAATAAAAGAGAAAGAAAGAGCCGAACTCCCTTCCCGATAACGCGACCGTCTTTGACGCACCGACTGAATGACGCACCTCTATGACGCGGGGCGTGGGATCCCTGTGGCTTTTCTGCCTCTTGCACGCTCGGAATTCGCGAGAAAAAAAAAAAAAAAAAGAGCGTTAACGTTTTTCTTGTGTTGTGCCATCTTTTTTCTTTTTATATATATATACTTTTCTTCTTCAAGCATTCGTTCTAAACCGGTGTAGCTAATGTTGCCCCTTGAAGCGGCCACACCGCGACAAGTTATGCGCTCAAGTAAATTAGTTCTCGGGATCGTTCATTCGTCGGTGGTGCCCTCTTGGGGCATTCCCCGGGACTGTTCCACTCTCTTTCGCTAGTCTCGTTCTCGCTCGATTACATCCGACGCCAGGGCATACTGTCCGCGCAATGGAACGTCATTGCAGGTGTAAACACAAAACCTTAAAAGATAAAATTTTTTTTTTAAATTATTATTATAAAGTACATTGGGATTTAGCTGCCTTAGCATTCTTTTTCTTTTTATTGTTTCTGATTTGTTTTTATTTCTGTCACTTTCTAAGTAAAAAAAATCTGTTTTCTAAAAAAATGATTCTGCATGACTGCAACGCTTCATCACTCAGTGACGTTGAGTGCAACGATGTGTTTGAGCCTTTGTTTCCTTTTGCGGAAGAATGACCGCTGATTTATACCAACCACCCCCCGAACGTCCCCACAAAAGTTCTCCGCAGCGGTTTTACCCTGCGGAGAACTTTTCGCAAAGCATAATTTTAATCGATAAGTACCTGCCAATTGTATAACGCAGTGGTGTCTGCGGAGTACAATACTTTGCACACCGCCTTCGCGGTGGATATGAGAGCCAATTCATAACCAAGAACGAGTGCCATCATCACGTGCACATGTCGCACTTCAGTCCGTTTGATATTGCCTTTGTGCGTCCGCTTGCGGTCCTAAGAATTCGTTTTGAAAGCAAACGTTTCCCGTTAGTCACTGCGAAATACCAAAGTTTAAGATTAACAGAACAGAGCAGCCTCCGACTAAAGGGTTGAGCATGTACAGTATAACTGCATATGCTCAACCATTCAGTTAGTCAACCGATAGCCGACAACAGGGCGGCAGCGCGCTCCTCGCAGCGTGGACATAGGCGGTATCACCACCCACGAATGAAAGCCGGGAAAGAAGCGAGCGCGGGCGTCCACTCCGGGCGTTCAGTCGCGCAAAACAATTAAATGCACCACCCCTCCAATATTTAGTCCTCTTTCTCGGCTCGTTTTCTTAGCTGCGCTGTCGATGGGTTGTTAAGCGTCTAGGTCTAGTTCTGCGCTTCATTCACAAAACAGTAGTCCCGGTTCTGCAACTTTCCCGAGCAAAAATAGGGCCCCTGAAACCAGACGAGGCGTCAGGCTCTACGTTAAGCTATTAACTTTTCTTTCGTGGGTGTATGTATGTCAAGACAGAGCGATGGAAGCGCGTTATAAACGTACGCGGGAACTACTCTGATAAACCGAGTTATGGTCGGATTCGGACACACGGGACGACCAGACGGGGCTAAACACGATAGGCTCCGTATCATCCGCAGCAATTAAGATTAAGCGGCACTTAGAACCATGACCTGGAAATGGGGCTGATGTTACGGCGCCGTCGCTCTACTCTAGTCAGCTAAGACGATCTTTAACGCGTGGTTCTTCAATGTATCTATAGCATATCACGCTGTAAAAGCGCTCGCAATGTCGTCTTGCAGTGTCGAATTCGCTACGGGAATTCTCGTTTGCCACATACATCAAGAAGCGCAGACTTTTTATTAATGCGTTTGCATCAGAACGCTCGTTCTGACGCAAACCCGGCGGTGTCTTTCATTTGCCAGCGCCGGAGAGGGAGGGAAAAGGAGGGGGAGAGGGTGACGCTTGCGACGCTCCCATTGGTCCGAAGCACTGACGTCAGCACTCGTCAGCCTCTCCCTCTCTCCCCGGCGCTGACAAACTGACAGACACCCCCGGTTTTTCGTCAAAACGATTCCTTTCGTTTTCGCGACCGTCACACACACAGCTGGCGCGGAGCCAGAGGGGAAGAGACGCCGCGCAACACTGCCTAGATAACAAAGCCTTAGTGCTGAATGAGATGGCTTAATTCAAAGAAGGCCAAGGCTGGACACACACTGGAAACGAGTGCTGCGTCAGCGCTCGGCTTCGAGTCAAGTTCGAGGCGAACGTTGACGTAATCGTCGTGTCAAATCTGTGCCCAGGGTTGGCCTTCCATGATGACGCCATCTAATTCAGCACTTCGGCTTTGTTAGCTGGGATGTGCTGCGCTGCGGCGCGTTGGAATGCGGGTGTGCTCATTTGCCGCTCTAGCGTCGCCTGTCATTCTTTGTCTGGGTTTCCGTAGTATAGCGGCGCGTGGGGTGTGATGTGTGTATGTAGTTAAAACGATGGATGGCGGTTCACTGTACAAGTGATATGGATGCGGTTCCTTCCACGAGTGGTATGAACACTCTAAAAAAAAGGGGTGTAGTAAATACACCCAGTGGGGTGTATGTGACTTGTCCCATATACGACACCCCCATGGGTATATATGCGACACCCCAAAAAGGGGTGCATACATGCACCTCATTTTGAGGTGCACATGTGCACCTCAGCGGGTGCATACGACACACCCCACCCCGGGGTGTACATATACTCCGTTTCTCACTTACTGGGAATACTGATACACCCCATTTTGAGGTGTACATATATTCCGTTTCTCACTTGCTGGGAATACTGATACACCCCATTCTTAGGTGTACATATATTCCGTTCCTCACTTACTGGGAATACTGATACACCCCTATTTTAGGTGCACATATATTCCGTTTATCACTTACTGGGAATACTCATACACCCCATTCTTAGGTGTACATATATTCCATTTCTCACTTACTGGGAATACTGATACACCCCATTCTTAGGTGCACAGATATTCCGTTTCTCACTTACTGGGAATGCAGTTACACCCCATTGTTAGGTGTACTTATATACCGTTTTCCACACCCTTCTCACCTACTGGGAACCGATAAACCCCACTCTTAGGTGTACATGTGCGAAGTCAACAAAACTAACACTAGAACATTTTCCATCAAATTGACAGGAAATGTCTTTGCAGCTCTTTTCCAAGCTTTTAACCGTCAAACGACCGTGTTTTGTGTCATTTTCATGTCCCATTTGTCAACCCGAAAACAATTAGGCTGCCAATCCCACATTCTATCGTAATTTCATTATATGGCCTGGCATCATTTTGACGTCCTAACTGTCAACCTGAAATACAATTGAGAGCTTTTGTGTTACTCCTGCGAATATAACATTGTCAGGATCATGCAAAATTTTATAAAATAAGCTACGAAAATTGGTATCTGTTCCTACATATTTATTGCTCATAAACACTGGGTGAAACATATACTGCGAAAATACACATTGAATGCATGCACCAGAAATGTCGCTTGTTTTTTTTTCTCCTTCTTCTTTTTGCATGTCTTGTCTTTTAGTCTTCTGCCTTGGGTGTTGACCACCAAAAAGAGCCATGGAGCATTCCTGAAAATCAAAACCCAGTTGCATACCATGATTAGATACATATAGGACACTGTCAAGGCCCCACACCTTACTTAATGAGCATTAGGAAAAACCAGGAACTCAACCAACTTCATAAATATTTTGCACACCACTGAAGAATAGTGGGGTGGAAAGTTTACCACTTTAGATACAGATGCAAGGCTGAAAAACCGAAAACACAGATAAAAAGCATGTGTTTTCAATATACTTAAACAACTGATTTTGGCGGTTTTCAACAATGCCAGCCTGTTTCTTATTGCAACTGTGTTTATTTTTTACTAATAAAATGCACAATTAGCCGAAAAATGCCATAAGCAACCTTGTACTCAGTGGCGCCTAACCAGATAAACGAATGCCAACATCAGAGATGTCCTAATGCAAGCTTCCTTTAACAAAATTTTGGACCATCTAAAACAGTGCTCTCAAACACATTTGAGTGTAGAGGCCAGATAGCCCACCCCCAAAAGATCGAGGGCTTCTGTAAGGCATGGGGGTCAAGAAATTTGTTAAAGGGACCTTGCGCTCTCCACATTTTGTAACTTGCAATCTTGACAGTGACATTTTTAGCCGTGATTCATTTGTAGTGCTCCCCTTATCCCTTTCCTGGTGCAATCACAAGAATTAAAGTGGTACTGCCGCCAACATACTGCCATTTTGTAAGAGGACAAGAGAAGAAGCACACTGTTGTTGCCGTTGCTTATTTCACTCAGGATATATTCAAGCTCAACATGTCTCGAAAGAATGCCTTTTGCTTTTCTGGGAATTTCTGATAGCACCAGTCTGAGCGAATGCTTGTATTTTAATGGTGATATTTTCTGAGGGCGAGAATCCAGAGCTCATGAATTTATCTTTGGTGGTTGCTTCTGACAAGCAAGAGTTCATGCAGTTGAAGTGCATCCTTGGGCAAAGAGCTCGTGTTTGCAGCCTACCAGCGGAATTGTCGTGCAGGTGCTAAATACAAAAAAAAAAGACGGGAAGGAAAAATAGAGACTAAACACCTAAAAAATAAGAACGAAACTACATTAACTATGTGGATATGTTACAAGAGCATAGCTATGTTTCCAGCGTAAATGAATAGACCGATCCCACCAAGCGTTCCACGCATGCGTGACGCCGCCATAACTGTAATTCGTTGGAGGCAGACGCCAGTTCACGCGACAGCTCATGCTGCCTCGTGGTCTACTCGCGCAAACCTCCAGCAGGGTTGTCGCGCGTGTAGAAAGACTACAGCTCCCACGATGCATATCGGCAGCGGTGGCGTACTCAAACTAGCTGGTGAGATCGGTCTATTAGCGACATATTATAAGGCATGCCATTTGTAATGCTCGTTATGAGAACGGGAGCTTGCAGCTGGTTTCCTGTGGGCCGTGTTCAAGCAAGTCGCGAGCTGCGTCCTCGAGCACTGAGCGGATTAATTTTACCCAGTTATTACCTGCCAGTGCATCATAATCTGTAGAATGGTGAATATATCCCGAGACACTACTTGCTAGCAGCAGAGGCTAAGGCAGTGCCCGAAGAGGGGAAAGGGCAAGCGCTAGAAAGGCGGGTGAGGAGAGTAACCTCCTCTCCTATCTAACATTCGTAGCGCTTTCCCCCTCTCCCCCAGCCCTGCCCTCCCCTCCCATATGCCTTCCTTGCGCTCGCCTTTTCTCTCTTCGCATGGCGTTGCATTCACCTGCACTACACACAACTAGTGACACGGAGTATAATTGAAGGACGGTACACTCACAGATGTCAAAGCACTTGAAGAGTTCGCAACTTCGGTGCCATGCCACTGGTTGCACTTTTGTATTGCACTTCAGATGGGTTGATTTGCCCGAAGTACCTGGAAAATAATAAGAATGATAGAATAAATTAATGTGCAATAAACCAGGGCTGGGCAGACACACTCCAAAAAGTATTCGGGAATACTGAGATACATCCGCTTTAAGGCCAAAAATACAGATACTGAGATACATTGTCTTTTATGCAATGGTATATCCCCGAGACACTTCTGGGAAACTGGTGAAAAAGTATTCAGGAATACAGATACAATGTGTAGTTGTATCTGTATTGTAGAGGGTGTAGTTCGTGGGGAATATGTACGGTCAGTGGCGTTCCAACTTGTTTTCGAGTCAGGAAGGGGGGGGGGGGGGGGGGAGTGCTTTTGGTATCCCTTGGGCGCCGCCGGCCAGTCTTTAACCTGCAATGTGGCGGCTGTTTTAGGGGAGTGGCAGGGGGGGGGGGGACAACACATGCCTCACGCCCTCCTTGCCCCCCCCCCCCCCCCCCCTTCCCGGTTGGTACGCCCATGTGAATGGTATCTATGCTTTGCTCCTTTTTTGTGCCATTTTATATGCGGTCCTTCTTACTTCAAACTCTTTATTTATTATTAATGCCGCTACAGAAAACATGTCGCCCCCGTTGAATCAAATAGTTACAAAATGGTAAAGACTGCGTACCATGCTTGACGAAAGGCGTCTGCCAAAATTAAACCTGTTTTGCCGTGAGGGCAGCCTGTGCATCAGAGATTTGAATCATCAGTACATGTAATCTAACCAAGTACCAAGCCTAATCACACAATATAAGCCTAGCAGTCTGAGAAGTAAAGAAGAAAAGGAAACAGGGTCGACCGGATAGTCAATTGCTCACCTTGCCAGACGGTGCCTCGGGACTATGGCGGCATCTGCTAGGTTCAGAGCTTCTAGTCTGTGCATCAGAGAATAGGCATTAGCAAACATGATCTATCCAAGCACCAAGCCTAGTTTCACAAGATACGCTAACAACCTGAGAAAAAGAAAAACAGTCTACAGCATAGTTGATTGCTTACCTTGCCAGACAGAGCCTCGGGACTATGGTGTCGTCTGTGCTACAAGCAGAGCCTCTCGGCTGTGCATTAGAGATTACTCATTAGTATACGTGATCTAGACAAGCACCTAGCCTAGTCACACAATTTTACTTAGCAGTTTGACAAGTAAAGAAGAAGAAAAAAAGAAAATAGGGTCCGCAGGGTAGTGAATTGCTTACCTTGCCAGAACGTGCCTCGGGACAATGATGGCATCACTGCTAGGTGCAAATAGTCATTAGTAAACGTGACCTAGCTAGGCACCAAGCCCAGTTTCACAATACATGCATTACAAACTAAAAAAAAAAAAAACAGTGCAGGATAGTTGGTTGCTTACCTACCCAGAAAGGGCATCAGGACTATGGTAGCGACTGTGCTACAAGCAGAGCCTCTCGCCTGTGCAGTAGAGATGAAAGTCATTAGTACACGTGATCTAAGCAAGCCCTTAGCCTAATTTCACAATATATGCTTAACAATCTGACAAGAAAACAAAAATCAGCAGGCTAGTTGATCGCTTACCTTGCCAGACGGTGCCTCGAGACTATGGCGACATCTGTGCTAGCAGCAGAGCTTTACTCCTGCGCGTTAGAGATTCGAGTCATTAGTACACGTGATCTAACCAAGCATCTTATGTTATCTCACACTTCACAGGTGCCTGAGATGACTTGCATACTACAAGCAGAAGGAGACACTCGCGTTTTTGAACCATTAACACTGCGACACTTAATTGTTGCTGTAGTGTGACAAAGTGTATGCTTCACAAATGAAAAATGCAATAAAACGTGTAGTCTAATTTTACAAACTTTGCCCAAGAAAGAGTCTGACAAGTAGGGTACCAACATGACAATTCAAAGTTAGCCAAACTCGAGCTTCGCAAAAGTTAGCATCCGCGGGTACAGCCACTACACATGTTTCCGAATAGAGCTCTCAAAGTAACGCCAAACTGAGCACCACACACACCGAAGCTGGTGAATGCTGTCCTAGAGTTCCTGCATAGGCTCTCTACGGGAGTCAGAGTTGCGCGTCTGTTATCCACACGCTGACACGCCGCTATTCGCCTGGATCCGATCATGTGAGGAGCAAAATCCAAATACTGTGCAGGAAAGCCGCCGATACGGCCGTTTCGCCGACGTTGCAATCTCCTCAGCGTACGTTCCCCTGCTTTTGTCTCCTCCTCCTTTCCTGTTTTTCAGGAAAGGAGAAGGAGCACGTTGCTATTCGCCCAATCCAGTGAGATGAGGAGCAGAATTTCGTCCCCTGCAGGAAAGCCGGTGCTGCGGGGTGAACGCGCAGCTCTGGCTCAGGGTTGGCAGGTTGAGCTATAAACAGCCCAATTGGGCTACTCAGTTTTGTAATAGGCAGGAAACTCTGGTGGTTGGCTATTAAGCTATTTCATACCCGATATTCAACAATGTTCAAAGCTTTAAACATGATATTTCTGCGCCGGGTAGAGAAAAACAATCAACTCAAGAGGTTAGGAAAGGAAAATATCCAAATCACAAGCGTGCAAATACAATATGTGGACCCTCATTGGTGTTGGTTGCGGAGGTGCAATATTGTTTTTCCGAAGTTTTTTGACACGATTTAATACCGCAGGCAGGGGTGGAGGCACGTGTTTCTAGAAGGAGGGAGGAAGAGGAGTGGGGGCAGCTTAACAGATGTTTGAGAACCCCTTTCTTTCGCTGCACTAAAATATACATGGGGACGCTTTATCCTCCTATTGCCTTCTTCTGTAAATAATTGTGTTATGTCATGTATCATGTTACCCGTGTTCCAAAGAGATGTAAATACCTTGTATGAAATTTTATGTGTTGGGCTATTTTTATAGCCCGACATTTGGCTATTCTTGGGCACAATATCAGGAAATTTTGACGGGTTAATCTGCAAATACCTGGCAACCCTGCTCTGGCTACCGTAGGGGGCCTACGCAGGAACTCCATGCCGCCCTAGAGTTCCTGCAGAGGCAGCCTACGGGAGTCAGGAGTTGCGCGTTCATCCCAGTAGCTCCGACTTTCCTGCACTTCAAGTCTGCCCCTCACGTTACTGAATTCGGGGAATAGCGGCCGCCGCGCTCTACCTCCTCATTTCCTGGAACGCAGGACAGGAGGAGGCAAAAGCGGGGGTATGCACACCGAGGCGCTTGCACCGTCGGCGAAGCCGCCGTACCGGTGGCTTTCTTGCACGGCATTTGGAGTCTGCTCCTCACGTGATCGGATATCGGCCAATAGCGGCGCGGCGGCACGTGGAAACCAGACGCGCAACTCTGGCTGGAGCCTATAATCTCAATGCTGCACTGGAGTACCAGTAGGCTCCCCACGGGAGCCAGAGTTGCGCGTCTATTTTCTAAGTGCCGCCGCGCCGCTATTTGCCGAGATCCGACCACGTACCGTGCAAGAAAGTAACGTTGCACGCGCCCCGCCGTACGCACCCCTGCTTTTGAGCGCGCCGCGCGCCTCGTCGGTTCGAGAGTCAATGGTTCCAGTACCCTCTCCCTCTTCGTAGTGGCCGAGCAGGAAGGGAATATGGTTTCGTTGTGTCGACCTCGGGGGCGGAAGATTACGCACGATGGGGACAAAGGCGAGTTTGGGGGAGCAGTATCTAGGTCACAGCGCCTCAATGGTTGAACAGGATGTAGCTGACGTTTTGGGTGTGGAACGGGTAAGAGAGACCTTGCGCGCGCGTTGTTTTCTCGACACTTAGCCTAGTGTCGAGGTGGCAGCACATATTCGCCAAGAGGTCCAAAAGTCGCGTGAGGAGCTGGATCAACATGCCGTGCAGGAAAGACGGCGCTACGAAGATGAACGCGCAACTCTGACTCCCGTAGGGAACCTATAAAAGAACTGCCTTGTCCCGAAGCGCCACCTTAGTTCCATCATCCCCACTGAAAATCGCATTGCATAACCATACGTGCGAGCGAAGCCGGTAGCAAGCGCGAGCATGTTGCTCTGCAATCGAACTACGTTTCACCGACAGATCGTTTTACAGATACGTGATGATTCATCGCCAGAATGCTTCATCGACAGCACAAACTACCTTTTTTCTGTAAGGAGCTGCCTCACACTGTTGCCACGAAGCGGATAGTACGTGTAGGATACACCCGCGACGAAATGTCCCTACAACGCTAAATCCGCGTAACGACTGTCGATGGAACGGTAGTGTCGACGAACGAGAGTCTATGTAACATCTGTGCACAAAAAGTGTTTTTTGGCGAAACGATGGAGACCCGTTGCTCTGAATGACGCCAGCTCTACACGCAAGAATAATGTCTCGAAGCTGCGATGTCGTGCTCGTTTGTACACTCAGAGAACCGGGCACCGCCACCGCGCACACATGCCACAAATACAAAAGCGAAGTAACTCTGACATAAACAGGAGAAAAAGAAAAGCACGTCCCCAGCTAGCAGGCCCCATGCCTCGCAAAACGCAGCATCCAAAGCATCCAACGAGTGCATGTAAACGGCAGACTTACCTTTATCGGGCGGGCACATCTTGGTGTGTGACTGCAGCTACGTGCCAAGCATCGCTTCGTGAACACGATCCGCTTTGTCCAACCACCTTCTAAAAAAACACGCAATTCAAAATAGCGCGAATGAACAAAGGCGATGTCACCCGCCAGCCGAAGCAAAAGTATGGCCGCCGAAGCACGCCGAGATGGAATGCAGGAGGTGAGGAGGTCAAGTCTCCTAGCAACACGAAGGCCAGATAACGCGCGAAACGCGATCGCTATCGTGATAGGTTGTCAGTCGGATGACGTGTACCCAGTGACTGCTAATCAGGACGCGCGCTCTACTCTATTACCGCGCGCATTTTGTTTGGTTTTTGCGCTCTCCTGATAGCACTCCCTCTCCCCTTTTTGAAAAAGGAAAGGGGGGGGGGGTGTAATGGTGCACCTGGCAACACCCTCGCCTCGCCCGCCGATTCCTTTGGGAGAGGAGGATTCGCGTGATGGGAGTACGATTACGCTCGCCGGGTGTCTCCAGTCAAAGGGGGGTGTAAGGGTGCGCGATACACCCACATACACCCTTTTTTTCTGAGAGTGAATGTGGTTCTTTCAACAAGTAATTTTGATGACCGTGTCCGGGCGTTGATGCACTCTGACAGGCAGAATACAGAAAAAGGCGAGGGGGGATTACTCTAAGATCCATTGTTGGATTCTTAGGAAGTGCGTTAGCATGACTCTTGGTAAATGCCACACACGTCCCTCTTTGGACAACTATAGCACTGACTTGTAACGAGGCCAAAAAGAGCCAGCAAAAAATAGAGGAAGCAAAAGAGAAAGCCAAAAGAGAAAGCGAAGTGGTCAGCGTTAGCGTTTCCCAAAGGGGGACGTATGCAGCGTTTCCAAGGGTCATGCTAACGTGTTCCCTAATAATTCACCAATGAATTTTCCTGTAATATATTTTTTAATCCTTTATTTTCACGGTTGCATTGGCCCTTGTTCACGTTTTCACGTTGTCACTTTCAGAGTGGCATTAGCCGTTGACAATTGTGTGATTTTATTGTCTCTCCGTAGAAAACTAGACAAAAGCATGCACCTCTGTTCGGGCCACCTACTTCTCGTGTTTTACATCTGTTCTACTCTGAGTCAGTAGTTGAGTGTTTTCTTACAATTACACCCACAGTTAGCGAGACCAGTTGCGAAGGGCTTTTGTGATTTCCTTAGTCGTGGCTGTTTTTCTTTATCTATACACGCACGGCACCCAAGGTGCCAGCAGGTACCATAGGGGTTTCGCAAGCCTTGTCCTGCCCACACATCTAGGAGGAAGACTTATTCAGGACGCAAATATAGTTCGCCAACTTTTGACAGACGACACTACACATGAACATGCCAAGTTTTTTAGCGACTTATACTCCGTTTCACTTTAAGTCTGACCGCAGCTGACGCTACAATCCGACGGAGCTAATAGAGAGTTTTAAGGAACCGTTTTTGCACGTCCGATTAAGTACGATGGGCCCTCCGGTACGAACTGCGGGCCCATCGTACCATATAGGGTGTGCAGAAACGGTTCCCTAAAACTCTCAAATATCTATAGAGAGATTTATACGCAATCAAAGTCGTAGCCTCATTGGAGAAAAAAAAAATCCGAAGTTAATGTTTTAGACGAACGGCACGCGGGACGT
This sequence comes from Ixodes scapularis, assembly GCF_016920785.2. Classification (NCBI taxonomy): domain Eukaryota; kingdom Metazoa; phylum Arthropoda; class Arachnida; order Ixodida; family Ixodidae; genus Ixodes; species Ixodes scapularis. The sequence goes on from NW_024609880.1 coordinate 76,757,510, forward strand.
TCGAGCCACCAAGCGAGGAGTAATCTTTTCTTTTCGTTATCTGGCGATATTTAACTTTCATCCCGAAACTTCCGTTACACTCCTTTGCATCCTGAATAGTTGTTCGTCAGATTGAGGGTCACTCGAACCGGGGTCGATATCGCCAACTGGGTATTCGTGGGTCATCACTTTGGTCAGGAGGCGCAGCGCGGTATAGAACTATATTTAAGATTGTTTAAAACTTAAAACGTTGTTCTTTTGGGCTATCGCGTACAGAGCAGCGTGGCTTTTATTTAAGGAACTCCTCTGGTTAAGATTTCAGGGCAGAGATGCCTCGAAAGTCTGCGTGACTGTCGAGGAGATACAACCTGTCCTAAAGGAGAAATTACGAAACAAATGAGCAAAAGTTTAAATGACCGGAGTTAACCGTTATTGATTAGCGACTAAACAAAAAGAACGGCAGAGATAGGACTCCCTCCGCCTCGGAGCACGCAATCAGAATTGCACGAGGCTTAGAGCGTTGTTCATCACCGAGCACGGTGGAAGTTGAAGGTTATTTCAAAATACAGCTACAGTGCAGTCCACTTATAACGATATTGAGAAAACCGCAAAATCCAATCGTTATAGCCGATTATCGTTATATCTGGATCAAATCAAATCTAAAAAAATAGCGATCAAATCTAAAAAATTTGATCGCTATAAGCGATATATCGTTATATCTGGTATCGTTATAAGTGGATTACACTGTATATGTTTCGACATGCACTTTGTTTTCACTAGTTGGATACTTTTGGATTCGTTGCGTGAACATGGCAGAGTTCACAAGATTGTTAAAACGAACCGTGATGCTCAACATTCTATCCGTTTCAGTAAGATGTATACGCATCTAGGCAATAGGAAACAACATTTCACTTATTCTCAAACACGCTTAAACATAAAATAATAAAAAAAAGATTTTTGAAAAACCGCATTTGAGGAGGTTAGTTCTAAAGTTATTCAATCACCATGCCTTCGACTATTCCACCGTTTTCAAGGGTGTCACGAACTGAAGCACTCTCATGATATCGTTCTTGGACCGCGTTCCCGACTGGTGTGCATACAGCGTCCTCAAATGTGGTCCTGCGATTTTTATCTCATTTCGTCATAAAAGTGCAATTCTCTTGCCCACCACGATCCTGGTGGTGGGAGGCGGATTTAGCAGACACGTGTTCCGCTCTAACCCTGCTTCCAGCTCAACGGTGCATAGAAGGTCCTGTAGCAAGACGCTGGGACGCCGCAACAACAGTGACACAGCTAGCCGTTCGATTGTCTCTTTGACCCAAACTACGACCAATTACCTGGACCGCGACATCCGATAGCATGATACGCCGGCTCCGGTGTGACGACACGTCTTACCACTTCGGGACAACTTTTGATGCATGGGGGGTATAGGACGCTAGACACACGAGCCAAAGACGCGTTTCTGGCTCCGTTAGTGATATCAGGAGAGTGGAAGAAAGAGAGAGGGTAGGAGACGGAAGAATTGCACTACTAGAAAGTGAGTGGATATCACTTATTCTGGTTCTTTATTTTCTCTCTTTTCGCTGCCGACTAGATCAAGATGACTGTGACCACTTCATCTGGAAAGAAACGCAGCTTCCTGAAGGACACCCTGGCCCTCGTAGCAACACCACGCCTCAGAAGGAACACGCTGGTACTCTTTGCGGGTTGGTAAGTGAGTAAGTCAGTGTAGAATGTATGGAAGGGGTGACGGGATTTGCATGTCTGGAACAGGTTGTCAAACAGGCGAATGCAAGAATGACGAAAGAATTATAAATTGTGCCTCAATAATAAAAAAAAAAAGTTATTTCTGCAAACAAAGAAAAAAAAAAAAGACATGAGCTCATGTTTATCTTTAAACAAACTCACTGACAGTGAATGGTACAATATCGACCTCTTTTTCGATATAAATAGCGCGAAGGTCAAGAACGAACTGACGGTACAAGCGCTATTACCGTCTTGTACCGTCAGTTCGTTCTTGACCTTCGCGCTATTTATTTCGAAAATGCATATCCAACTAGCCCACCTTAATATTTTAGTGCAATATCGACCTCTTCTTTGTAATGTGTAGTTTACTGATATTTTCGCTAGGTATTTCTAGAAACACAACATTACATCTTGTGAGTCGACCTTCCAAGCTAGCGACGACTATCTGGCACAGCTCTATGAAAGACTGCGCATTATTTATACCACTAACCTTCAGCTCAAATCCCAGTTATATGGCATGTTTTCCTCGATAAGCCTTCGTTATATTCCGAATACCTCATCCAAGTTTCTAACTCGCCATATCATCAATGAATCGTGGGTCGCCACTCTGTCTCAAGAAACAATCTGCACAATTAGTGCCATCTCCGACATCTGAAAGACGGGTCGAGTGGCCTTTCTTTGCAGGTTCCTGATATGTTTGTGCTACAACGCCAACACACTAGAGCTAAGCCACCTGGGTCTGAACGTGTACGGGACCTACTCGATCGCGATAGCCTTCGAGCTGCCGGTCAACATCTTCACCATCATGGCCCTGGACAGGCTGGGAAGGCGATGGCCCAACGTGGCCTTCATGTTCGTCGGGGGCGCCGTGTCGCTCGTCATGGCCCTTATCAGAACGGGTGGGTAACATCCGCAATGACCACGTACACTTCTTCGTGATGACGAGGACAACAACCACCATGTTGAGGATAATGATAATGTCGGTTCTGCCGGTGATGATAATGAGAATGGCTATGATAATTATGATTCTGTCGAAGATGCTGATGATGAAGATCACGACGATGACGTAAAATATCATGGTGATGATAATGAAGATGTGAACGACGATTATAATTCTGCGTTATCTTTGGTGTTGCGTCCCAAAGACAATTCACGCCATAGCCAACAAATCGGACGTTGCGAGGAAAAGCAAAAATATAATTTATATTGAAGGCCTCAGACCTGGCGTGACTACGGGGCTAGATCAAGAAAATGAGACGGGTTTTAGGCCCGCATAATTAAACTACGCATCACGAAAAGCTAAAACTCCGCGAGAACCTATCGCTATAGTGGTGGTGATAAAATGCGAAAGTTTAAGTACACGTTATTTCCTGGATCAAGACACACACACACACACAAAAAAGGTATCCATATTCCTAACGAGCGTGTTGGTAAAGTATACTACATAACAGAAAAAATAAAACAGAGAGAACGAAACACAGAGGAGTACTCGTCTGTACTTTGTTCTATGTTTTATTCTTTCTGTTATCTAGTAAAAATTTCTCTATGAGCCGAACGTCCACCTAAGCCTAATATTTATTAAATAAAAATTTGCGATTGCCGGTGCCTGTATACACTCAGTCTCGCGTTACGATGGACCGTGGCGGATGCTACGAGCCATCCCGGCCAATCTAACGCTGGGAACGTTCCACGTGACTAGGCGGTCTTTGCGTTGCCGTGACCTTCGCGAACGTCACGTGACACGCAGACGACATTGGATTGGTTCCGTTGGCTCGTAACGTTCTCTGCGGTCTATTGGAAGGGGGAACGAAGTATAGCATTTTTTAGCTAAAAAATCAACAACAAAAAAGTGTTAGATAGGAAGATGATATTGTTTTCTTTTTTGTTGACAATATTTTTTTATTTTTTTTTTCATTGACGTACTTGCTACAGGCGCTCAGGCGCTCAGAATCTCAATTTTCAGTTTGATGAACAGCTTGTACACGTCGGCTCATAAAGAATTTTTTTTTTTTAATATTTATATGTATGTCACGTTATATGCTCAAACTTTCCTATTTTATCACCACCGCTAGAGTCACGTTCTAACACAGTTTCAGCTTTCTGCGATGCGCATAGCTTATTTAAGCGAGCCAAAAAAAAAAAAAACCCGGTTTGATTTTTTCGATTTGTTATCCCTGTAGTTCAGGAAAATCAGAGAAACACAAGAATGTTCGTTCGTTGTCATCGCTCTTCGAACAGACAGCTAAAACTGGTTCCAGAAATAACAAGAACAACCTTTCGGCAACCCGAAAAAACCTTAGCAGTTTTGCGCCCGTTTCCAAGCGAGGTATTCTATATTTGTTAAATATTCGTAGGAAGACTATAGGCAGTGATACGCCTTTTCAACAAGCTCGCACACTCATACAGACACTCACTTGCTCTATTGTAACCAGCGAACTGCGCTTAATCATTTTTTAGAGCGTAGCTTTTAGGCGCCCGTTTCGGGCTTGAGCGGCGTCGGCATCAGCGTCGCCGTCGGCGTAACCACGCGGTGCAATGTGGGAAACATCGCATAATGCAACGCGCGGGACAGTCGTGAAGTCACTCCTGACTTTACGAGGTTCATTGGTGCGTCGCCAGGGCGACACTTCGGCACCACGCGGTGCATTAAGGAAAACGTCCCATAATGAACCGCGGTGAGGCGCGCGTTGAATTATGGGACGTTTCTCATAACGCATCGTGCGGGAGGGAGGAAGAAGAGGGGGAGAAGGGAGAAGGAGGGGAGGAGGAGAGAGGAGGAAGAGGAAGGAGGAGGAAGAGGGAGGAGGAGGGAGCAGGAGGTAGGAGAAGGAGGATAGGAGGACGAGGAAGAGGGGGAGGACGCGAGGAGAACGGGAGGAATAGATGAGGAGGGAGGAGGATAGGGTACGGATGACGAAAAGGGGCATACCGTCCCCTCCGTACCCTACCCTCGTCCTCCTCAAGAGCTGCGCTCTAATTTGGCATTACAGGGAGTTGTAAGCGTCTTTCATTTTTTGTTTTGTTTTTCTCCGGATACGAACATGGGTTCATGTCGTATCGTCAGTTCACCTTAGGCGGACATAGTTTGGCTACTATATATTAATTTAAGCATGCACATTTTTGTCCATCTCAACTTTTTTATTACTTGAATACAAGTTGAGCTGGTGCTGAACTTTTATTCAAGGTGCATTCCCATTTGTCAATAATTTGTCATATTTTGTTTTTAAATGTGAGCATGACATTTGACTATCTGGTCTAATATTTTACGGGGAAGGACAATGTATTGAGACATTCTCGTAGAAAGATCTGATCCGTTTTTTGATCGCTGATACAATCAATCAAGCAAGTTCAAATTCTAACAACGGTAAACGGAGTACGAAAAGTGAACGTGTTTTAGCAGCCTCTTTGTCCTTGGCGGAACTGTGACGTGCTATTAACACTTTCAGACTCTGCTGGAGCGACGCTGGCCATGGCGGTTATCACGATCGTCTGCTACGCCGGCGGGTACAACATCACCTACCAGCTCGCCTCGGAGATTTTCCCCACGGAAATCAGAGGCCGCGGCGTGTTGCTCAAGAGACTCTTCGGAGATATCGGCAGTTGTCTCGGGGCAGATGTTGCTTATCTGGTATGCCACTGCTCTTTGCTTTCTAGTTCTTCGGGGTCTTTGAACCGACCGCCGCCGACTATTTAAGGCTAACAGAAGCCTTTGGCTTCGATTGGTTATTTCGGTGGGTTCTTAGTTCGTACAGGGCCGAAAGACCATTTCGAGCCATAGCAAAACTGAATCTGGCTTGTCTCGGCTCTGGTCCCACAATGCTAGTTTAATTTTGGTAAATTTAGACTAATAGTGAACTGCGACGTGTCTGAAGGTGGGAGCGTAGAATGGGATTAAAAACCTGTTCAATAAAATCGCCGGATCACAGATCTAGAACTAGTTACCTGCTTGAAATATTAATCTTGGTTTCTCTAAGAGACCACCGTCAGGTGCTCCAATTCGTTAGTGAGTGTAATATGGCCTATACATAACTAAGAAAATGAGAACACTCTCAACTTGGACAAATATGTATGAATGCTTTATGTTTAGGAGGGTATCCCTGTTGACACTACTCAAAAACGAAACATCCCAGAACACATTTGGCTTTGGGATGTCCCCCTTTGAGAATTCTGCGGTCGAGAAAATTCAGGAATATATCTTCTTCCTTTTAGGCACGGGGGCTTGAGATAACAAGGCAAAATATAAATAATTTTGAAAGTGTCCTGATTTGATTCCACTACCATTTTCGCTGCTTTTATAGTTCCAAATAAGGCAACACTTTTTTACGCTTACTTTGACACATTCAATCCTGTATGCACCCCCTACACCCTTTCAGACTTGGGAAGTAATCCGTTACGTTTTCAAGTAATTTTGTAATTGCCAGGTTACTTTTTTGTGTCAGTAATTTGTAATGTCATTTCGTTACGAAATATTGGCAACGAATTACTTTAATTACTCGTTACTTTTTTAAATATGAGCATAATAAAGAAACTGAAGCATTATGAGTAGGCAATTCAGAAGCATAGAAAGAGCAGGTTCAACAAATTTAAATAAAAACTATCGTAAAAAAAATAATAATTGAACAAACAAAAAAAAAAAAAGCACGGTTTCTCGTTTGACGGGTTACTAGAACCACTAGAAAGACGTGAAAATACTACGTGAAAAAAGTGAAAGCCGCTTACAACTCCCTGTAACGCCGAATTGGAGCGCAGCTCTTGAGGAGGAGGGAAGGGCGCTGGGGGGGGGTTAGAGTAACCAGGGGGGGTCACGTGACCTTGGGGGTCACGTGACCCCCAATGCCGATGATGTCATCACTGACGTCACTGATGACGTCATTAGTGACGTCACTGATGACTTCGCCAGTGATGATGACGATGACGATGCGAATGTCGGTGACGTCATCAGTGACGTCGCTGACGACGTCATCAGTGATGATGACGATGACGATGCGGATGCCGGTGACGACATCAGTGACGTCACTGATGACGTCATCAGTGATGATGACGATGACGATGCGGATGTCGGTAACGTCACCGGCATCCACATCGTCATCGTCATCATCACTGATGACGTCACCGGCATCCTCATCGTCATCGTCATCATCACTGATGACGTCACCGGCATCCGCATCGTCATCGTCATCATCACTGATGACGTCACCGGCATCCACATCGTCATCGTCATCATCAGTGATGACGTCACCGGCATCAACATCGTCATCGTCACTGATGACGTCATCATCATTGATGTCATCATCACTGATGACGTCACCGGCATCCACATCGTCATCGTCATCATCACTGATGACGTCACCGGCATCCGCATCGTCATCGTCATCACTGATGATGACATCAGTGATGATGACGATGACGATGTGGATGCCGGTGACGTCATCAGTGTCGATGACGTCATCGGGGGTCACGTGACATCGGCGGGGGTCACGTGACCTCGGGGGGTCACGTGACCTCGAGGAGGGGGTCACGTGACCTCAGGGGAGTCACGTGACCTCGGGGTGGTCACGTGCCTCCCCACGAAGTCACGTGACCCCGGTGGGGGGCTCGCGCGGTGCATTATGGGATATTTCCCATGATGCACCGCGCGGTTACGCCGACGGCGACGGCGACGGCGACGGCGACGCCGACGCCGCTCAAGCCGGAAACGGGCCCCTAAGAGCTGCGCTCTAAAACAAAGACCAGGAAGACAATGCCGAGCAGACTTAGCTTCTTTCCATCGCCTTCCATCGGATTTTAGAGCGCAGCTCTTAGGGGCCCGTTTCCGGCATGAGCGGCGTCGCCGTCGCCGTCGCCGTCGCCGTCGCCGTCGCCGTCGGCGTCGCCGTCGGCGTAACCGCGCGGTGCATCATGGGAAATGTCCCATAATGCACCGCGCGAGCCCCCCACCGGGGTCACATGACCTCGTGGGGGGGTCACGTGACCCCCCGAAGTCACGTGACTCCACTGAGGTCACGTGACCCCCTCCTCGAGGTCACGTGACCACCTCCTCGAGGTCACGTGACCCCCGCCGATGTCGCGTGACCCCCGATGACGTCATCGTCACTGATGACGTCACCGGCATCCACATCGTCATCGTCATCATCACTGATGACGTCACCGGCATCCACATCGTCATCGTCATCATCACTGATGACGTCACCGGCATCCACATCGTCATCGTCATCATCACTGATGACGTCACCGGCATCCGCATCGTCATCGTCATCATCACTGATGACGTCACCGGAATCCACATCGTCATCGTCATCATCACTGATGACGTCACCGGCATCGTCATCGTCATCATCACTGATGACGTCACCGGCATCCGCATCGTCATCGTCATCATCACTGATGACGTCGCCGGCATCCACATCGTCATTGTCATCATCGCGGATGACGTCACCGGCATCCACATCGTCATCGTCATCATCACGGATGACGTCACCGGCATCCACATCGTCATCGTCATCACTGATGACGTCACCGGCATCCACATCGTCATCGTCATCATCACTGATGACGTCACCGGCATCCGCATCGCCATCATCACTGATGACGTTACCGACATCCGCATTGTCATCGTCATCATCACTGATGACGTCATCAGTGACGTCACTGATGTCGTCACCGGCATCCGCATCGTCATCGTCATCATCACTGGTGAAGTCATCAGTGACGTCACTAATGACGTCATCGGTACCCGCATCGTCATCGTCACTGATGACGTCATCAGTGACGTCAGTGATGACATCATCGGCATTGGGGGTCACGTGACCCCCAAGGTCACGTGACCCCCCCCCCCCTGGTTAGTTTAACCCCCCCCCCCCAGTGCCCTTCCCTCCTCCTCCTCAAGAGCTGCGCTCTAATTCGGAGTTACAGGGAGTTGTAAGCGGCTTTCATTTTTTTCTTCTGAGAAACTTCTTCGTGTTTAATTGTGTTTGACTTTTACACCACTTGAAAGGCTCGTTTCCATTGGGAGCTTCCGTAGATCGGTTCCTTATCTCCGCATCGCCTAGCGGAGGTAGATGCTGCTACTGAGCATGCGCACCGCTGGCTTTGTCTGCAGAATTCCAGGGATCATTTCCGGTCGTTGTAAGCTAGCGGGATGGCGGTTGTGGTTGCAGCTTTCGCTGCCTTGTCAGCTTACAGGTGAACCTTGTACCTGCAATCTTTCTCACAAGTAAAATATTGTATTTTTACAAGGACTACCATAATGCGGGTGTATTAGAAATGGAAAGTAGTGTTGCAGAACATTTTTGAAAACATCAAAATTTTTTATATTGTTTTTCTTGATAAGCGTACTGGAGAAGTAACGTGAAAGTGATTTGAAACGTAACGAGTAAAGTAATTTGTTACTTTTCTGCGAAAGTAATTTGTAACGGGAATTCATTACATTTGGGACTCGGTAATTTGTAATTGTAATCCATTACATTTTTGGAGTAACGAGCACACGTATGGCACCTTCGATGCCTTTGCCGGAAATCGCTACATTTTTGTCTAACTTATTTTAGTAAACATTTCTTGAGACAAAGTCATTTGCTGATCAGTGTGAGCGAATGTCTTGTCCTGAAGGTAAGTTGTCCCGTAGGTGGAATATGACCGGTACCTGCCCGTCCTGGTACTGGGTGCGCTGTCCCTCCTGGCATCTGTACTGCTCTTCTTCGTTCCGGACACCGTCCATGAACCGTTGCCACAGACAATAGAAGACGGCGAGAACTTCGCCAAGAACCAAGGACTGTGTTTCTGTCCCATCCTGGTCGAGCGGATAAGTCCGGATGAACCGTGAGTCAGACCTTTCTGTAGCGGCTATGATCCATGTCCGCGACAAATGCTTAAGAGGCCCATGAAATTACCTTTTTACATTTGCCAAATAACTTTTACGTTGAACTTTTAATGTTCACTGAACGCCGAACAAGCATCCGTTTTTGTTTCGGTTTATTAATTTCTACACGAAAAATTAACGAAATATCGAGTTTCTCTTCGTCTCCAACTCACCGCAAAACAATTCGCGGAATAATTTCGACGGTCGTGACGTACTCTGGCACTGAAACCGGAAGTTCTCTCGACAATAGGAGAAGGAGAGCGTTAGCGGCGAGCGGCGATGCGCCGGTAAATTTTACCACAGGGTTTTACTGCGATGGCACCGATGCCACCGACATAATTTCTGAATCGGCGCCTCTCATCACCGCGATAGCCATGGACACATCGCAGCTGTGCGAAACTCAACTAGATATGTTCCGCTGCAGCGACAACATGGGACTGGTCCCATACTCCGGTACGCCTGTTGGAAAGTGCGGCGAGTCTTCCGGTAAAGACTCCTGTTCCTCGTGAGAATCAGACTACAAGCAGTGGCGACTGCACAAACTGTAATTCAGGCACTTGCAACGAGCGCGTTAGCTACGACTGCGCCCGTTCTGACCGGAGCGACCAAAACAACCGCTCTGCGTCGCGCGCACACACTCCTGCAACCACTGCAACAAGCCTAGCAGGTCGTCAGCAGTTTCCCCGCCGTCGCCTGCGTCAGCTGTTTCCGCTGTGCCTTTTGAAAGGAGTGGACAGGCTGCCACTCACTGGCATAGCAGAAAATGGACAGAGTTGTCTATGGTCTCAAGCTTTAATAATTTTTATTGTGTCAGGATTGGTCCGCAAAGCAGGGTGGATGAAAAAAAGAAAAAGATGCAGTACGCCGTCTTGGACGATCACGGCTTTAACACACAACTTTACCGATGGTGCAAATCTTGCCCTACGGCTTTTCTACGATTGTGAAAGACGATGCAATCTTAGCAGCGATATAACAACGTAGAACTATGATTTCGTAATCACATAGACGTTGCGGGAGTTCAGAAATGCAAACACTAATCACTTTTCTCGGGTGACGAAAACGCGTCAAAATTTGCATCTTTCATGCACGCCTTTAAATACAGTACGCACCACTAATACCTTGAACTTGAGCATACGCATGGAACGCACAAAATAAGCAATCTGAGCGGTGTTCGAGGACACAAATGCTAAGAAAGCACCACTGTAATCGAAGCAAACAAACACGACGGCACGAGCGTTTCTGTTGTCTTCAGGGTTCCACCACAACATCGCCGCACGAGTAGATGGATCTTCCCTTCTAGGAAGTGCTGTGTTATCATCACGACACGAGACGAGAATTGAGTCAAGGATAGCGTTTTACGCGGAACGACGAGCTTCCACCACGCCGACCACGTCGGCGGTCACCACCGACGCCAAGCTTTTCAGCAGATAACAGAAACCGCGAGCCCCCCCCCCCCCCCCCCCCCCCCCCCCCCCCCCTTTTCCCCCTTGCTTCGTTTACCACACGATAGATGGCGCATAGCTCCGAGTATTCTTAAAGCCCCTCGATATGTTTGCGCTCGTCTTGCAAGTAGCGTCAAATGCGCGAGTGCACGAGGCCCATGTCTCGAGCGGCCCTTGGAAGCAAATGGCGGCGCAGCACTGAAATGAGCGGGCCTTGGAAGCGAATGGCGGCGGAGCACCCGCTCATGGCACGTGTCTCGAGCGCTTCCACAACAATGGTTGGCGGTACTTGTAAAAAACGCTTTTATCAAGGGGCTTTAAGTATTCTAAAATTCGTCAATTTCCGTCACATCGCAAATTATGCTACAAAATCTGGATCAGAATATTCTTTAACAATACTTTGAAGAAACATTCGCCGGCTATTTATTGTTTATGATCGATGTGCTGGTGAGGTATAGCTCTAATCCAATAAATAGGCAACGTGGATTTGGCTGACGTGCTTTGGCACCGCGGATGCATAGTAGTGAAAAGGAAGAGAGCTTTCGCAGGAAAGAAGACATAAAAGAGACCGCTCTTCTTTTAAAAGTTTTATGGCGAAATCATTTTATGGTTCTCTATTTGTGTGCTTTAGTTTTCTTTTCACACCTTTTATGACTGGCGGTGGATGAAATTCGATTTCAAAATCGTTTCATAGTCCCTTCAAAACTGGATAAAAATTGCAAATGTTTTCAGTAGAGCTACGAAGTCTGCTAAGACAGCATTCCACTCGTTCTGCCTAAAATCAAGCTCGCGGATTAGTTGTTTGCCGCCATATATTGAAGCCACCTGAGCTTGTCGAGATTAAGCTGCTGAAGACAGATCGTACACTACAGTGCGTAATGGCTAATATTCGCATTTATTTCAGTTGATATTTTGTTGTATTTAATAGACGCGTTAGGACCTTCCTTGACAAGCATCGGAATACTTTAATGCCTAAAAGGTGCTTCTTTTGTCAGCCTGTTGTAGGCATACGCTCGGAAGTGGCGTATAATGATATGAATAGAGAAAGTTACCCTCGAGCATTTACTTAAATAAACGTGAAACCATTGAAAGAATTAGTATCCAAGTCTCACAATAGCTCACCTTGTGAGCACCAAGTATTTGCAGAATCATAAGTACAAATTATTTTGAAAAGCTAGCAGACGCCTAAAAGGTAGCGACATTTAATGTTGTTTGACGGGAGTTTTGCAAAAATTTCATTGTCGCAAATTGCACGCAAAAAAAAATTAACTGTAGTGAGCGTAATTGTATGTCTGTTTCCTCGCAGCAAAGCGAATGGCAAGCAAGATGCAGAGGAAGACAAGCCTGGTCGCATTACGTCTCACCTTTAACAAAACCACAAAAAAAAGGACGAAATTATGAATATGCTGCGTGCCAAAGAAAGTATACCCCAAGGTGACAAGGACTTGGGTAACGGGATGGCCCATTGGGTCTTAACTGATGTGGGGACATCATCCATCTGCTAATCACCTAGCCTCGATCATCAATGACAGAAACATGAATCAACTCAATTAAGTGCACGTGCCTGCTGCTACATGGGCGTATACATTTCATTTATGGCGCCCGGAACCAAATATAACCCAGAAGACAAGGCCTGCGCGCGTCGTCATTATTAGTGAAGCCCCGAACCGCCCCAAGCGGAAATCGCCGCAAAGCTCATGGTGCCATAGTTTTGGTGTGGCAGGGTGCCGGCGTTGTGCTCGTTCTGAGACGGAGCAAGACGCGCATGGCGGCAGGCCTTGGCTTCCAGGTGGTGTTTCTTGAACGTGTGTCCGATTGGTGTGTTTTTATCTCGTCCTCCATTTGGCGGTCTTTCAAGTTCCGCCTGATACCGTCATACGAGTACCATGCTGTCGCCCTCCGCCATCCTCCATGGCAGTGGCACAAGACCGGGGGTGGACACGGCAGACGCGCCCGTTCTGCTGCAGGTCCCTATTCAACTCTACAGTCCACGGAAACTTGAGCAGCCACGAACTGGGACGGCACCCGACGAAAGCGACACTTGGCGTTCCCTCGCACACTGTTGCCAGGTCTTACTTGACAAAGAATGTCAACATTTCGAGAGCATAGCACACCGTCTACTGTGACGTAGTTAGTCTGCCTCTTCGAGACCAATTTCAATATATGTGGGTGGAACACGGAACGCCAAAGAAACCGGTCGAAGATGCATTCTATTGGGGAGGAGGACAGACCGTTACGCCCCAAGCGGTTAACTTGTCAACTACACGGATGGGGACAACAAATACAATGACGCCGCGCTCGGCCGACATAACCGAACGCGGCGTCAGCGTTCGACTGGAGTTCATGTTCTCCGGTGAGGGGGAGGAGGGGCTCTTTTGTTTCCACGACGGCCTGCATGAACAATGCAGCATGCACGATCCCAGCTTAGCAGAAAAGCCGAAGTGGGTCAAGCTCGCATTCTCAGAAGACAGATCCGGCACTTACCGCCGAATTCAGAAACCTCACTCGAACTACACTCAAACTGAAGGGCCCCTCCACTTCCTCGAGGAAGTGGAGGGGCCCTTCAGTTTGAGTGTAGTTTGAGTGAGGTTCCTGAATTCGGCGGTTAACGTCGCTTCGTCGATTGTTAGTATTTTTTACATTAAACTGTGCCCCGCGCTCTATTGTAGAAGATGACATGGCCATGCCTATAAGGCCTCTTGGCATGTGTACAGGCCTTGTGTTGAGTAAACACCGAGCGTGGGAAAAACAAACGGGTCAGAGCGCCCCCTATAGTTCGATCTCCTGCCCAATACAGGCACCGAAAGAAGGGGTGGTTTTCGAGCTATTTAAAGTGAATAAAGTAAAAACTGATGCTGTAGGGCCATACTAGGGATAGTATACTTTAATGCGAAGGAGTCAAATTCGCAGTGTGGATGTTTAGACACCAGGGGCTGTTAGTTTGCCTACGGTGGCGTCTAGTATCTGCAAAGTGCAGGAGCAATGCGGCCAAAGCAGTAAGACTGCTGACCTGTGAATTTTTAACAAGCATCCCACACTAGAGTCTACACGAACGCATGCCAGGACGATGCTTATCCAGATCTGAATGGGCAGGGAATCCGACAGCACGAACTTTAACTCATGCTTGATACTGTCACGAAAGGTAACAACCCTGTAAAAGCATTAAAACAAATGTCCGTTTATTTCTTCTAAAATGGTTGACTATGCAAGAGCGCAGGCGATATAACGATTGGAAACTGATCAAAGGAATAGAATGTCAAGGTGGTTGGGTACTATTGTCCTAGTCCAGGTTAGCGTGCCTCAATGCGCAGACGCTATTGTGCCACTATGGCTTGAGTCCACAGTTTTGAGAGCGTTCTTTTTTTGAAATTAGATTGGTGGTCATTTCGATTGCAAGAAACCGGTTCAATGTAAGCAAGCAGTTAAACCGACTTGTGCGTTTGTCTTAATTTGAAGGATGCTTGACCATCTCGTTTTTCTTTGTTGTGGTTAATTGTTTTGTTTATATGTTGTAGTCCGTGGTGTGCACGTTCAGCGGACGTACAATAAGAATGGGAACAATATAGATAAGGGAATTACACTGGTATGCTCTTTCACGGAAGGGGTCAAACAAATAAAGAAAGGAAAGTAACTGCAAAAGAAACAAACGTTATGTGGTAACTCTTCACGAACAAGTAAAATCAGGAGTTGCCAAGAAAGGGTGAGGGATACAAGGTTTACGCCAAAAAGTAAAATAAGGAGTTAAAAAACGACAGGTGAGTGATACAAGGCTGCACCAATAACCAGGAGGAGTTACCAATGAAAGGTGAGTGATATAAGTTACAGAAAACCTGAAGACGCTTTAGGCGCGTTGATTTTCGAAAACTGAAGCACATGCATGTCACGCCTCTCCTTTCCATCCACCACCATTTAATCTTCTGCACACTTTGGTTGTTAATTGAACCCGTACGCCAATCTGTCTCACCTATTTTATGTTTTTTTTTTTTTTTTATCGTGAACTTCTTGGTGCTCCCCACACGTTATCTGACCAAAAGCGTTCGATATACTTTTTTTGCGATCAAACTAGATTTCGGTTGTGAGGGTACTTCTTAACCTTAATCTGATAAATATCAGGACGGCCCCGGCGTCCGTCAAGATATAAGGCACCCAGGGTTACTAAAAATTATATGTGACGAAGAAGTGAAACCGATTTATTCCTAGAGGAACAGACAACCGTCATGGTACGAAAAGACAAGAACCTTCGCAGTTTAGCTCACACATTAAAGATGTCCAATATTGGCGTCATTGGTGACACGGGTGACATCTAGACAGCTGTACAGTGCTATCCAGACCTGACACGTTCTAGCATATCATCGGATGTCGATTCAACTACATAGGACATAGATTGTTTGTGCTGTTTCAGGTCGTTCAGTTGCTGTGGCATTGCTGGAGATAACGACCGCGCACTGTATATGGTACTATAAAGCACGAACAAACGAAAGGGACTAAACCGCTGCCTATTACACTTTATAGACGTTGACCTAGGATTACTACATGTTGTAAAATGCAGCAGAATAACAAATTGAGGGTTTTCGTGGTCGGGCAATAAAGTTTGCGACTCAAGGGACGTAAGAGTAGTTAGCCGATTCAAACTGGTATCTTGGTAAAGCAAATTGCCAGGTCGTTTTGAACGAAAAAAGATGCAATCTTTTTTTTTTTGAGCTTCTACTACGGGCTGATTTTAGTACACAAACTGAAGTTTTAAAGAGAACCCCTCAAAATCGGGTTATATTTTAAAAACGAGCAAAGTCGACATTATTACCACTTATTCGAAGGTTATCCTCCTCGTAAACCCTGCATGAACGTATCAAAAATAATTTCAGCATATCTCGTTTTTTCTAAATAATTTTAGAAAAACGGATTGTCGTTTTTTTATTATTATTAACTGAGTAAGATATTGTTGTTCTTGACTTTATTCGGGCCAGGTACAACGCAAAACGTCCAATACATAACACAGTGTCGCCATCTGGTGATCAACAGCGGATCCTCTCGGGAATGGCGCTCATGATACTACTTTTGAATTGCGATGAAGAGTGAAGTTATAAGATCAACAGATTTAACATGCTTAACTAACAGTTTAATAATTATTTATGAGAAATAGGCATTATTTGTAATCACGGCATACTATATGTCGTGCCAACATGGCAACATAGTTTGTGTATGTTTAATTTGTTCGATGCAGCTGAGTGGAGTGACGATACGTACCATTTTGGTCAGAAAAATGAACTCTTATTTATCCTCAAAAAATTTTCTTATGTCCACCAAATATTATTTTTGCCTTTTGACGAGTATATGATAGGTCTAAATTTCAATAATTCTACCCCTATGATGGCTGAGATAGACGCATGGGAACAGGCCAATGCTACCATGAATTTCTTTTTCGCATGACGTAAGAGTTAACTCCTGTTAAGCGAATTCAAAGATATAGTTTGATCAGAGTCCGTCAGCATAGTTGCAAAAGTTATTCTGGTGGTTCACCACATGGTGCCTTGACTAGGTCAGACACCCGGTCAAGTTGCAACATTTTTTGATTCCCGTGTTGAAACTACCAGAATGAAGGTATTATTGACGGAGTAGTTTGTTAGATATGCGTCTTTAAAAACTCCGTAAAACAACGAGCAACAGATGGCGCAAACAGCTGGCAAACAAACAACCTTCAGCTGTCGGTTGCAAGCTTAGAAAAAACTATTGAAACGTTCGCTCCGCAAGTGATTACTGTTGTGCGGATACTGTTTTAAATAATACAGTGGTGCGTCGGTCTCTAGATTAAACACTGGGAAAAGAGCCGGTATGTTGCGAATTTCCTTAGCACTGTGAAGTCTGTGAATGACGCATTGCAATTTGATTCAAACTCCTATTCGACATTGCGTTTGCCTGTGACCTTTCTCAAGCAGTTAATGCACCCACACGCGTCCAGGGTGATTCATCGTCCATTTTAGATCTTGTCCTTTATAGTAGGTCTCTGTCTGAGGTACAGGTATCAGTGGAGGATGGGTTGTCCGACCATAAGCTTGTTTCTCTCTCCTGCCTCATGGGCAGCTCGGATGATTTTGTGGCCCAGAAGCGCAAAACTATTAAAGACTGTTCTAGGGCGAATGACGAATCTGTTCTAGATTACCTTGAGTTATCCTTAGATACATTTTCTGGGAACGACGTTAATTATTTATGGAATAAATTTAAATCAATCTGTCATTTTTGTCTTCGAAACTTTATTCCTAATAAAAGTAAATATGTGCGCCGCAAAAAACCCTGGATGACACGCGAAATAATTCATCTAGTACGGAAAGTAAGAAGAAACCGTAGAAGTCGAGTTCACAGTTCCTCCCTCCCCTGCCTAAAGCGAGCACTAGCAGCTAAAATTCGCACAAGTAAACAGTTCTATCATTCCAATACACTCGCACGATTCCTTAAGACAGATCCAGCGAAGTTCTGGCGACACCTCAGCTCAAATCAACAAAAAACTGTCGATTATGTCAAAATTGGGGAAATGTTGATTCACGACAAACAACAAATAGCTACGGAGTTTAATCTTTTCTTTCAGTCAGTGTTCTCGAAGTCTTACACTAGACATTCCTCCTTTAACGAAGAAACTGAAATAAGCTCAGAGTTCATCACATTTGAAGGTATCTTTTCTATGCTACTTAACCTCAAACCTAAATCGTCAAATGGTCCTGATGATATACCAAATGCATTTCTTCGTCGTTACGCTGAGTGGATTTCTAGATTCCTTGTTGTTATCTTCCAGATGTCATTTTCATGTGGCGTTGTTCCGTCAGATTGGCGAATTGCTCGGGTTGTACCCGTTTTTAAAAAAGGAGACCGTACAATGTTAACAAATTATCGCCCAATTTCACTCACCAGCTCTTCGTGTAAACTACTAGAGCATATAATTTCTAATTACATCAATGATTTCCTCGATAAACATGAAATAATCTCACCTTTTCAGCATGGGTTCCGAAAGGGACTTTCTACTACTACTCAGCTCATTTCAACTATTCATTCTTTTGCTTCTATAGTAGATAGGCCTGGTCAAGTCGACGTCATCTTCCTTGATTTTAGCAAAGCCTTCGACAGAGTTCCTCATTCCGGTCTTATATACAAACTTAATGAGATTGGCCTTCCCAGCACAGTTGTTCAATGGATTTCATCTTATTTTCAAATGCGAAAACAATTCGTCGATGTAGTCGGTCACCATACTGATCCTCTTCCTGTAATTTCGGGTGTTCCGCAAGGGAGTGTCCTTGGCCCTCTTCTTTTTTCAATTTTTATTAATAACCTCACTTTTTGTATAGATAAAAGCGTGAGTATTCGTTTATTTGCGGACGACTGTCTATTGTTCAAGGATATTAACTCTACTAGGGACTAAGTTGTTCTGAACGAAAGCCTTAATGCAGTATCTAGCTGGTGCGATCGTTGGGAGATGAAGCTTAACCAAGAAAAGTCCTTGTACATGCGCATCACTAACAAAAAGTCCTCTCATCAGTATGAATACTTTATTGGTGATAACTACATCTCTCGGACGATGCGCTTTAAATATCTTGGTATAACGATTTCTAGCAACTTATCTTGGTCCTCACACATTGAACACGTTTGTGCAGCTGCCCGTCGAAAACTAGGTATGATAAGGCACAAGCTTAAGCACGTGCCTTCTCATGTGAAACTTTTAGCCTATAACACATTGATAAGAACAAAAAAGAATACGCCTGTACAGTCTGGGATCCATTCACAAAAAAAGATATCAAGATATTGGAAGATGTTCAAAAGCAAGCAGCTCGTTTTATATTTAGTCGCTACCACCCGCATGACTCACCTGCTGCCTTAATTCAAAGTAACAACATCATCTCTCTTGAATCACGAAGGAAGCTAGCTAGACTAAAATTTCTTTATCAACTCTGGTTTAAAAAACGCCGGCTTGAATCGTCGTCCTTTCTTCACCCATCCTCGACTAGGCGCACGAGGCATGACCATGCGCATAAAATAACTCCAGTATTCGCTCGAACAAATGCATTTAAATACTCCTTCTTTCCCAGAACCATAACAGAATGGAACAACCTACCTCATCACATATTTATATCTGACAATGTTTTGGAGTCGATTGAGTGTTTGTTTGATGTGTAACTCTTTGCATTGTGTTTTATTTTCCTGTTCCCCACTACCGCCACCCCTCCCAACTTTGTTGTGAGCTATTACATGTGCTTTATTACAATTTTTGCATAATTTTCCCCTGTTCCCCTCTTTCATTTTACGGATTACCTGGTGTTGCGTTTTTTTTTTTTTTACTCCACTTTTGTAATTCCAATCCTGCTTGGGCCGCAATTGGCCTGCAGTATTCCTAAATAAATAAAATAAATAAATAAATAAACCCTATTAACAGTGTTCCAGGCTCGAAGTGTATGCCAAAAGCAGGGTCTAATTTATATTCAACAATTCGGTAATATAAATGAAAACGTTCTGCGACAATGTATAGTCAAAGGTACCGCAACCCGTGCGCTTGCGCAGCTTGAGCGGCGATCAAAGCTGTGCATTCGCACTCTTTTCTCCTGAGAAATGCCACGGAAATTTGTCATTGAGTTTTATTCCTATCAGCAAATAAGTACTTATATAAAAAAAGCAAGAAAAAAGAATACTTCGGTGCTCAAGGAGGTCAGTCATATTTTTTCTAGGTGCATGCCTTGCATTCAGCTCGTTCATATAGTCAGAGCATAACGCAAGCTCCACACACTCTCCTGATTCGTGTGATAGTTTCCTAATTGGGTGACAATTAATGTTCAACTTGTCCTACTGCTTTATGAACGGGGCAAGCACGTGTGAGTAGAACACCCATTTATGTAGAATACGGCATGAGTGAAAAGTGATACCGAACCTACAGACGCCGATAGGGTGCGAACGGAGAGGAGGTTCTTCAGTTTGCACGCCTGCGGCATATTGTGTGCTTCGGGCGTGCACGCACAGTGAAAGCACGACGGAGAGAAAAGGTGGTTGCGCTTTGTATAAAAGGAAAGCGGCCTGTGTGAGCTTTGATTTTCCGCAGTTCGCGTGGGCAGTAGGGCAAGCGCACTCAACGGCTTCAAATCATCCGCTCAATGTAACTTGAAAATGATTGGATATTTGGGAAAGCGCTCAAATATGGAAAACCTCCATTCTATTGGACTTTCGATCTAAATGGTGAGTTATCCATACTATACTTATTCGCGACCTTCAAATATCTACCCACCTCGAGTATAACTAATATTGGAGAGATGTGTACAATCAGGATAATTGGTACGTGTGTTCCAAGCGATGAACCAAGTATCCATTGGGTTACTCTATTCGCAATGTGCAAACCCATCCGACACCTTCTTTTCATAGTCAACGTCTCAGGACCTTTTATTTTTTTTTTCCTCTGGCATCTGAAAATCATCGTAACAGTATCGGAAACCATATAGGTCTGACCCACTCAGATAAGTCCCTCGACTTCGAGAGGTAGGTCTCGACCTCAAAATGACACAACTACCAAGCCGCTTCTTGAGTTATTGTAATACTCCCGGATGGTATCTCCGGGTCGACAGAGAAATACAAACTGCAACGTCTAAGAGTGACCTTTATTACTGACGTTTGTTTCTAATCAACTATGCAATCTTAAATTAAGAAGTTTTTTTTAGTACGTTCCCGTATCACGGTACATCGTAAAAGCAAATTTTGCAAATACGAAGCTTGTTAATACGAGCACGGGCTGACTCTAGCACTATAGGTGCCATGTGTAGGTGCAGTAAAAAACTATAGTCACTTATAGAATAAGAACGGCATGGAGGTTTCTGACTTGTCCCGCCTCCGGCGAGTTTTCGACCACGAATGACACTTAAGCGTCTTTTGAGTTTCGAGCATGCATGCGGAGTCAAAGCATGGCGGAGGGCAAGGAGCACGTGTTGGAGGCCGGGCTTCTAAAAGAGACGCCTTGCCGTTCTCGTCCTTTCAGCCACTATAACTATAGTGGGCTCTAACTACGTGCTGTAGTTTCGAACAAGTTGGTTACCCTGAACAATTAGGCAGCAAGCACTGTGTAGCGCTGCACTTTGTGAACTTTTGGTGGCTCTACATAGTAAGTGTCTTCTTGTGATGAGTTGACTGCGGTTAGGGTGATAAGGAATAAGTAATCTAAGGTGTGGGGACGCCGAGCATCTGGTAGATCGATCGGTAGACCTTGCAACCTTCTTCGTGGAACGCAGAACCGACGCTGGTGTTGCGAGCGTTGAGGATCACGTGCATGGGCTGTTCTTTCGTGAACACCGGGTACTCCATGCCGTCCGGCAGTTCGGGCTTCCTGCGGACGTCGAAACATCGTAATGTAAATATGTCACCTTGTGACAAATCGCAGTGACTGACTCAAAATCACAGTTTCGCTCCGCACTTGTAAAGAGTTACAAAAAAAAAAAGTAGCAATGGTTGACTAAATGCGACGAATTTCCACTTAAACAAGGATCATCTTCGGCAGAGCGTTGTTGAGTCGAAGGATCAGTTTGGCTTGGCAGTGACGCGATTTTATACTCAAAACCACCTCCGTTTTTTAAAAGGCTGAGTATGATAGCCGTCGAGTCAGGTGATGCTGGTACAAAAATATTTAGTACAAGATTGGAGAGTCCACCTTCTAATTGCTTAGTGACGCAAAAAAAAAAAAAAAAAATCACACGAAGATAGTATGTGTCCTCAATATAGCCATCTTTTAAAATCAGATGTTAATTAAGTATATTGTTTCGTAGACTATTTCGTAGACGTCCAAGAGATTGTTCCTATTTTACCTCCTTTACATTATTAAGTTTCCATATTTTCCACGCACCATATCAGATTGCAACATCCTCCCTTACAATATATTCACAGCCTCTAATTTTTATAAAGCACTCGATGATCATCCTTTTTAGGTATTGCCATAGTGCTGTTGTGTTGTAAATCTCTTTGAACATATATTGTACAAACGTTTTCTGCCGTTGATTGTTAATTGTGAAAATGTCAATTACTAATAATTATGATAGCCATGTGTAATGATGGTTTGAATGTCTACTGTACCCCACACACGCATGGGCATTTCAAAAGGCCTGCAGTATGTTATAAATAAATAATTAAATAAATAAATAAATAAATAAATAAATAAATAAATAAATAAATAAATAAATAAATAAATGAGAAAAGCTATATGAGGTAAGTTTCAAACATTCTGTTGAAAAAGACTGGGCGTCAGCCCATCATCAATTACTGCCACACCTTATACTTCCCAAGAGTTATATATATAAATTATTATTCCAGCCACCGTTCGTTGTCACGTCAATGTTTCAATATTGCCACAATAAAATAGTTCAGTATAGTATATACTCACCCGTTGCTGACGTATGAGCTGACAATCTTCATTAGATGCATGCTTTGTGCCCGATCTTCTTCCGTGTACCTCTCTGGAAAGCGAAAGGGCATTCCGAACACGAACTGGAGTTCCTCAAAATGCGTTGCCCCAAACCAGGCAGGCCAGGTTTTCGAAGGGTAGTCGATAACGTAAAAGTACACGGGGCGGTTCAACTTGGCGAAGGCTTCAGCGAAGAATTTGGTTGGGCAATTGATGACGAAATCACCGATAGAATCCACAACCGACCGCCAGACGCCGGTCCAATCCGAGCCACTTCGAACTTTCTGCTGGAAGGCGCCGTTGACCATCATTTGGGTCGTGGTAGGCAGAAAGTTGAGGTAGTGTTTTCCCACAAACTGGGACGCTTGCGTCCTGGTAAACTTGGGAGCATTTTGGGACCCTAGAAGCACGGGATCTTTGAAGTAGGCGAAGACGCTTCCTTCTTCTGTCATGAGACCTGTCATCAAGCTCTCCAGCGGTATTATCAGTCCTTTGTTGATGGCCGTCAACTCCGGGATGGGAAGGAAGTCATCTCCGTGGGCGGGCGAGAAGGGCACGAGCTGATCCATGAACTCTGTATCCTCCGCATGCATAAGGTCTTCGACGGAAACGAACCGGAGACAGTTTACAACTTCAGCCGGATGGCTTTTTGACGATGGGTAGGAACGAGTCAGACAGCCTACCGCTTTCGCCACCCTGTCCACGAAAGCAGGTCCCACTTTGTTCTGCGGCGGCTGTAGCCAGTGATTGCTTCCGCTCGCCATTATGGCACGATGAATCAGTCCCGTGTTTCTTGGCGACAGGAGCAGCGAACTGATGCCTATGGACCCCGCACTTTCACCGTAAACGGTGACTCTGCCGGGGTCGCCTCCGAAACGGGCGATGTTGTCTTGAATCCAACGGAGACACAGATGTTGGTCCCACAGCAGGTAGTTCCCCGTTGACGTTCCTGGACCGGTATAAAGGAAACCTAAAAATCCTAACCTGAAGTTCACCGTGACGACCACGATGTTGCCAACAGCGGCTAGCTTCTTGGAGTTGTAAAGTGGTGAGGATGCTGTTCCTGTTCTAAATCCCCCTCCATGGAACCACACAAGAACACCGAGGTCCACGGTTCTTTCCATCGGAGTCCAGATGTTGAGGTAGAGACAATCCTCCCGGATCTTCTCTCTTTCCACGAGCCACGGTGCTGGAGGCATAGAACCGTTGGCCTGAGCGCAGGGACTCGCAAACTCAAGGGCATCTAGGGTTGTTGGGTACCAAGGTTTGGATGGCACAGGCTTGCGGAAACGGAGCTCTCCCACTGGCGGTTCTGCGTAGGGAATTCCAAGAAACTGGTCTATCATAACTCCGTCCACGTCTTCGGTGAACCCTCTGACATGTCCACTTGAGGTTTCAACCGTGACATACCCAGTGCCGGAATTCAGTCTGGCAAGAGAGCACGCGGGTGCTAAAAATGCAGCCAAGAAAACGGATGGGATCGACAGTGCCATTTCTTCTGCTACTCTGACCGCCGAAAGAATTCTTGAAACGTTTATATGAGCGAAGAAGACAGGAAACCATTAATTATTTTAAGACCGCTGATTGCTTTGTAGCGTTACAGGAATGGAGATGAATGAGTGCAATAAATTCTCTTTAGGCCGATTGTCGTTGGTTGCCGTTCATTGCGCACAGTCATGCCTCAGAGAAGCTGGTAGCAATTTTCGTTGTTCTCATTTTATCTTAAATGCTCATTGTAAACGTAGGTAGGTTTCTGAAAAAATACGCTGAAAGGATTCCATAGGCTAATCGCTCCTCAAAATCAAACGGCCTCGAATTGAAAATGTCACAGCAATTACAGCTTTGAGCAAAGAAGATAGCGAAGCCCTTTTAAAGCGCAGTTCTTAGGCGCCCTTTTCCTGGATGAGCGGCGTCGGCGTTGCCGTCGGCGTCGGCATGACAGCGCTAAATTTAGCGTGAAAATTGACGTCACGTAACCTTAACACCAATTATATTCTCCGCTACTTGGCCTCAACACCAATTCAATTCAAGCGGGGAAATTCAGTTTCTCCTCTAGATTTAGCGGGGAATCGAATTGGTGTTGAGGTCACGTGACGTCAATTTTCCCGCTAAATCTAGCGGAAGAACTGAATTTGTTCTTAGTTGACGTGACACCAAGTCATGTGACGTCATTTTCCCCGCAAGATTTAGAGGGAAAACCGAATCGGAGGAGAAGGAGTAGAAGACGAGGAGGGGAGGAGGAGAGGGTGCGGAGAGAAGGAGGGGCATATCCTCCCCTTTGTCCCTCCTCTCCTCCTCTTCAAGAGCTACGCTCGATTTTCGCATTACAGAGATTTGTAAGTCTTTCACTTTTTTACTTTTGACACTGCAGGAGGAAAAGATATACTGGAATAAAGATAACGTATAGGCGTCTCGAAACTATACTGCAGTCTTGATAGTTCTACGTGGGTAGCCAAGACAAATTTCACAACAGTCGAACGCAGAATGTGCTTTGAAATATACCCCGGTAACAAGCTATTCAGAAAAAAAAAAAAAAATAGAGCGTAGCTTTTAACCGTTTGTTTCTGGCTTGAGCGGCGTCGCCGTCGACGTCGGCGTAACAGCGCGTTGCATTATCGGACGTCTCCCATAACGATGTCATACGTGACGTCACGTGTGACGTCACTGGCGTAAAAATTTCCCGCTAAATTTAGCGGGAAACGTTTCCCGCTAGATTTGGTGGGGAAATTTGCCCGCTAGATTTGGCGGAAAATTATTCCGCTAAATTTTGCGAAGAAATTTTCCCGCAAAATTTAGCGGAAAATTTTTCTCGCAAAATTTAGCGGAACAATTTCTCACCAAATTTAGCGGGAAGTTTTCTCTAAAATTAGCGGAAAAATTTCTTGACAAACTTAGCGGGAAAATTTTACCCTTGTGACGTCACACGTGACCCTCCCCTCCTTTCCCTCCCCTCTTCCTCCTCAAGAGCTGCGCTCTATTTCGGCATTACAGAGAATTGTAAATGTCCTTCATTTTTCATTACCAATCTTAAAAAAAAAGTTCTGCTCTTCTTTTTTTAAAAATTTGTTCTTCCTCTGTCCTTCTATTAAAGCGCAATCATGTTTTCTGTACAATACCAACTCGTTCAACAATCAGCACTTTTCATTATATGGCAACACTGATGCCCATGAGTTAACAAGAGATCCTCTTCCATATGCGAGAAGCTAACTCCTGCATGCACTTAAAAAAATTTGGAGCATCTGCTTCCCCGAAAATCACGTATTTATTTATTTATTTATCTATTTATTGTACATACCCTCATGCGCCGAAGCACTGTAGAGGAGAGCGGTAAAGCAAACAAAAACAAAAATAAAATGACAAAACAAAAAAGATGCTGCAAGAAATTCAAACATCAAAAATACACTCCGAGTGGCAAAAGCTGAAAGCAACATCTGTTACAAACAAAATAAACAAAATAAAATGTCTCATGTCGGCTCATCAAACCGAAATGTAAACAAAGATTAGCGAAAAAGAAAATAATCAGGAATAGTTGCGATATCTGGTGGAAGGTGGCTCCAGTCATTTGATGTATGCGGGATAAATTAATAAAAACAACTGTTCGTTTGGCAACGTGTTAATCCAACTTTATTGTGATGGTCCAGACGGGAAGAGCAATAGTTAGGCAATGTAAAAAAAAATGGTATCGCAGCGACCGATGATGATACACTTTATGAAACAGGCAAAGTCGAAAAAACTTTTTACACAATGACAAAGGGGGTAACAACAAACTGAACTTCATTGATGATATGCTGGCTGTTCGATCACAATTAGACAGAATGAAACGAACGGCGTTATTTTCAACTAGTTCGAGAGCTTTATGTAGAAAGGCGTGGTTAGGATCCCAAATAGAGGCTGCGTATTTTAATTTTGACCTTACAAGAGTGTTATAAAGAAGAAGTTTTAAGTTAATTGGGGCCGTTCTGAAGTTCCGTCGTAGGTATCCTAACATGCGGTAAGCGTTGGCGATAATTATATCTATATGAGGTTTCCAGGTTAAAGTCGATGATACAGTAACACCCAGATAACGATATGAGTTTACAGATTCAAGTTGAATGTCGGTTAGTGTATATGCTGAAGGGCGCGCGCCTTGCCGGGAAACCAGCATTGGTTTGCATCTGTTAGGGTTTAGTTCCATACGCCATTTTTTTTTTGCACCAAAGAGTAATATTATTTAAATCAGATTGCAAAAGGCATTCATCGTCATCATCATGAACTTCCCGATAAATTACACAGCCATCCGCGTATCAATGCATAGAGGAAGAAACACAACTTGGTAAATCATTAATGAATATTAGAAAAATAAGCTGGCCTAAAACCGAACTTTGGTGTAAGCTCGATACCACATCAGTCAGGGATGAATTAATTCCATTTAGAGTTCCATATTTTGAGCAATTGGTAAGAAAGCATCCCAGCCAGGTTGACAAATTAGGGTCTAGGTTTAATGAAGAAATGTTAAGCATTAGTAACTTATGATTAATCTTGTCGTATGCTTTAGAAAAATCGAGAAAAATAAGTCAGCCTGGTGGTTTTTGTCCAGTATAGCGTGCAAAGAATGGGTGAAATGAAGCAGCTGCGTTTCACAAAAAAAAAAATGGGCGACAGAAATCATGTTGAGCAGGAGCGAAAAATGAATTTGATTCAAGGTAATTAAAAATATGAGAGTACAGTGTGTGCTCCATGATTTTACAGGAAATACTTGTTAGTGAAATGGGTCGATAATTTAATGGAGAATGCTTGCTACCGGACTGATGCAGTGGAACCACCTTCGCAGTTTTCCAAGGATGAGTACATTTTAGTTTGTCTTAGAAATTTTGAGGTAATATCTTAGCGTCCACATGACGATGCTACTTTCAAAAATTCAATTAACTTTACAATTCCAGTAGGCTCCATGGCAATGGGAAACTTTGGGCTAAACTCACAACGTGGAACTTCATAAAATACATTTCCATCACCTACTGAAAAAACTATATGAAAAAATAAAAATAATAAACACTGATGAATATTCTGCCGGAGGGATTAACGCACCAGACCATCGCTAAGAGAAATTAAGCCGTCTTCATTCATATTAACAGTCTTCCGGAACTTGTTGGGGTGATTTACGACACATTCGGTAAACTGGTCTTAAGGAGATTTTCTTTGACGTCAGATACAGCTTGGGAATATTCGGCCTCAGCCGCAAAGTATGCTTCCCACCGACCAGTCGTGTTACATAATTTAGCTGAACGAAAAAGTCGCGGTTTTTTATTGGAAATACGTTTTAGGGTATCAATATACCAAGGTGCTTTAGCATCAGATTGAATAAACCCGACGGGCACATGCGCATCAATCAGTTCGTTCACTTAAAAAAAAAAAATCCAACTTTCCTGCACGCTTCGTTGATAAAATCGTGGCAGATATATGTCCAGGTAGCTGCACTGTTTTTGGTTAATAAGATCAAAATTGGCTTTATTGAAGTCAGAAATAAGCTTCACTTTTTCAATATTGATTGGGGGAGAACCTGAGATCAAAATTTAACAATGAGTGATCGCTTAAGCTTGAAAGATACGTAAGGGAAGATGGAAGTTCAGGGTGTGCCGACAAAATTAAATCAAGTATGTTCGCTGTATCATTGGCATACCTTGTTGGTTTGGTTACCAGCTGTGTCAAATGAAAACACTCACACAGATGCAAAAATTGCTGACTCTGAGCTGAAACAGGTTGAAAAGGAGGTGGGCCAGACCACATAATATCACGGAAATTAAAATATCCTAATAAAAATATGAGGACTAGGATACTGAAAAATAACAAAATTCATAACGGCATGTAAATCATCAATAAATGTCGCGGCGCTGTTTGGGGGGCGGTAGCAGACACCCAGTAAAATTCTTGCGTTGTTTAAAGTGATACAATCCCACACCATTTCTAGATCGGAAGCAACATCTACGCAAAAGGCAGGTATGCTCTGTGATACGGCTATGAGTGTGCCACCCCCGTGTCTCCCGTCGCTGTCAAAGCGATATACATTATATGTTTTATCGCCTTGGAAATTTCAGAGCTGCAGACATGTTTACTGGGCCATGTTTCCGCAATAAAAATTAGGCCTGCGTTCGTTGAGCTTTCAACAGAGTGAAGCTGATCTGGTTTTTCATAACACTTCTTATGTTAGTAAACGTAACTGAAACATATGGCAAAAAAAGTAACATGTTCATCAATTGGGGAATGGAATCGGAACAATCTAACGATCTACGAGCTAGGCGAATGAAGATGCTGAAAATATGTTTAGACCTACAAAAAACAAGCCTGTACTCTGGCACTGAGCATGCAAGTGTTGGCGGCAGTGTTGTGCCCGTTACCGAAAATAAGTAACGAAATAGCGTTATTCGTTAGCTTGAAAAAAGTTAACGCGTTACAGAGCTCCGTTACCATTTTGCAAATGTAACGAAATAGCGGTGCCGTGACTTGCCATGACAAAGGGACGTTACTTTTACGTTAGTTTGTCTTTACTTTGTGTCTCAATGTTAGTATATGACAGCTGTTTATAATAAACCGCATCCATAAACTTTGGCAGCAGGTTATTTATTTGTACTCTACAGAGCCGGAGCATTACAGCAGAGGAGTGAAGTACAGATCACATTTATACGTTGGAAACTCACACAAACAGCACAAGCAGGCAGGGATTCTGAAAGAATGTGACGTCTTTCTGGTCACGGTCGCGGTTCAAGGCTGCGATAACCTTGTCATTTGTTAACTGGGCCAGTTTGTTTGTCTGGCCTCGGCAGGATGTGTAATGAAATCCTCGAACACGTGACGCTTCGCGAGCGGAATTCGGAGAATGAAACCTTGCCCATAGCACCTGCCTGGGAAGAAGAAACCGCTCTGAAAAGAACGACCGGATATACGCCACGTAACGGACGCAAGATAGGCCTCTTAATGCAATCAAAGTTAATCCGCTAAAATAAACGTTATTTTATTCCTTCACAAACCACCGTCGCATTTCCAATAACTACATGTCAGCACCCGGCCACCGCTGAAACACTTGTTTTGGTTTAAAGCGTGGGAAAGTCAACGCTTCCAAACTTAGAGTCTGTCCTTCCTGTTGTTGACAGACCGAGAATTTATTTGTTGTGAAGACAAGGATGTGACCAGCTGGAGTAGCTAGGGACGCTGAGCGAAAATCCCTCGAGCGGCGGCAACTGTTGCCTTCTGAACGGATGACTCTTTCTAGCGAAACGACTGCTCCTTCAGGGTACGGCGACGGTGATCTCAACCGCTGACATACAAAGACTGCACGAAGGACGCTTAGGGTTTAGGGATAATCTCGCGTTGGGTCTGGTCGTGGGAACATTAAAAGTGTCTTGCGAAGGGGTTTGAAGTCCGTTAGTGTTTAGCTTTGCTGGGGTTTCTTTGCCACTTTTTTGTAGTGTACACAATAAAAATTATTTTCTTTTCAAACAATCATGCGCCATTTTTAATCAAGCGTAACGAGTAACGGGTAACGTTATTTGATAGAAAACATCGTGAAATAATAACAAAATTACTTTATTCGTTAGTCATTTAAGTTTCTAACTAGTGCGTTAGTAAAAAAAAACAAAAAACTAACGCGTTACCAGTAACGTCGCTAGTTTCAACACTGGTTGGCGGTAACGCGTTACAAGTAGAGGTGTTAGAGGTACCGTGTAACATTTTCCGGTAACGCAGTATCGTACTCCTTACGTTTTTAAAATAGTAACGGGTAACGCACTTACGTTACTTATTTCGAGTAACCTGTAACGTAGTAATGTTATTTGTTACGATTCTTCCCGAATCTTGAAAAATAAATTGCACTTTCATCATTTTCGCGTATTTAGGTGTCTGGTCATAAATTCTTGCACTCATCTCACGCACCTTCCGTAAAAAAAAAGAAAAAAAGAACCTTGTAAAAAAGGTGACTATGTCAAGTTTCTGAATGGACTTAATATTTCTTAAAATATGGCGCTTAGGCATACCTAGAATATCAGAACAGCAGAAAGTTTTATTTTACAAATAAATAAAAAAAGCAGAGCAAATGTAGCCTTGTCCCGAGTTTGATTCTTTCTGTTCCAGTCAATGTTACCTACATGCTCTTCAGTTAATGCAAATGTAGCGTTCGTTACTTCTTTATAGGTAACGGTAATGGTAACGCGTTCTTTTTATTTGCAAGTAACGGTTAACGTATTTCGTTACTTTTTTGTTGGGTAACGCCGAAGACACCGAGCACGATGTTTGTTCACCACGCTCATTGCCACAGAGCATACTGATTTCATAAGTCCATACTCGTTTTCGTACGAAAAAAAAAAGGACGTTTTGCGTATTGTTCATGCGCCTCGCGAAGCAGTCCTTACAAGATTTGGTTGTCGGAGGAAGATGCGATGCTTTTGGCGTTCGAAACGTGTACGTCTTGATAAGATAAGGCATATCTAATCTAAAATGCACCTAGATATATCTCAATTCTCCACATGAAGACGGAAATTAGAAATGCTCCGCGGAGAGTCCGATTTTTTTTTTGGCTACTGTCCTTGATATGAAAACAAGTATAGCAATCTTTTCAGTCTCGTGATGGACGAGTTCCGACCGTAGGTTGATGCGATTGGCTATCCCTAAGTGCTGTGCGGAGAAGAAGCTTCAGATCTCTTAGAGAGTATGGGAGGGGCACAATTTGCGGCATTTGTTGAATGTTTCGAGATACAAATAACAAGAAAAAATAAATAAATAAAAGAGGAATCGGCAACACTGAAAAAAAGATAACGGTGTCTTTATCTTTTTATCTATTATAATACATCATCTGCAATCGTCTGCCGGCGCACTACAAGTCGAGTTCAAACTTTACAGCCTAAGAAAACTGAATGGTGTCGTGGGTCTTAAGATTGCCTGTCCTGGAACGTATCCTTCAAAATGCCCACGCATTTACATTTCGCACCAGAAATGAAAAAAAAAAAAGTTCTATCGAGTCATTTTTGAGATGTCGAAACCAAATGAATGCATTTGTCTTGACATATTGTATTCAAGTGTACCTGCCTGTATTTTTTTCCAGTCAGTGGTTTTTATTAAATTTCTCGGATTGCCCCGAATTCGGCGGTATCAACGAAAATTTCGCCTCGCCGTACGTCACCGATAAGGGAAAGATACCCATTGAATAGGAAGCGATACGGCTGAATTGTTAATTGGTATGTTAGCTATTTCAACGTACTATGTTTTCTGGCCACGACATATGACGAAAGCGCGATCCGGTATTCAAAGCGCTAGGACGACGTTATTTGTACTATAATGCAAAAAGAAAGAAAACAGCAAGCGGCATTCCCATGCAATTCGAAACTCAGTCACAATGGAAGGACGATGCGGGACGGAAAAGGTGTCTAGGCTTTTTTCGTGTTTCTTTCTTTCTTTCGGGTGCGAGTATTAGGTTTCGAACGTGATCAGAAGACAACACCTCGCCGGCTTTGACCGCGTACATCCTCAATTCTACCTGCAGTTTGTGCACGGACGATTGCTCCGCAGCTCCTTTGGTGTGCTTGTATTCCGACAATCCTATACTCGCCCACTATCAGTGTTCTCGCTCGTTATCAGTATCCTCAACTGTCTCTTACGAGGAAAACGCTATCCAAAACCGACGCTCCCACCTAGCGTTGCTCCGTCTCCTGCCAGCGAACAAGGTAAGCCGTAAACTCGGGGGTCCTCATCTCGCAAAATAACTTCCTTATTTAGACTCAAAATGGCAACCGACTTTGTGTTATGAGGAGCGCAAGTTCGTCTGCTTCTTTTGCAGATGCTGTGGTGACGTCAGAGCGACGAGCTCTGATTAGTTTCGATTGGAAGGATAGTGGGTAGACCTCAGATCATTCTGTTTTGAGGTCTACCCACTATCCTTCAATCAGACCCAA
Source organism: Ixodes scapularis (assembly GCF_016920785.2). Taxonomy (NCBI): domain Eukaryota; kingdom Metazoa; phylum Arthropoda; class Arachnida; order Ixodida; family Ixodidae; genus Ixodes; species Ixodes scapularis. Next base: position 76,789,853 of record NW_024609880.1, read on the forward strand.
TCAAAGCTCGACATTCTAACGTCACCACAACCCCTGCAAAAAAAAAAAAAAAAAAAAAAGCATACGAACTTGCGTTCTGTACAGTCCAAGCTATACGATCCGACGGAAGCAATCCAGGATCGCCAAAAGTGCATCGTCACGGCTTTCCTCGTTTTTGTGCGTTTGCTATTTTAACCCGTTAAGCCAATCACACGCAAATAATGGACCGCGATCCCGCGCTTTTTGTTTTTCTGATTTTTTTTCCCTCGCGTGATTGGTTTATCCGATGATAGCAAATGCACAAAGACGAGAACCGCGCCATGACGATACTAATTTCTCGCTGCTTGATTGGCTCGGACAGATTGTAGCGCTAGCTGCGCTCAGACGTGATGTGGAACGGAGTGTAAACGGAAAAGACAGAGCGCGAAAGGCGATTATTGGAAGGTTTATGTATTCTTCGATTTGGGGTTTGAGCCGATAAAATATGCGTTTCTATATAACGACACACGGAGAGATAGCAGCCGGCTTCAGCAAGGCCGTAATTTGAATATGCTAGGGATAGCATACAAAATGACCAATTATTAAAATGACAGTGTATATGTAGATGCCAGTGTTTTTTTCACTTGTATAACCTTACTTGACCTGCTCTTAAAGCAAGAAAATTACGAAAATGGCTGTGTTAATGCAGCATTCTATCCCCAGAATTATTCAAATGCGCAAGTTGTCTTTCAGACAGTGTAGACGGTGGACAAACGCTATCTTTCTACTGTCTAAGAATTGAGCAATGTTTCCGTCAAAGGTTTGTGCTTTTATACCTAAACGAACGCTTAAAACTATGTAGAAAGTTTAATGATGAAAAGCCAGAACGCTGCCACAGTGTTAGCTCCACTTACACAAAGAAAGGTTCTTGGTGACAGTCTTTCGAGTGACAGACAGGCATGTGCATAAACCATAGGCCTTATACTAATCCTAACGGTAGTGAATTTATTTATTAGTCTTTTTTAGCTTTTCTTCAGTTCTTCAGTCTTCGATGAATCAACTATACCCCTGTCTCAAAAAAGTTTCTTTCAGGGTAACCGACAAACTGGACGGTCACGATGGAATTCGAACAGATCCTACACAAGATCGGAGGATTCGGTTTCTTCAACAAGACCATCATGATGACGGTTCTGGTTCTCGGAACCTGGCATACCTCGCTCATTTTCCTCAGTCACTTCTTTATCCTGATTCCTCCGCCTAACCAGTGGTGCTTCCTTAACCACACTTGGTCCGGATTTCCTAACCTGACCACATTGGTCAAAGGCAAGTGCCAGATGGTTACCTCGCTGCTTGATGACGATTACGCAAACGCAAGCTTCTTGCGGAGGGACGATGTCAAATGTCCCTCCGAATGGATATACGACAAAACAGAGTTCTTCACTACAATAACCATGGAGGTAAGAACGTGGGAAAGGAGGGTTAAGAATTATATTTTGGTGTGTGTTACCCAAAGGGTTACTTTTGCCACAACGTGTGGTTGCTTGTATGTTTAAAAAAAGTTTTTTACAGTTTAATATCGCTTGTTATTTGTTATTATACTGAATACAGAAAAGAGCAGTCTGCTGTTTTCGGTGTACAGCGCCGCACTGGTGCGTTTTATCTTTCGGTTTTGAAACACCCGGCGGCACTAATTATAGTTTGAGTTGTTTTACAGTAGGAAACTTTTATTAGCCTAATATATTAATTAATTAAGTAGCGTTACCTTTCATTATTTTTTTTATTTTTGTGAACTTGTGAACGACCAGAGCACTGGTAATGATTAACGGAAAGGATAGTCCACCGCCGTGAACTCTGAAAGAATTGCGTCCGCGCATATAATTACACGGACGATAAAAAATGACTCATGAGCTCATTCAAATTATTCTCAATAACTGATGAAACACCGTGTCATTTAGGACATTCGATAAAATGCATATGCGAACAAATTTAAAAGCACTAAAGTCAATCTAGCTTGTAAGCGATTGTAGCTCGTTTCCCGCTTGAACAGTTCTCCAATCCCAAAATGTCATGCGCTGTTTCTTTCAAGTGTGAAAACCCCCTTCGCTAAAACCCCAGTTGTACCTTCTCCGACTATTCAAAATTTTGTATTGTCGGGTCCCTACTTCCTCCAACTCTATAAGGAAAATGGGACGGTTCAGACTGTCTGGGTCAAGAGATGCCTCCCTGCCCTACCCAAGCGATACTGGCATACGCTGCTCAGAAATCTTGTTATCTCGTTCATGGCTAACCTGATATTTTCCACCAGGACCGTCGCGCAGACTTGTTCAATCCTGCTACATCGTTTTCTAATCAAGACGCACTGTTGGCCGGCGGTGATTCTGAGCCGGCACGAGGATCGTGTAATGCACACATTTGTGCACGATTCGTTAAAACCATGTCTTACTTAGAGTCCCCAGAATCGCTCCATCAACTTCAGAAACTGCCGCTCCGTCGGTGTTGTTCGTTCGCTGGAAAACAATATTTGCATTTATCAATACGTATTGCGTCTCTTTTCTTTTCCTTTTTTTTTTTCCCTTTTAAGAATTTTACGTTCATCTCTGGTAGCAGAGACTCATAGGGAAACATTACCTGATTACTTAATTAAGAAATGTATTTAAAGACATTTCTTAATCAAGTGCAAACTTAACTCGTGTGTTGAACCGTGACCCCTTGATCAAACTGCCGTGATCGAACAATCTGACCGTTGTATCCGAAGAATGCATAGGAAGAGACACAGGTGTGTTGGACGTGGGGATAAATTGGGCGATTGGTAACAGAATATGTGCGCAAGGGGAGTTAGAAGATAGGGTGTTTGAAGAGGGGGAGATAATGCGGGGCTTTCAGCCAAAATTCCTGGAATGGATTTTTTTTTCTTTGTTCCTGCACTATTTTCTTGAACATGTGTACAAAATATAAAGCCAACACCCAACTGGAAAGAAAAATAAAAAGAAACCTGGAACCCGGCTTATTATTTCCGAATTGTATGGTATCATTCAGTGCCACTGTAACACGAGAATATATTCTTTTCCTCGTGTTGGCGTGTGCTTTGTTGCAGAACCAGTGGATGTGCAGCGATAGCTGGAAGATGTACGCCGTGCACAGCATCTACTGGTTGGGCTCCATGTCCGGTTATCTTATTTCAGGATTTCTGGCCGACAGGTGAGTGTCTCAAGCGATTCCCGACCGCGGAACACAGTTTGACGAAGCATCCTAAATATAGATCGGCGGTTATGCACTTAAGCGAACTCGTATAGTTCCTTTCGTCACGGGTCGGGGTGCATTCAGAGGCTCCGCAAGACCGAAAATGACACGCCAAAAGAATTAGTGTTTTCGTGAGAAAGAGTGACCATGTTGTTACGCTGACTTCTCCCGACTCTAAAACACAACGTATACAGTCAAAGCCGCTAGAAAGAACTTGATAACGAACTTGCCAATGTCAGAATGGCGCCCAGCATTTCCCCGGCAGTGTTTGCAACACCTATTTTAGTACAACGTTAGTTGCTACTGCCGGTATGACTAAAACAAATAAACAAACAGCTTGCGCGGCGACAGCAATACTTCCTAAGAAGATAAGCCTAATTAGCGCCGGGATGTGGCGGTGACGCCCTCTTATGGTTTCTGTTCGTGACGTCACGACCAGGATTTGCCTCGCTGTAATCGGCAGGATCTGCCTCGTCATGAACCGGCGATTGGCCAGGCAATATCAGTACTCAGGAGTAAGCAGAGGTTTGGCCAATCACGAATGATGCCGATCACAGGGACCGCTTTTGGTCGCGCACCTCACTAATGCGCGCCACGACTCCCCCAGCATCTTGTTGTTACTCAGCGCCCAATCAAATTGCGGGTTTATCAGAAAATGAAAATTAAATGACGAATCACGAAGCCATGAGCGTGAATATAATGAGGCGCGCTTTCCGTTACTGTACATAAAACGATCGTAACCACGGTTGTGCAGAATTGGACGAAAGAAGATGATCCTGATCTTGACCGTGATCGGCGGATGCGCCAACTTGGCGGGAACTTTCTTCACCGAGCTTGTCGGATTCATGGTGACTCGCTACTTCACCGGCATGGGCTCCTGCACGGTGTGCACCGCTGTCTTTGTAGTCGGTAAGCCGATCGAATTCCCGGAGACACGGCCGCACAAACGTGGTCGTGAAGGCTTTTCTTTGTCTTCTGTTCCTGGTTAGAAACACAAGTGTGTGCTGAAACGCTTATAGGTGTTCACAAGTGCGTATGTCTAAAAAAAGATGTAGATATATGGTGATACATTGTTATTTTTACTGCCGGTCACATTTCATTGTGTTGAACTTATCTTCTAGCGACAAAGAACAAAAAGGGGGTTAGGGAAAATACAAGAATCGAAAAGAATAAAAAGACTTAGGGACAAGGAAAGACAGCAAAGTTCTGTCACGAAAGAACTGTGCTGTCTGTCCTTGTCCCTAAGTGTTTTTATTCCTTCTTTGAATCCTCTATTAGCGTTCTAAATGCGCGTTTTCGGACATTTTATGCCAAACGTAACGCGGCGCTTTTAACGTGTTGGCCTTGGAAACTCTTCTTCGCCACAACAATATCATTGCTGGGACGGATGATGTCGTAAAGAAATCGCAAGGTTTTCTAAACGTGCCACTGCAATGTTACCGCTAAAGCCTTTCGATTTATTTTAGCGATGATGGCAAGTTTCCATCTTAACCAGTTTTATTGTTTTTTTCAAAATTTCTAGGCAGAATATTAAAAAAAGAAAACTATTATTACATTTTTTTTTTGCATATAGAGATTAGCCGCTTTACGAAACTTTGTAGAATGCAACGTCAATTCCGCTTAGAGGAAGAAAAAGAAAAACACTTGGAACGTTATGGAGCTCAACATGACCAGGGATGTGAATGTCTACTCTTTAAAAGTTGTCGTATAATACAAGATGGAACAACTCGAACCGCATGCGTGAGTTGTCGCGTGGTGTGGAGGATAACGGGGGGGGGGGGGGGGGGGGGGGGTGGAAGGGATGCCGAGTCGAACTTGGAGAAGCCTGCAGGCGATCGACACTTCTGCACCCTCCTCGCAGCTTGCACTGCATGCAAATGCGGCCCATAAACCACGTGACCCCAAACGAGCAACGGGAAATATTCTGAAATCTAGGCACCCTACATACAATACACAAGGACTGGTGTTCCCAGCTCTACTGGAACAACGAATAGTTTATCCTCGGCCGCTCCTTCCTTCTCTCGTGCATCCCGCAGTGATGGAGTACACGATACCTGAAAGACGGACCCTGATTCCTTTCGTCTGGGCGTCTTCTTGGGCCATCCTCTCCTGCGTGTACCCCTGGTACGCGTACCTGCTGCAGAGCTGGAGAGGCCTGCTGCTAACCAACGCCTGCATGGACGTCGCTCTGCTCTTCGTCTTGTAGTGCGTTCCGGCCACTCACGCTCCCCTTTTTTGCCGTGCGGTACACTGTAAAAAAAGTTTGTGCGTCTACTTTCACGCACAACCCTCGGAGAGCCGATCACCGCAACTTACGGATGCAGCTCAGCGAATGACAATGCCGAAACATATGTTTAGACCAAAAAACGCAGTCTGAGTTGTGACATTAAGCAATGCAAAATGTCACGCTTGCATTGCTTAATGTCACAACTCAGACTGCGTTTTTTGGTCTAAACATATGTTTCGGCATTGTCATTCACTGAGCTGCATCCGTAAGCTGTGGTGATTGGCTCTCTGGGTGTTGTGCGTGAAAGCAGACGCACGGGCTTTTTTTTAGAGTGTATATCAATCGTGGAACGTGCGAAGTATTTAGTCTGTCTGTGATAAAATCGCGGTAGGCAGGAGGTAAACAAGAATGATTTTTCAAAAGTGCGATCCTCTATGGTCACTGATAGCTGAAGAATCGCAGGCCGTGGTTCAGTCAATATGTTCCCGTTTCTTGCTTAGTGTTTTTTTTCTTTTCGGATAATTATTGTTGTAGAGGGTCTATCTTCAGGCTTCATGCCCTGCGTTTCATAATCTGTCAGTAGCCATAGAGATAATTTAATCACGCATAACGTTCTTATTTCTATTAATATACAAAAGCGTACGGTTTTTAGAATAGCTATAGTTAGTTGACAAAACAACAATTGAAGAAAGGCTCCTGTTATAGCGTTTGTTTTAAATATAAAAAAAAGATTACACACTGCGTGCCGTCATCTGAAGCTCTTTTTTTTTGCACAAAACAAAAGAAAAAAAAACAATTATTATATATAAGCAAATACAAACACCGGGTCACTTTTTGTTAACGAATTGCCATTTATGTTTATTACACTGCCGTGGAATCAAATAATCTGGCAAAAATATTAAAGCTAAAGTTTCAGTGTACGTTCAAAGTTACAAGAAACTTTAGGCATCGGCTGTTGTGGTCATTTCTAATTTACATTCTAGGTGTAAACAGTTATAATAAGGATTGGCTGTGTTCTGACATATTAGGTTGTCATTGACCATAGAAGTATCTGTCGGTTGTAAGTCATCCTCTGTTTCATCACACGCTAAGTATTCCGCTCGGAATCTCCGTTCCTAAATATGGTGTCTCGGTCCCCATTTCCTCCCAAAGCTGGGTTCCAGAATCCTCTCGTTGGTTAGTGTCGGTCGGCCGCAACAAAGAGGCAGTCGCCATTCTTGTGCGAGTTTCACGAATCAACGGCAAGGCTGTCGACAAAGACTGCATTACCGAGCTCTTGCAGGTGAGCGCACTTCTTGTAGACCCTCGCGCTCTTCACAAACGATCCCAGGTCTGCCCACCAGGTGTGAGTGTCTGCACATGCACAGAGCCGACCGCAGCGCCACCTCAGTGGCGTGACGTGAGAGGGTGGAGTTGGTGCTTGCACAAAAACGTTCCCAGCCACTGACTTTGATGCAAACATTGATAACAAGCTGTGGAAACAAGTTCGCTCCCGAGGACAACTGTTCTCTTTATTTATTCGTATTATATTTTAAGGCACGCTGATTTTGTTTTCACTGAAGTACAGAGTTCGCTGCATTCGCAGCAATTTTGAAGACCCGATTAAATAGTAGAAGAAATGCTTTCGAGTTGAGAGGTACTTTGAGACAGAATGTTGCCGCATACAGTTAGGCACGTTGACACCAACTGCGTAGCAATTTTGAATGAGGGGAATTTTCTTGTTCCTCCCGTTAATGCCCAGGAGTTTGGTTGTAAAGCATTGGCGTACAATTTTTTTTTGTTCAGCATTAAGCTGTTTTTATGGTTTATAATCCTTTAACAAGACAATTTTGAGAAGCTTTTGCCTACCGTGCTTTGTTTCTTCATTGTAGTAAAGTGGAAAGCTGGGCGAGTTGGTAAACATTGAACATGATGAAAGATCGCGCACAAAGAGACGTGGAGAAAAGAGAAAGGAACACAAAGCACACGCAGGTGCGTACTCACAATTCTAATATATTAGGCGGAGAAAAGAAAGATGAAGCAAGATTTAGTCATCTTTCCTTTGTTCCCCTAATATACCAGAGTTGTGAGTACGGGCCTTTCTCTGTTTTGTGTTCCTTCTTCTTTTGCCCTTGTTTCTTTGAGCGCGATGTTTCTCATGTTCATTGTTTCTCCATTACAAATTTGTTTGTCATTTTTCACTTTTATTATGACACTTAGCTTCCCTCGGGGCACAGAGCTGAAATGAAATATGTATGCACAGGCCTGACCCGCAAGACGACTGTCTCCAACATAGAGTTAATTAAATAATCTAGAGGGAAAGGTTATGCATTTTGGCGGTTCAGAACGGCGGGTCACAGACACGGACATCGATGGTCCCGATGGGACTATGTTCTGGCCACGCTTTGATATCTATTTATGTATTTATATATTTATTCATTCTATTTCTTTCAAAATACTGCGACCTTAAAGTAGGTCATTGCAGGAGTAGAAAAGAATACATATATCGCATGCCAATACAACACAAAAATGTATAAAGTACGCCCCCTATATAAAAAAAAAAACAACGTTGCCAACGTTTAAGCATCGGCTCAAAAACAACGCATACAAATAATAACTCAGTTTACTTCTAATATAAACTTCTCAAGTTCATGTGAACGAATAGCTCCATTAATGCTGTTTCGAGAATCGATAGTTCTCTGAAAGAAATAGTTAAAACTATTGATGTGACATTGTTTACGGTACAATATTTAGAGGAAGGAGCTACGAGTGCGTGATGGAGTAATGAAAGCAACATATTTTCCCAAATAGCTACAGTTTATTTACTATTTCTTGCAGCAGCTTTAGTCGTTCCACAACACGTCTCGAACAAAAAAAAAAACACGCCTCGAGCAAAAACAAAAGTGGGCAGACGTTGGCCCAACGTCCGGCATTGACGATAAGGGGAAAATGGACTATCATATCGACTAAAATAAATCTGGTTGCCTTAGCTTGTTTTGCGTCAATCAGCTTGATATCTTCCTTTAAATACGGGTTCCAGACCACACAGACATAGTCTAAGATCGGTCTAATTAGAGCCTTTACACAGTTATTTTAACTTCCCTAGTCTTCGCAGAGATTTGAAAGTTTTTTTAAGCCAACCCTGTCTTCGCAAAGCGCGAGATCAGATAAAAGTAATGTGCCTGTCGCATTTAAGACTTGGAGTAAATAGAATTCCCCAAAACTTATATCCACACACCTGCGCAGAATTGTAGTACTTGTACCATAACTAAAAGCATGCGGTGTCTTCTTGTTAGTGAACGTTATGAACACAGATTTTTGCAAGTTAATTTTCATCTCATCTCTGGATCCAATTAAGAAATGATAAAAATGAGTAATTTAGCGTGGCGTGATCATCTACGGAACTGATTGCGATGCATAGAACGCAATCCTCAGCACAAAGAAATATCAGAAATATGGTCAAGGACGTCATTAACATGAAGCAAAAACAAAAGTGGTCCTAAAACTGAACCCTGCTTGGCACCACAGCCAACCGAGACTTTGCTAGAATAAACATCCTAATGTGAAACAAACTGAGATCTATCTTTTAGGTAATCAGTGATCAATTAATTAGTGATGCGGTTTTTATTATCATTTCCAGTTTTGGAAGAAGCTTAGGATATGGCAATTTATAAAAGCCTTTGAATAGTCAATAATCATAACATCTAGTTGTCCTCTCTTATCTAAGAAAAAAGCAATGTTGTGGGAAAATTCTAATAGCTGGGTAGAGGTAGAGTAGCCAAGACGAAACCCAAGTTGTTGGGGAAAGAGAATCGAATTAGCCTCCAGGTACTCAGATATGTGTTGATGGTGTTTCAAGAAGCTTGCAAGAACATGATGTCAATGAAATTTGTCTAAAATTAGTAACCACTTGCTTGCTACCGGATTTAAATACGGGGGTAGTTTTAGCTGATTTTCATAGTCGAGGAACGGTCGCACTAGAAATAAAGTTTTCAAAAATTACTGATAGGCACTGTGAAGTCCAAAGCGAATAACGATGAAGAAAATAATTGGTGATCCCATCATGGCCAGGGCTCTTCTTACAATCAAAATTAAGGAGTAGATTAAGAACATCAATTACACTAATGTTAACTTCCGATAATGCCAATTATGTACCGTCAAAGCAGAAATCTCGAACGTAATCATTATCGCAACTAAATACCTATTTAAACTTTTCGTTAAAACAGTTAGCAATCACCGCTAGTTCACTAACACATTCACCATGAATAATAAAGCTTTGGGACCCATTACATTTTTGGCGGATATACCTCCAGAATTTTGCAGGATTTGATTTCATATGCTCAGACAGAGTTACATTAAAATACTTGCTTTTAGCTGCTAATATCTTTTCATTCAAAGTCGTCTTTTGACCCCCAAACAAAACGTTATCATCCGGGGCTACAATGCGTCTTGTAGAACGTTTCCTTTTTGTTTTCCGCATCAACTGCAAAACATCTTTAGTAATACAGGTAGGATATTTTTCTTCTTTGTAACAGGTACAAATTATTAATAATTTTATCTACAAGAAAGTTGACATGACTAAGGAGCACATTGACATCTGCGACTGGACTCTATAGCACAAAATTTATCAAAAAAAGAACTAAGTTCATCAATAATAGTTACATCATGATTCCTGTTAAAATCAAAGACCGTGACAACTTCAGGGTTTATATGGTTGACACAAAGGTCGAGGGTAACTAGAACTGCTTTGTGATCGAAAATTCATTCAATCACTTCGCAATCGTAACCTAGGTTTTTGTAATGTTGTGACAAAAAACAACAACAACAACAACAAGTACAAGGATATAATTATCTGTGGTGTGCACTTTAACAACCTGATCTAAGTAAAATGACATAGCCAAATCTACCAGAGTATCACAAATAACCGTTTATCGGGAACATATCAAAAGTAACATAAGGCAAGTATTAAAAATAACGCAACACCCCACCTCTGGAAGACCTATCACGTCGTATACATTGTAATTAGGAGGGGTGAATTCACAGTCAAGAATGGCATCATGCAACCAGGTATCTGTTACACATATTATATGTGGTGAATATGCAGACGCAATAGAGGAAAACTGAGTGGCTTTGGGGATAGAAGCTTCTAGCGTTAATATTTATTACAGAGAACGGTTCATTCCGTACGTGTCAGTGTGAACGTCCAGTTTGAGTCAAAGGAATAACTCTTACAAGTCTGTAATTTGTTGCATCCCACGAGTATCGAACGTTGCCAACAAGTACATGGTCCTAACGCAGATAAACTTTGGCACCATTCTTTCTGAATTGAGCAGCACCGAACCGAAGCTTCTTACGAATATTGCGAACACGCGGTGAGAATCCCCTCTTAACAAAGATCCGAGTGCCCTTCAGTTCGTAGTCATTTTTGAGGACGCGATCTTTATCTCGAAGATCAATCGCCTTAAAGATTACAGATCTGGTTTTACCTTCTACAAACGAACCGAGGTGATTGCAGCGCTCTATTGCATTGTAAGTTACAGATAAATTCGAAGACAGCAGATTAGATATATCACATAACAACGCAGGGGATTCATTCGTAGGTTCCAGCAGCCCGAATACAACCAAATTATTTATGCGAGAACAATTTTCGAAACTGCCATTCTTATCTGTAAGCTGAGAGACTCGAGGGCGGCACGTTTTTCTTCCGATGATTGAGTTCGCCTGACCAGAACAGATATTTTGGACAAACGCGACTCGATTGGAACCAGACGGGTTTCGTCCCAGGCAGCAGACAGTATTGCGCCAATATTGGCGGTGGATCCAAGAAATCGGGCCAATATCATTCTGATACTGCCGATATTGGCGCTGCATCGTAAAAATCGGGCCAGTATTGCCGTGATGTGGCCTATGTCGGCGGAACATCACTTAGGTCGGCCAACGCCACGCTGATATACAGTATCCAGCGCCGTTTTCTGCTAATTTGTTGGGTGTGAACCGGCTATATCGGCCGGTATTAGGAATTCTTGACCGTTTCTAAAACGATACTGAATTGCGGTCAATCGCGCCGGCCAATCGCGGCGGCCGCCGCCGTTGCCACGGGCCGCGCCGAGGGCGAGCCGGGCAATCAGCGGCTGGAACTGGGTTTTTCAGTACAAACAAACGGAAAAAAACTCTTTTTTTAGTAACTTTTATTGGAGATAAGTACAAAATGGGGGGCGCGTGATGTTTTCTAAAATCTTTAGTTTACAATATTTGCGGCACAATCAATATTGTTCTTATACAACCATGTCTCAGCGGTGATTTCAGGTAGTGCGTCCCAACCTAGGCGCATCCTAACTTTGGCAGTAATTCGCGGCGCATCCGCTTGGGAGTCGGGGGTGGCACCCTTGAAGCCCCTTTTACCATATTTGTTTTGGAGCCAAAATGGCCGATTAAAGTCATAATAGAAGGCACGTGCAGTTCCTCGAGTGGCCGGTGCGAGAGAAAAGGCGGCGTTGCGATCTCTTTTAGCTCGGTTCTTGAGTACGGATCGGTGCCACTTTTTCAGAGCAGGCTCTATGGCAGTTTTCCAACTGATCAGTTAATTCTATAGTAACGTCGGCTTGGCCCAAGTCCGCTGACACCGCAGCGGCCGCGGCTATGTTAACCGATATTCGCCCATCTCTGCCCAGAACTCGAATGATATCGCCGATTCTGGCCCATGTTTAGGACGATCGTCAACCAATATTGGCCCAACAATGGACCGGTATTGTGAGCAATATTCACCCGACGCTGGCCCAGTGTCGGCGTGATGCCAGGGGTAGCCATCAAACCTAGCATCTAAGGACTATTGTCTGCTTTGATAAGGTTAGCATCCTCCGATATTTCTGTTTATCCAGCAAAAATTCGCTGATGAAAAACCTGTCTATCAGGGCCAGGGTTAGACTCAACATCGCCGCCACACAGTAGGACAGATAAACAGATTTTATACCAAGACAGCAAAGCAGAAAAAAATACTAACCAGTGGGCCCGGCAGCAGCAAATGACAGCAATAATCAAACTTACAGGATCATATAAAAAAGAAAATATTTACCCGTAGGGTGATGTAGAATTTATGCGGAATGTTCTTACAGTTGCCACCTAGCCCACTGAAGGGAAATAGTCCCGCCGATAGATTTATGCCATCTTTGCCGGATGTAGGTGGCGCTTTAGTGCCTCCGTGCATGGCCGTTCTTAGTTGGTGGAGCGATTTGTCTGGTTAATTCCGATAACGAACGAGACTCTAGCCTATTAAATAGGTGCGTTTATAAAGAGAAGTAAATGCTGAAACTAGACAACATAATTCAAAGCAAACTTTCTGCAGCGACAAAGAGTTGGAAATAGTTGTTGAAAGAATAGAGGCAGCAGTTTCAGGGCAACGGCATACAGATTGGACCTATGAGAGCCTAACTAGGCTTTTTGCTCTAGAACTAGACAAAGTTAAGAGTAAACGAAAGGAGAAGCAAGGACATAGACCAAAAAGCTGGTGGGACAAAGAAGTGAAGCAAGCGATACAAAAACGTCAGGAAGCCTCTAGAGAACACAGGTATTCCAAGCGTAGTGGGGAGTCCGAAACGGAAGTAAAAAGAAAATGGGACAATTTTATAACATGTCGCCGAGAGGCATCCAGTTTGATCAATGCGAAAATTCAGAGAAAGGGTGAGGAATGGATGAGTAATGTAAGTAAGAAAGATAGAAACGCTGCCAAGAAGTTTTGGGAGCACTTGAACTCACTCGGTGAAACAACGCAAGCTAGACAGAGGTTCATACTCTCGCATCAGGGAGATCAATTAGAGGGAGATGATGCGATACAATATATAGGAGCAGTGATGGAGGAGAAATTTCGGGAACGGTTACATGTGGAAGATAGAAGAACCGAAGGAAGTAGCAGTCCAGTTTGTGACATCGCGGATTTTGGACAAAGAGAATGGGAAAAGGCGGAACGAAGAGTCCCTAGTGGCACGTCGACAGGCACAGACGGTATCCCTATCAAGCTGGTGAAGAATTTGGGTCCTAAATCTAAGGCAAAACTAAGGGAGGTAGTGAGTACCATGATAACAAAAGGAAATATTCCAGATGAATGGAGGCTTAGTAGGATGAGTATGATATATAAGGGAAAGGGAGATAAGTCTGATATTAGGAATTATCGTCCTATAACCGTGACACCAGTTATTTACAGGTTGGTAATGCAGATTATAAAGAACAGACTGGAGGAATGGGTAGATTGCGAGGGCATACTGGGCGAATTACAGAACGGGTTTCGAAAACAAAGAAGGTTGGAGGACAATTTATTTTCTCTAACACAGTGTATAGAAATAGCGCAAAAAGAAAACAGACAGCTCTGGCTGGCATTTCTGGATATCAAGGGTGCCTATGACAATGTGAACCAAAGAAACCTGTGGGACATAATGGAGAACTTAAACCTAGATGAAGGACTAACAGCACTATTAAGGAACATTTACAAAGATAACAAGGTGATTATAACATGGGAAGGAAAGGCGACAGGGAAAATAGAGATAAGACGAGGCCTTAGGCAGGGGTGCCCGTTATCGCCTTTGCTGTTTATGTTGTATCTGAGAGGATTGGAGGATAGACTAGAGAAGAGTGGGCTTGGGTTCAACCTTTCTTACAGTAAGCTAGGCCAAAAAATTCAGCAATCCTTACCGGGATTGATGTATGCGGATGATATTGTACTAATGGCTAACAACAGGACAGAGTTGCAGGAATTAATGAGCATCTGTGGTAGGGAAGGAGAGGAATTAGGTTTAGAATTCAGTAGCGAAAAATCGGCAGTCATGATTTTTAACGAGGATGAAGTTGAGAGGCTGAAGATACAGAATATTACAGTTGAGAGAGCTAGTAAATACAAGTATCTAGGAGTATGGATATGTGATGGTGCAGAATATCTCAGAGACCATGAAAAGTATATAATAGGTAAGGGCAACAGAAATGCAGCTGTAAGGAAAAATAGAGCACTTTGGAATTACAACAGGTATGAGGTGGTGAGAGAGATTTGGAAAGGGGTCATGGTGCCTGGCTTGACTTTTGGAAACGCAGTGCTATGCATGAAATCCGAAGTGCATGCGAGACTAGAAATAAAACAGCGCGGAGTAGGTAGACTGGCTTTGGGGGCACATTGCAAAACGCCAAACCAGGGAGTACAAGGAGACATGGGATGGGCATCATTTGAGAGCAGGGAAGCGGTGAGCAAGGTAGAATTTGAGGATAGGTTGAGGTAAATGGACGGGGAGCAGTGGGCACGAAAGGTTTTCAGCTATTTATACATGAGGAGTGTAGACACAAAGTGGAGACAGCGCACTAGGAAATTAAGAGGAAAGTTTTTGGGCTATAGCGAAGATACGGAAGAGCAAGTCTCAGTTAAGAAGAAAGTTAAGGCCACAGAAAGAGATTGGTGGCTAGAGGGAATGCCGACAAAGACGGCTCTGGAAAGCTATAGATTAAACAAAAGAGTTATTGCCAAAGAAAGCATTTATGACAATTCTAGGGGAAGCTCATTGCTGTTTGAGGCAAGAACGGGTGTTCTGCGAACCAGAACATACAGAGTGAAGCACCAGGAAATTGATACAGTGTGCACTGCTTGTGGAGAGGAGGACGAGACGGCTGAACACTTGATACTCTACTGTAAAGGGCTTCACCCTATGCCTACCGAAGACAACATAGATTTAATAAAGTCATTGGGTTTTAGAGACAGCGAAGGGAGAGTGGATTTCAAATCTGTAGAGATTACCAAGCAAAGATTAAGTGAATGGTGGCAGAAATCGAGAGAAAACTAGGTATTTTCTTATCCACTGATGGCAAGGGGGTTTCATAGCCTCACTTTCTTTGCACTGCGGTGTGAATATAGATTTCACATTTAAATATTCTAAGCTTAAATGGTAAAACAAAATGGCTAGGTGGCGTAAGCTACCGCCCGATCCAAAGGGCTCAGCCGTATTCATCCATCCATCCATCCATCCGGAAGGGCTGATCCAGTGTTGGCAGATGAGGCACGAGCCGGTCGTGAGAAGGCTTCCAATCATCCCGCGGTGACGAGGGATCATTCACGTGAAAGTAGGAGTCGAACGCACACGGCAAAGAAGTCGCGTTGACTTGGCAAAAAAGGTACCGGGGATGACCAAGCAGAACCCAAGGCAGCGATCTGTAGGGTGAAGTAGAATTTAAGCGGCATGTTCATCCAGCAGGTATGCACTACTTCGAGGTTTTCATCTAGTTTTTTATAGCTTTATATTGCATGAAAACACCGGCGTCGCGCATTGTATAAAAAGAAGTCAAGAAGCACTCGAGTTACTCAACGTGTCGCAGAAAAACGAACATGCTTAACCTATCGTCTAATTTCTTTCCCCGCTTTTTTTTTTGTCACTCTCTTTTTATTTATTTTTTTTTGGGGGGGGGGGGGGGGGGGGGGGGGGAGGGGGGACACCGATGTCCGTGCTTAACATTTGCCGCTCTCTGCTCTAGGTTTTACCCATTTGATCTCTGTTTTATTTGAACGATCGTTGGTAAAGATCTTCGACAGAGCAAGATTTCTTTAGATTACGATGGGAAATGAATACGCGCAGTACCTCTGTATAGCATGTTTAGCTAGCATAAAAAGGTAATTTTTTCTTGCTTTCAACCGTGCATTTTTTTTTTTTTTTTTTACATTTGCAGAGTTGCGCAATTGACAGAGTCTCAACATCAAAGGAGCAGGATGTGTCCGGTTTCTTCAAGGCCACGCTTGCCATCATGAGGTCTCGCCGTATCAGAAAATTCACCTTTCTGATCTACACGGCTTGGTTTGTTACGTCGCACTTTCTTTGGTGATTTATTTTGTTGGCGGCTGTGCCGAAAATACCCATCCTTCGTTTCATCTTAAATACGGACGAAGCGGACACACGGGCTAATGGGCCAATCAAGCACTAAGCCTTCCCTGTACATGATTGGGCCAACGATGAGAGAACATGTACATAAACATCACAAAACTCCATTATGGTGCGCTTTTGATTGGTCCATTCAGCTTCTAGCGTCGGCTGCGTCTGAACTTAAGGTTAAACCAAGTATAGCGAACATTGATTACGCAAGTTTGACCTATCAGCTTTCACTTAAAGTCCAAAATATTATCAGACTTCAGAGATGTCTAGAGACTTGAACGGCGCCTTCTGAGTGGATGCATCACTGTTTTTCTCATGTGGTCTGCCTTTCAAATCCCTTCCTAGAAGCTTCCTTTCACATAGTCTGCTGTAACTGGAAAGACAAGTGTTCTGCAAATCCCCCCCCCCCCCCCCCCAACCCTCCAATTAAAAAAAAATGTGTAAAGCTATCGAAATTGGCTTGAAAGGGCGCTGGTAATTTGTACAGGAAAGGTGCTGCGTTTTTTATTTTTCTCACGGGGTCTCGTGGCGTTCTGAATTTGGAATTCTGAATCGGGGTCCTTTACGAATGCGCTTCATTAAAAAATGCCCTGTTGCGAGACATTCTCACTTGTGGCCCTCTGCAATCGCCAACGCAACTACTACTGAAAGTTTTCTGCTCTTAAGGCGACATGCGTGAATAGTTTTAGGATAGCCTTCCTCTTTCTATTTTTCTTCTCAGTACAAGTAACATATGGACAATGACCGCACTGAAAGAAACAGTCTGTCTCTGGGTAGTGCAGTTCGCTCGTGACTGTGTCACAAATTTATATCCCCTGATGATCAGAGTGTGAAGCATGGAAAGTCGACCCGAGAAAGTTTCGCTAAAACGGCCCATAGCCATAAACTTTACCTTTTACTCTCGCTGTCTGAACCGGCGTTTCACAACCTTTCCGGAGTCTGTTCTTTGAAGGCAGGTTTGGCAATGAATGCTTCACATGCGTCTACCTCCTCGAACGTTCGCCAATCCGTTGCGTCTTTTCTTCCCTTTCATTGTTGCGCAGGTTCGCTATCAGTCTTTGTTACAACGCGGGCACGCTGGAGCTGGGCAGACTAGGCTTGAACATCTACACGACCTTCTCAATCGCTGTGGCCTTCGAATTTCCGGTCTACATCGTTTGCATCCTGGCAGTGGACACGCTAGGCCGCCGCTGGCCCAACGTCTTCTTCATGTTCACGGGAGGCGTGGTGTGCCTCGCCATGTCCCTTTTACGCACAGGTTGGCTATCTAATAGGACGCACCGGTTCGGTGCATAGAAGATTGACACCAGTGTGGCATTAGTTCTCAAGCTTCTATACACCAACCTGCGGCTCTGACGTCACTCGACTACGGTGTCGCTGCTGTCGGCACGACCCATGCGCAAACGCTTCATGAGAATCTGGTTTCTGCGCATGCGCAGTGCCCGTACCTGGTGTGGGCAAACGCCGAATTCTTTGTAAACAACCTGTCGGTCTATAAAGAACATGCAACGGGATGGATGAAGCGAGATTAGCTAGATGAGAGACCGCTAAATATTGTGGGTGAGCGTACTTTATGCCGTTGCACTTGTGCGGGAAAGAAGAAGGGGGAAGGGGGAGAGTTTTTTAAGATAGTGATCTAAACCACTTTCGTAAACTTTTTTTTTAATTTTCGAATACTGACCATTGTGCAAACGATTCCTGAAAAAATTGCATTTTTTGCACTAGTACCCTGTTTCCGGCTAAGAAAAGCAAGGGCAAGCTCCTGAAGCAAAGCCCTTAACTGTTTCCACTTTAGCAGAGCGAACGCTGGAGAGGAGGCGAAAGGAAGTGAGGAGAGACTCGCCTCCGCTCCAGTGTTCGGTCTGCTAAAGCGGCAAGAGTGAATGGCTTTGCGGGAAGAGCTTGTCCTGAGCCTTTTCGTCGATTGGCTAGATCTTGTTAGCTTGAGAAGTGGTAGCAACCGGACCACGGGGGAGCGAGTGTAAGTGAATCAGCCCGCACCCACCACTTACGGCCGTCGGAGCAGGGTTTGTATACAGTATAGACAGACCCTTTACCGGCACGGCGATAAATCCTGTGGCAATAAAAATAAAATGAAACATAACAAGAAAAAATGGAGACCTCCACCAGAGGATCAATGTCCCGAATAACAAACCATGGCAGGCATACACCAGACATTCTGGGAATGCCCTGAAAATTGCCGGTACAGTTGCGAGCATTCAAACAAAATCCCCAGTGCGCCACGACCAACAAGATGGTCTGAATGAGTGACCCCAACTGGTGAAGCGGAGCACCGTAAGAAAATCATCGACTCCATTCTGGACTTCATCAGGAGGCGGCAGGTCTAAGCACCTTCATCTAAACCAGCCTCAGAGCCCTACCCAATCCCACCATTCCCCGACCCATATTACTTAAGTCAAGAGGGCTCGCTGTACTTTTATGTATTCAACATTTATTCATTAATTTATTCAATCAAATTGTACTGCTTTTCTTTACCTGCAACCGTGCATGTAGCTAGCTTTCAAATGTATATAATTTATTACTGGTCGGTAGAGGTTCCTCTGCTTACCACCTTGTCTCACTCTGTGTCATAGAATCTGACCTCTGGACCTTAGTGATGGCCGTGATGTCCATCATGTCGTTCGCCGGAGGCTGCAGCATCACCTACCAATTGGCTTCCGAAATCTTCCCCACGGTCATCCGCGCTCGCTCGGTGCTCCTCCTGAGGCTTGTCGGGGACATTGGAGGCCTTCTCGGGGCGCAAGTTACGTCGCTGGTGAGGATCCGTTCTTCTCTCCGTGTCAGTGATTTCCCTACACACCACCTAGGGGGAGAGGGGTGTACACACCTCTTGTTTTTCTGAAGACACTCCCTTACTTCGCAACTCCTCTATTCTCAACGTATCCCCCATACCTAAGCCCCCCCCCCCCCCCCCCCCCCCCCTGATTTCAATTCCTGGGGAAACCGCTGCTCCATGTAACTCAGGAGTGATTGATGCTTGTACTGTATGGTGAATCGAGGGCCTTTCAGCGATCAGTATTAACTACAGTGTGTCACTTGTTCCAAGTTGTTCTAAAATTTACTTCGAAACGCTTGTGATAATTATTTCCACTTTTGGTCATGCGACTGTAACTAGATAGCGCTATCTCCAGTTTTGATTACGCATCACAATTTGTCTGAAATATCCAGCATTTTTTTTCTTCTAATTTAATAATAA
This sequence comes from Ixodes scapularis, assembly GCF_016920785.2. Classification (NCBI taxonomy): domain Eukaryota; kingdom Metazoa; phylum Arthropoda; class Arachnida; order Ixodida; family Ixodidae; genus Ixodes; species Ixodes scapularis. Next base: position 76,809,363 of record NW_024609880.1, read on the forward strand.
ACAACGATACTCACATGCTATTTTACTGTTCAAATATTTCATCTATACAGCCTTTTTGCTTAAAACATTCCCTAGTATAAACGTAATTATTTCTTATATACACGTACCGGTTATCATAATTCGTTCAACGCTAGGCTGACAGAAGGGCAGAAGCTACGTAATCAACCGTCCGGTCTTGAACCACGTGATCCTGCTCTACCTTCGAGAACAAGGTGAGGACAGGCAGTAAGATACCGGTAATTTATTTGTATGGTACGCTCGTATAGTTTCCACAGCGCCATCAGCGGAGTATAGCTTACATCACTGCCAGTTTCAGAAGCGCAGGACATGGAGAATCCTGAACATCTTTTTATCGCTGACCAGCCGATAAGCACATTGAAGCAGATCAGAACTAAATTAACCGGGAAGAACGTCAAAGAACGAATTCGGAAGCAAGCAGCGTGAACATAATGAGCCACCCTTTGCGTGTCTTAAGTTGTCAGTGATTTTAGTCACCATAAGCTTTTTTTAAAAATTTACCTATACTTTTCAGGCGGAGCATGACAAGTATCTCCCGATCCTGGTGATGGGAGCGGTTTCCTTGATGGCCTCGCTACTGCTATTTTTCCTTCCGGACACAGTGAACCATCCGATGCCCCAAACAATGGAAGACGGCGAGAACTTGGCGCGGGATCAGTCGCTCTGGTTCTGCCCTGCCCTTGCAAAACGAACTTCAAAGAAGCCGCTACATTTATACCAACTATGTGAAGGCCCTCCAACCTGTTTAGGTGTGCCATTCGCTAGCTCAGTTCATGAAGATGGTATTTCTGGGAACCTCGACAAACAGGAGAGCTATTTGAAACTCAGTGACAAGGCTGATACGGACACCGAGCATACGAGCTAAGCTTCGATTTCGATCTTAGCACGGTCTCTATCCCTGTGAATTGGCCATTTAGATTTTTTGTTACACTTCTGCGAAAAACAACAACGACAATTCATTTATCTAGCAGGACGTGTTCTGATCACGACCTTTAATGTCTGGAAGACATATCAAAGTAGCAATAACTAGATAATTAAAACGGAATATTGGGACTTTTTTTATTTTTGGTTTAATTCGGCTTGAAACCGCTCTTGCTCTAAAATAAGTAAGTCAGGAAGTCATTCACAGTATAGTTGTTAAAATCATCAATCTGAAATGTTATATTAAGACAAAGTGTAACACATCCGTTTGATACAAAGAAATATAATTCAAGTTTAAAATTACGCAGACCACAAATGCTAAGGTATCATAACTCAGTTCCTTCCCGCTTAATACAAATAAGCTTTTGAATTACGAATGACGATGTTGAGACTTTTTGCATACAGAGATTTTACCACTTGCTAAAAATGTGAGAAAAATAATATGTATTGTCAATTAATGTATTGTCATTTCTTGCCGTCGTAATGTAGTGAAGTGTTTATACAATAAAACTAAAAATGAGAGCGTTTCTGCCCCAGAAAAAAAAGAAGGGGAGGGGGGGGGTGGATATGTCAGTCTACAGATTGATCTTAGTTCATATGCTAAAATCCGCGAGGAAAGCATATCCTGCATGTGTCGGCATCAAGTCATTCATAAGCGTATAGAGGGCGTAGATATGCATTGCAATCCTCTAAACTAAAGTTTACAGGTGTAACCCATTATCAAGAATGATACCTCATTCGCCCACGTAACATTCCCTTACCCCTCTTGGGCAGTGCCAGAGAGAAAAGACACGAAGTTGGGAAAGCTTGTTCGCTCTCTCCAGCTTCTAAACTCTCAAGTGATTGTACCATAATAAATTCACCAACACTTCTTCTCAAAATAAAGAATCACTATTCACTACGTAAAAAATGGTCTCAGTTCATGCATCTGTTCTGTAGGCAGGTAGGAAATGTTGCCCTAATTTATTCACACCGCATGATGAGCGCGAGAAACTCACACGAGATTGACAGGAGAATATGGTTGGTGAATTAAGTTTCCTTGAAATTATGTATAACCGGTCCTTGGCAGGACCGAATTATCTACTCGAGCGGTGTGCGTCGCAGTGCAAACGCAGTAAAACACGAAGCATAAAAAAGGCAGATTTAGAACAAGAATCCGCAGTCAATTGTTGAATTAAAACGACGTAATTTTGTTGAAAACGCCCGCAGCTTTTTACTCATGGTATGCGTCGAGAATCTTCCACATTTTGAAACGGAACGAAGGAAGATTTACTTTTAAAAACGCTCGCTGCGTCCTTCCAGACCAGCTGGACCGAGTCAGCTGACGACGACGGGACTAACCCGTTGAACCTCAACCCCACAATAACCTATTTGCGCTTCGTCTCCAAGCAACGCAAGCACAGACCACGAACATTTCAACTCTTTGTCGCATCGCCGTGTTGCACACACCAAACAGAACAAGATCGCCGAAGTCAACGCAGCGCTGTCGTGAACCTTGGCTTGTGGTTGCGCACTCGAGGACTCTGTGGCTCTCTTCGTTTTCAAAGCACTCACGACGATTACGAATGATACTTTCCGTCGTCCGGGAACATCACAGGGGCACCCCTCCGGTCACGTCTTCGCTACATGTGCTCGCAAACCGCGGAGCTTCTCGCGTCCCGAAAAACCAAAACAATACCGGCGCCATGTTGAACGTGCGTTGTTGCTAGATTTTTTCCGACCAAACAAAAACAACGAAAGCAAACCGGCTCTAGCTTCCAGCGTATATCGGCGTTGCACCGTGGCCAGATTTTCTCCATCAGCTCTAGCTCAAAGATGACCCACAGTTGCAGCAACACTGGTATCAAGTTTTAATATGGCGGCGCCCACGAAGCGCCGTAAATTCTGAGGAGGTTGCATGGGAAGCGGCGACATCTTCCCCCACCCCCTGTATCCATTTTCAGAAGTTGGTACGCGACAAACCTTTTGTCCTTTGGTTCCCACTTGATTATATTCGCAAATAGCAGGAACGAAAGAAAGCAGAGAAGTGACAACTCTATTACGTAATTATTTATGTTTAGTTTTTGTGATTATGTTGTCATCAGGTTATTGCAATTTTGACAATTAGGAGCGACGAGTAGCATGCAGCGATCCCTGCGCAAGAAAAATCGGCATCGTTATACAATCCAGGAGGCTCACCAAGGTCAAGTCCTTTATGTTGCTTTCCGTTTATTATTTCCGTTGGAGAGCGGCATATTTCCAACTTACAGCTGCCAACCGCTGCGAGTTTAAAAGGTGTCTCGCCCCGCACGTCTTTGCAACATGTGTTGCTCTCCGTTTATTCTTTTAACATTATCAGCACGTTCTACTGACCGAATTTGATATTCAAGGCAATCTATTTCCTTCAGAATATTTTTTAATCTTGACTTTTTTATATTTATTTTGGTCATCATAAAAGATGCACACTTCAAGCTCTGTCACCTAGGGTGAATTATAGAAGGTAAGAGCTAGAAAATAAAATCCGGTGTTTTGACCCGCATAGGTAAACCATGCATTGCAGAAAACTGACACTCCGTGAGAAAGTGACTCTAGTGGTGGTGATGAAATGCGAGAGTTTAAGAACATGACTTTAGCTGCATCAAAAGATGCAAAAAAAAAAGACTAAAATTATTTATGAGCCGACGTCCACCTAGCCCAATTTGCGTCATACCGATGTCTGAGACTGTGGGCGCCTGTAGCGTTTATTTCATCGGAAAAAGACTTTTCAGAAGGACAATATTGTTTTTTTTTTCTTGCTAGCAAGTTTGTTTCACTGACATTATCGGTACACGCGCGCACAATTTTAAGTTTCAGTTTATGAATATTAGGCTTAGGTGGACATTGCTTTCTAGATAATTTTTGTTTTTCTTTTGTGCCCTCTGATCCGCTTAATGTTATGTACTAAAGCTTTCCCAGTTTATCACTCCCGCTAGTGTCGCATTCTCACAGAGTTTCAGCTCTCCGTGATGCGCAGTTTATTTATGCCGACCGAGAAGGTATCCGGTTTGGTTTCCTCGGTCTCCCACTGTACTTCGGAAAGCCTCCGTCTATACAAACACGTTTTGAAGCAAAAAAAAAAAAAATCTGCATGTGTATTTGGTATATTGCAAGGGCACCCTAAATGCATTGCATTTACAGATCATCTGTGATGTCACGGTTCATGTGACGTCATGTTGTCACGTGCTAACCTGCACCCTGATGACGTCACATAAACACCATGACGTGATTAGCGTGTCCTCACCATCAAGGCTACATACCACGGGCACGAACGCGCTAAGAGCTAGTCTCAAAAATGCTATGCATCTAAAAGAGCGAGAAAATATTTATCGCAACAGGGATTATATTCCATCTCACAAGATCTGTGGTGTGCTACGGTTCCTGGATCATGAACCGTTTACCATACGGAAGACGCGCGCAAGCTGACTTACCTTTGCAACATTATTTTTATATTTATAAGCGCAATCTAAAGCCACAAGTTTACGTCCGTTCGATCCAGAACGCTGGAAATAACTCGGGCTCACGCGGGGAACGTAAGTCACAAAACAACATAAGTAAAAAAAAAAAAAAAAAAGAGAAAAGATGCTTGAAGTAGGGGCTGGTTTTGACCGCGTCTTGGCAGGTGCCCTAAGGCTCCGTACCAGAGCAAGTAACTTGAATGGCTACGAAACTGTTTTTACTTTATTCAGTGAAACGTAAAAACAAATATCTAAAAGTAGCCCCTAACACAACTATTTTGTTTCAGGACATTCGAAGCTAAACTATGTTAGTGAAAACAAGATTAACCCATTAAATGCCAATGGGGTATTAAATTTCACCTCTAATATTCATGTTTGAAGTGTAATAATTTTAGATTGCGTATTTGATGCTATAAAAAAGGAACACACTTTCTTAGTTCTGTTTTTTTTTAATAAAACGTTTTGTAGGATAAATTATTAATATTTTTAAACGTACTTTCACGCATGACTTTTTTAAAACGACTTCGTTCTTTTCTTTAATATAGCATTAAGTATGCGATGCAAATTATTCACGCTTCTAACTTTACTGATTAAGGAGAAAAATTAAAACCTCCTGGCAATATTTCCTCGTTCTAACTAAATAATTTAATGATGACTATATTACCTTTCTCCAGAATCCCCAAGAACGCAGGGAATATTTTGGGAAAACCACATTTGAGTATGCAGTTTTGCGCTGCTTTTAATAAATTAAACCCACTTTGTATCCGTTCAAGATGGCCGCCGTGGAACCCCAGAGCCTTAGATGTTGGGTGAAATGTTGCCGTCAGTCATTCACCTAGAACAAACAGATAATAATAAAAAAGTAATCAACGAGGAAATCTAACTAAGAGAATTTAGAGTATTTTAAAGTTCTCGACATCTACTCGGTTTTAATGTCGTAACGTCCGTTCATCTGCCAAGTAGAATACGATGGCCTTTTCTTTAGGAATCATTCTGAGGAATGCACGTGCAACTTTGACAAGTATGTTGGCAACACGGGTGGTCACGCCTTTTTCTACCCAAAAAACAATTCCTTCAATGAGCGCTGTAGTTTAGTGTAACACTTTTTTTAAAGCTTCTAACGTTGTCTGTATTCTGAAAATTTCATTTTATTTACAAGATAAAAAAATAAACTGTAGGGTGCATTTGTTAAAACAAAGTATTTTACAAAGTGTGTGTGTGTATGCTTGTGTGTCCGCGTGTGCGTGTGCGTGCGTGTGTGTGTATGTGTGTGCATGCGTGTTTGTGCATGTCCCCAATCTCAATGTTCCATTTGTTACGTTTATTCTTCAAAAACTCGTTCGTGCTCTTTCGTCGTTTTTTTTCTTCTTTTTTTTTTCACTTTCACATTATTTTCGAAGCCTTGTCAGAACTAAGACACACATATATTCGTAAATAAAAATAAAAGAGAACTCTCGTCATAACAGTCACTAGCGACTAGAATGTGATGCGCTTCCTTGGCGCATTATGCCGTTTACATGACAGCATTGAACCTGACAACTCGATTCGATGCGACTAAGTCGTATTCTTGTAAACGCGGCTGGAGGTTGCATCAATCTGTGTTGTGTCTAACGGCTGCAGAATGCGAAAGAGCGGAAACCATATCGGGACATCTGATCAATACTACGTAGAGAACAAGGTCCGCTCTTTTCCTCCTCTGACGTCTAGAGTAACTAATATCCAGTTACTCAACTGTCGACATCCAGTTTCAGCGTATCTGCTGCTTGATTCGTGTCGGGGAGCCACCAACGATGACGTCGATGCGCAAGCCTTGTCGTCTAGGTATTGGCCTAATGCCATCTCTCGATCGGTTTTCCGACAGTTTCTTCTCCCCCGGTTCTGCCGCGTCGCACCAGAGCGCGCGTGTGTTTCCCGCGTCGAAAAAAAGTGGTCTCTCGATTTCCACCTGGTGACGTCATACAAGTGTCACGCTACCGCCGGTCGCGATCCAAGCGGTGTCCCAGCAGCGGGAATGGATGTGGCAGACGCCTGTTCTGCTGCAGCAGGTCGTTCTCTTGTGTGGCAGTCCACGCAAGCTTCGACAGCCAGAAGTTGGGACGTCGCGACGACAGCGACACTCGCGCATTCGCTCCTGCTTTTCGCCAGAATTTCTACGACCAACCGCCAGGATCGCGACATCAGGCACAAAGACATTCCGGCTTTTGTGACGTCATCTGTTGCCACTTCGGGACCATAGAGGGGTTGGAACTTGGCAGTCTGCCTGGTCTGCCTCTGAAAGGAACCCTTCAGAGAAGAAGCCGCCAGAATTCCGTATGTTCTGGAAACAGTGCTTCATGAAGGGAGGTGCGAAGTGGGAACACGAGCAGTCGACTGCGCTGTTGGAACATCTAGCAAGCAGGTAAGAAGTTTGTATTGTTGTTTTTTTTTGTTTCTTTTACAATAAGCCTTTAACGGATATGTGTTATACGATGCTGTCGGAGTACAGTAGGCATATTGCTTTCGCACCCAAAGATAGCGGCAGTTGCGGGGTCTTGAAAAGGCTACGAAAGTCGACCAAAGTCGTTGCATGAGTGACACCATTGTCACTGACAACTCGAGAAAAGCAAGGCGTGGTTTATTACCTTTACGGCCGGGTCTTGCTCTTTGATTGGTTCTTCAGCGCTCTTATCGGCTAACGCCGCAATCTGACTGGTTGCGGAGCGATAATAAGACGATTGGGACTCGCCACGCAAATACTACACTCTAAAAAAAAGCCCGTGCGTATACTTTCCCGCACAGCATTCGGAGAGCCAATCATCGCAACTCACGGAAGCAGCTCAGCGAATGACGATGCGGAAACATATGTTTAAACCAAAAAACGCAGTCTGTGTTGTAACATTCAGCATTGCAAGCGTGACGTTTTGCATTGCTTAATGTCACAACTCGGACTGCTTTTTTTGTTTTTTGTTTTTTGTTTAGACCAGGGGTGGGCAAGCTGCGGCTCGCGAGCCGCATGCGGCTCTTCGCGTGTTAAAGGGACACCGACAGGGTATTTATGCTCGCCGAGGTTTTTAGTTGTACGTGACATATGAGAGCTCAACTACCCAGAACAGAATTTGCGGCTCGAAATTCGGTTTCTTTCCGCCCGAAAACCGCCGATCAAGAACTGGCCGGTTCGAGTCTCGCTCACTCTCTTTTCCGCGGTCACGGGCCGTTTTCTAAGGTATCGATGCGACCACCAAATTTAATCAAAGTCGTGGGTCACTGAAGGCACACACTCAATATTAAAAATAGAAAAAAATATGAAACCCATTTTTTGTGGCTTCTAAAAAGCTGCAAATACGTTGATTGAAAAAAAAGTTTCACAGACAACCGGAAGCATTCTGTGCGTGCGTCGTTTCGCGTATCGTGGGACTCGCAGGGACGCGATGGCAGCGGACGACGGGCGTGAGACCTCTATTTCAGAACTGTCGTTCGCAATACCGGAGAATTTTGTCTGCCATTAAAAGAGAAATTTGGGACTGATCAAAAGAATTGGTCTTCATCCCGTACGACACGCCCGACCACCAAGCCGATTTGCACGAAGACGTCGCCGAGCCGTCGCTCCCTTCTCGTGGCTGAAGACATCGCTCGCGCAAACGTCAAGCACGACGTGTCTACTTCGAGTTGAATATGCACGCGTACGATTTCTTTACAAGGCGAGAATGTCGCCAATGCGGGGTGCATCCCGACTTCGACCCGGGAGTGCTTTTGCTAAAGGAAGATCGGTAGCAAACTTCCCAACTTACAGTTTATTGGCTGAATTATTACTAAGGAAAGAGATCCCCCTGTTTCGATATGCCCCAGTAGCTTAACCGTACGATCAATGTTGGAGATATGCCAACGTACACAAGACTCTGCAGCTATATTGCAACTTGACCTCGCAGAAGCGTTCGACAGAGTGGACCACTATTTTCTTTTTGCGCTCTTAAAGCACCTAAATATTGGCGAAATTATTGAAAAAGGCGTAAACCTTTGTTACAAGGACATATCGACGAGATTACTTCTAAACGGATCTCTGACAAAATCTATACTAGTTCGAAGGTCGGTACGCCAAGGTTGTCCACTCTCGCCGCTACTCTTCAATATCTACCTAGAGCCTCTCTGCAGAAACATCATCAATGACAAAGACATACAAGGGTTTCGCCTTCATGCGTGCGAAGTCAAACTCCTGGCTTACGCGGACGACTTGGTCCTGATTTGCTCCAACAAACCAAGCATCGTAACAGCGATGTCACATGTCGACGACTACTGCCCAGTGTCTGGTGCTTTGGTGAATAAGGATAAAAGTAGTGGTTCGTGGTGCGGGGAGTGGGGTACAACACCTGCCAAGTTCGTCGACATCGAGTGGACAACGAGCAAGCCGCAGCTTTTAGGTGTGCCACTGAATGTCATGGACAATCCGAAACCCATGTGGGATTCTTTAGAAACCAAAGTCAAGTCGGCCGTTCGTATATGGAAGCTAAGATACCTTTCCACCTTTGGCAAAGTTGCCGTTTGCAATATATTTCTTTTGTCAAAATTAACATACATACTTCAGGTCATGCACTGTTCTAGACTTACAGTTAACAGGTTTAACAGGATTTTTGCAATGTTTATTTGGAATTCAACGTACGAGCCCATGCGGAGATCAAACCTCTTCCGACGAACGGAGGACGGCGGCCTAGGTCTTGGGCATATCTTTGTTAGGCAGCTAATGGCGAGATGGAAATTTTATCGAACACCACAGCACCCGTTTCTAGAAACGTGTAAAACATATTTCTTATCAAAGTTCACAGGAACAGCAGTAAATACAGAGTCATCGAGCAAAACGATCACTTTACGCGGCTTCTACAAAGAGGTAGTAGACACCATTGATTTCCTGAGAGCACGGTTTACCGGTGACTTCTTAGAGACATGTTCCAAGAAGAAGTTACTTAAATGTCTACTAACTTCTTTGTTTCCAGATCCACTGTACCGATTGGGTGTATTTGCTGCTCCCCCTAACTGCGAAACTGATGTTTTAAAAAGAGTCAAACGCTTGCCCATTCCACCGAAGTGCAAGTCGTTCTTTTTTCGCTTTCACTCGCGGACAATACCTGTAAAGGAGTGGCGAGAGTCACGGGGTTTTGACGTATTTTGGAGCACAAACTGCAGGCTCTGCAAAACAACTGAGACATCCACCCATGCATTTGTGCTCTGTGTTGATGCAGTCTTCTTCTGGGACGTTTTCAAGAGGACAGTGAAAAAAGACTTTGAAGTCGAAGAAAGTAATTTCCGTTACCTACATTTTGGAGACCAGTTAGATACGGTTCTCGACACATTAGTTGTGATAGGTTTATATAGCCTGTGGAAGACACGGAAAGTTGATACGGACGGAGGGGTTGCCAAACCGTCTTGGGTGAACTTTAAGAATATTGCCACATTCGTTTGTCAGAGCATGCTAGCGTGCTGCGAAGATAATGAAGAATGGAAACAAGCCATAGAAGGCATCAGTCGTTCACCTGACGTCATATGAGTCTGTGTCACGAGACCGGGATTTTAACACTTTAGGGCCTCTTTGCCAACTCCCTGTAGAGGAAAACTGAAGTGTGCTGTACATCCTTTGTTTCCAACTATTTCCGAGCTTTCTAATATTTCTAGTAACACTCTCCTTGTATAGGTCGACAACCGTTCAATTCTTCTGTGTCTTTGACGCTTTGTACATAATGTAAATTGTATATAGTGTTCTCGTGTATATACCCATGTAAATAAACACTTTTGAAAGAAAAAAAAAAACATGCCCCAGTAGCTTAGTGGGAAAGACGTCGGCTTTATACGTCGTAGGATCGGGTTCGATCCCCCGTGAAACTTCTTTTTTTTCATATGTTTTTTGTAGTCTACATTTCTTTTCTTTTTTTTACAATTATCACTGAAGAAACACACACAAAAAAAGAAACAAATGTTGTGGACGACACGTCGCTGAATTAAATGGAATGGGATTTCCTTTTTGACACCTGCGAACTCAATGTAATCACTTTCCACAAAATGCAAGGAGCATATAAATCAGGTAGCGTCCGCTTTCTGAGGTGCCCGTAAATGGTCTACAGGAATTGCAGCCAGCCATTGGTCCCGATCCCGTTGATCTTTCGGAAACTCTGTCGCACAATGCCACTTCTGTTTCGGACGCAGGACATGTGAGCCAGCTCTTCACGCAACATCTCAGGTGTATTCTTTTCGGAGCCGATCAAAATTCACCACGGGCACTCACTACTCATCTCCAACTCCTCAATAAACAAAACAACTCATCTTGGAGTACAGAACAACGGGCGGAACATACATAACTGCAAAAGAATCCCACGGCGAACAGTTCCCGTACGCCGCATGTCGTCTGCTACCGGGAAGAAGAAAAAAAAAAACACACGGTCGGGTGTAGCCACGTGACTTCCGCCACTTGCTCTCTTCTCTCCCCTTCTCCGACCTCCGTCGGGTTTCGGTTTCGGTTTCGAGCAGTTGCGTCTTTTGGCTTTATTAAAAAAATGCGCTACTCTGTTGCAAAATATTAATTGGGTAGTCCTCCGACATCATAACAAAGCGCCTGGCAAAAAATTAAAAAATTTTTTTGGGGGGTGTCAGTGTCCCTCTAAAGTGCGGCTGCGGCTCTCTCCTTTCTAAAAGACTCGGATCAGGCCTGATACCTTCTTTGCTCACTACATCCCCAAGGAAAATTACTTCTGGAATTCCAAACTGGCATTTCTCTGAGTTTAGCGTCAGGCCTGCGCTGTGTGCAGCCTGCACAGCTGATCGCGGCCGATCATCGTGCTCCTGTTGCGTAGCTCCCCAGACCAGCACGTCATCAATGTAAACACGTACCCCCTTCAGTCCTTCAAAAATTTCAAACATCGCACGCTGGAATACCTCTGGCGCAAAAGCCAATCCAAAAGGCAACCTCAAAAATCGGTATCGTCCAGAAGGGGTGCCAAATGTGCAAACTCGCGATGTTTTCGTCAGTCAACAAGATTTGGTGAAAGCCTGCCCGCGCACCAAGCTTCGAAAACACTGTGGCGCTAGCAAGTTCAGCTTGTATATCTTCCCTTCTCGGCATTTCGAAATGCTCACGTCTCAGACACTCATTGATTCTTCGTGGGTCCATGCATACCCTTAAACTGCCGTTCTTCTTTTTCACCAAGACTAGGGGGCCTACCCAGTCTGGGGGCTCCTTCATTCTTGTGATAATTCCTGCCTGCTCCATGCGGCTCAGTTCTTACTTCAGCGGCTCCATGAGGGCTTGAGGTACCCCACGGGTGGGTTGAACGACAGGCACTGTGGCTTCCTTGAAAGAGATGCTATATAGACGTTGGATTTTCCCTATGCCTTCAAACAGTGCTGGAAATTCTCGCTGAACTTGGGATTGAGTATCGGTGGCGGTGGCGATCTCCTGCACATGGTTCACCAAGCCTAACTCTTCATACGTAGGCGATCCTAGAAGTGCACGCCTGTTCTTCTTGACGACAAAAAACTCGGCAGAAGCAACTTTTTCTTTGAACTTGAGCAGGAGTCTGGCTTTTCCAAGGTGGCCGATAGCGCTGCCGTTGTAGCTTTGTAACACCGCCGGACTTGGTATCATGTGCTGCCTGGAGTTGGCGCTTCGGAAGAGTGACAGTGGGAGAAGATTGACTTGGGAGCCGGTGTCTACCTTGAACTGTACAGGCACCTTTTCAATCATTACCTTGATCAACCAGTCTTTCTCGGCGATTTTCCCAGACTCGCCGACCTGGAGTATCTCAAAGTTATCTTCTGACGGTATTTCTACTTCCTCCACTCGCCGTCTGCTTTGCTCATCTTGAGGCTTTGCGTCACAACATATCGCGATATGGTGTTTCTTTCAGCACAAATGGCATATTTTACCGAAAGCTAGGCATCGGCGTGGTGCGTAAAATCGGTTACACTTTCGACATCGCAGACGTGACGGAATTTTTTATCTCTTTAGCATGGCGTGTACTTGTTCTACTGGTGTTGGGTGCTGATCCATCCACATCCTCGCTTGTTGCGACGAATTCTCTGCAGCTTTGCAGATTCTCGTTGCTTTCTCAAGGGTCAGGTCATCCTCCCTCAGCAGACGTTCCCGCAGTTTGTGATCTTTGACGCCATCGACAATCTGATCTCTCACAAGAGAATCTGTCAGGTCGCCGAAATTACACGAGCGCACTTTGAGTTTAGCGTCTCTCAAAACGTTTTAAAATGACTAACCTTCCATCTGGATCGTCTTGCGAAAAACGTGATGTTCGAATGTCTCGTTAGCTTTCGGAGCACAATAATCTTGGAACTTGTGAACTACCGCCTCGAAGCTTTCCCCAAATACCGTTGAGAATAATACAGGAAACTCCGGGCTAAAATGGGAGACGGAAGTAGAAAGCGATCCTGGCGGTGTGGAGTGGACAACTTGCCACTTTCCCCGGAAATGAATCAAGTGGGTCTGACTCACTAGAGAAATTGATAGTCTATGAAATATACCAATTTTTTGATGGAGCATAGGCAGCATAAGCTCGTGATATTGGACCTCTTGGTATTTTGATGTCAAAATGCAGTGTGTTGTATAGACCAGTCAGGATTTGTATAGCGATTTTGTACAATCTAAATAATTATTAACCTTTTTCTGAGCTCGTTGGTTTATTTGTTTTATTCGTACCGAAACATGTCTTATTAGATGCCCTTGGCTCAAAGTGACCATAATTGGCAATATGCATAAATTTTTTACGAGACCGACTTGAAATGGACTCCAAGTGACTATAGTCGGTTACAAGTCAAGAAGGTAGGAGAAGCTCCTCCCACAAGCTTGATGCGCCCGTTTCAAGTCCCTCCGCAGTCGAAAGAAGAGTTCACTGGAAACGCTCCTTGTTCCGCTTCAATGGATTCCCACTTGTCTCCGATCCCACTTTTTAAGAAAGCGACCTTTGTATTTATCAGAGAGGGAACCGAGCCCCTGAAAGCAGCCTTTGTATCCATCGGGGGGGAAGCTAATCCCCGAAAGTCGTATTTGTTTCCGTCGGTGGGGGAGAACTCTAATCTCCCTCTCGTGGCTTCCACAATGCTAAGTCAAAGTCGAAAGATAAAGCAAATATGTACAGAAAGGCAAGCCCTTCCTCGCGCGTTGGCCGCGACGTCACGGAAACGGTGGAACGCTATTGGATGCGGAGGTGGCGGAGGGATATCTGATTCCCTTTGAGGGGCATTTGCCGCTACCTTCTTGACCTGTAACTGACTATAGAATTGATAATTATGTGATTTCTTTGTGTGCTTACTATTATGAACGGCTTCAAGTAGCTTTTGTTGGCTATTAGCATCTGCTTTGACCAGATTGACCTTAAATGGCTGCCAATATCTATTAATGAGATAATTGACAATTACCCATTTCGGCGTTGGATAATGCACATGGTTTCAACTGGCTATTATTGGCCATCAGCCTTTACTTTTATGTATATTTGATAGATATGGCTACAAATATTAATGAGTAATGAAAACTGAGCTATGATTGATTGATAAACTGGAATGACTTCAGGTGGCCATTGTTGGCGATTAGAATGTATTTCTGACCAGATTGGCTCAATAGCTACTAATGGCTGTTAGTCAGTATAATAGCAATTATCTGCTGTCTGAGTGTTTACGAATGAGAATGGCTTCAAGTGGCTATTATAGGCTATAAGCACCTATTTTCGAATAGATTGGCCCCAAATAGCCACAAACCGCTATTAGTAGATAACTATTGCTTGAGCTATTTTTATATTTACGAAATTGAATGGCTTGAAGTGGATAATGTTGGCTATTTGTAATTATTTTTGACCAGATTGAATTGAAATGGCTACTGATGGATATTGATGAGATCATTAAACAATTACGTGCTAATTCAGTACCTAAAAATGAGTATGGCTTCAAGCGGCTATTATTGGCTTATGCATCAAATTTTAGATAAATTTGATTGAAATGGCTACAAATGGCTATTAGTGACGAGTGTTGATATTTATGGGTGTTTTAGTGTTTACTAACTGGATGGCCTTAAGTGGCTAATGTTGGCTTTTATCATCTATTTCTGACGAGATTGGCTTCAAATGGCTAGCAATGGCTATTAGTGAGTATAATTGACAATTATGTGCTATTTCAGTATTTTTGGATGAAACTGGCTACAAGTGGCTATTACTGGCTATAAGCAGTTAGATTGGCTTAAAATTGCTACAAATGGCTAGTAGTGACTAGTGTTGATATTTATAAGCAGGTTTTATGTTTACTAACTGGAATGGCTTTTAGTGGCTATTGTTGGCTATTACCATCTATTTCTGGTCAGATTCGCCTCAAATGGCTTGCAATGGCTATTAGTGAGTATAATTGACAATTATGTGCTATTTCAGTGGTTTTGGATAAAACTGGCTACAAGTGGCTATTACTGGCTATAAGCATTTAGATTGGCTTAAAATTGCTACAAATGGCTAGTAGTGACTAGTGTTCATATTTATAAGCAGGTTTTATGTTTACTAACTGGAATGGCTTTTAGTGGCTATTGTTGGCTATTAGCATCCATTTCTGGCCAGATTTGCCTCAAATGGCTTGCAATGGCTATTAGTGAGTATAATTGACAATTATGTGCTACTTCAGTGTTTTTGAATGAAACTGGCTACAAGTGGCTATTACTGGCTATAAGCATTTAGATTGGCTTAAAATTGCTACAAATGGCTTGTAGTGACTTGTGTTGATATTTATAAGCAGGTTTCATGTTTACTCACTGGAATGGCTTTTATTGGCTATTGTTGGCTATTAGCATCTATTTCTGGCCAGATTTGCCTCAAATGGCTTGCAATGGCTATTAGTGAGTATAATTGACAATTATGTGCTACTTCAGTGTTTTTGAATGAAACTGGCTACAAGTGGCTATTACTGGCTATACGCAATTAGATTGGCTTAAAATTGCTACAAATGGCTTGTAGTGACTTGTGTTGATATTTATAAGCAGGTTTCATGCTTACTCACTGGAATGGCTTTTATTGTCTATTGTTGGCTATTAGCATCTATTTCTGGCCAGATTTGCCTCAAATGGCTTGCAATGGCTATTAGTAAGTATAATTGACGATTCTGTGGTATTTCAGTGGTTTTGGATAAAACTGGCTACAAGTGGTTATTACTGGCTATAAGCATTTAGATTGGCTTAAAATTGCTACAAATGGCTTGTAGTGACTTGTGTTGATATTTATAAGCAGGTTTTATGTTTACTCACTGGAATGGCTTTTATTGGCTATTGTTGGCTATTAGCATCTATTTCTGGCCAGATTTGCCTCAAATGGCTTGCAATGGCTATTAGTGAGTATAATTGACAATTATGTGCTATTTCAGTAGTTTTGGATAAAACTGGCTACAAGGGGCTATTACTGGCTATACACAATTAGGTTGGCTTAAAATTGCTACAAATGGCTTGTAGTGACTTGTGTTGATATTTATAAGCAGGTTTCATGTTTACTCACTGGAATGGCTTTTATTGGCTATTGTTGGCTATTAGCATCTATTTCTGGCCAGATTTGCCTCAAATGGCTTGCAATGGCTATTAGTAAGTATAATTTACGATTCTGTGGTATTCCACTGTTTATGGACGAAACTGGCTTCAAGTGGCTATTATTGACTATAAGCATCTATTCTTGATCAAATTGGCTTGAAATAGCTACAAATTGCTATTAGTGGCTAGTCTTGATAGTTATGAGCAATTTTAGTGTTTTCTAACCGGACTTGCTTTTAGTATCTGTTGTTGTCTATTATCATTCATTTTTAACCAGATTGGCTTCAATGGGCTAGCAATGGCTCTAGCAAGTATAATTGTGGATATTCATGAATAGCCATTCATAGCCATTCAATGGATATTCATGAATAGCCATGCATAGCCATTCAATAGATATTCACGAATAGCCATTCATAGCCATTCGAAGTCATTCTGGTAAAAAATAGATGGCAATAGCCAAAACTAGCCACATGAAGCCATTTCAGTTTGTAGACAAAGAAATAGCTGCTAATTATAAATACTAGTCACTTTAAGCCATTTGTAGCCAATTCAAGCCGCCCAGGTTAGGAACAGATGACTATAGCCAATAATAGCCAATCCAAGCCAACCAAGTTAAGAATAGATGCCTATAGCCAATAATATCCAGTTGAAGTCATTCGAATCTATATAGACTCCAATTGCATAAATTGTAAATAATAGTTGCTGTAGCCATGAAAAGTCAAATTTGGGGGTTTTACGTGCCAAACCTACGACGGGCATCTGGCACGCCCCAGCGGAGGACTGAGGATTACTTTCGACCACCTGGAGATCTTTTGACGTGCAACCGAAAGCTCGGTTACACGGCGCCTTCTCCGCAATAAGCCTCCGTCATACTGCGGGCACCTCGGCCGGGATTCCAACCCGCAACACTGTAGCCATGCATAGCCATTTTAAGCCGATCTAACAAAAATACAAGCTAATAGCCAATAATAGCCATTTGAAGTCATTTTCAGTCATAATCACCGAAATAGCATAGAATTGTCAACTATATCCTCGAATAGCCATTCATAGCCATTTGAAGCCAGTCTGGTAAAAAATACATGGTACTAGCCAAAACTAGCCACATGAAGCCATTTTAGTTTGCAGACAAAGAAATAGCTGCTAATTATAAATACTAGTCACTTTAAGCCATTTGTAGCCACTTCAACCCACCCAAGTCAGGAACAGATAATTATAGCCAATAATAGCCAATCCAAGCCAACCAAGTCAAGAACAGATGCCTATAGCCAATACTATCCAGTTGAAGTGATTCAAATCTATACACACTCCAATTGCATAAATTGCCAATAATAGTCGCTGATAGACATATATAGCCATTTCAAGCCGATTTGGCCAAGAACTGACCATAGCCAATAATAGTAGACACTTGAATCCATTCATATTCAAAACATCATGAATACCATGTCACTAAATGTCACTAATGTTCATTCTGAAGCGATTTAAGATGATATTGCTAAGATGATATGCAATTGCTAACAATAGCCTCTTGAAGCCATTTTCATTTATAAGTATAGAATAGCAGATTATTGCAACCAATAAGCACTAATAGCCATTGTTTGTCAATTCGAGCCAACCAGGTCAATAACAGATCCAAATAGCCAATAATAGCCATTGGAAGCCAATTCAGCCTGCAAAATATCAAATAAGTCGAAATAGTGACTGATCATCATTGATAGTCACTAGAAGTCATTTGGACCCCAAATCCGCCATATAATTTATAAACACGATAATATAGCCAATAATAGCCATATAAAGCCAAATCAGTCTGCACACGATCAGGTAAGTCGAAATAGTGACTAATAGCCATTGAAAGTCTCTAGAAGTCATTTGAACCCCAAATCTGCCATATAAATAAAAAAAATATGATTGTATAGCTAATAGTAGCCATTGGAAGCCAACTGAGCCTGCATAAAATAAATAAGTCGCATTAGTGACTGATAGTGATTGATAGTCACTACAAGTCATTTGGACCACAAGCCCACCTTATAATTTATAAACATAATCATATAGCCAATAATAGCCATATTAGGCCAACTCAGTCTGCACACAATCAGGTAAGTCGAAATAGTGACTAATAGCCAATGATAGTCACTAGAAGTTATTTGAACCACGAATCTGCCATACAAATAAAAAAATATTGTATAGCCAATAATAGCCATTGGAAGCCAACTCAGCCCGCACACAATTAAATAACTCAAAATTGTGACCAATAGTCATTAATAGTAAATATAAGTCATTTGAACTCCGAATCCGCCACATAAGTTATAAATATAATCATATAGTCAATAATAGCCATATGAAGCCAATCAGTCTTCACACAAGCAAATAACTCGAAATAGGGACTGATAATCATGGACAATCACTAGAAGTCATTTGGACCCTAAATCTGCCATATAATTATAAATATGAATGTTTAGCCAATATTATCCATTGGAAGCCAATTACACAACAAATAAGTCGAAAAAGTGACCGATAGTGATTGATAGTCACTGAAGTAATTTGGACCCCAAATCTGCCATATAATTTATAAACATGATCACATAGCCAATAATAGCCATATGAAGCCAGCTCAGTCTGCACACCATCAAATAACTCAAAATAGTGGCCAAAAGTCATTAAAAGTAAATAGAAGTCACTTGAACTACATATCTATCATGTCAAATTTTGATCAAAAAGCCAAAATTAGCCGTTGAAAGCCAACTCAGGCCGCGTGCAATCAAATAACTCAAAATAGTTACAAATAGTCATTGATTGTCATTAAAAGTCATTTGGAACCGAAATCCGCCATATAATTAGGAAATAACATCAAATATCAAATAATAGCCATTCAAATCCAATCTGAGACATAACATTACAAATATCCCGAAATTGTCACGAATGGTCATTAAAGTCTATTACAAATGGAACTACCTAATAAACAGCTGCTTGGTCTATATGCCCCGAAATAGCTTAGGATATTGGCCCAGAGCCATTAATAGCCCTTGGAAGGCAATCTAGTTTACGCTCGTTCTAATAACTCAGAAATATAATCCAATAGTAATTGCAGTCATTATAGGCTAACCAGGCCCCCAAAACGACAGGTAAAACTGAACCGAACACTATGACTCTTCGTTATCAACCAGTGTAGCATTTACTGGCTGGAATTACTACGTCGTGTAGCATTTCCAGACTCATTGGAAGTGAATCTCATGCAATTTAAAATAATGACCCATGGAGCAATTACATATTTGAATTGCTGTGCTTTATTTCTAACTGCAGAGTCAGTGGTCCATGAACTGTCAATTTACTAGAAAGTCACTAATTGCCAGTAGGTCATTTGTACCCGGTGTAATACATAGGTCTATATAATCTAAATACTTAGTGCTAATATGAAGCGCACCTCACTATCAGAAATACCGTGTATCAGCTCTTGCTCAATTGAAATCGGCACACCGATTTGCCATATGTTCACAATTCCTGATAGTGTGAAGAGAAGAAATAGTGTAGTGAATGACTGTTTTCCTTTTAATTTCGAGCGCATAGTTTACCATCCCACACCGAGAGATGGCAGCACTTCTGTGTCTCCCGACAACCCCATGTATTTTGGCTCGAGTTTCCAGTATTGGTAGTCAATGGTATTTGCTTTCCCTTTGGTCTTCCGTGAGAGCGAATGTGTTGAAGACGTCGACAGCTTCAGGTCCCGCGACGTGCAGCAAGATAGCTATCTCCTGCCTGTCTGTTCGAACCTCTGGATCAGACCCGGTCGCTTCAAGGAAGAGCTACACTCGTTCAAGGAAACGTTTCCAGTTGTCTGCGACGTTCCCTGAGAACGATAAACCTTCCGGTGGTCTCAGCATCTCTATATTGGACTTCAAGGTTCGCCCGGTCAGATATCAGTAGGGTTTCAACACCATGTATTGATTGTGGGTCCACACAGCTCGGTACCAGAAGGGAACTGACTGTCGTGCTTTATGTCATGAGCCCGCGCCAGGCTCCGAGCTGCTGCTCGAGCGCCCGCGCAACACCGATACATCTCTTCTGCCGTGTTTGTAAACGCAGCACGCCGCGCGTCGGTGTATGGGTAGGAGTTACGGTGACGTCAGAAGGACGCCGAGCTGTGATTGGCTCCCATCGAAGGACAGTGGGTAGACCTCAAGGAAACTGCCTTGAGGTCTACCCACTATCCTTCATTCAGGATGAATCAGAGCTCAGCGTTCTGACGTCAGCACAACCACCGCTGGAGCACGACGGCAGTGTCGAGCCAGGGCACCGTCGGTATCGGTACTCGTCCTATTATTCTCCGCAGCTGGTGCCCAACGTGACCAGGAGAACGTGTACATATATGTTTACTGGTTGCCATAATAGGTCAAGGTAAAAGTGTAGCCATTAGCTCATTCTCTGGTACTGATGTTCAGCGGGAACAACGTGCAATAGTTTTGGAGCAGTTTCCTTGTATGTTTACCGAGATTTCTGGGAAGACTGCTGTTCTTAAACATGTCATCGATACTGGAGACGCTCGGCCTATACGATTGAACACACGTCCCTTGAGTGTTCATAAGCGAGCGCTCCTCGACCATGCGTTAGAAAAAATGATCAAGACCGATACGGTGCGCCCCTCAAACAACCCATGGGCCTTCCCTATCGTCATAGCACCTAAGAAAGATGGGACAGCACGTCCGTGTGTAGATTACCGTCCTCTCACCGCTATAACAAGAAAAGATGCGTACCTATTCCCGTCAGTTTCGTCTCTAATGTATGCATCGGGATCGGAACGCACCTTCACCACTCTCGATTGTAGCAGAATATTTTTGCAGATCGCTGATGCCAAAAAAGATGCCCCTAGGACGGCTTTAATTTGTCAAAGAGGCTGATTTGAATTCGATCGACTTCAATCCGGCCTCTAATTCTCCTGCACTGAGTTTTTAAAGGCTCATGGACACCGTCTTGGGGGACACAAAGTTTCATTGCGCAATGGCGTACACGGACGACGTGGTGGTGTTCTCAGAGACCTTCGACGAACACCTCCTCCATCTGCAGATTGTTCTACAGCGCATGAGTGACTCAGGCCTGACAATCAACCCGCGCAAAGTGTAGATCGTCTAGTAAGACAGAGCTTCTCTGGTTCGTAGTTGAGCAATGATTCGGTTAGCAATCATAGAGTTTCCTACACCGCAAAAGAAAAAAATAATAAAGAAGTTTGGAACAATATCTTGCCATGGTGAGGTTCTACCGATGATTTATCTCAAACTGTGCTGACCTAGCCCCACCTCTTCATTAGCTGCTGCGTCAGGATGTTCCGTGGGAGTGGACCACGGTTTATGAAGAGGCATTTAAAACCTTGGCACTCACTATTCTGGACACCGCGTCTCTCGGGCTCTTTAATCTGAATGCCCCATTTATACTCCACAGATGCCAGCGAGAATGGAGTGGGAGCGATGCTTCTACAAGAACGTAATGGGGCCTTACAACCCGTCGCATTTGCAAATACAGCAAGACGCCTAGCTGGATTGGCGCTCACTTTACAACGATAGAATTTTTCTATTGAATGCAGGACAGGCAAGTCAATCATAGCAGCGGATGTCCTGTCCCGGGCTCCCCTCTCCTCTCAACAGGTGAGGGGAGCCACTGATACGAGTGAGGAACTTTCCTGGGGAGTAGTGGTAAACCGGGAGCAGCTGCTCAGGAACCAGCGAGCAGACGATTTTTGCCAGCAAATATCTGCACCCTTAAACCAACCCAATACCCGGGAACACAACGGGACGGCACACTAATGGTGGCCTTTTGTTTTGGTATATGCGCCACACTGACATCGGTTGGCATGGAGGCGGCCCATAACTTTGTTTCGCGACCATGCCCGAGAGGCTGAGGGCGCCAAACTCGCCAAACCCAGCATCGCCCTCGCTCCAGGACGTCGACCTAGACGACGTGTAGTGCGCGCCTCTCTCCCACCTTGGTTCTGATTACGTCCTTAATTCGATTTCGATGCCATGATCAAAAACCATATCACGAAATTAAGGAGAATTCCGAGATCGCCTGTCTTCCATCCGAAAGATCCAACCACCCCGTGCCTTGGCACACCATCTGGTCACAGGCAAAGAAGAGGAGGTGCCAGCCGTCACCCGTCTGACACCGGGATTACCTGGATTCCGGTGTGAGCCGGCCGAACACGACCATGAGAGCCATGAGCAACCGGAATACTTCGCCGGCAAACGTCATGGGCGCCCATGAACCTCAGAGATTCTTCGTGCCGCATTATTTGGCGTTACTCTCACCTTTACTTTCACCCGGGACGACCGCAAATTTGAACCACCATCAACAGACAAACAACAGTGCCAACAAGACCCACCCCAGGGGGGGGGGGGGGGGGGGGATGTGTGGCCAATAAAAGAGAAGAATTAATATGGCTCGGGGGCGCGTGAGCAGCGGGAGGACGAGGGCAGTTCGAGCCAGGGCACCGTCGAAATCGCTACTTGTCTCGTCCTTCTAAAAAAAAAAAACAAAAAAAAAAAAAAAAACACTATGATTGTGCGCTATTGACGCTGTCAAATTGGCCTCATTAGCTTGCAGCATCGGCTGCGTCTGAACTTAAGCTCAAACGAAGTATAGGGCGAGCCGCATCCGTAGATTTCAGCGTAAGACTCTCACAGACGCCCACCGGGCAAGCAGACGCACCAGGCGCTTAGAGTGATAGCAAGTTGCAGCAAAGCATGTACGTGGTTTTGAGATATTCTACACCGCTGGCGATAGCGCTCGCTCCCAGCTTTTTTTTTTTTTCTGCTTATAATTTTGCGTCTCTGGTATTTCCTATCAAAAACGATAGCACACACACACACACACGGAATCTTTCAAGCTGCCAAGATTCTACGAACTGGAGTCGAGTTACACTTCGGGAGAAACGATAGCCACGATAGAAGCGATTCGCACATCATTCAAGTGCCACGAGGGCAAGGGACAAGGAGAAATTAAGAGCTACATTTTGTACGTTTTTTATTCTGGTCCAGCTTTGATGCACATTACAGGAAATGTTTATAAATTTCCCTCTATTAAACGTCCTATCGCATTTGGATGAGTGTAATTGATCAATATTATTTCACCATCTTAGCATTGTACTTAGCTACCCAATCTCAAAATTCTTCTGTATCAAATAATCGTAAAAGGCTTAGAAGAGTAGCTCAACAGGCGCGTATCTTAAACTGACTGTCTAATTGTGTTTTTCAATTTTACTAAACGCAGATCGGAGACGACGTCGGTAGACCGCGATGGAGTTCGAAGAAGTCCTGAAGAGCACCGGAGGGTTCGGCTCTTTCAATAAGACTGTGATGATGGCGGTACTGGTGCTGGCAACCTTCAGGACATCGCTGGCCTACCTTGGCCACTTGTTTGTGCTCGTGACTCCGTCCAGTCAGTGGTGCTTCGCCGAAGACAGTTCTTCAGGTTTGCCAGAGACCACGTCTCTACCCACGGGCAAGTGTCAGATGATGCTGCCCTCGAGTGACGGCTACGGATCAAACGCAAGCTTTGTGAGGGAAGATGTGCGGGAGTGCCTCACGGGATGGGTTTTCGACAGCGACGAATTCTTTACCACGATCACCATGGAGGTAAGCGAGAGCTCTGGAGAACAAAGCGCGACAACTTGTGTACACCAGGACGCGCTTATGACGCCATACCGCTGCGGTAGCGTTGTTGTCGGTCCGGCGCATGGACATGTGCTGATCAGTTCACGCGAATCGGCTTTCTGCGCACGCACAGTCCCCTCATCTGGTGTGAGCAAACGCTGACCTGTTTGTGAACGGTGTGTCGGTCTAGACTCTATACGGTCAAACTTCGCATTTAGCGACGGAATTGAAATGCACGAGGTGTTATCAAGGTCTCGTCCACGGTGGAATTAGAGAGAGGTGTCTGAACACGGCCAGCCACGGCGGCCAAAGTTCGCCCAGGCTTCGCGCATTTCCCGGGCAGGGGCGCTGTCGGTATAAGGGCCTTCGCGCAAGCGCGGTCACACTCCGCGCGGCCTTGAAAATGTGCGCGCGAATAAGGACCTTTTTTCAATCCCATAGTCTTGTTGCGCCTCTCATGGAGTTTGCCGGATATGCGAGCGAGTTTTCGACACACTTGTTGCATGGCGAAGTGGCGCAGACAGACGCCTTTCCTTCCCTTCATCGTGGTCCTGTTTCTTGCGGTAGACTGTTAAATAAACACACACACACACACACACACACACACACACACACACACACACACACACACACACGCACAAACGCACGCGCGCGCGCGCACACAGACGCACACGCACGCACACACAAACATATATATAGAGAGAGAAAGAGAGGGAGAGAGAGGGAAAACGTAGCGCAGGATGCCGAAAAGTATAAACGGCAGAGAAACGTACTTGAGACGGTTGTTTGAAGTTTATAGCATGTTATTCGTAAAGTAAGTCGACGTTTCGGCCTGAGACAGGCCTTTTTCAAGACTGGTTACATATGATGAAATATTGACATACCTTTGCTGCATCACGTATCCCGTGACGTCAAGAGATTATGCTAATTAAAAATCCTTGCCTTCTTCAAGAGCCCCATGATAGACTCGACTCATGGCGAACTCCACTGGGCGTTTTGGAGCGTGCCGGGATTAGTTGACCAGATTCGGAATGGAGCACACTGTCTGAACGGGATCGCTCCGCCTACGGATCTCGATCTGGAGCTCCTACTCCAGATTGAGATCTGGAGCGGGAGCTAATCTAAAACAACCAGTGGAACACGTCCGTCTGGATCCCGATCGCCCAGTGAAATAGGATCGCTACAGAAAAGTCGATCCCGGCGCGCACAACAACGACCAGTGGAATTCGCCATCAGTTATCGCCACCAAAGTCGATCATTTTGGCCTAACCCAAAAGATAAGCCCCCCCCCCCCCCCCCCCCCCTCGTAGACCTTGCCGGGGAGAAAGAGAAGCCACACGTTCAACACTGGAAAATCTGACTGTACGAAAGCGGAGAGGCAGCCACGAACACAGCAGGCGCCAAATGCTCGGCAAAAACCAAATACAGTAAACGAAAAAAAAATCATAATAATAAAAGAAATTGTTCGAGAAATCACGTTACGATCTTCCTCTTCCGTTTAAAATATTAGAACGACCTTTACATATATATAAAAGGCAGCTCGTTTCGTGTGTTCTCGGAATTTGTAGCTTTTTTAGAGCGCAGCTCTTAAGCGCCCGTTTCTGGCTTGAACGGTGCCGCCGTCGCCGTCGGCGTAACCGCGCGTTGCATTATGGGACGTTTCCCATAATGGCGTCACGAAGAGAAAATTTTCCCGCTATATTTAGCGGGAAAAGTTTTCCGCTAACTATAACGGAAAAGTTTCCCACGAAATTTAGCGGAAAATTTTTCCGCAAGATTTAGCGGCAAAAGTTTACCCTCGTGACGTCACACGCGTCGTCACGAGTCACCACGTGGCGTCATATATATATATATATATATATATATACCGGGTGTTTGTGCGAAGACTTTCAAAAATCCTAAAACTTAAAGCGTAAAAAAAAGAAAAAACTTTCTTCGGGAACAAACTACCAGCCACGGCGGACGTCAGGAATTGCCAAAAACATAGTAATTAGCCAAATAATTAATTAAAATTTGTTAATTAACTTTTTAATTAGTGGAAATAGACATATGGTTCTAATTAGAAAGTTGCTGAGCGTTATCGAAAACCACTAAATCAGTCACTTTCAAAAAGAATTTCGGCGAGTGAGAAGCGTAGTAGTGCACTAAAGTTACCGCTCTTTGAGCAGGTACAAGGCTGGGGCTAGATAAGAGACGGAAAAATCGCGCGGGCGCCTTATCGCAACCGCTAGCTTTGTACCTGCTCAAAGAGCGGTAACTTTAGTGCACTACTACGCTTCTCACGCGCCGAAATTCTTTTTGAAAGTGAGTGATTTAGTGGTTTTCGATAACGCTCAGCAACTTTGTAATTAGAACCATATGTCTATTTCCACTAATTAAAGAGTTAATTAACAAATTTTAATTAATTATTTGGCTAATTACTATGTTTTTGGCAATTCCTGACGTCCGCCGTGGCTGGTAGTTTGTTCCCGAAGAAAGTTTTTTTCTTTTTTTTTACGCTTTAAGTTTTAGGATTTTTGAAAGTCTTCGCACAAACACCCGGTATATATATATATATATATATGCTGGAGGGGGGGGGGGGGGGGGGGTCTGTGCCTGCTGGGCTGTCCTCGCGCAACGCAGCAGAGGCTAGTTGCACTATTTCTCCGCGGGGTGCGGTGAGGTCGGTGCCGAGAAGAGCTCCGACTGCAAACCGAAACTTAAAAACCTGTCGAAATTTTAGGTTTTTTTTCAGAAAGCCGTAAACACCGCGCGTGCCTTCTATCGTTCTGCAGTTTGTTGATTTAGTGTTTTTCGACGATGCTCAGCAAGATTCTAATTAAAACCATGCCCTTAAACTCCATCTTTAAAAACTAATTACGCGAAAATAATTAGCAACTTAATTATCCCGAACTTTAATAATTTTCCTATATAGGCCCCTGGTTTAAAACCAAAATGACACCAGCCTTTTTTTTTTTTTTTTTTTTTTTTGATGCGTAGTTTTTGCGATATTGAATTCGTCCACTTCTTGTGAAACACACTCTCTCTCTCTCTCTCTATATATATATATATATATAACTGTGACGTAAATAAGCTTTCACACATCAATTGAAAACACTCTGTGAAGTATTACTATGATAAACTTCCACTGCGCACAGGTGTATTTCCGACTTCGTAATGTTTTCTCGTTTTGTCCCCCCCCCCCCCCCCCCCCCCCCCACGACTAAAAAGCTTACAAGAGGACAGATTTTGGGCCCGTTTACAGTCGTGTAATCCGCGTGATGCAAAAGGTTACAA
Organism: Ixodes scapularis; assembly: GCF_016920785.2. Classification (NCBI taxonomy): domain Eukaryota; kingdom Metazoa; phylum Arthropoda; class Arachnida; order Ixodida; family Ixodidae; genus Ixodes; species Ixodes scapularis. The sequence continues at coordinate 76,836,197 of NW_024609880.1, forward strand.
ATTAGGCAGCTAAAAACCTTAAACTAGCAGTCACAAAAAAAAAAAAAGAAAAGAAGCCAATTGAGGGCATGCGCACGCACAAAGTCTAAAATGCCACAGTACCCTTAATATAGTCTCATTATACTTTTATCGTGGTAATGCCTATTTCTAAATTATTGTGACAGCGTATTTTTCCTTGTGAATGAAGGTGGAATCTGGTATTTCCAAACGAATGTATTAAAGTTTTATATTTTAGTGCGTAGTGTTTCAATAACCCGAGTTGAAAATGAATGAACTCCATCACATATTAGACTGGAGCATACATTGTTATATTCAAAGTGAATTTCGGTCGTTGAGCATGCCGCTTTAATATTCGTGCAGAATGAATAGTGAATTTCGCGAAAACATACTTGATATTTAATTCTTTGTGTGATTATGATGCCATTTAAGCCACGCTCGGTGGCACTAAGACTCAAGAATAAGTGTCTCGCGTCTCGGAATGTGCACACTTTCTATCGACGCTCCAGGTTCCTTTTTTCATCCGGCTTCATAGCAAAGAGCGACGTGGATGTGATCTACGTAAATTCCTTCCGGCAGGTGATCACTACTAAAGTGTGTCAATTTATAAACGATTATCAGTCGAATGCAAACAAAGGCAGTTTAATACGGCGTTGTATTCAAAGTTAAATGTCTTAGAGAGCAAAAAACTTTTTGGAACAGACATCGAAGGTTAGAGCTTGAATGTCTGACTTTTATTTAGAATCAATGGCTTTGCAGTGAAAGCTGGAAAATGTACGCCGTACACACCTCATTTTGGGTGGGCTCTATGCTTGGCTACCTGCTCTCCGCTCTTCTGGCTGACAGGTAAGCGAACTCTGCGTTAAATCGCGAAGCGAATGCGCTCAACTAGGCAGGTTGTGAGTCTTCGGGAATAAAAACAGCGCGAAAAGACGAAAAACCAGACGAAGAAGTAACACGGACGCAGTGCTGACAGCCCAAGTAATGCATCACCAATAAAAAAAAATATCAAAAAGACGCCATGACACAGCCGTACAGAGCACGCGTTAAAAAACAAGCAAGTCAAGGAACTAAAAAAAATTCGAGCATAATTGTAAACCTGAGACTGGAGCAGAAAAGAGAACACAACAGAAGGTAGTAAAAGAGGAGGCAACGTCTCAAATACAGCTGCAAAGTTTATTTCGAACACGCTTTATATACCCCATCTCCAACGCCGTCTCTACAAAAAAAAAAAAAAAAAAAAAAAAATACACACATGACAACAGGACAATGACACTTGGGTAAACCTTCTCTTATCTCCCTTGACCTCGGCCGTGGGACACTCACACAAAGGGTCACATTCTAGCATAACCACCGCAACCCGGCGAACGTAGGTGAAATCACTACTGAACACAAAGAAAGGGTTTGACCTTCAAACGTGCGTTTCCTCTAACAAATCACTCAGTCCGAAGAGACAATACTATACACCGCTAACAGCCGGAACTGGGGCCATCTCCAAAAATGAGAACGACATTGCCCTCCTACCGCGAACCACAAATGAATAACACAGCGACTTTCTCGTCAAGTCTCATTTTTGGAGATGGCCCCAGTTCCGGCTGTTAGCGGTGTATAGTATTGTCTCTTCGGACTGAGTGATTTGTTAGAGGAAACGCACCTTTGAAGGTCAAACCCTTTCTTTGTGTTCAGTAGTGATTTCACCTACGTTTACCGGGTGGCGGTGGTTATGCTAGAATGTGACCCTTTGTGTGATTGTCCCACGGCCGAGGTTAAGGGAGAGATAAGAGAAGGTTTACCCAAGTGTCATTATCCTCTTGTCATGTGTGTATTTTTTTTTTTGTAGAGACGGCGTTGGAGATGGGGTATATAAAGCGTGTTCGAAATAAACTTTGCAGATGAGTTTGAGACGTTGCCTCCTCTTTTACTACCTTCTGTTGTGTTCTCTTTTCTGCCCCAGTCTCAGGTTTACAATCATGTTCAACTCACACCAGCTCGCCTGCACTATGACTATTTTTTCATTAAAAAAAATCATTTCTTTGCTTAATGGGCCAGGGAAGGACCGCTCCTTTCTGTTCGTGACAACTCATGTATATATTGCGATTTTGCGATGAATCAACTCAGCTGTAAGTCAGCGCTGCGTATGTGTCGCTTCTTCGTCTGGCCCTTCACCTTTTGCGCTGTTTTTAATCCGGAAGTATGTACCAACTCGCCCAAGCCTCAACTTTAGCCGGTTATGAGAGTAAATAAATGAGATAATTTGCGTGCATTTCTACTGAGCGCAAGATGAGGACCCATTAGTGACTAATCACAAGCGCCACTCGTGTTTCCAACGAGCAGAACATCCGATCACAAATCTGGCTCGTGTTTCGGTTTCGGAGCATAGTTTGGGCACACTCGGGCATGCGGCAGTGCTACCACTATCGCTCTGCACACTTCAAGGCATTTTGTTGTCTGTTTCTAATTCTTTTTTTTTCTTATTTTTTATCTAGAGAGAAATGCGACATTGCTTCAACACCGCCTTGGGTATAGTAACGTGTTGCTGCAACTTCGTTACTTTTTTTTTTTAATTCGACAGTAACGAGCCGCATTTTCGTAATCTTACTTATAACAGAAATTCTATTACTTTTCCTGGAGTAACGAAATTACTTCCGGTTTACTTCACAGTTTTTTTACACTAAAATGTCATTGAACGAGTACAATCTAGCCATTTTTTTGTACTTTTCAAATTATGTGTTCTGATATTTTGAGTGTCATGTTCGTGTTGTGTTAATTTGCTCCAACTTTACTTGCACTTTCTGTAATAAACTTGAGGGAAGAATTTTGCACGTTTTTTTGTAAGTTGTTGTCTTATGTAAAAAGCAACTTAAAAGTAGCACCATTACTTTTTAAAAGTAATCGTAACTCTAACGAATTATTTTCTTCGTTGAGTTAACTGTAACGGTAACTTCGCAACTTTTTTCTAAACTTTTATCTAATGCATTACATTTTTAAAGGAACTTACCCAAGATTGCTCCAACCCGAATGTCCGCTTTAGCGAATGAACAAATCCGGTAACTTGTGTTTGAAAGTTACCAGCGCATCTACCCTTTCCGATCACGAGTTGTACCACCGCTCCAATGGTTCCCAAACTCTAATGAAAATCGCCAGTTTTCACAGAAACTACAGAGATATTTTTTGGGCACTGAAATGCTCCTTGCTTCCTCTTCTCCACCTTCCTGAATGTTTCTAATAGTACCATACAGTGAAAAACGACTGGGTGGATTCATCAGAGGGCCAGGAGCCGAGTTCTGTTGCCCCCGCCGCTCTCTCGTCTCTTCCTCATCTTCAGTTTCTGGGATTATAACTGGAATCACACTGATCACGTGAGATACGAACTCCGTCTCCACACGTCGGTCGCGAGTTCAAAACGCGAACTCGGTACCCGAAATCTTCCTTTTCTTTACCGTAATTGTTTTTTTTTTCCCCGATTCGCAGAGAAGGATATACCTTAACTGATGGTCAATATTACTGAACATTCCGAAAATTCTTGAGCAGTAAAAAGCATTGATAGAAATAATTATATTTTAATATAAATACATTGTTGTGAGCCCTGCGCTGATATAAGAATATTACGGTTCTTCGTTACGATTGGCAGAAACTCAAGATAATGCAAAAACGGTGACCCGATATGAAAAATTGTTCCTACAATCGAGAAAACAAAAGAAAAAAAGTTAGAGCGCAAAATTGTCTGCTGTTTGCGCTGGGGTTGCAGTGACGTCAAAAAGCCGAGCTGTGATTGGCTCTGATTAAAAGGGTAGTGGGTGGACCTCAAAGCTAACTGCCTTGAGGTCTACCCACTGTCCGCTCAGTCGGAGCCAAGCAGAGCTCGTCGTTCTGGCGTAACTGGAACCCCAGCTCAAAAACCAGACGAACTCGCGCTTCGCGTAGTCACTGACAGCTGAAGCAAAGCAGAGCGAGGCACATCATCTTTTCGCTTCTTGCTTCGTGATTGGTTCTTCGACGTCCCTATCGACCGAGGCCGCAATCTGATTGGCTGCGCAGCGATGGTGCTCGCCACGCCAAGTGGGATATTTTAATATTGAATTTCATCCGCCTGTAATCTTTCTGGCCTACATAAAGATTTCTAGAGTTGAGCGGTTGAAATATTCTTTTTTTTTTAAAGCTTTTTACCGAGCACAATTAAGAGAGGGTGGGAGGAGTAGTTCCAGTTTAAAAAATGAAAACAGCGCAAGAAGACGACGGACCGGATGAAGGAAGACACGGACCGAGCGACACGGAGAGCGCTCTGTCTGTGTCGTCCTTTATCCGGTCCGCCAACTTTTCGCGCTGTTTTCACCTTTTAAAGTATGTCGTACAAACGCGCCCAAGCTTTAACTTTAACGTTGCCCCTGAATCTTGCAAATGTTTAGCGTTCTTTTCCTTTTCTATTGGTATTCACGTATTTGACATTTCTAGCGCGACACTTCCCTTTGATTAACGCAGGATTGGAAGGAAGAAGACTCTTCAAATTCTGATTGTGATTTGCTCAAGCGCGAGCTTGGCGGGCACCTTGCTCACGGACCTGGTCGGATTCACGGTTCTCAGATGCCTCGCCGGCATGGGGGCCTACACAGTGTGCAGTACTGTCTACGTGCTCGGTAAGCCGAATCAAACCGTGTGTCCGTTACATCGGAACGCTTGAGTAAAGTAACTATTGATCATTACTGTTGCGGAGCGTATACTTTTACACCAATCCCGCTGGAGCGAGGGGGGGGTAGTGATGCGAGGGCTCGGAAAAAAACCGGAAATTTTGGAAAAAAAACTGTTTTTTCTGGTTTTTTCCCCGACATAGTATTAGGGAAAAAAACCGAAACCCAAGTTTTTGAAGTATTAACAAATCTATTAAGCAAATTTCTGCAGCGAACGTTATAATTGATATCGCTGACCTCATCGAAAGGGAAAATGGCCATCACGCTCCTCTGAATTGAGTTTTGCCGGCAGAGCAGGCGGAAACTTAATCACGCTATACTAAACATAATACATCTTTCAGCCCCTAAGAAAACAAAACAGCACGACGGCGGGGCAAGTGAGGAAACACAATCACCTCGGGTTGTCTGCCGCCTCGCCCCGTCGTTGCACCGTTTGCGTTGTCTAAAAACTATGCAGCAACCATCCCGAATGACCGTTGCTTTACTGTTCAGTGTGAACGCCTTATACGGAGGAGAAATGACAGTGCTGTCCGAGGCTTGTTGGTAGTGTGTACGGATGTGATGAAGCCGTGTTTCTAAGTCCTCTATGGCGTTTGTCTCGGTCAATAAATTAATATACGAGACTCTTAATTTACAGCCGGATCTCCACTACCGCACCAGCATGAACATAGCTTTAAATAACATAACAGCAGAGTGGCGAAATATAGTCGCATATGTCAACCATTGAAGAAATTAATTGCTTTATGTACTATCATGAAGGTAGTGCCATGTTTTAATGCCACGTTAAATAATCATATTCAAAGGGGAGTGAAGTTTAACAACATTGATGTATTTTGTCATGACCCTTTTCCCTTCTAAGGGTACAACTAGTTCTGCATTAAAGAGTAAAGGATCAAACTTCAAAACCAACATTGGATGAGGTAGATATGCACGCCTTGACTAGATATCTTTTGTAAATTAAGACGGATGTTCCAAAGCAGTGTGTTAGTTAGGGCTACTCTGACTCCACGCTTGAGTCATCTCCGTCGTGGTATTTCAGATCAGGGCTCCTGAGCTCGAGATTGGAGCGAACAAACACCAACTTCTGCACTCTGTGTCCTTTGAGTCGGTTCCTACTTTTGGTGTGGACACCGCTGAACTTCGACCAGTTTCGTTCGCACGCAGCGGAGGAGGGCGGGACTTGGAGAAGGCGACAAGCTATTGGTGCCAGGGGTTCAGAGGCACACAGCCCTTGCCACCACGTGGACGGTGGAATATGCTTCGCAGAGTCCTCCAATGCCTTCCTCGACCAAGCACCTGACTGGACCCGGTATTCGGCGAGATTTGACAACACTTTTCCCACATCGAGACACATCCGTTCTGCTGTCTCTGTGATGTAGTCCATTGCGTGGCATACCTCTTCGTCACTTAAGCACCGCCCTTTGAACTTCGGGTCGAGCAAATTTGCGGCAGCATGCGCTGGACGGCAAATAAAGTTGCATCGCTTTCGCAGGATTTCTGCTACTCTTTCCTTTTCGCCAGTTGTCAAGGCAGAGTTTGGAAGGGCCTCTTCGACTTGTCTTGTTACTTTGAACAGGATCTCATCGACGTCTGAGAGGACAGCAGTGTCTGACTCAGCCTCGGAAATAGCACGGGCAACTGGCTGCAACACGTGGAAGGTGCTTTGCACATCTCACCAAAAGTATCGTTGATCTTATTTCCCTGCTCACTTGAAGCTCCGCAGCGATCACAGTTTTCTGTAAAGCTTCTTTGTTCTTCAGTAAGCCTTCTAGTGACATCAAAATGCCCGCCCAGCGAGTTTCAGCTGGTAGTTTTAATGTGGTCTGGTTTCCAGCATAGCACTCTTCTTGCCTCCTAGCAAAGTGAGCCGCAACCACGTGAGAGTTTCTGACATACTTGATTACAGTCTTGGACCTCTTGCAAACTTCTTGCAATGTCACCAGTTTGAGCATGTCCGACAGCAACAAGTTTAGTCCATGAGCACAGCATCCAAGAGTAGTGATGCTAGGGTAGCGCAGACTGACGATTGTCCACGCGGCCTTCATATTGCTTGCATTGTCGGTAACAAGAGCGAAAACCTTGTCGGTTCCAATTTTCTCCACAACCTTCACAATCTCTCCCGCGATGTAGTCTCCTGTGTGCCTGTGATCTTCCGTCTCCACGGCGCTGTAGAAAATAGGCTTCGGTGTAGCCAACACAAAGTTCAAGATGCTCTCGCCCCGTACATTGGTCCAGCTGTCCGTGAGTACAGTGATGCACAGAGCGGCGTTGACTTTCTCTTCCACCTGCGTCATCACTCGGGCATACTCGGCCTCCAAGAGTCGTGCACCTAAAGAATGCCTGGAAGGCGGCACGAATGCGGGCCTGAGGAGCTTGAACGCTTCTTGCCAGTATCTGTTTTCCGTAACTGATAAAGGCGTTCCACTGGCATATATCGCTCGAGCCAGCGCCTCATCAAGCTTGCTTTGACACCCTTGCGTCATTCTGTCAACGAACGCTTCTATAGAAGTTCGCTGCTTGACATACCTGTCGGCCTCATTTTGAGAGCTTGTGCTTTCATTTTCCACAGGTGCACGCTCTGACCGTAAAACTTCCACAGATGGGCTCCTGGACCGACATGCCCCAGACTCTGATCTTGTCGGGTCGTCCGATGCTGCAGACCTGATGTCCGGGGGGCACTTCGAGCACCTTTCGATGTGCTGCCGCAAGCGAGTTGCGTTGGGAAATACGTATTTGGCACAGCAAAATCTGCACACCGCTGGCCCCTTACCACTGTTTAGCACGTCAAAGTTCCTCCAAACGTTGGAGCGCGGCCTCACCATAGCGAACAGCGCACAGTTTTCAGGGATCCACGGCGAAAGTCCATACCCGAGAACGATGCGCGCGAGGTTTCGGAAACGGCGCTGTTCAAGCTAAAGCGTTATAGCTGCCCTGGCTGACCTCTCCACGGCGCACAGCACACAGTTTTGACAGCTCCACGGTCCACGGCAAGTGTCCACACCAGAGTAAGATGCTCAGAACTTTCACTAAGGGGCTGGGAAAGCTAAAGTGATATGGCTCCTCCGACTGCCCGTCGAGAGCGCGAACGGCACCGGCGGGAACGAAGAACTGCGTGGGTGCTATCGGTTCTTGCCAGATGAGTAGTCAAAGCTCAGCTAAATTGACAAAAGTTGCCGTAAACGTTAAAAAAGGTGATATAATATAATAGTTCACCGTAAAATTGGCGGAAATATCTTGCGGTTGTTGACCTCTGTCGATATATTTCGAATCATTACTGAATTATAGCTGTTGAGAATATTTTTCGAATGTTTCCAAAATTTCCGGAAAAAAACTTGTTTTTTTCGTCGTTTTTTTCCGGCCTTCAAAATTTCCGGAAATTTTACATCTCTAGGGGGGAGACGCGGGAGAAGACCGCGGCCAATCGCAGCCGCTCACATCGCTGGTCCTGAGAGAAAACGAGAAACGGGCAACAGAAGAGCGGAGAAAGAAAGCAGACGATGGGTTAGGCGTGTTCGGCCTGCCGTGGTGACTTAAAGTTATTTGAGCGACCGTCAACATTCATTAAGTTCTCTCAACCGGGTGCCCCAAGTAGCGGCCAGTCTCTTTAAACCTACCGCCCAAAACTCAGTTTCTGAACCTATCACTCTAGGATTTTGTGCACCGTTGCCCACAGATGGTGCATTGTTTCGTAAAATTTGCAAAGAGCGAACTTACCTGAGGAAATAGTTATAAAAGAAAAAGGCTTAGCTCCCATGGAATCGCAACGAAGCCACCGGTCTTCAAACAATACGGCGCCGTTTCGCACGGGAGACAAGAGATGGCGCAAGCGGTCGCGGCGCCAACTGCCGCCAACGAACAAGCATACGGCGCCGAGAGCCGGCGTCTTTAACAGACAATCTTTTCGACTCAAAAGCGGCGCGAGATTTTTTTATATCAGTTGCCAATGCATTATTTTATCATCCTTACTAATAACACTCATTGAATGGACATATAATCGATTAAAAAATGGTTTGTCGGGTTATTTTAACAGATTTTTTCGTGGTACTTATGGCGTCTGCTTTGCAGTTCCTTGTTGTTACCCCGCCTCTTTTTGTTTCTGTGACTGTCGCCGCCTGTGGAACACGCGCGAGTGGAAAAGATCGTCTGCTAAAGACTCCGGCTCTCGGCGCCGTATGTTCGTTCGTCTGCAGCAGTTGGGCTCGCGACCGCTTGCGCCATCTCTTGTATCCAGTGCGAAACGGCGCCCGCCGTATTGTGTGAAGACCGGTGGCTTCGCTGCGACTTCATAGGAGCTAAGCCTTTTTTTTTTGTTTACCTTTTTCTCAGCTAAATTCGCTCTTTGCAAATTTTACAAAAAAAAAAAAAAAAAAAAAGAAATGCATTATTTGTGGGCAACGCTGCCCAAAATCGTAGCGAGATGGGTTATGAAAACGAATTTTACGGTCGGTTTAAACAGTCTGGCCACTACTTGGGACACCCGGTACAATGTGCAATGGCCGTGCTTTCCAGTCAATGTAGGTTGCAGGTTATGTTTTCCTGCTACGTTGTGTATATTAAGGCATCGCCAGCAATATGGGCCCACCAGAACCGCCCACTGGTACCACCGATGCCGTTCCAAAGCTGACAGACTGCATGGGACTTCTTTCCTTTAGATTATTATATTGACTATAGGCTTGGGAGAACCAATTTCTGCAGTTCACGGGTGTAGTTCGGCGAATGACGATGCCGAAGTGCGTGCAGTCCTAAAGAAAAAAAAAAAAAAAAATGCCTGCGTTTTGACACTTTGAGCATGATGTTTCACGTGTTGTCATTCTCAATGTCGCAACGCAGATGTTTAGATTTTTTTCAGGTTTAAATAGGTTTTAGTTTCATCATGAACTCCTCCCATAAACTGCAGCAATCGGCTGTCCCAAGTGCATTGCAGGAAAGTAGACATACCGCACAGTTACTGACGGTGAGCGCGTAAACGCGAGCATATTTAAACTACCGCTGAATCGACAACCCACAAAGATCTATCTGTGTCATTTATTTGTCACAAACAAGTCAAAGCAAAACGTTTAAAACATTGCCGACGCTAAAGGCACGTACCCATACTGTGGAAGTTTGCTTTCTAAAGAGTTGATCATTTGGTGTCTTTTTTTCCCCTCTTTACGTAAAACGTGTATTAATCTAGAATTTCACGAGAAAGAAAAAGAGACAATCATTTAAAAAAAATGTACTACAAAAGGTGTAACTGAAAGGCCTAGCGTGCTAAATTTCGTGGATTTACGTCTTACCAGATTTAGCGGGGAATTATATCCCCGCGACGTTTAACAGAGAAATTTAATTTGTTAAGAAATTTACACCACTTCGGCTTTACCGCTGTAATTTATTCGGGGAAAGCTAAACGTGCGTCGCTAAATTTCGCCAAATTCTGCCTAATTTAGCCTGACTCTTAAGCTCAGAATAGCTCAGAAATTATCACCGAACTCAACTCAAAACACAATGCATACCTGTATTATGCGTAGGTGTAAGGTCAATGCATATCATTTGTTTTTAATGCGGTTTATTTATTTGGTTGTTTGGACCGCGTGCTCACGAAAACTTTGTTAAAGGCTGCACACATAATGCTTCCAAACACCATTCGGGAGTTAAAAAAATATAATAAATTTATATTAAATAATTAATTAAATTGAAACATGGCGCGGAGGTGTCTTTAGGTGATGCATTTTTTTTCTACTCAAACTTTATAAGCGTAAAGCTAACAGAAAAACAAATGAAGCGGAAGATTCTTTTTTTTTTTTTCTTCTTATGCGCACGGGAGGAAAACGCTAGAAACCGTCTTTTTGACGCTATTAGTGTAATGGATAGTACCCCACACGCTCGAATCTGCTGGATCCACTTTCTGGTGTTCATTTCTGAACAGCTTTTACGTTTTTTGCTTGATGTTGTGCCATATGTGAGTAGCTGCGTTAACCAGACGGTTTTTATTGTTTTCCTCCCTGTGCATAATAATAAAAAAAATATTTCTTAGGCTTCAATAGTCTTCCTGTAATCTACACTCACTAAATTTGAGTACTATAAATGCCGCCCTCCAAGGACACCCTTGTAAAAAGTTTCATTGCATTCCCTTAGTTGATTTTTATACGTATTTGTTTTTACGCCCGAATACCGCTCAAAACACCCTGTGTATTAGCGTTTGCCAGAAATCACACCTCAAAAGGCTAGTCTGGCCACGCTGAGTTGACAAATATTTTTATTTGGTCCCCATTATAGCAACCATGGGCTCGCATTAGCAAGGTTGCGACGATATGGGCACGCCAGCGGAAAGATGGCGCGGTCCAAGTGCCGTACGCGCACTTGCAAACGTCTATACGGGTAGAAACGAGGGAAAAAAAAGAGATGATCGCGTGTATGAACGTGAGAGCACAAAGCTTTGTTTGGAATGATTAAGTGAGTAGATGCAAAGCCTTTGCCTCTACTTACCATTCCAAAAGGAAAACACCGAGCGTCGGATGCCGGCGTTCAGCGTTCGAACGCGTTCGAACAGAGAGCAGAGACGAAGGCAGCTATGCGGAGAGAAAGTCGTCTGCTCCTTGCTCACGGGTTGTGGTGACGTCAGAACGGTACCGAATTCTAATTGGCTCTGATTTAAGGAGAGTAGCTAGGCCTCAAAGCAAGCCGCCTTGAGGTCTACCCACTGTCCTTGATTCAGAACCAATCAGAGCTCGGCGTTCTGAGTCACCACAACCCCTGACAAAAGAAGGGGACGAACTTGCCCTCCGCATAGCTTTTCGTCTGCCCACTTAAGCATTCCAAACAGAGCTTTGTGCTCTGACGTCCCTACGCTCTTTCGTCTCCTCTTTCTCTCCCGGTTCCTACCCGTATTCCGGTTGGTTTATTTCTTAGCCTTTGTTTCTCGCAGTTGTCGAATACACGGTGTCGAGGAAGCGAACTTTCATCGCTTTCACGTGGGCTTCGACGTGGACGGTGATAGGCTCGCTGTACCCCTGGTATGCCTACTTCCTCCAGAGCTGGAGGGGTCTGCTCGTCACCAACGGATGCGTCGACCTCCTGCTGCTGCTCACATTGTGGTACGGCTGATTTTGAAAGGGAGTAACGTTTATAGATGTTTAAAACGTATAGACGCCTCGAAAACGAGGACCGGGACAATGTAAGACAACATTGATGGCTTCAGCATGCTGTCATGCCACGACGTTGCGTGCAAGAGGTGTCTTCAAATTTGGTCAGCTTGAGATAGCCGAGGACGGATGGCGATACGCCTCAGCTATCTCAAGCTATCTAAATGGGAAGCCTTGATGATGTGCTGCATGATGCAATTTAACCGCGCCTACTTTCTTGATCTCTACCTTTTCTACAATGACAAGAAATGTTTGAGCGACAATTCAGAAGTCATGTTTTTGTCCGCAGCTTAAACAAGCATCTAATCAATTTCGTAGCACCTCCATTACCGATAAATTGCAATGAATCATGGCAGAAAAATATTTACTTATATTTTGTTATTGGTATCAAAGTTAGTTCAAGTGCAGTACCATGACCTGAAAAAAAAAAAAAAAGATATTCAGAAGCCCGAATGCTTCTGAATGCCATCTTTTGGCATTCAGAACCGACAAGGACGGCGAAGAACGAATCACTGAATGCAATCAGTGATTCGTTCTTCGACTTTCTTGCCGGCTAATAACCCAATCTCAATTGCTGCTGAGCTCCAATAAAATACCCGGAAGTCGGCGCGGCCTTTTAAACTGCAAGTGATTATTAATATTTTTCACATTGAGTGACATTGACATTAAAAAAAAGAGAAAGATGCTTTTTTTCAGCTGGGTTCCGGAGTCCTCAAGTTGGCTGATGTCTGCGGGTCGCACCAAGGAAGCGCTCGACACGCTCGAGAAGGTGGCCCGCTTGAACGGAAGTGCGACAACACGACGAGAACTTCAAGTGCTCTTAAGTGTAAGTGCAGACCAACCGCCGCCCTAACAAGACCACGTAGCCAAATACTCCTATCATACAAATCCCACTAACAAAATTAGATAAAAAAAATATCGTTTTTTATTTGTTGTTATGCGCTGAGCATCTTAGGGTATCTCCGCGGCCAATGAGATTGTGACATCAGTCAATAAGAACACCCAAGAAAGAATTACGAAGCAAATATTGTGAATATGACCGGTCACACTTCGCGTTCTTTGAACGTATGTGACAATTTGAATCTGCTTATTTTGACCAGTTTCGTAGTAAAGGCAGTTTTCCTTTTGTATTCTAAAATAAAAATAAAGATTTTTCGTTGTTTGGTGAAGTAGACCAATGGAAATTTTTTCATCCTGCCAATATAGAAGAAGGGCTTGTAATAAAGGAAAATTCATTGGTGGATCCTTATGGAATCTCATAGCAACACCCTTGGGAAACACCACACCGTCCCCCCTTGGGACACGCTAAAGTTGACCTCTTCACTATTCTGTCCTGGCTTTCGTTTTTGCTTCCTCTATATTTTGCTGCTCCTTTTTGGCTTCATTATGGAGTCAGCGTTAGCGTTTCTCAAAAGCGGACGTGTGTGGCGTTTTCCAAGGGTCATGCTTACGCACTCCCCAAAGATCCACCGATGAATCTTCCTTTACTTTGTTTGCGGTCTACTTGAACCAGCGCTAGTACTTGGCTCATACTCCACTTTGTAACACAAACCAAGCCATACCCGCCCCGCAAACACGCAAGTTCAGAGTCTTCAGACTCGCCCCGGCATCCGCGCGCGGATTGGCTTCCGCCCCGTGACGTCGTCTCCCTCTCGCCTTTGTCCTTCGCTACTCTCCTCCTCTCTTTGCGGCGTGCTTCCCTTTCGACTACTTGCGTCCACAGACGGACGCCGTCAGCATCTCGCTGTCGTGTAAGCACTACTGCTAATGTATTAAAAAAAATTGTGCAGGACAGCATCTGTGGAAAAGTTGGCTCATCCAGCGGTGTCAAGAAACTCCAGTCTTTCTCCGAGACGACAGTGGCCATTTGGAAAATGCCTCGGATTCGAAAATTCACCTTGCTGATCTACGCGGCGTGGTAAGGTTACTTTGTGTCCTTGTTCTCCTTCTTACGCGAAGGCGTTCAAATAAGAATGTGCTATGCCCCTTTCCATGTTCGATATTAACTTCCTCAATGCTTCTCCTACTTAACTGTTTACCGCGCCTTCGAGTGTGACCTTTTGATTTCCGTCCGATGGCCTCGTTGATGTGTCACGGTGTTGCCTGCCCCCGGTCCTGGTGGGCACCGCAGAGGAGGTGGAAGATGGTTGTTCTGCTGCACGTCGCTCTGTGACTTGACAGTCCCCGGAAATTTCTGCAGCTAGGAGTTGGGATAATGCCGCCGCCGACGACGGCGACACTCGCGTTCTATTGTCCCTTTTTGCCGGAACTTCTACGACTGACCGCCAGAATCGCGACATCCCACACCATGGCAAGACGTCGTTTGTTGCCACTTTCGGGCAACATTCATTGGCTGGGTGGTATAGGGCGCTATACACACAAGTCGAAGTAGCGTTCTAGATACCGTATATCCATGAGGCGTATAACGGCTGCTGTTTACCACTCAACTTGACTTTTTAGGATAGTGCGAAGCTAAGCTAAAAATGCATTATTAAAAATAAAATAATAATAACTGCATCTGCACCGCCGTTGATTTATCGAGGGTAAACATAAATCGAGTACTTTGCTTCAACCATTAAAACGAAAGTGTTGAAGTTTCTGATAGTGTCACTCGAGGATATTGTCGACAGGTGTCTATCTGCGCTCTAAAGAAGTATGAGTTCACTTTCCAGAAGAACGCGAAGACAGCCAATTGCGGCGAGTAATACAAGAATTCTAGTAATGAAATGACAATGTTCAGAATACAATTGGACCCAATAATTGCGATCTGCGTGGTGACAATGATCAAGTGAATCGTCATGCGCACTGTTACTAATAACATCAGCTTTCTTTTTTTGTTTCGTTTACTCGTATGGCTAGCTTTTTATTCTTCATTCAAAGATTGACCGCCGGGCCCGAGGGCGTTAAAGCAAGAGGCTGCAAATAATATCAATCAATCCATCAATCAATAAGTGTTTATTAAAATGTTGAAGAACAACCAATTTGTCTTAGTGCTGGCACCCTTAAAGAAAAAAAAAAACGAGCCAAAACACAGATACAAGCACACACACAGACGAGTGCAGAAGAAGAACGTAGTTCACCAGTCTGAGAATAAAAATATTAGCCAGTACGAAAGACACTCAAATTAACAAAGGAAATCAAAAGCACAAAAGAGAGACATCCTCAAGTGTGAGAGCAAAAAGCAAATACTTGGATATCGTACTGAAAATATCAACGCTTCGACTGACGAGCCCTTTTCTTGCAAGAAGTTTCGAACAGCGTTTCCGAACTTGCTCCCTTATGAGTTAAAAATTGTATCAGAGTAGCGGTTATAACATTCAGCCGATCTTTGGATCGGGTTTATCTGGCTAAAATGTCGAGCTATATAAAAAGATGATGGGAGCCGTGTAGGCACACGGGGAATCATAAGGCTCACATCGGACCGAATATAATAATAATAATAATAAAAATAATAAAACATGTTTACGTTAGGACACAATACACGTACACTTGTGACAGCCGGTTCCACTCTACAACAGTTTTAGTGAACAGAAAATAAGAATTGGAACACATGTTTGTCCTAGCGTGGTACACTCCTAATAAAAAAAGAAAAGAAAACGTGGTTACTTTTTGTAGAACCATAATACGGTTCCTTTAAGTAGATCTCACTGTTAATTACAGTTTCATTTTTTTCAATATTCATTGAAATGGTACAAAGGCGTCTGATACGCATAATCTACGCATTTTAACAGGAGGCTCTATTTCGAGTATGATTTTGTAGTTAAAGTTTTAAAACCTCAGAACCTTAATTGACCGCAGGCATTACCTAGATGTGGTACTTTTACAGAAACTCATACAAGGTCGTTTCGATGTACTTGATCTCTTAAGTGGTACAAGCTTATGTGTGCCAGCTAAACATACGTGTCTCTGCGATACGTTTTATCCTGACAAGCAGATTGAAGGGTCACCAATGCATAGAATTTAACTTTTTTTGTAATAGCCTTGCGCAGCATGATTTCTTTTCCATGCCTTATTTTACTTTGAATACCGAGTTGTGTCCGTAATTTGTTTTACTATGACTGATGTGCCACTCCTGTATGTCTTTGCATGTTCAATTCAATGTGACTTTTATGTGCACCAATATCAAACCTTCGCGCTGTTTTGGGCACGAATAAATACCAATACCAATAGCATAAAAAATAATCCCATTTTCTTTCGGCAAGTTTAGTTTAATGTTTCTGCCAGTACAGATATCTTTTCGGTCATACCTTGCAAGAATTAACCTAGCAGCCCTATTTTGAATTGTTTCAAGTTTGAAAATCAAGGTTATTTTAGCAGGATCAGACCACTCATATGTATTTTTCGAAATTCTCTAGGAGTTTTTCTGTATTGTTCGCCGTGATTGGCTGTTTTTACGATTTGTAGGCAAATAAATTCATGGATGTGTTTTAGTGTGTATGGAATAAGGTATTGACCAGATACTCCAACGATATCTAATCAGAATGCACAGCACTTGAGGTGACTTTAGATGGCATAAACTCCAGGCGGTGAAACCTATTTTAGTGATCTTTGAAAATACAGGGATCACTTCCTTTTCTTTTAAACGTTCCTCGAAAATAAAACACATTTTTAGTCAGTGAAATACCCTGTAATTCTCTGGCGTCTAAGGCATACATGTTCCATCTTTTTCTTTCATGTTTCAGGTTTGCTATCAGTCTCTGCTACAATGGCGGCACTTTGGAGTTGGGCAGGCTGGGCCTCAACATTTACTCCACTTACTCCACCGCCATCGCATTTGAGCTCCCCGTGAACGTTCTTTGCATCCTGACGCTGGACAACTTGGGACGCCGGTGGCCCAATGTGGCCTTCATGTTGCTCGGAGGCGTCGCGTGCTTGGTGGTGGCTCTCGTGCGCACAGGTATTCACCATAGCCTCCTCCATACTGACAAAGCCTGGCAGATCGCCACGACACGCGGCCGCCGAAAGCGAAAAGGTAAAGCGGCAGCCAACGGATGAGAGGAGATTCATGTAACGGGCGCCCTGCTGCGGCGAGACGCCGAAACACACTTCTCCCATGCGATGGAATGTCCGCTTGTGCTCCTCGCGTTTCTGGCTCTACCGCTTTTTTTTTCTTTCGTCAATTTTGAAAAACAAATATTTTGGGCCCTTGCCGCTGAAAAAGCTGTGCGCTGACGTTCAGGTTCCTTGAGAAATGCTCTGTGCTATCAGATCGTCGCACTTCACGTCTGCGACCGGGCACCCCATGGCTCCGTCATCAAACTGCCAGGCTTTGGGAGTATAGAGGCGGCTATGTATTCACATACCAGGCTTTATTCTAAGGTAGTGCGACAGTTCGTTGACACTCTGCTACGGGCACCGTAAACACACAGAGCGTGGCTTATTCTGCCCTCGCACCCATGCTTCGTGATTCGTCTTTCAGCGCTCCTATCCGCTAATGCAGCAAGCTGACTGTCTGCGTAGCGATAACAGAAGGTTCCGAACTCGCCACGTCCTCCCCCCCCCCCACACAGACACACACACACACACACGGAGCTTTTTTTTTTGTGACAGTCGATTTTTTTATGGTGTCAGAAGAAATCAATACTTTGCTACAGCGGCACGTATAGCTTTAATAAAAAAAGAAATACAACGCAACTGCTCGAAACGGAAATCGAAGCTAGACTGGGGAGCAAGGAGAAATATAGGAAAGGAGAGTTTTGCCGGAAGTCACGTGACTGTGCAACTTTTTTTAATCAGCGTATTTGCAGCTTTGTAGAAGCCACAAAAGTGGGTATCTCTCATATATATATATATATATATATATATTTTTTTTTTTTAATATTAAGTGCGTCCTTTTGATGATTCCCGACCCGACTTGGATTATATATAGTGGTTGTGTCTGAACCATGAAGGAACGGCCAATTGTGTTCTGGGAGGTTGGGCTCTCATGTCATGTACAAATAAAAACCTTGGCGAGCATAAATACCCTGGCAGTGTTCCTTTAAGCTGTCAGTCACCTTAGACCTTGCTTATAGTGACTACTATAGACCAGGTCTATAGTTACCTGGTATATACTGCCCAGGCCTGGGCACCTCCTCCCCTCCTAATGGGGGGAAGGAGGGGATTAAGGCTGAGCAGAAATCAGAAATACCCCGAAAAAGTATTCCGCAATACAAATACTGCGACACATGTACTACAAGTCCAAAATACAAATACTGAGATAGATTTGTCTTTTATATGTAACGAAATATCTCTAAAATGCAATCTTTTAAGGGGGGGGGGAACGCTCCCCCCCCCCCAAAAAAAAAAATAAAAAACACGACAGAAGGGTATTTTCGATAAGAGACGCATAGACTCTTTACCAAATGGTGGTGGGCAGGGAAGGGTGCAGTTCGTGGCGATTGCAAATGGTACAGCTTGTGTTCCTCCCTTTGTGTTAGTTTAATGCACCTCCCCTTACCTCGAACTCTTTATCTATTCACAGCTACCACCCCGATTGCCGCTAAAATAGTAAAATCGCCCCCAGTGAACAACATAAGTATACTGGAAGCCCACGACAGCTTGCCATGCTTGATAAATGACGTCTTCCCAAAATTCCCTGTTCTGAGTGAGGGTGCGTTTCAAACGGTCGTCTTCCCTGCCACAAGTTATTTGATGTCCATCATCGGTGATTTACTTCTCGTCACTCGCTTCTTCGCAGCTCTCACTCTGCTAAAGTGTAATGAGTCGAGCGCCTTGAGGGAGAAGCTTGTTGTGCTATCCTTTCTGGTGACCTTTCCGGAAACCAGCTTTATTTGTTATTTTTTAAATTCGTCAATTTCATTGATTCTTTGTGATATCAGCCAGGCTTTCCCCAAGTAAAGAGGGTTATGGGTCGGGTTCACATTATAACGTTTCGGACCCCTCTTGTTTAAAAGCTGGTTCCCGTTTGTCCTTAAAAAAAACGGATGGTTAATTTTTGACAATGAATGCAACAAGATGCAAGCCTGGCAAAGTATTGACATACAAGCTATACATCGTAAATGTAAATCATTACTAAGATACGAATACATTTCTCAAATGTATTTCTCTACAAAGATACAAATACTCCTATGTATCTTTAAGATACTATCGCGATACATTTGTATCACGATACTGCCTAGCCCTGGAGGCGACTACAGCCCAGCCGTCTCCATCCGTCTCAGATTCCGAGCTTGCTGTCTTGGTGATGGCCGTGGTGTCCATCATGTCGTTCAGCGGGGGATACACGGTCACGTACCAGCTGGCGGGAGAGCTCTTCCCAACGGTGATCCGCGGCCGTGCCATTCTGATTCAGAGGTTCATCGGGGACGTCGGCGGCCTACTGGGCACACGGGTGGCTTCCTTGGTACACGCACACTTTTCCTTCTTTCTTCGACCGACCTTTGTTGTCGTGGATACGGTCTGTTGCTAATGGGTGTCTTTGAATTTTTGAGTATAAAAGGCCGCGAAACATGTCAACAAGATCATGATTACTCAATCGCGCGTGATTCATTGCATCTGTATTTGCCTCCTTTGTGCATCTGAGAACTGAAGATGGTGCTTGCTACTTGTAAACTTGTTACTCGTATAAATATGTCCCTAGGAGGCTGCTAAGCTCGCAAGCATCCTAAGAGTGCTGTTTTAACATATTTAGGTTCTAAAACCCTAAGGCAAAGGGCGGCGGAGAAAAGCTTACTGGAGAAAAACTCATCGCAAAACCTTCCGATGCGGAGAAAAGCACACCGTCTTTTTGACGGATGCGGAGAAAAGCTCACCTGAGAATCTGTGAACAGAGCATTGGCATGCCACACGTGAGTGTGGTCAATCTGCATTTCCCTAACAAATAATATACTTTTAAACATACCTTAATTATAAAAAAATGGATGCAGCATAGCCGAGGGAAAATATAACCTGTGTTGTAAGCTCCAGCTTGAGTAGTTCCTTCGTTATTTGTTATATGTTAAGTTACCTTTCATGTACTAATAGGGGATTCTACATTTTCAAAACCACCGTTCGACATTTAAGAACCTACGCTTTCAATACTCTAAGCTGTTCCAATAAACAACTAAATAAAATTGGTATTGCCTGGATCTCAACTATGTCACAATTGAATATGGCAAAACTCACGTTGAAACGTTCTACATAAATGTGGAACGAGGGCTGCAGCAAAGCTCCTTGCTTTAAAATGTATATCACCAGCATTGGACACGCCTGTAAATCTAATTCTACTACTGCTCCTAAATTGTTCAACCCGGTCCAAGAATACAGGAACAAATGAGTCACTTTATGAAATAAACATTAAATGGATAAAGACCACCTGTCATAAAAAAAATTTAATTTCAAGTGAGCTTTTCCTTAGGCCTGTCTAAAGACTGGTGAGCTTTTCTCCGTGCCCGCACGAAAGTAGGCGAGCTTTTTTCCTGTGAGCCTATCTTCGGTGAGCTTTTCTCCTGAATTCTCAGGCCAACACCATTAAAAAAACAGCAAAGTACGAAGCTTGAGGCACTGAGTCGTTAAAACTCGTATGCTTACTTTCTTTTCTTTCAGGCCGAAAGCGACAAGTACATTCCCATGCTGGTGATGGGTGTCGTGGCGTTGACTGCCTCCTTTATACTGTTCTTTTTACCGGACACGGTGAACGAGGCACTACCACAAACGTTGGAAGACGGCGACAACGTTGGCCGGGGCCAGGGACTCTGTTTTTGCCCTGTTTTTGCTTCAAAACCGGCGTCGCCAAAGAAGCGGCCGGAGGTCGAGGCATACGTGACAACTACGCGTGAAACCAACACAGTGTTCACAAAGAAAGTGAACACTAGTGTAGCGATATAGCAATTCGATCTGTCACAGACGGGCGATAAAAGTGAATCTATTAATAAAATTTAGCTTGTCGGTTTTTTTCAATATGACGGCTGCCTGAAATAATAGGAGACAACTTTTGGGGAGAGGCACTTGACTGATTTTTGAGGGACTTGGTTGCATTCGAGACATATCCTGTTTGATTAGCAACTCTGCACAATACACCTGGTGATCATGCAACTGCTACGTGATCATGATCTCAGACCGCAAATTTGAGGCACTCGGAATCTCGGATAATGTTGTTTAAGACTTTAAAGGTACTGCGACTATCAAATGAGGTTTAGATATCGCTAATTCAATATGAATAAATTGAAATTTCAAGTCAGTTTTTTTTCTGAGTCACAAAAATAAACCGACTTCGGGGGTGCGTTTATTGAATGCACGGTGACATGTTATAACGTCCATAAAAGTCGCGTTAGTTTAGTGTTATTAATTAAATATATGCTAGCTTTGTATAACGTAAGCAACTCAGCGTCAACTTTCCCGCGAGGCACTCAGGAGAGCCAATCACAGAGGTTCCCGTCCACTTAACGTTTTCACCGGCACTTTGACAAACCACCAGGGCCGCGACAATCGACAAGATACACCGGTTCTCGTGACACTATGTTGCCGCTCGGAAACCACTTTTGATGCATGGATGGCATAGGACGTGAAACACACAGGTTAAACAAACCATTCAAAGACACGTTCCAAGCACGTTCGAGACCTTTACTTCATTTCAGCTTAAATCCAGAGGCAGCCGACGCTACGAGCTGATAGGACCAATCAGACACCGTGAAAAGCGGACCATCATGGTGTTCGTCAGTTTACTGTACCCGTTCTATCATCGCTGGACCAATCATTTATAGGAAAGACCCGGTTACTTGCACTTTTAACGCCGATTGATTGGCCCCATTAGCTCGTTGCGTCGGCTGCGTCAGCACTTAAGCTGAAACGAAGTGTAGAAATAGTGCGTGTAGTAACCAGAATATCTAATCGATCTCCCAAACGGTGCCTTCAGAGTCAGTGGTTCGTTGTTGATACTCTGCTTTTTTTTATTTTTTTCGATCCATGAACCTCGGAAGGAAAAGACAAATATTTCTTTTTGTCAGAATTACCCAGTTTAATTTTTATCCTGAGACGCATACTGAAAGCTTAGTGCCATACAAAGCTCGATGAGTTCACGCGGCCTAAAACATGTTAGAGAATCTGTGCACATGTGCAACTGCATATTCATTGACTTCACGCAAATACTTCCGCCTTGTCACGAGCTAACGGCAAGTGCAAAGTGAAAAGTCTAAAAAGAAGGAACTTGAAATATATATATAAACGGCTGTTTTCCAGAACTCGAGCATCTGCTTACACAATAAACCGGAAGAACGAAAAAAAAAAAGAAGGGGAACGACACATGAAGTTGTTTCTATAATTACCAAATACTGCTGCAAGCGGTATGTCTGTTCAAGCATCCGCAAAGGCATAACCGACAGCTTTGACAGCTTACAAATGGCAGATTCAATTTCACATTTGCTTTGGCGGATGTCTTCTATCAAGGGGAAATCTGCTCGCCTAGTGTTCCACCGTATGCACACAATTCTTAGTAAGTCTCAAAGAAACGATCACGTTCTCTTTTTTACATATGAAAATGATTTTGAATGACAAATTACTAATATCACCGCTACTGAGTATAACGCTCCAGTCGAGTGTTGGCAATATCTTTGGTCTCGCGTCAGCCAAAAGCGACGTTCAAAACCGAGAAAATCTTTGAACATTCGAGGATCTGGCATAGAACACGTATCCGTTCCACATAATCCAAAGTTACGTAAGCAAAATTTTCCGATCTTAAGTACACGGTGCTGCCAGAGCTTATTTGCTTTCTTAACGGGATATTTATTTGTTTAAAGGACAACCGCTTATTAGCAACGTTTATTAAGCCAATAAAGATTACAGGCATCATTGCGCTTTCTGTTTCCCAATGATATATCTTTATCAAAGCGATGATCGATAGGAATAGCTGCATATGGGAGAGCAGAATTTTGACGACTACTTGACTATATTCATGTGCCGTTGGTTAATGCTTCGGATGAAGCGAACGATTTACGTTTACGTGAGCCTGGTCTCATGCACCCAGTATACACTCCAGTTCTGGTAATGGGCGTTGCTTCGTTTGCGGCGTTCGTTCTGCCCCGCTTTGTACCGCGGGCAAGGTGAACGAGGCACCACCGCCGACTTTAGAATGACGGCGACAAGGCTGCTAGTGGAAGAGACTTTGTTTTGCCCTCTCTTTTCGTCGAAAAATGACGTGGCCCAAAAAGAACCGGCCAGATGTCGACATACTATCATGTGAACTACTAAAAGAACCAACATTGTTAACTCTGACACATTACTGAAGAAACAAAATAAACACTGCGTAGCATAAATAGTCACTGACAACTTGAGAGGCGCTGAGTGTGGCGAGTTCCGTGCATCTCATTATCGGTTCGCAGTCGATGCGATAGCAAAATTATCCGATAGGAAGGCAGATGAACGAAGCAAGACTTATTAAATAAACGCCTTGCCTTTTCTTAAGCTGTCAGTGCTCTAAAGACTACTATAATTTATCGTCATAGTGCTCTACAGAGCACTATTATTTATTATGAGCCGGTCGTAAAACTTGCGTGATTAATCAAACGCATCCTCTCGTCCCTTTTTGAAAAACAGATGAAAATGTCTCTTACCGGCGTTTCCGGAAAAAATAAAAATATAAAAAAATTGTTACAAAAAAATAATTTAGCGAATTTTGTGCAATTTGTTTTATTTGAGGGGAAAGCGCGCGTGATTTATTCATTTAACGATCAACGCAACCCCGGACAGGCGCTCGCCATGACACTGGCGAGCATATGCTCGCCAGTGTACCGAGCTGTGGCGCACTCAAACGCCTCGGCGCCCCGACATGTTGTTGAGCAAGGAGGATAGAAGGGTAGGAGAGGGCATGACGTCGGCCGCGTAGCCTCCACAAGCCATGCTCCCTTGACGCCTCGCCTCTTTCTCATTTTCCTCATTACTCTCCTTACTTACCATGCCAACGTGACCAGATCACGTGACCGTAGCTAGCCTTCGTCTTGCTATGGGGTACTAGAACACACCACAGTCTAGCCTTCGATCTGATAAAACCTACCGGACGGAGCGCGCGCAAGCCTGCAAGGAGTCCTTCTACAAGCAACCATCCATCTAACACGTGACATGTCACGCGCACCAATCGCCAGAGAGATCTGCGGTCACGCTGGGCGCAAAATCGTTTAAACTTTTATGACTAGGCTTCACCAATACTGCAACTTGCCCCCTCCTAGTACTTCTAACCTCCTAGTTGTTGAGAGTTTTGTCCAGATTTGTTTAACACGCCCGCTTCATCGCTCAAATAATATATTAATGCAATCAGATCGAAAATTTGATGGCTTAATAATAGAAACTTCTGAAAAGTCCACCCAGCAACATTAGCGGTCGCCATCGCTTGGATACGAAGCGCGTGATTGGATCCGAGTCCTCGCCGAAAGCTGACGTCACACTCGTATCCAATACAAGCTGAGCCGAAATCACGCCGAACGCTGACGCAGCCCTCGGGACCAATACATTCTCAGAGTGTGTATGCTTGACCAAGCAATGGCAAACAGGCATTGGCGCCAACTTTCGAAAAAGGGACTATTGGATTAACATTACATCACTCCTCTAACCTTAATCTTTGTGAGAAAAAAGAACCCACACGCATTATAATCGCTTTTAGTGATTGAATTGTAGTAATCCACAGCAAAGCTGTGTGGTGTAACTTATTAATTACACTGTACGCGCGCTTTATACGTGATGCGTGGAACGCGTCTCTGGCTGGTGCGTGTCTAACGCATCTGCATTTTTGGTCTCTCGAGTTTAGCTTCGTGACATTACAGCTATATCTTGCGCCGTAACAGACACTGACAGCTAGCGCAGAGTACTGTGTTCGAGCTTTTCGCTCCGCGATTCGCGCTTATGGCATGTTTACACTTGTGGATTCGCGGGCGGATTCGTGCTGGCGGCGAGCGAAATTCGAACCGGACGGCGAAATCGACTGGTTGATGCCAGAAAATCTGGATGTCGGTCCCGGACTCATCCAGAATTTCTACCAGCGGCAAGCGGATCGCGCAACCCGGCTCCAGAATCCGCTCGTCCCCGGTGCGGATCCGCCCGCGAATTCGCAAGTGTAAACGCACCACTAGGCGTTACCTTCTAATGCGACGATCCCATTGGCCTCGCGCTTCGTAGACTGTCAGCGACCAAGTGTGCCTGGATATCAGAGTGTTTCCAACTGCCCGATAGAGGTCACATGGTTTACGGGCCGGGTTCGCAATCCAAGGTGTGGGCTGAAAACAAAAGCTTTGATCGTCTGCGAGCGGCTTCGCTCATTCTCTTCATCGGCTGTTCTCCTCGCCACTCGGCGACGCACACATGAGGATTAGCGTCCAACCTGCGGAGGAGGTGTCAGCCATTAGATGACAAACGCTCTGTATGCATTGAGTTGCTCCCTCTCTTATACCTGGGCTCTCTATTTTACGCTGCCGGTGACAGCGATCCTGGCGGTAACACTGCAGCGGAGGATGGTTCGGTCAGGCGTTGGTCTGGCAGGCGCCTCTTCTTCTAGATTTCACTCTCAGCCTTTCAGTTGACGAAAGCTGTAGCAGGAGCAGGTTCGGACGACCGCTATGCTTGTATCCGCTCTCGCGAGCACTTCTATGCGCCGAGCGATTGAGGGAGACGTCAGAACGCTTCCCGGGGACGTTACAACGCCGAGCTCTGGTTCGAATGATTAGTAAATAGACGCGAAGCTAGATGGTTTTTGTCTCTACTGTACTTGTCAAATGGGAAAGCCGAATTCCGAAAGCCTGCGTTCTACGTTCTAACGCGCTCTAAGAGTGCAGTGGCATAGCCTCGTATATACTGACAAAGCCTGGCAGATCGCCACGAGAAGCGGCCTGCGAAATGGAAAAGGTGGAGCGGCAGACAACGGATGAGAGGAGAGCCACGTGACTGGCACACCGCTGCGGCGAAACGCCAAAACACATATCTCCCGAACGAACAAGCGTGTTTCGGGTCCTCACCGCTGCAAAAGCTGCGCGCTAACATCCAGGTTCCCCGAGAAATGGCGCTTTGATGCTCTGTGCTACCAGACCCTCGCGCTCCAAATCCAAGTCGAACAGCCAGGCTTTGTAAGTATAGAGTAGGCTATGGCAGTGGAGACAAAGGCCCCTTTTGTTTCCATTGCACTCTAAGAACGCTTTAGAACGGGAACGCCGGCGTCCGGTGTTTGGCGCTCACCTTCAAACGCGTTCGACGAGTGCTGTGGAGACAGAAGCAGCTATAGCTTTAGGTCTACCCACTAGTCGTTCCAACCAAAGCTCGGCGTTCTGACGTCCCCCGGCGCTCCCGTCTCCTCCTCTCCCTCAGTTTCTGCCCGCAATGGTTTGTCGTGGCTGCCGACGACACGGTGCCATTTGCGAGCGCGTTCCTATTGGTCGGCAGTGGCTTCCGGCTACGTGCCACCGGTGAGGCACTACATTTGCGGTGACGTTTTGACATTCTGGCTTAAGCGAATCGCAGAAAGAACAACCTCGGCGGTTGTTATATACTCAGTGCAATTCATCCAGCGCCCTAAAGTCGAAAACTTCATCTTCTTCAACGTTTATTGCTGCCACTTTTACCACTCTATAGTCAAGGACAGCTTGAGAAGCACTAGCCGTGGCGAGGCCAAGCATCTAATCGCCTCACAGCCAATGAAATTTTCCTATAAGTTAATAAGACAGCAAAATAAAAAAATCTTGGGGCCAGAAGCGTGAGCACATTAGTCCATGCCTTGCGTTTCTTAATGCTGGCATCGACTATTGATGCAGAACGGGTATGCAGACCGCAAGTTCGTCTTCGTCTTGCGCAGGGGTTGCGGTGACCTCAGAACGCCGAGTTCCGGTTAGCTCTGATTGAAAGGATAGGGGGTAGACGTCAATGCTAGCAGCCTTGAGGTCTACCCACCATCCTTTTGATCGAGGTACCACAACTCGGCGTTCTGACGTTACCGCAACCCCTGCGGAAGAAGCAGACTAACTTGCGCTCCGTATAGGACGCAAGACAGAAATTCGGCAGAGGCAGGCAGTGTAAGTTTCTAATTACCGGCAACCAAACTTTACAAATATATAGCAGATATGTCCCTGGAAACACCGCCATTTCATCGACATCTTTTGCTTGAAAGTTACGTATGTTATTGTAGGACTGCTAGCAAGGCGTATGCGGTTGTTAAGAAGTGCACGTTCAATTCGCTTGACTGCTGCTAAATGTTCATTGAAAATGTGTTTATTGATCTGTGGCTGTTACGACCGTGACTTTTGCCCAAGGTCATCGTGGCGAAAGGAGAGGAGGTTAAAAGGAAGCGTCATGGTGTCTCAACATGTACGGTCTCAGGCTGGCTTGATGGATGAATATGACCAAGCCTCGCCTTGATGACATTCATCCGTCTCTCCGCAGCGGACACATTGTGCACTTTCTGCACATAAAAACAAAATTGTCCAATAACCCCCCATCCCCTCCCAAAAGAGACCTGCTCATTACGTAATTCTTAGTGGATCCCTGACCTGCAACATGATGGAGACACGCTGAAGCTCCACGTAGCAGCACGTGTGAGACATTGCAAACTGCGCTCGTGGCGACCTGGACACAAGATAGCTGACGCTATATAGATTCATTAGTGATGACGTTACAAAATGAAAGCGCGGGCCTTCCCTTCTACTAGCTGGCGTTGCTCTTACCTTACCAGGGTCTGGAAGTTCTATATCCGCCACGTTGCGCCACCCTGGGCTTCAATATGGCAATGTTAGCGCTGAATATTTTACAAGACAAAATTATTAGAGGCCTAAAACATGTTCAGAGTACTCTACATATTCACACACTGACGGTTAAAAAGTTGTACTTATGTTAGAAACGCAGAAGCAGAACTTTTTCAAACTGGCACTTCCTACACAGTCGGCTTTTCCCTTGTAGAGGTTCAGCCTAGAGATGTCGCCTAGTACCCTTGGCGCCCTTTCGTCATCGTACACCCTCACTGTCGCTTCGAACACAGAATTCCCGGGATTGGTTTCCAAGGTCACAGAATAGTCTAAAGCTCCGAGGTTTTGAGGGTCAGCCGTGTAGACCCTCGCACTCCTTATCGATCTGATGCTGTGTTCGGCACAAATATTCCTGTGGGAAACCAACTGGCCATTGATGTGCTTCAGGAGACTCAGTGCTGCAATCTTCACTGTTCTGTTTTCGGGCTCTTCAGCGATGCTAGGTCTGCAAACGCACCACTGCTCGTCGATTCCGGCGTCCCTGCAAGTACGGTTTACGGATACCTCGCCAAAAAGACTAACAGCGCGCTCTCGTGCCACGTCTTGGAGATTGTCTGGTAGGTCATCTACATCTAACTGTCTTGACGTGCCTTTGAACTTGACTAGGTTTCTGAGCGTCGCGTGCAGATCGAAGGGGGTGATAAGGCGTCTCGAGTTTATGTGAATGTTGCGCATGATGTTAGGATGATGGCGTCTGAACGTAGGAGGAAGCCGAATAAAAAGCATGGGTAGTCTGTCTTCGAGCATTCCGACGTACGTGTTTCTGATGCGCCCCCATCTTTGACCATGATCACTCATGAACACTACGATCGTGTTGTCGATGTAAATCCCTCGCACAAGAGACTGGAAGAACGATTTGTACAGGTGGTCCACCCTCGATCCGCCGTTCACGTCATCGTGAGTGAGGCTGTTTATCCACGAGAACGCGAAAGATGGCCTCTGTAGCGAGTGCTCGACGAAAGATCGTAGCCAGTCGAGCACAACTCCCGTTTCAGACTCGGGTCCAACGCACTCGTAACAGTTCAATGGTCGTACGCGGCCCAAAGATTTCTCGTACTCTGCAATGAACGGGTGAAAGTAGTAGTCGGTCGGTTGGACTAAGAATCCTGGTTTTAGATAGTTAAACGTCGATATAACCGGTGCGTCTTCAGCGTAAAGCGTGCAAAATCCGCTCTTGGCAAGCGGCTTCCAGACAAAAGGCAATTTGTCCAAAAACTCTCCTTCGTTCCAGATGCCGTTGCTGAGTTCTTCTTGCCTGAGCCCCGTTAAAAGAGGCACTAAGTTTGGAAACGTATTGTCTCCAACCTTCGTGTAGCCGTACATTTCGATGGCCGACATCTCTTCCTTGAGGTACTGAATTGTTTTGGGAAATTGTCGATGGGCATTGAGTCGTGACATACCGTCGACGCCGACTATTAGCACGCTATATTGGAAGTGAGGTTGCTTGGGGTCAAATGCTTCTTGAAATCGGCGCTCATATAGTCTCTTCCCGTGAACGAATGCGTGGTAGTTTGTGTAAACCAGGATATCCTTATTGTAACATTCGACTTTGACGAACTCGAAGTGCACGTCGGATCCGTTCTCAAGAGGTATGCATTCGACCTGGAACCTGCATAGATAACAAAGTACACCCTTTAAATTGTTGGAGTAGCATGCCATGGGTTCAGTGTGAAGCGTTATCTGCTAAATTTACGTATAAATATTTCCTTGGCGAAACAGTCACTTTCGAACTTGGTTCGCTAGGTCATGTCTTTGTGTTGCACAATACAAAGTATTAGCGAGTTCAGGAGGTCAGACGTGAAGGTATGCTGACGAACGAACAGTTCAGAGTTCATCGTCAAATGACGACGCTCTGAAGCTGATATTAAGCGCTAATACACGTGCATTTCATGAACTTCACACAGAAATAGAGACTGTAAGTTTCTAAGGAAAAAAAAAATATGACGAAGCTCTTACACATTATCCGTGTCGCTCTGCGGGTGTTGATTTCTGAAGAACGGCCTGTAGCAGCAGAAGAATCGGATTGCAGGAGCACCACGCAGTACCTTTGGCAGGAGCTGATGATCGATGAAGATCCGGCGCTCCTAAAGTTATCATAACAGAAACGACGAACGTCTACCTTCAGGATAATAACTTCGTTATAGAAAGCGCAAAGCATAGAACGGTCTGCTGAATAGAACCGATCTGTAAAAATCAATCAGTGACAGCTTAAGAAACCCAGGCCGTGGTGATACGTCAAGATATGTCCGCTCAGGCGTCCCAGCTGACTCACGCTGACGTTTTACCCGTACAAAGCATAACAAATATATTCAGTAATATCCGTATTTTACCGACACCTTTAAATCTTCATTCTTCCCAGGATGTATAGACGATTGGAATAAACATGAGTAAGATGTCGTAAATGCCCCTACGATAACGAGCTTCATAAGCACTATGGCACCATTAAAACTGTAATAGCAAGGTGTCACACAGTTTCTAACTGGTGTGACACGTGGCTGACGAAAATAAATACACATAAAACAAAAGCGATGACCTTCACCTCAAAACGACATCTCACACCCCCCCACGTACTTCATTGGTAGTGACGCCGTTAAAAATGTCACATCCTTTAAATATCTTAGCGTTCATCTCCCATCGGAGTTAACGTAGAACCTTCACATTGAACACAATGCTAACAAGGCGTCGCGAACTCTTGGCTTTCTCAAACGAACGCTGTTCCAAGCAAACTCTGATACAAAACTTCTTGCCTACACTGCCCTTGTCAGATCTCAACTTGAGTGTGCATTAGTCATTTGGCACCTTCATCAAACATATCTGGCAGATAAGATTGAATCTATTCAAAACAAAACTGCTAGATTTATAACTTGCGACTACTTCCGATTAACAAGTGTAAGCAGTTTAAAACTTCGAGTTAACTTGTCACCTCTTCATACAAGAAGGCACCTCGCACGCTTATTGTTTATTCATAACGTTTTTTACAGTCCCTCGCCTCTTAGGGACTCTTTCCTACCACCGGCTCACAGTATATCGTCTTGCTTAGATCACCCTTTCAAAATTAAGCCCATATTTGCACGAACCAAATATTTAAAAACTTTCCACTACTCCTTGCTATATTGGAGTAGAACAGCCTCTCCAGAGAAATTGCCTCCATCACTGACCATCAGTCTTTTGTCTCCGCTTTAAGCTGCTTTTGTTTTGCGCCATCTGTTTTATATCTTATGTTTGAAGGCCAAAATTGCGCCAAATGCTTTGTACCTTCAGTTTATGCTTTTAGAGCGCAGCTCTTAGGTGCCCGTTTCCGGCTTGAGTGGCGTCGGCGTCGCCGTCAGCGTAACCGCGACCCCCCCCCCCCCCCCCCTCCCCTCGAGGACCTCCGGAGGACCTCGGGTTCCTTCGAGAGGACCTCGGGAGGACGTCGGGTACCTTCGGTGACCTCGGGGAGGGGGCGCGGTCACGTGACCCCCCCAAGGACACATGACCCCCCCCCCCCCCACCCGAGGTCACATGACTCCCCCCCCCCCCTAGTACCATTCCCTACTCCTCAAGAGCTGCGCTCTAATTCGGCGTTACAGGGAGTTGTAAACGTTTTTTTACCTTTATTTTTTTTTATCTTTGTCTCTTTTTGTTGCCACTTGGCTTAGTTGTAAAAAAATCTTTGTATCCCGTTCCCCTTATGTAAGGCCCGAATAGGCTTTTAGGGCTAAAACAAATAAATAAATAAAATTAAACGTAGAAACACTAAATTAGCTTGTTCGCTCTCATTGGCACGTTGATGACAGAAGTCCAACGTGCAAGTAATGGAGAACGATAAAATAAATGGAAGAATAATGATTACCTTTGAGTAGGTAAACTTCGGGAACTCGGTCGAGCAGTCAATGGGCGGCAGCTTCTCTATCATTGCCGACACAGAAGCGTCATAAGGGTCCACATTGGGAATCTGGCATTGCTTCGTGTTCACGATGTACCTGGCATATGCCATTGTGGGGTCATCCGTCGTTGTTGGTGACGTTGATGTTGACTCCTCCGTCTTAGCTGACGCCTGAGCCGAGGCTGCCGCCATCTTTCCGCTTCGTTGAATTGGTCGACCTTTTCCAACACTCTCTCCAAGACGCTGTGGCCATTGCGCCTTGAAGATGTCCGGGTATGTGTTGAGCAGGAGCGCGATCGTGGAAAGAGCCCCGATTAATGCAATCAGCTGCACTGAAACATAATATAGGTTCCATTTAATTACAAACTATATTGTCACTCAAAGCATAAGTGTCACAGGGCGTGGCGAGTAACTAACATTTTTTATCACTCAGTAGCTACCGAGACTGTGGCATAGCCGATAACAACGCAGAAGAACGATTCCTTGAAGTAAGAAGCATAAACTTAATAAAGCAAACCCAGCGTTTTTTTTGTTTTTTTTTTTCAAATCTCAGTTATTTTAGACACATTATCAGAAGCAAAGACCAAGTATAAGTCTGTTCGGTAATCTTCTACCTGATGATAATGCAAATAATGCAAAGGTGCAAGCAAGCTGGACAAGAATAGCGATAATTATTCCTGGAGAAGGGGAACGAAAGAGACAGAGGACAAGCACAATTCTCCAAGCACAGCCAGGCGACTGGTGCAGGACCGAAAAAATCCGCCTGGTCATGGTATCGAACCAGTGCCAGGCCGTGCTCGACGAGTGATAACTTTAGTGCATTACTACGCTTCTCAGGCACTCAGAGTCTTTCTGAAAATTACTAATTTAGTGGTTCTCGATGACGCTCAGTAAGTTTTTAATAGAAATCATATGTCTATTTTCATTTATTAGAAAGTTAATAACGACTTTTAATTAATTAACCGACTTATCGCAGAGATCTGCCCCCTACATAATGTCCCCCTGGCGGTATAACTCACCTGCACGAACCGCATAACTGGAACTTGCACGGCTTTTTTAAAAACAAATTTGTAAATCTTAAAACACACAGACACACACACACACACACGAATCCCGGAGAAAAGCTCACCGGAGAAAAGCTTACTGCAAAACCGGCGGATGCGGAGAAAAGCTCACCGGCCATCAAGCGTACGCGGAGGAAAGCTCACCGATTTTTTTCTTCTTTTTCATAGGGGCTGTTGGATCATGCGTAACATGTATCAATTTATTATCATCAAAATTCGTCAGCTTTGTAAAGAAAGAAAGTGTCATTTTTTGTATTATTTGTTCAGCTTATTGGGTATATTGCACCCAAATTAATAATTGCAGGCGTGTGTTTTCTGTGGCGTATACTCTCTAGGGCAACGAAAGTCTAACTGAAAACTTTATGAACTTGAAGAACAGGAAAAAGTTCGAAAGCTTACTAATGTCTGCCTAAAACCCAAACCCGAAACTGTAAATGCCGAAAATCCGAAAGTGCATGCGCAACAACGCGGTGCCTGAAAATTTCTTTAAAGCTTTTGTTAACCTTTGAAAACAGGCTAAAACAGTCAGTAGGATATCGAGGCTTGTCTCTTTTACGGACATGCACGTTTTCTAGCCGTTCGTGCTGGTGTTTCCTCACGTTGCCTTTGCGTGATATAGTGCCCTGCTACGGTGAGCCACCCATGACCTTCAGAGCTGCACACTGGCACCTTTGTTCCCTGTGACCTATATAGGAACTAGACTTCTGTAAGGTAGTGATTCGGGCGAGTTGGTAGACGTTATACATGATGAAAACCGCTCAAACGACGACGACGGAGTGAAGACAACAAACGCGACAGGACGAAGCTGTTCTCGCAACTAAAGTTTTGTTAGTGAAATTAACAGAAAGAAAATAGCGTAGGCGACACTGATTAAATCAACAAACACCTACTTATATATTAGGCACAACACAATATTTGGAGCTGAAACTGGTCATACACCGCTATTCAGATTAGCTCGCAAAGAACAAACCTCTTTATCTGACAGCGCTACCGACGGCGCACTGACAGCTATCAATAAATTGTTGCCTTTTTTTTTTTTTTTACGGCAGTACGATGTTCTGATTTTATACGTGCGGCTTCATTAATATACAGAATGGATGATTACTAATTGTTAAGAAATTAGTAAATATTCCCAATGAACTTCAAGAATATTACAAAAAAAGTATATATTTTAAAAAAAAAGTGACGAATGCGAATGGTGTTAAATTGCCACGTTTCACGCAAAATCCGCTAAGTTAAAAAAAAAAAAAAAAAAAAAAAAACGGTGCCCTTTTTTCCGCATTTGCTCAAAGGCCAGTGAGCTTTTCTCCACATCTGCCGGTTTTGCGGTGAGCTTTTCTCCGGTGAGCTTATCTCCGGTGAGCTTTCCTCCGGTGACCTTTTCTCCACCGCCCCCCCCCCCCCCCCCTCCATATATATATATATATTTATGTCATCCCCTGACGAAGCCGAGCGTCTCGGCGAAACTGTCGTAATACATACAATAAACGCCTAGCATAGCAACTCCGCACACACACACATATATATATATGTGTCTGTGTGTGTGGGCGGTTTCATTTGGATTCAGGCAACGAGGCGCAGTCGTATTTCTTATTTTGTTTAAACTTTTTTTTATATTTTGTGGCGCATGTTCCAAGAAGAACAATCCTTTTTCTTTCAATGTCCTGACATGTTTATTTTCTGAGAAAACAAAATCTCAAAGAAGCGGGAAAGAACGAAGAGGTTTTGACGATTTTCGTATGTGGCGTTTTTGGATCACTCTCAATGTCAAAGTATTCGAAAGGGAGCGTCTATATTTTTTGTGTGATATATATGCAAGTAGGTAAGACGACATTATAACTACTCTTTATTATTCGTCGCCTCAATCTTTGTAAAATCCCCAACCATGCCTCCGCGAACAACTGTGACTATGTTTAGTACTGCTTTTAAAATAATACCACGTGTAGAACCTTTCATCGCCTTCCAAAATAAGCAATGTGTGTGCCTTTTTCATGTACTGGTGCTGAGCAATAAATTATGGAACGGAGGTTTTAATTTTTCGTTCAATTTCAGCACGTTGTATATAAAAAAAAAACATTTTTAATTTTTTTTTTCTCGCGTCGCGTTCTCTTCACACCCTTCTTTTACCCAGCATACATTCCGTTAGAGGTATTTGCACTGGTTTTGAGTTTTTAGCCTCTAAATATGCTAAAAAAAAGGGGCAAATGCCGATGGTGGGTTTTGACGATTTTCGTGTGTGGCGTTTTTGAACCACTCTCATTCTCAAAGTATTCAAAAGAGAGCTTCTATAGTTTTTTATCGATATATATATGCATGTCGATAAAACTACATTCCAACTATTATTTATTATTGGTCAATCTAATCTTTGTGAAAACCCCCAAACGTGCCTTTGCGAACAACTGTTACCTAAACTGCGGATTTTTGTTTTTGAGTCGACTATGTTTAGTATCGCTTTAAACTAATACCACGTCTAGGACCTTTCACCGCCTTCCAAATTAAGCGAAGGTTGTGCCTTTATCATGTACGAGTACTGAGAAATCAATTATGAAACATAGGTTTTCACCTTTCGTTCAATTTCAACACGCTGTATAAATAAAAAAAAAATATTTATTCATTTACTAATTTTTGCATCGCGTTCTATTTACACTTTTTTTTTAGCCAGAAAACATTCCGTTAGAGGCACCTCCCCCCCCCCCCCCCCCCCCCCCCCCTCCCGCTACGTTATCAAGTTTGCTCGCTCGCTTTTGTCCCTGAAATTACGCCGCAAAAATTGAGTTTTTTGGTCAGTGACGTTGCGTGCGAGTATACCTGGGGCGCCCACTCGTGCGAGTATACCTGGGGCGCCCACACCAATAAGCTTGTGTAAAGTGAATAAAATAAACTTTTGAAAGGAATATTGTTGCACGGTCTCTTTAAGGTCGAAACAGCTGCAGGAACGCAGCGTCTTTTGTATGGGATATTCCTACGCGCGGATACATTTCTGACGGGAGTTTCGACTTACGTTTCGCGGAGAACCTCCACTGTCCGTAGCCGCCGCATAGCGTCTGCTTTGTCGGTTTCATGCGAGACTCGCGCGCGGACCTTGTCGCGGCACAACGTGTTCGTCGGTGTGCGCGAACGTGCGAAACGTGGCTCCAGGCGACGTCCCCTCCGTCATTTGCGCGGGCGTCAGCGGTACCGAATCCGTCGTGGCGAAACTCAAACCCTCCGAGATACACGCGGTTCGAGTAAGCTCCTTCTACTTGGCCAGGAAGCTTCTGGGGCTCCTAATCAATTCTCGACGGATGTAAGACCGAAGAAAAAGAAAAAAAAAAAAAAAGTGGCAGCTTGTCTTTTTTTTTTACGTTATGAATTCCTTTAAATCGGGTGGGGCAACCCCGGAAGAAACTATAGGCACTTCCGACCCTGACGTTGGTCACAGGCTGAAGTGTCCGTAGTGCACAACCACGCGCGATTATGACGTCACACTGCCGATGTAGCGCTATTGTCGGCATGGCGTGCGCGCAGACGGCTCACTTCACGCGAACCTGGTTTCTGCGCACGCGCAATGTGTGGGCGAAAGACGGACTCGCTTGTAAACAGCGTGTGGGTCTATACACGTGTGCAAGTGCGGCCTCTGAGCGCCGCCATTTTGGTGCTGTTGAACGTCTGATAGTCAAGCATTTCTGATGCGTACCCACTGTTTCCAGACTGGCGCCCAAACCAAGCGTTTTCTATACGCGGGGGCCAGACTAGCTCTTGAAGCGCGGCTGCGTCCTCATTTTTTTCCGTCCACGTTCTTCGAAAGTCAATGGTAAGTACGGGAAACACTTCCCGGATAACGACGCCGTAGTTCAGGAGTTTCTCCGACCAAAATACTGCGGTCGGTTCGGCTGGACATTCTTGTTCAATCAGCGCGCAGAACACGGGTCTCAGTAGAATACTGACCCAGCACTCGCGATTAATCTGTGTCCCACACTGGCTTCCGATGGAGGACGCAGAAACTCCCGAACTATAGGCCTTATTACCTGGGAGGTGTTGGTATAGAGGCCTGGATCTCAACGAACTCATTATTCTCTCATTCACGTCCTCGCGTGGTTGGAAGGGGAGAGGGGGCAGGGGGATTACGGCTGTCACTCGCTAGCTGTGTCCAGCTTGTCATGTCAGCGAGCAAGTAAGGATTATCGTATTTTGTACCGTGATGTCTTGAGGTGAGCGAAATTCGGAGAAACGTGGATCTGGCACTATTACCCGAGGTGCGTAAAAGCTGCAGTCGAGGAACGTTCGCTCGATTTAACTGGGTACGCAGATGGCGAACCTATTCCATGCTGCATTAACAACGGACCTCCTGGTAACAACGTGGAACTTACGGCCGACATAAAGTTTTCCCCCAGCTTTCCTCCTACTCCTTTCTTCTCGCCTGCTTGCGCTCGAATCTCACAACTGCGTGAGACCTGAGACGATATAACCAAACTCAGTCATTTTGTTTGTTTATTTTATTTGACACAACTGTCAGGGAGGTTGGGACAAAAGGCGAAAACGAATCACCTGACTAGGTCCCCAACCCTCGTTACAGCACTCAGCAGCAGGGCACAGGAAATGAATCAAAAACAGCATAAATAAAAAATAAAACAATATCTGAGAAGATAAAAATATGACACTCAAAAAATGTACAATCTATTTTGATGTGAACTATACTAGGAATACACACTAGGCACATTGAAGTATACCGTAAGGTATTTTTTGAAAAGAAACACGGACGCTATTGTCTGGGCTAATTCGAATACACAATAATTTCTGTTAAGAAGATCGGGTATCTGGTAGGATATTTTTTGTGTACCGTAATTAGTTCTTATTTTAGGTTTTGAAAACTGCTGGTGTCTCAAATTGCTGGTGTCAAAAACAATCTTCCATAAATGCCACAAAAAAGAAGACAGGTTGCTTTCCGTTTTTCACAGATGAACTTAAGCGACATCCGAAGCACATGCACACTTTGCTGCATACAGACTACACACGGTCATGCTGCGC
Organism: Ixodes scapularis; assembly: GCF_016920785.2. Classification (NCBI taxonomy): domain Eukaryota; kingdom Metazoa; phylum Arthropoda; class Arachnida; order Ixodida; family Ixodidae; genus Ixodes; species Ixodes scapularis. The sequence continues at coordinate 76,873,628 of NW_024609880.1, forward strand.
ACTGCCCATGACATTATGTGACGCCATGTGACGTCGGGGTCTCGAGTGACGTGATAGGACCACGTGACGTCATATGTATCACGTGACGTGTTTTGTCACCATGCCTTTTAGCGGAGATGTTTTCCAGCCACGACCCGCACGAAACATACACTGAGAATCTCTGCGAAACTACCGCAATAACAGCGGTCGCTGTATAAAAAAAAAAAAAAAAAAAAAAAAAAAATTGTTGCCGTTTGGGATTTAAGGGGAGCGGGTTAAGGTGAGAAAGATTTTCAGACTAGCTGAAAAGCATGTTGTACCGGTCGGCCTTGAAGGAGGAATGAGCAGTGCCACTTCGCAATTGGTTTTCTATTGCATACATCCCGAACGACGACACTGGTACTTATTGGCCCCGGTGACAGTGAAGCGATCTAAGGTGGTCACATTCAGCCACTTCGTATCTGCGAGTGACTTCTTGATTTCCCAACGGGAGAGTAAAGGCGGGAGCAGAACGCTGCAAATCGTAAGCGCCGACGTCGGTGTTCCCGAAGAGTATAGAACGAGGACGAGAGCGACAGAAAAGTGGAGGAAAAAAGCAGACGAAAGCTATAGGTCTCTTCGTATTGCCGCAACGAGTTAAAGTTGTTCAAGTGCTTGCCAACTTTGTTTCCTTTTATACAATGCGCGACGCCAAAGATTTTTTCCAAAAGAAAAAAAAAATGGCTAGAAGACAAGTGTACTCCGTTTCACTTAAGTCTGACAGCAGTCAACACTACAAATATATGGATCCTGGACATAGCACGTAAATCATATTATTTCAAAATCCGCCAGCATCACTGGCTTACTTCGCCGACATCGCCTAATACTGGCACCAAATGTTAAACTGCTTTCGCATAAAATTTTGTTTGTTTCCCATTCGAATTATTGCCCTCTTGTCCGGGGCACTACAACTAAAACAAAACTACGCAAAATATTTTTATTGCAAGAAAGAGCATTAAGGCTCCTGTGCAACGTGCCTTTTGATTTTTACAGATAATGTATCTTTAAAAGACTGAGGTTAATGAAAATACACGATCATTACAAATACAGTTTTGGCAAAAAAAAAAAAAAAAGACTCGAGACAAATAGTTTTTTTTTTTTTTTTTTCCACCATTCGTTAGCCTCCCTCAGAACAAAACCATTGACTAAACGTACAGTTTATGGGTCGGAAATGATCGTAAAAAAATTTTGCTCTCATTATTAAACACATTTATGCAGACCAATATTGATATACAATCCATCAGCTCACGGAAGAATCCTATGAACTACTTTCCGTCAAGATAATTACCGTTTACCACTTTATTCTTCCGCTAACCCCGAAGCGGAGTGATCTTATATAAATATTTCAGTCTGTGTGGCCTTCCACCGTTGCATTTCTGTTTGTGAGTTACGCCCACTCACAACCTTCTTATTGTTGATATTTTCGGTGTTTTGTCCCCTTTCTTATTCTGTTTTTGTGACCAACAAACGACCCTGCTTTATATATTCTGCCACCACTGTGAGCCTGTCTACGGGGCTGGGGACCAGTCAAGCTGCTTGTACAGCATTTTTAAAGCGCAGCTCTTAGGCGCCCGTTTCTGGCTTGAGCGGCGTCGGCGCCGGCGTCAGCGTAACCGCGCGGTGCATTAGGGGACCTTTCCCATAATGCACCGCGCGGTGGGAAACGTCCCCTAATGCACCGCGGTGACGCGCGCGTTGCATTATGGTGCGTTTTCCATAATGTACCGCGCAGGCGAGAGGAGGAAGGAGTAGGGGGGAGGGGAGAGGAGGATGGACGAGGAGGCAGGAGGAGGGAGGAGGAGGAGGAGGGGGTTGGAGGCGAAGAACACCGCGGAGGGGTAGATGAGGAGGAAGGAGGAGAGGGTCCGGATGAGGAGGAGGGGCATACCGTCCCCTCCGTACCCTCTTTTCCTCCTCCTCAAAAGCTGCGCTCTAATTCGGCAGTACAGGGAGTTGTAAACGTCTTTAATTTTTTTTTCCAGACCCCCACCATATGTGTATGGTGATTCAACTGTTATGATTATTATTATTATAATCGAGCAGCGCCAAAATTACGTCGTCCCGGCGCTCGCTGTCTTTGTAGGTTTGCTATCGCCGGATAATCTAATAAAACAAACAAACAAACAAACAAACAAAAACAAAAAAAACGCCGGATTGCGGCCCATTTCCAGTGTGGGGTGGGTTTAGTGGGTGATTCCAAACGCACAAAGACATCGAGCGCCGCGACGATGCAATTTTGGAGCTGCTCATTGATTGGCTCCACCAATTCGCAGCGGCGTCGACTGCGATCGAACTTAAAGTGAGAAGGATCGCAGATATATCACCTTGCGAGTGATATATATTGCTTAATAATGTTTCGTCTTTAATACGGGCCCATTGGGACCACCGATATTCCCTTATATGCACTGCCGTTCCGTGAATTTTTTTTTCCTGTAAATTATTATACGAATTCACTATTTCTCGCACAGAAATCCGTTTCGAAGGCCCCTCGCATCGCGCACCTTTGAAACCATAAGAGAACTCTGGGAGGTGCGAACATTGTCCTCTCAACAAGTTTGAGCGTGCACTTGCAGCGTGCACGAGTTGTGGACTGAACGCGCACTCGTGTTTCGCCTTCCGTCGGTGAGCAATGCGGTTCGATACGTCGGATATATGGTTGCTTCAACGTCCCGTTGTCCTGGCGGTATTGCGTGCCAATAAAAGTATATATCAGTTGTTTATTCGGTTCAACGAACTTTTCTTGTATGACGGTGCCGTGCGAGCAGGTGAAGCACACTGGATATGGTCAGCAAAATTTTACTTAAAAAAAAAAAAGAAAAAGCGGGAAACTTTTACGGGTAACCTTTTTTTTTTTTTTTTTTTGAAAGAAGCTGATTTCGATCTGGACTCAACTGCGAAGTAATATATGCTCGCATTTCATTCTGGTAAACAAGTTTTTATTTAGATTTTTTTCTTCTCGTTGTCTTTTAGAACGGGCGAACACTTGATGACTAGACTCTTACAAAGTTACAAACCCCCTTTTTTTTTTTTTGAATGATGAATAATTTGATACACTAGTTTCCAAATCTGCAACGTCCCGAAACGTTGTAACGAACGATGCTATCGCCACTTAATTCACGTAACACTGCGACATTACTTTTTGACACCACGTAACGACACGTAACGACGTGTCATGTGAACTGACGTAACGCGACTCCACGATCTGCATTGTGACTCGTGTGGCCTGACGTCCCGTAGTCATGTGGTCACGTGACCCGTATTGGCACCAACCCTAAATGTCGAACGGGTAAAAGAGGCGAATCAGATCAAAAGAGCTCAAAACAGATGAAACAGGTTGATGTAAACATACTATACGCGTTCTGCGTTAATCGGCCTTATGGGAAGTACCAAGGAAAGTTTTGTTTTTACGTCTTGAAATTGCCGTTTGTATTTTTCACGATCAAAAAAGATATATTGTTCTCCTGAACATTGCTGTGTTTTCGAGCTGTTCTTGATTATACCCAGAAAAGCGGAGATGTGTCATTTTTATGTTACACAGCAACAATATATTGTTTACCACCACGAAACTTTTGTTTGTTTGTGTTTTTCTCCTTTCTCGTGTGCGGTTCTCAATCCGTAACGTAAGCCGATGTGCCAAATCTCGATTTGTGATTTATGTTTATTTCTCCGACCCGCTATGCGTATTTGGAAACGAGAACAACGAATTCCATCGAAGGGTATTAGTTGCTGTTCCGGGAAAACTGAATACCTGGTATATGCTTACAGGTGTGCCGCCTTTTCAATAATTCTTTGAGGTATTCATCGCAAGCCGGGTTAGACGCTGGTTTCGCCCGCCTGTATTCCGCGAACGTCTCTGGAAAAAATCAACGCGAAAACCATGAGATGGAAGTTTACTTGGCGGAATGTTTACTATTGTGAGGAATTGCATGTTCACACAGGCTAGCAGTATGATTGTCAGGATTACCTAACCAATTGCGAACTCACTACCTCCCATCTAAAAGCCTACATTTTTTTCCTTTTTTTCTGTCAACTGTGTTAAACGTTTGATAATATTCTTATAAAACGTCTTTTTTGTCATTTTATGCTTGTTTTTTAAGTTCAGGGACCAGGTCGCAATACCTGGCCCTTGGTCTCAAGAAAGAGTTTTTAAACAATCTACACATACATGCCTTTCCTATTCGCACAATTTATTTTTATATAATAACTTTGCTAATAATAACTTTGTTTACCTTCCAAGTCAACACTAACAAAGTTATGAACACGCTCACATTATATCTCTTCTGAATCGCCAGATGATGTTGTCAAAACCGCAAAGTATTGACTCTCCATGATCTTTAAAGCAAAAACTCGTAAACTTGAAAGAAAGTGTGTGTGTGTGTGTGTGCATTTAACACAATAATTATTTGGTATGTTACAAAGAAACGGCTATGTTAGTATGTTACTTCAGAAACAATAAGCGCCAAAAATAAAACAAAAAATACACCACGAATTAAAGAGGTTCTTTTCTTTATTATTCTTTTACTATCTGTTATCAACTAGCTCTCATTGATTTTGTTTAAATCGATCCTAAAAGTAATGAAGTATTTAAAATAATACGTACAAACGAGATAATACTATATACTGTAAAGAAGTTAGACATTTTTTAATATTTCAATGTACGAATTAAGTAGCTGACTGGAGCCCTTTTTTGATTTTAAGCCATATAGCGTCTATCGCTTTATTCTTTTCGATGACATCTCAATATGTCTTCGCGGAACTATGATGTAAATTTAATTACGTTGACGTCATCATCCTCGGACATTATGCCAGATATAATCGACCGATAAAACAAACAAAAGTTGGAAAAATACAGCAATACTGATGAATACAAGATTTCCACACGTCTTTCAATCATTGACCCACTTGATGGTTAAGGGTGATTTATAAACAAAAACAATTATTGGTACTCTTCTTAGAAGTGAACGCACGGTGACAGGACAATGGGAACGTGACTTTTCATCGGACTTACCATGTTTCATTTCTATGTCGATGTAGTGGAGTCTGCAGCTCTATTTGATGATGTTACCTTGCGCGGGTTGAAGAACACCCGTACATGCGCGGTTCGTTATTTGTTAAAGATAGCGAGTCGCATGCGAGGCTCGCTATATCTTATACAAATAGCACGCTTCCTTGTGAGCCAGGAAACAAAAACAATGCACAACAAGGACAGTGCCGTTTGCTTTCCTCTGGCTAACATGAGTCGAGCATTGACAAAACTATGTCATGTTCCCTAACCTAGCTTATCTCGTTAATAGTATCCGCTACGTAAATCCAACAATCCAACGCGTAGCTTCCGGTCCCGAGAGTCGCACAGAGCAGGTATACGACGTATTGCGTTCAGGATATTCCTTCGCTAAGGATCTCGTGAAAGGGAAGAGGAAAAGGAGGGTGGGGGAGCGAAATGTGGTATTTTGTCGGTACTCGACTATCATCATTTTCTTTTTTGGAGCTTTGGCACGGTTGTTTTTGCAGTTGGCTGTTATGCGCTATGGTAGTTTTCGAAGAGTAGTGCAAGGCCCGCTGGCGTTTGAACAGATGGAAGCGCGGAAATTGAAACGCATGACCCTTGGTTTTCGAGTTCCCGAGCATTCACTTCACGTGGTTCCGACCTGTGGGTAATATAGACTGTGCAACGAACTCCAAGAACGGCATTGCATTTCGCGTGCTTAGGTTCATCCGCAATTTAGCGGGTTCTAACGGAATATTTGTTTGGACAGCGTTTATTCTGATGGGAAGCCTCGTCTAAGAATATAAGAATTAAAGATTTAAGATAAAGGTGGGGAAGCTATGGTAGTTTCTGCAAAGACAAAATATCCGTTGGTAAAAAAGTGTGACTTCTCGCGGAATGTTATACTGATTTCCACCTTTATGTGATGAGTTAAAATATGTCTCACAATTTTATTCTTTTCTATTTTTTATTCTTTTTGCTCTCTATTTGGTTTCAGGTGGTCTAAGAAAATAATAAATCTACACCAGCTCGCGTGCGCCATTACTGTCTTATCGCTAAAATACGTGCATGCGTACTTAAGCTATGGTGCTTGTTATTTGAAGCATCTGCACAAATGATTCAGATGCAAAATCAAAAAGACATATTTTTTCTTCCTACTGTGACAACCAAATATTGTAGGAGCTACATGACGCAGCTTATGATATATGAGCAAAGCTTCTTTATTTTTTTTAGGTGACGACAACAAAGACTAATAAAAATATATCAAATATAAGGAAAGAAAGTGGTTGTTTCGGAAAGCAAACGAGCTAGAACCATTCTTTTCAATATAAAACATGTGTCATGAATTCGTGCGTCTACCTATGCATGGAGCTGTTAACTCAATCATCAAGAGCTGCAGCAAGCGGTACGTTTCTTCAATTATCCGTGGCTTCAAAAGAGGTGACTGGCCCGTATAAGTACCTTGTTAAAGGTGACTTACGCATCACTAAATAAATTATTTGATTTGCCCTGAACGATGGTTTCTATCAAGAATGAGTCTGGTCATCTAATATTTTACTTTTACGCGTGCTTTAAGATGTACAGTGACGCAGAAACGAAATAGCTTCAAGCGAGCAGGCGCTCTCACCCCTTCAATCAGACCATGCTGAGAAGACGCGGATGATAACGGCAGCTTCTTTGCGTTGATGGGCTACCCCCTGTCTGCTTCACATGGACGAGCTCTGACGTCGGAACTAGTACGAAGGAAAACCGCCAGGATAGCGTTCCTAAGAAAACAAATTCTCGCTCGCTCGGAGCTATTTAGTTTCTGCGTTTCTGAAGTTTCGAGGAGCCGTCACGTTTTGTTCAGATATGCAAGTTAATGGGATCTCAACATGATCGGCGGCATTGAGTGGAACTTTGCCATATATTCCTTGTCTGGTCTCCGCTAAGACTAATGGACGAAATAAAGATATTTGAACCTGCCAATCTGTTTTTCTTTGCAAAACAAAACAAGCAATGCTTCAAAATATTTAAGTATTAAGTGACTGAAACTTCTTAATGTAAACGCTTTAGTTGTGCAGTCAAATAAACTTTATTTTAATATCACTAAACATTTTTTCGATGATGTTTGCAGGCAGTCTTCACTTCCTTTGTTTAATGGTATTATTAATGGCTAAATTAGAGGAAAAATTTGTTATGCATCTTCTACTTAAAACGAGTAAATGATTAAATGGAACCAATCTGCTTTGTGGATGGGTCATAATAACTGTTTTATGGCTTGAGTTAGACATGGCTGCTAATGATTATTTTGCCTGGGTGTTTTCAAAAAAAGCAACTGTCTTGTTTCCCCTTTGATAAGGTCCTCGAGCCAGGAATACAGTTGACTGATAAGGGTCTTTCAAGTACACAGACATCACTCTGGGAAAGACTGATTTACACACCAAAATGTCTCTTTTGCTATTTATCTTGATTGTTCTTTTTGGCTGGATTTCTCCTAAGGATACACGTCCAAGCATGCATCGTCGATACATCTTAAAATAGAAAGCACTCTCTTAAAGCGCGAGTGTACATAAAAAAAGGCTGGTAAATCCTTCAGAGGTGGCATGAAGATTTATGAGACTTGGCATACTAGAACTCCAGAATTGCAAAACAATATACATGCTAGAGACCAAAAGCAATCTTTTATCTGAAATCTGTCAGCTTTTCTTCTGAGATTACTTCATCAAGGGAGGTTGAACGGGGTATCGCGTGAGCTGTCAACAAATAAGTTCGATATTCGTCTTGCTTGATGGTCTTCTACACTCTACAACAACAACAAAAACATCTGAGTGTACTTTCTTGCACAACAGTTAGACAACGAATCACAAAAAAAAAAACAAGCGAATGACAAAAAAAAAAAAAAGACATGCAATGCGCTGATAAAAAACGAGCATGGCGTTTACCTTGTCCATTCAAGTCGCATTTTTGTTGAAATGTAGTCGCGGAGCTTTCTTATTCACTAGAAGTCTTTTAGTGTTCACTATGATTGGTGGCCTTGTTCGTGTTGTGCGGAAAATCGAATTCATACTTTGTTTAGTGCGTAAATAACTCCGTTTCCAACAAGAATAGCACATCCTTTACAGTCGTCATTCTGAATCTCCCGCGAGCGGCAACACTTTTGCCATCAGCTCGCTCGGTATCTGTCCTCTGAAGGCATTGTCCTCAGTTTAATTAGAGACGCGTGCACGCCACAGCCAGATAATGTCTTCTTACGTGGAGCGCGAGTTTAAATTTTTCGCCCGTTCCTGCCGACTGTTCGGATGCCTCTTCGTTTCCAACTCTTGGAGCGGTCGCTTTGCCGAGTTCCGACCAAAATTTCGCTCCTGGTACTCGCTGTACTTTGGTTTTCTAGGCGTTGTGGGTTGTGGCTTCGAGATCATCCTTCTTCATCGTCGGATATCCTACATCTATATGCGCGAAAAAGACTTCTCGGAACTTCTCTTTATGATAATACACATCGTGATTGGTCTCAACATTGCGACCAACACTTTAGTGTTCATTCTGGGCACCGAAAGGCTCATCGATATTCTGCGTTCCACCAAACGCCTGGAAGGAGCGATGGGGTTTGAACCAGCTATATCGAGCCGCGTTGACGACGCCAAAAAACTCTTCAAGACGTTCTTGTTCGTCGTTTTCCAGGCAGCTTTTGTCTTGTCTCGACTGGCTTCAAGCAAGGAAATTTTCGAAGAGCCTTCCACCGCGATCACCGTAATCGTAACGATCTGCTTTAGTTTTAGCAGCGTCGGATACGCGATCCACGGCACGGTGGCTCTGAACGCGAACATGTTTTTCTACTCGGTACTTTCAGAGTATCTGAAGCCTCAGGTCGCCATTATCGAGACCTTGTCGTCGCAGATTTTGACACGGAATCCTCGATACACGGCGAAAATACTGGAACGAACACGACTGCACTTCGTATCGATCAGGAACATAGTTCGGGCGGTGGACCGACTGTTTGAGTGGGGTCTGGTGGTCTCTTTCCTAACCTGCGCCTTCACTCTTTGCTTCACGTTGTACTCGCTGTTCGACGCTTCCACGTCCTGGAGCAAGATGTACATCTACATAATTTATTCCGTCAACTCTAGCGCGAACATTTCCGAGTTGACGCACGCAGCATTCAGGATGAAGCAGCAAGCCCTCCACATCAAGCACGTGCTAGAAAAGACACCTCTGGTCAATCTCCCAAGACGACTCGTACTTCAAGTAAGCTTTCTCGACATTTTGGCGAGACAAAAGTGCATTCACTGACAGCTTAAAAAAACACATGACGTGGTTGCTTATGTTCTCGAGGTTTGCGTCGTGATACCTTAAATTTGCGGTATTTTTTATCGGCATTTTGCGGTGCGTTTTGATAGGATGATTGGGGCTCTTGTATCACCCGGAGTTTTCCGAGCTGTCGGCGACTAAAGTACGACCACCCTGAAACCTTCCTATCTTATTTATGCGCCACACCGTACCTTGGTATATGTACACGTAGTGCTCAAGGACGACTCTAAAAAATAAAAATAACAACAACGTCTGAGAGTTTATTTTCCTGCAGAACAGAAAGACAAACAATCACGGAGAACTATGCCAGCACTCCAGCTCGAAACTTACGATACGATTATATATTTTTCAAAATAGAATGTGCGTAAGAAAATTCAGCGAGGAAAACGTCCTTCTCGTGGTCACTGCCCATGCATCGTATTTTTAGGGGGTCTAATATCGCATTCCGAGCTTAGCCATTGGCTCTGATATGTCTGTTGTTCACCTTGACTGGCTGCCTCAATGTTATACAGGAAAGATAACTCGCATACCTTCATCTATAATGCAGAGTGTACACCTGCCCAAGATTAGGATACCAAGTCGCATCACAGAAGGTTTGATTTTATCGCGTTATTAATACGTATATAAACAAATGTGAGATTGCAAATAGTCTTATAGTATAAGACTGAAAATCTAACTTCGGTTCTCTGGCGAAACTGAAAAAGCGCTCGAAATAATTGTGAATAAAAATAAACTTAAATACAACAACATGAAAATGATTTATTGAAGGACTATTTTTATCGAATAATGTTTTGGCTATGGAGCTTGGTCTTGACCCTAGACCCTGCGCCTGAAACAGGCGCAGGAAACATTAAACGAGGCGAACCGCTGCTCTGCATGTAGATTATACTCTCCTCGAAGCATGTACCGCTAGAAATAAGTATTGACCAAGTCGGAGTCAAAATTATCTTTACAAAAGCTAGAACACAACGCTTTTTTGTATAGAGCATATCTATACTATGTGCATTACCAAGCCACTGCTTATTTTGTTCATACTCCAAGTTTCCTTACCCAAACACCAATCACTCAAATGAGCACCACCGTATCTTAAACCAGCTAAAATTTTGTCATTCATCACTGTACACTTTGTTTCTTCATGTTTTCTTTTTTTTGCAGGTCGAGTTTTTTGCGGAAAATATTGAAGCGGAGCAGCTTTGCGTAACAGGATCGGGTTTTTTCACGGTGGACAAGCCGGTGCTGACATCGGTGAGACTACGTTTTAAAAGAGTTATATACACGCAAGACAAAGAAACTGTGTACGGTTCTTTTTGGGCCCTCTGGAATGCCGATCGCCTCTCGCTCTTTTTTGGTGACGGACAGCCTGAGAAACGCCGGGCGCGGCGATCTCCGTGCTTCTCATTGGTCGCTCCGCAGTTGATGAAATTGCCGCGTGAGCAAATAAGTACGCCAATGAACCAATCAAAATGCAAAAAGAGACCGTAAACAACGCCCGGAGTTCCTAAGCCTGTCATTAACCATAGAAGACCTTATTTTATGTGTATATATATTATACATGTTGAATTAAACCTTCCAAGTTTGTTTGACCCTCGGTGGCTTCTACTTCTATATATATATATATATATATATATATATAGAACGCTTTTTATTCTTACACATTTGTTTAAAAAGAGGCGTGAAGGCTACACTAATGCGGTTTGTGCAGGTGGGTTATACGGCCAGGCGAACACTATGTGGGTGGCTAATTTTTGGGACAAGTCGGCTAATTAATTAAAATTCGTTAATTAACTTTTTAATTAGTGGAAATAGACATATGGTTCCAATTAGAAACTTGCTGAGCGTCATCGAAACCACTATATCAGCCATTTTCAGAAAGACTTTCAGCGCGTGAGAAGCGTAGTAGTGCACTAGAGTTACCACTTGTGGAGCAGGTACAAGGCTAGTGGTTACGGAACGCGATAATAATCTAATCATCCGCGTTCCACAACTGCTAGCCTTGTACATGCTCCACGAGTGGTAACTTTAGTGCGCTACTACGCTTCTCACGCTCTGAAAGTTTTTCTGGAAATGACTGATTTAGGAGTTTTGGTTGACGCTCATCAAGTTTCTAATTGGAACCATATGTCTATTTTCACTAATTAAAAAGTTAATTAACGAATTTTAATTAATTAGTCTACTTGTCCCGGAGATTAGCCACCCACATAATGTCCGCCTGGCCGTACAACCCACCTGCACAAACCGCATTATTGTAGCTTTCACGTTTTTTTTTTAAACAAATCTGTAAGAATAAAAAAAAAACCTGCATATATATATAAATATATACGCCACTTTTTGATTGCCCTTTTTTTCCGTTATAGATCGCTGCCCTCATTTTCACTTATTCGCTGCTCTTGGTCCAGACACGTGGGTTTGCCTCGCCGGAAAAGCGACATCCGAAACCTATCATTTGAAAGCTTCGGTCCCATAAATAATATTGTAAAACCTCGCTAACGTAGGTTATTAGAGAATGAATAAACGTTACGAATTCATGTGTTTTCTTTTCCTTTTAATTTTTGTTTTACTAACCATCTGCCGCTCTGTTGATGCCAACTCACGGTAACCCCTGACAGACGCATTATGTTAGAACGACAAGACCAACAAGTAATGCGCTCCTATCTGAAAAACAAGGAGCGCGAGTATGATCCAAGTTATAAATAATTTAGCATACAATGCGTTTTCTAATAAAAACCTCGATTTTTCAAACAGTCACAACACCGAAGTTGGTGTTGGTGTCCGGTTTTAATTGGTCACGTTACGGCGGCACTTTATTAGTACCGAAACCAACATATGGCAGGTCGAATAGAAATATGAAGCTCCTCAGAAACTCGGTACTTAAATTGTGACGACGAACATTGCATAGAAGGGAAAAGCAAATGTTTAAATCACGCAACAATAATAATAAAAAAAGAAACTCCAACCGTTAAAAATTAAAAGAAGAAACCCCAAGAGTATCTTGGATAGCCAACTATGAAACAAGTGGGACATAAAAAAAAAGTGAGTTGTTCATTGCATACTTACTGATGCATATCAGACAAACAGAAGGCGGAGTTAGCCAATAAGGACGCCGCTGGGGAACGCTTAACGAAGAAAGCTACCAGCGCTGGACCCCCAACTCCCCCCACCCCCATCTCCCGGTGCCCGGTATTTCATACACAAACTCATGTTTACAAACAAACCGGAACGATTCTAGCGGACGCCACCGGCGGCGCGCATGCGCGATGGGGGTGCGGGCGAGAAGCTCGCCGTCGCGCATAAACAAACCATTGAAATGCGGTGTTGTCGGCGTCGGTGTGAGTCCCCCTGCCCTTTTTCGCGTTCGAATTGTTGATTCTACCAGGCACGTAGTCAGGGGGGGGGGGGGGGGCATGGGGCCCGCCCCCCCCCCCTCCGAAATCTTCCATTTTGCTAGGACCTCCTCTCCCCCCTCCCCCTCATACAGCATTTTGTCATGGGTGCCCCCCCCCCCCCCCCCCTGAAACAAAATCCTGGCTTCTTGCCTGGATTCTACGTCTTCCTGGCAATGTCTGGCTACTTGAGCGACCTCAGCGAAATTACCGAGGCTCGTTACACCGCAAAACTTCGCGTGAATAATGTGAAATGCGGCGATTCATTCCGCGTGGACGCCGCAGAATGTACCCTGATTTGCATGATGAGATTTTGCTCGCAATTTTCAGTCGCGACGTCGCTCGGGCTGCAAAAGCGTGAACCATAGCTGAGATGGTCGACGTCGATACTGAAAATCGCGAGCAGAATCGGACCAAGTGAATCAGGCATAACAAGTTGGTGATGGCCACTGGTAACAATGAACAACATCTTCTTGTGTCTACTGTTTATTTCGAGCTTGCTTACCAACCTTCAAGTTTTAGTCTTTTGAGGCCTGCCCTTACTTTTTATCGCAAGTACCGGGCCCACATTTGGTCTACGGGCCGGTGTTATTTAAAAGAGCAGACGACAAGCAGAAGCGTTTGAAAGAGCAGACAGTTCGAACGATCAGGCGGCCGTTCGAACTTGAAGACGCACTGAACGTAGTGCGCAGGTGGTTCGTACAACTTGACGGTTTTCCGGCGTTCATGTTGGAACAAAACAAATAAATCTGATGACCACAAGTATTCGTGAATTCAACCTAAAGTGCTTCCCTCCCAAGCAATCGTGTTCCGACGGCGTCTGGTTTTCCATTTTCACGGCACATATCCACGTTCTCGGACGAACTGAGCACATGAAAACTGATCTTCGAACGTTTCTTGAATCTTTTGGTACAGCCCCAGTCGCGGCGTTTTGACGAGAAGGCACGTTTTTGTCAGATTCTTTTCAAAACAACGCAGGAATACACGTCTCACATGGGGCCTTCCGCCACAGCATCAGACCGGAAGTGCGCCCGACGCGCCACCACCGCGCCTTGACGTAACAGAGATGAGTTCGTGTATAGACCTTTTCACGCTCCGCCGCATGGGCGCTGCCATTTTGGCATCACGTGATGCGGCCGCCATTAGGTTGCTTCAACTCGTCGCTCCGCTCTCCCCTCCGCGATACTCCGCGCCTTGGCGGATGCGTTGAATTCGCGTTTTTCGTCGCGTTTCACAGCATTTCTTACCCTTCTGCGTAAAGTGTTATCCGATACTTATATTTACTACGTAATTCCACTACATCATTGTGTGCACAACTTCTGCAGTTAATTTTGTAACACATTTTACTATTTTTACCGTCGGCGTGCCGGCTACGCGTGAATTGAGGCTGTATGGGCACATGAATCAGCGTTAGCGCTCACGCACATTCAGCACATATATGACTAAGACAGCACAAGGGGTTCAAAGGTCAAAACTTACCAGAACTGAAGTTTGCTTACTAATAGTGGCAAAACATTCGCAACAGGAAGCGCAATGTAAGTATATTATGATCGCGCTTTTGGGATCTCAAGGACGGTGACAAAATACTCAGTGCAAATAACCACGTGTGTTTCCTGAGAAAGCATCATGTTTTGTATTCATAACACTTCGAAAGCAGTGGCTTTTGATTATATGGGTGAACTCTTGGACAAGGAAATAAACGTTCAATTTTAATTTTTTTTCTTCTAATATTAGAAATAATGGTACGTCAACATCAGGGCAATTCATTTGTTTACAATATTACACCTACATCTGTTTGACGTTTTTAGTCGTTTTTCTTTTTTTTTGCGATATAAACATTCCCTTGGTCGGTCTATCTATGAATTTCAAGAAGCTGTATGCCGTTAATTAGTCCCATGTCTAGAGTATTTTAATTGCTTAAATGACATTCATCAGATAACCAGTCCAATTCAATTAACTCATTTCAACACAAAGGTTGGGACTCCCCGCGTAAGAAACTGACACAGGCAGCTGAGAGTGCCTGGGGTCCACAAAACGTGACGCCGAAAAGAAACCGTCTGCATGAAAATCGCCCGAGTGCAGCGTTGTGGACGGCAAATAGGGATTCACTTTTAGTAGCTGGCGACGCCGAAATCTACAAAGCGCGTCGGTCCAAACCAGTAAAGAGCTTTCTACACAGGTCCATGCGGTGCCTAGCACTCGACTTCAATCAAGGTTACAGGGGGTCACTTCTTTTGCGCTCTTTAGTTTAATCTGTCAAAATTTACGGAAGATGAATGTCAGGCTTCATTTAAGGGGCCTGTCACTTATCTCATACCTTGAGAACGTCGTAAGCAAATGTCCAAATCACAAATCATAAGGCCAATATTGTGAAATCCAGTTAATGAGTAATTAGTTAATTAAATTCTCTAGTCGGCCTGGGTTGGTCTATTTAAATATTTCTCGGAAACTTAATTTAAATAAATAAAGCAGACCGAGAGAATGAGACTTATTTTTTTTTATGTATTGTGTATACGTCATTATAGGAGACTTTTCCAATCTGCGAAGTTCACAAAACGTTGGTGTACGAATCCCAGACATCGAGCACTAAACTTGTCACTTCATGTGCTATTCGTGGTTCAGCGCATTACCATTCATGTTGTGGAGCTGCTTCTTCACTAAGCACTAATGCATTATAGTCTGTTACAATAGAAAGTTTTAGAAGATCGTGTTTTCAATTCCACGCTATTTGCAGCGTGAGCTCGCGCTGCCACTTCGATGCATGCTGTGAAGCGCGCGCCCGTAGCGGTAGTGGGCATTTGAAAACTATGTACTAAAACTGATTAATATAATGGCTGATTCACACATTTGCAAAGGTTGCGTTCGCATGCAACCGAAATGACAAAAGCGACCAAAACACCGGAACAACCGTGACTCATGGATTACTTCACGAAGCTACCCCTTGCATTGCTTGCCACGCTGTGTACGGCGAACACTTGTCTTGGCGACTCTGTCGTAATGGTCGTTTCAGTTGCATGCGAACGCAACCGAGCCAATGTGTGAAGCAGCCTTTAAATGAGCGGTCGAATATCTGATTTGAGCGCGAGCCGTTCCACAGCACTCGGTGCACGCGTAGCCAAAGCTCGGCGGCAGGCAAAAAGCGCGTGCTGAGGCGAAGCTTGTCCTGTCTTTACTTATTTATTTTTCTGGAAACTAGTGTTTATGGTTACGACCGTGGGCGATGGTACTCCTCCCTGTGCACCAGCGCAGTTGTTTCACCGCCGGAAACCTGGCCGAAATTAACGATTGACGTAACCAGACGCATCTGGTGTTCGTGAAAGTGCTCGCCGATTTTGGCTGAAACCAATTTGTGGTTCCCTAAGCGCCTCAGTGCCATTCTTCCATTCGCTGTATGCGACAATAAAGAAATTTGTATTACAAAATTAAGCGAAAATGGCGTGAAACAGCAACACAATCGCGTGCACGTCTAAACCGAAACCAACCAAATTGAAGCAACCCCATGGCGGCGAGTGCGCCAGCGCCCTCTACCCGACGGTCAGGCAACTACTGAAATGAAAAGGTCTATACAACTAAATCAATCCCCCTCGCACTCCATCCGACATGACCCACCACCTCCGCTCCTATAAAATTATTTCTATCTCCCCCCCTCAATCTCCCCCTCTCCCCCCCCCCCCCCCCCCCCCCCTTTGAGAGCCAGTGACCAACGCGCCCGGTGCGCATCCGCTATTGGCCCTCTCTCTCTCCCCCCCCCCCCCCCCATATTCATTCACAAGTACAAAAAAAAAAAAAAAACAAGAAGAACTTTCTTTTAGAGCAATATTGACGGCGAGAGATTTATTTGACATTCTGCGCGCGAAGTCCATGACGTCACTGGTCGTTCCGGAATGACCATCTCGTGGCGAATTCCACTTGTCGTTTTGGAGCGCGTCGGGATCGACTTTTCTGGAGCGAGCCTATTTCACAGGGATATCGGGATCGAAACGGACGTGTTCAACTGGTCGTTTTGGATTAGCTCCCGCTCCAGATCTTGATCTGGATCCAAGAAAAGTCGCTCCGACGATTTCGGCGGATTCAACCGGAAGCCAGCCGGGCCAGCCCTCGGCGCACACACGTGACTTTCTTTCTCGCGGGGCATCTCGCCTGATCTCGCCCATCTCGCCTCAGAAGAACTCGTAATGGCCGCTTGCTTACCCCTCGGCTTGACAGACGGTTCGTTCTCCAGGAAGGAGAAGAGAAGGTTTTGGGAAGGGGGAGGAGGGGGGGGGGGGGGGGGGGGCGCTACGGGCATTCCGGCAATCTTTGCTAGAAGCTCCTGAGCCATTCCTGCCGCTCGTGCGTCGAACACGTGTTAGCATCGCGATTGCGAAAACGTCTTCGAAACGACCGCGGCGGCTGCGGAAAGGGGATTTCTGGGCAGTTTAATGACGGGAAGGCATTCGCCGATCCCGGAGCAGTGGTTATGTTCCACCGGGGGTCCGTAGGCGGCGCGACCCCGTTCGGATCGTGCGCTCCATTCCGGATCTGGTCAACTGATCCCGGCGCGCTCCAAAACGC
Organism: Ixodes scapularis; assembly: GCF_016920785.2. NCBI lineage: Eukaryota > Metazoa > Arthropoda > Arachnida > Ixodida > Ixodidae > Ixodes > Ixodes scapularis. The sequence goes on from NW_024609880.1 coordinate 76,890,854, forward strand.
CCAATGGAATTCGCCATCGGTCGTGAAGGCGAAACCGCTCCACCTCTCCTCCACGCGCCCGAAATGACAAGAAAGAAAACAAGTGGAAAGGAGGTCACTGCCGACTAAATCGCGTTTCGCGCCTGCTCTAATAAAGCTTTTTTTTTTTTTTTTTTTCGTATCAAATTTATTTTTTTGACACGCGTGTCCCAATCAGACTGTTGAAAATATTTTTTTTTCTTTCTTTTCAGCTGCCTTTTAAGCTGCCAATCATTCTAACCGGAAACTTTTTTTTTCCTTTTTGTGCGGGCGCTTGTCTTGGTAAAAAGGACATTGACCGACGCTTCTCCTTTTCTTTGACGTCAGTAAAATGATACGTTCGTATTCGGTGGAATATACTGACCTCATTTTTCTCCGGGAATTCGGATGAGGAGTATTTTTCCTGGACTTCTCATATTGCAACAGACCATAGGCAGTGAATGCAGGCAATGTCAACACAAACTACAAACGGCATTGAATTTCCGACTAACTTTTATTGCGTCAGGAATCACGTGGGTTCAACAAGAACTGGTAAAGGGAAAGGTTTGTGTCATTCATAAAAGTTGCACAAAGTGACAACCCCATACCGTGCGAGGCTATTAGATCATGTTGGAGCTCAGCTAAGTTCTAACTGTGAAGTATATATAAAAGAACTTCACGGGCAATTGAATCGCACAAACCCGAAGCATTAAGGCTGCTCACAAGCATTTACACTAGCGCCTACAGTTCCAGAAATAGGGGGGGGGGGGGGGGGGGGGGGGTAGTACTTATACCCCTTGTCACATATATAACACCCGAACCTGTGCAATTCGACGTTCAGTCCACTGAAGTCGAACCGACCGTACCAACTTTCACGAGCGGCACGATAGTCAAGTAATACAACGTATTAAAATAGCTGATGTGCGCATTACAGACTACATGAAAACACTCAAGGTTTTGCTAAACCTGTTGCAAAAGGTCAGTGTTTTTTTAATTTTTTTTATGCCGTCTTTGATACGTATATTAGCTGTTTAGTAAGTCATATCACCGCTATCAAGCCGCTTGCAATAGTTAATATCGTCAGGTCGACATCACTCGACCGAACGTCGAAATTCAGTTTTAGGGTGTTATATATGGGGCAAGGGGTGCAAGTGCTACAACCCTTATATCTGAGAGTGAATAATCCTGTCGATGTGCTTGTCTGGGCACAGATTTCTGTAAGTGATGATAGCAACGTGACATCTAATGCTTGGAAAAAAGCGGCGGGTCTGTTGTAAAACGATTGAATACTAAAAAGGTCTTCACAAACGCGTGTGCAGGACTAGTGCATATACTCCAGGCGTCGGTTGTTTCTTCTCCGAGACTTTTCACATTGATAAGCCTTGACTGGTTTGCACCAGGATGACGGTGTAAGTGATGATCGCTCCACCCATCTGAAACAAAATAAAGTTTGAGGATGAGGTATTCTTTTCCTTGCTTGTTCCGGTAGCCTTTCTTTAAAATCTGATAGCATTGCTAGGGCCGGAGAGCCATAAAGATTGTGAGTGTCCGTCCGTTGCGGCTCAATAGCCAGATTCAAGAGCGGTCCAAACCAAACAAAAAAGCGGGTGCTGACGCCATATACAGTGTTTTCTATTTTTATTCTTTTAAACATTTTTTGAGGCCTGTAGCAGATTGAAAATGTACGCGGTCTTGTTCGGGCCAAGCAGACAGCGCACTCGCGACAGGAGCAGCCGATGAGGTGAAGTCACGGAGGTTCCCCAGATGGCCAATCACGAGGTGTTTGATGTCACGAGCAGCGGCCAGTGGATCTTGGGGGGGGGGGGGGGGGGGGGGGGGGGGGGGGTGATTGTTGTGTTGGCCGCAGGGGGGAAGGGAAAAGCGCGCGGTGGTGGACGTCACGGGCGGGAGAGGGAACAAAAAGAACCCTTTTGTACAATTTTTGTATTGACTTCGATGCGGAGAATACAACAAAAGCGACTGCTTTTAGCCTTCCATCGTAGTTTTGTAGAGTTCTCGAGAAGCGAGGAGCGCCTTCCCCATCTCGCTCCCGTCCGGTCGTTGCGGGCCTCCCGAAAGTTGAAATAGGAATTTTTTGTAAACCGCTTTACTTTCTCCGCTAAGCTATCCGCAACGAAGGGACTGCTACTTCGCCTGCGCACCTCTAGCCTTGACTGAAGATATCCGGATCTTGTAGCGGGTTGCGATCTACTAAAACTCCCTGTTAGGAAGTTTTTGTAGACCGCGTTTCCCCCTCCGTTAAGGGCTCCGCAACGAAGAAGCCGCTACTGCGCCTGCGCGCCGATGGCCTTGGCTGTAGAGTTCCTATTTCCAACTCTGATTTCGGCTAGCAAAACCCGAAATACGTCACCGGTGACGTCACACTATTTTGGGAAAAAAATGCATCCGCGTGTTCCGGCGCCTGCACCGGATTTCCTGTAGGGTTTCGACCCCCCTTCTGCGGGAAAATCTAGATGCGTATAATTGGGGCAGTGACACGTCGGGTGACAGTGTCAAACGACGCCACGTGACTGTAACGTCATATACGTCAAGTCACAGTGCCACGAGAAATAAGGCCAGGTGATGACACGTCACTGACGTCATAACGGCCCACCGTGACGTCACGTGAATGGGCGGCGTAACGCTGTGACGTTATCGCGCATTATTCTTTTGGCACGGTGGTCGCGAGGTGGCGTAGCCACGCGAAATTTGTCACGTGGCATCACCTGGTCACGCGACGTCAGGGTGTCAGGTTATGACACTCTACCACATAGCGTAGCTTCACGCAGCTATGGTATGCATTCCATCGGATTACACACGAGGAAATGTGTACTATTACATTATATCCTTCAATTGCAGCCGGGGGGGGGGGGGGGGGGCGCATTTTTACCAGTACCTTATAAAAGCCCGGGAAGGCAGGGTATTTCATTCATTCTTTTTTGCATGACGTGAGCAAAGTATGTAATAATATTTGTTTCATTTTTGCACCACAAACACAAAAAAAAAAAGACATTACAAAGTAATTTTGCTGCTTGACGAGGTCATTGCCCGATGTATTCCGCATCAACCCAAACATACAAAAATAGTACTCGTAAAAAAAGGCCATAATAAAGCTGCTTTGAGAAGCTATGCGCGGCAGGTAAAAACATTATACACGAACAGAGTACTTTGATGTCATCAAACGGGACGATACTGTGTTGTGTGGAATACGCAAGTCATAGAATGCGCGTACTTGCTTTAAGTACCATTAAAAACTGCATTAAAGTTTGTTCATAAAAAAACGCCATACAGTCGCCCAGTGTCTCGCGATCTCCTATTACGTTCACTGAACAATTTTATCAGAACTATTACATAAAACGATGCTTCCTTACCGATATTAACAAGGTGAGGTTAACTTTGAAAAATCCACAGGCGCTGAAATCCATTTGGCCAGACTCCAAACAGTCGTGAAGGAAACGAACCTATAGAAAAACAGTAAAAACAAGTGTTGCGGGACGTTATTTAATACTGCTATAAATATGTCAGCAGTCGCCTTGCCAGCACGAGAGAGAATAAAATGCTTGCACTTGGCAAGCCAGGCGAGAAAAAATAAGCGTGCATTTAGAAAGTTCGCAATAAATCTTACATTCTGGGATTACGGAGTCCCCCCCTATGAAGGCTTTCTAACACAAAAATACCAAAACCATCAAGGTAAAAAAAAAAAAAAAACCGTTATTATAATATGTCGAGCTCATCACGCTGTTCATGCTATATCCTTCAAAAGCATTGGCTGGCTTCTTCATGGCCACACATGCTGCATTCGGATTTACTTTTTATGAAAACGTGTTCTACAGATTTATTGAACTACTATTATGTGTGTACACGCCGCGACAATGTTAGAGCGAACAAGACTTTGAAGGTTTCTTCTGTTTTTCTTTCAGTGTTGTAGGACTGTCGTAAAAACTACTATAGTGATGGAAATCATCCAGTTGGGGTACAAACCAAGGTAGCAAGTTTCAATGCCCGCCGGTATAATTTCGAAGTAAAACGTGAAAACGCGCGTGAGTCCTGTTCTCGCTAATAGTGTCGCGCAGTGCGCTCACGCACGTTTGTATTCACGTGAGTGAATCTTAAGCCTAGTTCACATGCAGCGATTTTGGCCCTAGAGCGGCGCGATTTCTGCCGTTGCGGCGCTCGTGCCGCTTAATCACTGGTGCTGGCCAGAGCGCCGCGACGGCAGAAATCGCGCCGCTCTAGGGCCAAAACCGCTGCATGTGAACTAGGCTCAAATTGCTTGATGTGCGGGAATTAAACGCCTTTCACGCTTCTTGTATATAGCTCTTGTTTCGATCTAATGTTACAACTACTAGAAAAATATTTTCTCTTATATTAGTCGCTAAATTTCTTACCTGTTTTGAAAAGCTGTCAGGAAGTCCGAGGAAGTTCATTGACTGAAGGACCCACTTCATCTTTGACGCCTAGAAGCAAAATTCGCACGGCCAAATTTATTGAAGGTAAGACAACTCGCTGCGTCTTTGAAAAATATGAAAAAAGACACCGTTCGCTAAGCCTAGTCTTCTTACCTGCATCTTCAATGATTCTACTAGAAATCCAATGTCCACCATGTCTAAAGAAATGAGGACGCCATAACAAAAACAGAATATGCGAAGGGACCATTTGGATGTCGGATCGACTAAACAGTAGGCGATACCGCAAAGCATGATCAGGTTTCCACCGTACGCAATTACGATGGCGTACTTCATAATTCTGTTCGTGTACCTGATAAGCGTCTGAACAGAGTTGACGTCCAAGCGGCAGTCCTCAAGTATGCAGCTGGCCTGAGGACCGGTGGCCGTCCTGGCCTTCTTCAGGATGTCCACCTCTTTCTTCAGATATGCGACGTATATCTCCACGAGACCCTTGAGGACAGTACTATACATGCCATCGTAGATGACAAGAAGGACGCTTGCTGCGCCCATGACAACGTTCAGGACGATGGCAAGAAAGATGTTGCTGATTTCGACCATAAGCATCATGTCCGTGTTCCTAACGACCACGAAAACAACGATCAGAATCGCCTGTCCCCAAATACGAAGAGAGGCTTTCGTGATCCTTTTCTTATGCTGTGGCAGAGGCTTGAAATTTCTTGAAACCTCAAAGTGCCTGGCTTTGTTGACGAGTTTCTTAAATTTGCTCGCGGAAAAAGCAAGCGAGACGACGCTCAGAAGCGTCTTCGTGACAACGGTGATGTGTAGGACTACGAACAGGGTGTTGAGGAACATCTTTCGTTCGCCAAAGCTGAACAGCAACGTCCAAAAGATGAGACTGAGCTCGATGCAAAAAAGTATGGAAAAGCAAAAGATGCAATACCATGTGTAAGGTCTCGTAAGCATCGTCTTCAGAGGTTGTCTGACTGGGTTTGTAGCGTCTTCGATGAACCATGCGCCAGCCCATCGCAGTATTCGAGTAGAACGGCGGAACCTGGTTTCTATGACCGTCATCGCTAACGCCGAACAGTAAGTGCGCGCTTCTCTACGCTCCTGGCTTAAGGCACACTTGGCTTGCAAAGGGCGCGGTTGCAATTAATGATGGTTTCTCTGTTCAAATAGAGCCTGTCTGACGTTGCCTCAATACCTTGCATTGTCGAGTTTGCAATATATAGCCGTAATGACCTTGTGTGTAGCATTAGATGTGAGTACGTGTCTAGTGCGTTATCGGAAATTCTTCGATTTCTCGAGGTGCGGCATATTGAACAGAGATTACCCGGTGAGAGGTGTCATCTTCCACACAATGCGCGCTGTTTGCTCGATCTATGTTTGCAAATACTATGCTGCGTTTGATTAATGATACGCAGGAACTTTTATCAGTCTTGCAGTTTTCGTTGACATAGATTGATGAACAACATGTAGATCAATAAAATGATGCCTGTTCTGGAGCGAAGTTGTTTGATTTTTAGAAAGCGAAGGGGGGTCACACCCAGGATGTATCCTTCGGCTTCTTTCCATTGCGCAATGAAAAATATTTTCATCCCAAAACGACGTTTAAACTTAGAGAGGAAAGAGAATCATCGATGACGCAAGCTGGAGCTTGCATGTTGAACAAGTGTGTTAAAACAAGCTTTTCAGAAACTCCATACAAAAAGGAGAAAGTCCGAGCGTGTAGTGCTGATGTAACATTGACGGCTTTTAAATCCTTAATTTTCCATTCCTTGATAATGCCATTCCTGAATTATGGCAGTCCTGTATGGAAATCATTCACTTGTCAATATTTTTACAGTAAAAAATGGAAATAAAAGCTAAGCAGCTCGATATACAGCAGCCAAAAACCAAATCATTCTGTCACTAACATTCAAAGCAAAAGCATACCTAAGCAGTAGCCAGCCTAGGTTAGAAGCAATTAAAATGAAGCCTTTTGAAAAGATACTTTAATTACTCTACTATAAATATTTCAAAATATATTAAGGTTATCTAGCCTATGCTGCTTAAAACTAAACACAATTTGCGTATTCAGCCATATTGGTAATCAGCAGACCATTTCAAGCACTCGTGTTTTGCCAGGCGTGTAGATCCATGGAATAAGCTTCCTCCAAGAATTGCAAATTATAAGAACGTCCAACCTTTCATAATTGGAATTGAAGCCCTTATGTGCCTTATCAAGTTTTGTTCATATTAAATGTATTTTTACAACTTCTCTAGCCTACCGGCTGGCAGTATGCAGATACTGAAGAAATAAAGTAAATAAATAAGTAAAATATTACACGCTGCGTGTGAACGTGACACATGCTGAAGAGCTTATTAAAGAACACTATTCTAGCCAGCTGCCAAACTTTGAAGATGGCTTCGCGAACAGGAAAACATGAAGGGCAACGTGTGACTGTTACATCCAGAGGCACTAGAAATTTCCAGCCGCGGCCACCCAAACTACTGTTCGACGTCAAATACAACTGAACGTGCAGCCGCCATTATAATTGTAATATACTGGACAATTTCAGCAACCAGGGAACGTAGTCATATACCAGAAGGCTCAAAAACTAGCGCTTCTCAACCTCCTATAGACCTTTGCAAAAGGAGCTCTCTGGCCGCCGCCATTTTGCGAACCGAGTGACCCCTATCAGCCAGATATTTCTGCCACCCGCCTGAGCTGTGGAAACACAGTCAGCGTGACTCCCCACCTGCACTGTGTATTTGGAGTTCTCCGGCTTTCCTTGGAAGTTTTTTTACTTTATTTGCCTGCTTAGGGTGCTTACCCTTTGTGTGTTATCTTTCACTGTAAGAACCAGGGAATACCAGGGCTCGTTGCCTGAACGGCCTTCGCAGGAAACGAACGAAGAGAGCGAACGTCAAGCAGCACGCGACACATGCGCACTTCAACGTTCTTGGAGGATTATTTTCGTTGAGATAATCTCCAAAAAGCCTTCCCGGTTATGTTCCGGGTTCCGCCAAAAATAGCTGATAGGGTCGGTTCCGAGGTATGGGGACGGAATAGACACGTTCGTTCATTTGGTTTGAAGCTGGACACAAAAGCAGCTCTCCTCAAAACGTGTCCCAAAAACACGCTAAATTCCGTCCGATCGTTGTGAAGTGACTATCGTCGAATCTGTACATTGGATATGCAGTGTTATTTGAGACCATTCTCAAATCCTGTTCGGATAACGCGGCACCGCGGGGTACATACAATATATGTTCGAATGATAAGACTCCCTGAATTTCATGTTGTGGCGGGGAATATCCACGCAGTTCGGATATCCTTTGTGGTCAAATATTTTGGACGGTTAACAGCTTTGTAGATTGACACGGCTAAGTGTGTGGTGCCGTAAAAATATCAACATAATATGAAACAAACATTCCAGTTGCATTTGTTCTGTCGCGCACGAACTCACCAAAACAGCTATTATCTGTTTGTTTTTGTCCCCAAAAACTGTACAATGCATTCTTAAAAAACCCGAGAAATTGCATTCGCCATAGAACACAAGATAAAAAATGAAACGCGGCAATTTAGCCTCCGCCAGCGTCCGGAAGTGCGCCTACGCAGGCTGCCAAAGACCACTGACTAGAGAACCCACAGCCCAGCGCAGTCGGGCAACACTGACGTACCCTCTCAAAACCAGGGACGCGCACTGTAAATCGCTTCGTTCGAGACTGCCGGTATAGACCGTTTTACTGAACGAGGGCGAGAGAGAAAAGGGGAAAGGGCTACCGGCGCTTTTCCCCTTTCTGATTGTGTAGAAAGAGTGAAAGTCCCGGATGAGAGGCCTGGCCGGTGTTGGGTGTCTGCTGTGCCCCAACTTCGTTCGCGCTTTCTTTTCTGTTTTGAGCTTGCAAACCTAATTAGAGTAACGGGATTCGATGGCAACAGTTCCCCGGTCATCGGGACACCTTTGCTCGGTCATAGGGTGCACGAATAACGACAGAAAGCGTCGAATACTGGCCGAGGACCTATGTAGCTTGCAATGAATCCGGCAAGGCGAGAGCGGCTGCAATGTCTTTAAGCTCCATCGCTTTCCACATGACCTCGGTCTTGGCGGCAGTGGGTTGCGTTCGTAAACCGAGAAGACATTTCCTCAACACCATCTTCTCGACTATGCTCGGAGCAGCTTGTGAATGGAGCGCGCACCGAACGCTGTACCGCCGATGGACATGGGGTACGCTCGCAAGGTGCGTACCAGTTTTCTCGTGATAATTGCTGTTTCAGCTTGTAAAATTTTGTAACTGAATTTATCTTAATATTGATAATTTGCAGTGGTGACTGACTCGATTTCATCATTTACAACACTTAGTTAAAGGCTTATTTCCGCCGCCGGGTGAGGCTAGAAATTGTTGAAAAGGTAGTTCTATCGGTTTTTCTGAATAGCAATCCCCTGTGCGATACCAGAGAGCTGGCAAAAGCGCTCCTTAGGGTGCCGCTGGTGGGTTTTTTGGGTTGTTACCGTTGATTGGGCGCTTTGAAGCGCTGGATAGTCGCTACAGGTTACGACTCGTGTGTTGCGATCTGCGTCTTCGAGCCCAGTGTGTACGTTTCTTTGTTCGAGTCATGGCATCCGCCAGTGCGGCAACGGGGGGAACAGCGGCAGCGAACGTGTCGGTGATAAAAATTGGAGGTTAGTACTCAAAATGTTGCATGAAATAGTAAAATAATTCGTGGCTGCTTTGACGCTTTCTCCGGTTCGATATAAGCACATCTAGAACGTCTTCGTCGTTCACCCACAATGAAATATGAGAACACGGACACGCAAGGTAAAAGCAGCGCAGCAAAACGATATGTAGCAGCTCCGGGTGTTTACAAAAGTTAATTGAGGTTCCCGTTTCGTGTATCGCTTGTTCATTACTAAAAACGGCAGCGTTGAAATGGGCCTATTGCAAGCAAAAATTTCTGAATGGTTAATCATTTCCAGTCACGCGAAAAGCGATGGAGCTTCAAAACATTGCAGCCGCACGTGCCTTGCCGAATTCCATGCAAGCTACGAAGTCTTTGGGCGGTATTCGAAGCTTTCTGTCGTTATTCGTGCACCCTATGACCGAGCAATGTTGTCCCGATGACGGGGGGACTGGTGCCATCGAAGCCCGTGGCTCTAATTAAGTTTGCGAGTTCAAAACAGAAAAGAAAGCGCGAACGAAGTTGGGGCACACCAGACACCCAACACCGGCCAAGCCTCTCATCCGGGACTTTCACTCTTTCTACACAATCAGAAAGGGGGAAAGCGCCGGTAGCCCTTTCCCCTTTTCTCTCTCGCTCTCAAAATGGCGCTACCCACGATAAAACGGTCTATAGGCGACGAAAAAATAATCCAACGTTTCACTGCAAATGGTAAGTAATAGAAAGTGTGACGGTTACGCTTATATCCTAAATGCCTTCTATTGGCGTGGCAAAGGCAAAACAATGTTTTCGCTCATACTGGAAGTGACGTCAATTCAAGGTGGCGGCGCACTTGCAGAAAAGGTCTATAGTGTCTGACAGATTCTCCGCACTAAAACGAGACGGAAGCGTTCGGTGCCAAACGAGCTGATGGCGACGGTTGCAGACTCATTTTACAATGAATAGACCGATCTCACCAGTCAGTTTTGTATACACCGCCGCTGCCAGCAATAATAATAATTTGGTTGTGTGTGTGTTTATACAGCCTAGAACTTGGTCTGCCTCACAGGGGCGACGAGTCTCCCAGCTGTAGATGAGCAATTTAGCCAGTGCGGTACAGCCACTAGCCTGGGGTCTTTAACGTGCACCACGCAGTAGTGATACACGACCGCACGCCGGTACGATGCTCATCCAGATCGAAACGGGCAGGGGTGGGGCTCGAACCCAGGATCCCTGGGTTCTGCAGCGCGAGCTTTCGCTCCACGTGCTCCGAGCTGGTGTGCGCTAGACCACTCGGCCACCGATCCCCCTGCCGCTGCCAGCAAGAATAGTGGGAATTGTAGCCTTTTTTTTTTAAACGCACGACAATCTCGTTGGAGGGTCTGCCTGAGCAGAGCAGGAGACGGCACGAGCCGTCTCGTGAACTGGTGCCTGCCTCCTGTGAACTAAAGCAACTGGATCAGGAGAAAGTAGGGTGCCTTAGGGAAAGTAGCGCCAAGCCCCCCTACACTCGCCATTTCGGTTCATTGAGTGAGAGATTTCTCTTTGACCTCCCCATTCTTGGTGAGTCGATCTAAATTTGCCGGGGACAGGCAGGCCCATACGGTTTTCAGGAAGCTATAAAATTACTTGGAATCAATTACTTTTTTGAGTATATTTGAAATCGTTTTATTCATTTCTTCAAGAAAAGAATTACCATAGCAATCTGATTACTTTTGGAAGTACTAAAGTTACTTTTAACCTTTACTTCTTTTCCCCTCCCGTTTCTAATGACGCCTCTTGTCCGTACAAGTTTTCTACCACGAAATCTTCGACCCAAATCTCCGACAGGAAGAGGGTTTACCAAAATTTTTGCATTATGAAGATGAGTAGTTCATAATTCGGTGCTTCTAATCTAATAATAGACAGTGCGAAAGACCCGTTTTCAAACCGGCAGAAAAGTCTGCAATTTTTAAAATCCTAATTAATCGGAGCAGTAACGATTACTCTTTTTCAAGTAACACATAGTGACTCTTCGTCTCGCGTAATCGGGCAATATAATTGAACACATTTTTTAGCGAGGATAAACATTAATCGATTACTCTTTTCGAGTAACGTTTACAAGGCTGGTAAGAGTTAGCTTCATAGAGACGTTTCTTGTGTACCGAGAGTTTGCTATCCGCACACCAGCGTTACAAGTGTACGTCTTCGTGCAGTCACCTGATGCGGCCCCAGTGCTTGGAGGCATTGAAAATCATTTTCCTTTCTTGAAATAGGCAACAACAGCAATACCATTGTAAGAGATCTGTGGAGATGAGCAGGATTGATAAGTTGATTGCACGCACAGTGTCAAAGACGCTTTCATTCGCGAGGAACGCTTTCTGTGCGATGATGCTTTATACCGATCTCGGCACGTCTGGTTCATAACGTGCGCAATGTGATTTGCTTCCTTGATTACCATTTTTTTGTGTGTAATGTTGTTGTGTGCTGATTATGTCTGTTACTTGTGATTTTTTTACCCACCCTGAGCTGCAGGGTTTCCTGAAGAAAAAAAAATTGAAATGGCGGCTGCCATGGCAATTGAGGCATCAGCCAATCACATCGCGAGGTTTTTTCGTCTGTATGTTGGTATTTATTTGTGTCTTGTTGGAGAGGAAGATTTTTATGTTGGAGATTTTTATTTCTCCTGATAGACGACCGGACCCCGCTTTCATGTTGTATAACACAGCTAAAGGACCTCGCTAAATCCCCAACTTCTTGATTTCAGTAGAACTCTATCGTCCTAGAAATGTTTACACCAACAGGCTCAAAAAGTCTGCCGAAACAGAGCGATCCGAAGTCTCTTGGGAGCCAAGCGACGGCTTGTGTTTGTAAGCAGTAAAAGGAAAAACGCCCGTGTCGCAGCTGCAAAATGATGTCTCATCCTCGCCTTATTTTCATGCGGCGCCACTACATGGCTCCTCGATGTGCGGCTAATGGCAGCTTGTCGCGGGCCCTATTTTATATGTCTCTCTATGCGAGACATGCTTGTTTTTAAAATCGATTTTTGGGTGTGCCACGCCATGTGGAACTTGGCACATGCGCTACCTGTGTTGCTTAGACGCTGCTTCGTCATCGACCTCAGCTTTGTGTCTGAACGGTAGCAAAAACAATTTCGTGAATTCGTTGAAGCGGAAAGATCTCTCGCTCGGTGTTCAAGCCAGAGTCCATCAAGGTCATACCAGCGGAAAAAAACGCATGTAAGAACAATAATTTTTTTTCCCCTCTCAGTTGGGCCGTATGGACGGCGGAGGCGCTGTCGGCTGAGGCTACTTTGGCGAGCGCCAATAGAACTTATCTGGTCGATTTTGTCGCAGCGCTCGCCGTGTTGTGTGCTCACCTATATACAGAATCTGAGTTAAAGTGTTTAGTGAAAATATGAAAAAATAAAGTTATTCCTATCTGCTTCCGCGTTAGAACTGCAGACTTAAAGCCAATTTCAAGCAAACGAATAAGGTAAGCGTACCGATGAAACAAAATATAATTGTTTTTCTAAGCCAACTACGAGAGGAAGAAAATATGTAGTGAGACCTCAGCCACAGAACAAGCCTAGTCAGTAGTCGGTATTACGTATGATCAAATGAAAGCTTTTCCCCCTCTTTATCGTGCTTTTGTTTTTCATCGATTATCTTGAGCTTGTCTCTGCGCTTGGTTTTTCTGATTATTGCTTGTTTGCATTTTGGTTTCTGAGGTTTCGAGAAGTTGTTTTGGTCTGGAAAACAACGCGGATGAGAAGATTTTCATCCACGTTGTCGTACCGCTAGCCTTGTGCCAGTTGCAAGAGTTCTGGTAACTTTGGCGCTCGTCAGCGCTTCCCACTTGCTTCAAGTCCATCGAAAATTTACTGATTTAGTGGTTTTTGGTGACGCTCAGCCTTTTTCTATATAGATCCCTAGATTTGTTTTTAATAAATATAAAAGTTAATTAACACATTATACTTAATTATCTGACGTAACGTGAGGAATAACCCCCTATATACCATGTCGGCAGTATAACTCACCCGCACAAACCGAATCAGTGTACCTTTCACAGTTCTTTTTTTTAATACGTATGTTAGAATTAACATTAAACACCCTCTGTATCTTACACCGTGGTTTGCATCCAGACGCTTAGTTATTTGCGTTGTTTTTGGTGTTTGTCAAACACAAAAGCTTTGCGAGTGGCTCCGTCGACTACAGAATCCAGTAAGTACGACTGAGGGTGCGTCGCTGAGCGGCGCAACCATAGCAACCACCGCCGCGGCGTTGGTGCCGGGTGGTGGAAGGATGTCATGCCGCTCGGATCAAACCCAGCTGGGGAATATTTGGAAGGCGTACTCGAGCGTTTCACGCACGCAAATAATGGCGTCGTCTCCACTGCGCATGCGCCGAACATTACCCACGTTATACGCTTTGCGGGTGCTATTTTAGTGTACGCTATTTTTCGAAAGTTGCGTGCGTACGCAAAGAGTCTTTGCGCGCCTCCAAGGGGGACTCTTGATGCGCGAGAAGTTGGCTAGAGCCGACACGAGCAGAGTCACGAAAAGGCGACTCTCACGACCGCGGCCCCGCGGGCTCCGGCCGCCGTTGTGAGGGCGACGTCGGCGGGATTCCCGCGGCTACGATTTAGAATAGAGGACGACATTGCGCTGCATTGGGAAGTGCACACCACAAACTGCTTGGAAGACCCAGCAAGGTGGGCAACGATCGCCGGCAACTCGCTGCTTGCGACACGCATACGTTTCTCGGTGAAAGTATGCTACGCGAAGCTCAGTGCACGATATCTCTTTTGCAGAGGAGACGCCAGCGGGCACGGCCGATCGACCACTCGCGTAGCATTCTTATATTTAAACAATTTTAAAGCGTTAGTCTAGACTGAAAACTTGCATTTTTTCTGAGTTACAGCATTGGTTGTGTAAAATAAAAATGGTTACTTTATCTTGGTGGCGTTGCAATCTCAAGATGCTTGGGTTTTCCGTCGCGGCGAACAAGCGTTATTCTAAAACTCGCCTGTGTAAAGTGCTAGAGTACACTAACGCAAGTGCTAAATTTAGCGCCAACGAGCGCTAAATTTGCGCACGTTATTCTAAAACTCTCTCTCTCTTTTTTTTTTCCGCTGTGACGCGACGCGATGAGAGACAAAAGAACATTACGTCCGTTTGCTTAGAAACCAAGTGGGGTGCGTAGCTTGCATCAGTGGGTGTGATGCTTTCTCGAAATGTTAACTACAGGACTGCTGTGCGTGACAAGTGTGTATATGTCATGGCATCAACGCCCGTTCCTCGAACATACCTGCTACGACTTCAGATGTGCATCGGTTGTCAAGTGCTAGGACTGCCGCCCTGCCTCCGCGTGTCTGGATGTGACCTTCGACACGATGACCTCTTGTTGATAAACTCTTAAATTGGAAGCAAATTTTGCGACCTCATCAACAGCCGGGCACCGAGAAAAAAAAAAAAAAATTCCATTCGACCATAAAGCTGCTTGCTTCAATGTGTTCCTGGACTTTCTAAAAGTGTGTTGCTATGCAAACACCTGCGATGAATCTTTGTGTACACTCCTCTACACAAACGTTGAAACGAGAACAAAATATATTTTGCTCTTTTGCCGAACGAGGGGTCATAAACGCTTAAAAGGGTGCTCCGGCGTTTTCTTCATGGTCCCCGATTTTTCTGAAAGTTTTCTAAACACACCAATAAACATAGCTGTAAGGGTGTCCCAAATATTAAGTCCAAATAGTTTGTTTTCGCGAAGTTATTGAATATACAAGTTTGGTCCTCACTATGTTTTTCAACCTGAAAGTCTACTCTCCAGAACGAAAACGGGATGTCAGCAACGGGCAGAGGTGCCCGCCGCTGGACTTTTTGGACTGTAAAATTTTTTCCGACTGATCCCAAGCAGCTTTATGATGTCAACTGAATGCCTTGGTAGCTCGCTTCAGTACTCGCGCAACGGCACGAAACAAATGTTTTGCATAGTCTATTGTTTAGACCCGTGGCCCTCAGCCATTGATGTTTCGCGGACCCCTTGTGGATCGGCAGAGATGATGAAGGACCCCATTCGGGGTGAAGGGAAGGGAAAGTATAGGTTGATTATGCTCGTGACCTAATAAATGGATATAACTAAGTGCTAGTGTGAAGTAGACTACTCTTATTGACATGTACACGAGAAAACTCACCCGAAAATTGGAACGTCTATTCTCCATCTAAGTAAAGACAACTTTTATTGCCGGGCTTGACTGATGAGGCTAAGCTTCGCGGATCCCTAGAATGCTTTCGCGGGTCCCAAAAGATCCACGGACCCCCATTTGAGAACCACTGGTTTAGACTGCTCGCTTGACTGGCAAGTCTGCCTGCCACTGACGTCACGGTACTGAAAAGTGCGGGTATACTTGTATGTTCGTTTTCGCATAATTTTTATTTGTCAATTTCGCAATAACCTCTTTTTTTAATTTCGCGATACTAAATAGAACACCGGAAAGGGTAAAGGCCGGAGATTCTGAAAAAAAATATATATATATATATATCTAGTTAGTTGGGGTAGCTCAAAATGGCCGGAGTAGCCCTTTAATATCGCTGCTCGATGATACATGTATCTAAGGGACTATCTAGACATTCAATTTGTTTCTTCCCTCTTCTAGAGTAGCACCAGCAACAGCATTTCTTTTTTTAACGAAAGGAGCCTCTTTCTTCTTTCAGACCACTCTTGTTTTTGCCAAAATAAAACACTCCATATTGATAGCAACGGTCGTGCATTTAACGTTTCTTCAACGTTAAATATTATATATTACGTGCTTTTATGTGCTATGTGTTGTATTTGGATAGGTGTTAAGTTCTCTACTTCACACTCTATTGAGACGTTATTCAATTGTACCCGGTACATTGCGATCGGCGCGACGCGGCGCGATGAACTGCCTGCATTTCGCTCCGCGACTTTCCGCACGCGGTTCATCGCTCGGCGGCGTGACGTCGCTCTGTGTTTGTTCACACGTCTTTTTTATTTTGGGAATCACTTTCGGGACATCCATTACGTCGAGTCAAATAAAAACAGGTATGAGTAAGAATCTAGTAACAACCGGTGCTATTCTATGCATCCGACGCAGTCTATCACAACGCAGATTGCCTCGAGCAAGCTAGAAAACACTGACTCATCCTATACGAAAACATGCGGCGTAAATTTGTCAACATGTCGTCTGGCGAGATTTTGAGCCGGAAGAATGTTCAGTGAAACATCCCAATATAGGGCCTCCAAGGACGATCTGCAATATTGATATATTCACCTGCTCGGATTTCTGGAAATCCTAGTTCATTTTTCTTTCTTTTTGGTTCGTTCCTTTAATTTTATTCGTGACAAAAACAAAATGAAAAGAAAGTTCTCAATATGGTTTGGCCTCGCATAGGTTCGATCTATCCTTGTGTAAGCAAACAGATAAAACAAGATATAGCAGATTCGGTTATTTTGGCACCACCTTATCTTTGTTTCGTTGAAAGCGCGGGACGCTGACTTTGTATCGAAAAGCAGACAACACGATATGATGCCTGAACAGGTTTATTTTTTCTTATTCGTATCGGAAATTTAATTTACACCTCTGGGAATATTGTGTTATATACCTTTATTCATTCTTTTCCAGTTTTGCTTTTTAAAAATACCGGTATTTCACATTTCAACTTTAAGTCTGCAAAACTTAAATTTACACAGAGCCTATTTTCAGATCATCCCAAGGTGCATTATATGAAACGCAATGGACAACACTAAGAAAACATCGGCATCAGTTAAAAGATGTTTTAGTCATTAGCATTACAGTCATAATTTTGCATGAAGAGAGCGCCTGATTTTCTCGGCGAACTACTGATGCCCCACTCTATTATAAATAGCAAACGTGCCGGCATAATGATTTTTGAAACTTGGAAAGACCTGCGTGAATTGGATGAACAGCCCCACATAGAAGCCTACATCGCTCGGTTCTTTATTTAAAAGAAAATCGATCTTTCTTCTTTTCTTTTTCATAGTTTATTTTAAAAGCGGGTAGCCTTAATTACGTAAAATGGGGCTCCGAACCGTTTTACTTGTTTAAATCATCTCTCAAGTCCACTTTGGCGGCGTTCCGGTCGTAGCAAAATTCCTCCACCAAGGCCCCACGTTTGTTTCTCAACTAAACACTTACTGTCTCTTTCTTTTGCAACTGTCTGGCAGCTTTAATCGTGACAGATGGGAGCGCAGACGTCAAGGCTTTCCCTCGCCACGAGACGCCCCTTAACTCCAAGATAGCTAATGCAGCACTAAAAAAAGAAAGAAAAAAATGGACGAGATGCTCTTCGAGAGCGCTCGCACTTGCGCTATCGCTTACCAAGAAGTCTATGGATATAATTCATGTTTTAGATCTTTGTTTCGACGAAATAAGCGGCATGAACTTATAACGCCCTCTCCAACGTCACAGACTGCGTTGCTAGCGAAATGTCATTATCGCACAACGGTTTGCTCTGGCTAGCTGAGGCAAGCAAGCAGCGGCGGTTTAGAGGCGTACGTACGATGTCCTGTAAACCGCTGGAAGGTCCGTTTTACCCCATAGCAACTGGGGTCCTTGTTCATGAATAGGAGCTGATTCAGGTATGTTTTCAATTTTCATATCTTTATTTTGGCAACAGTCGTAGAACCGAATGTAACGTTTCGTTTAGTGAAATCTAGAATTTGTTACCGAGCTTAGGATCTCTTGTGGCTGTCCAATATAGACTAACAGCAACAGGTACGGGCTCACCGGGAGCGTTACACTTGTTACTGGTGGTTCATTGTATGCAATCGACAGGTGTTGAACTTGGTTCAAACAACGACGTGTTATCAGGCCTTTATACTAAAAACAATGTTGATCTGGCAAGCATTTATGCACAAAATAAGCTCAGCAACGCAGCGTTACACTGTATTGACTGTCGTTATTTCCAGTGGTAAAAGAACACAAATATATATAACAGGCGGCATCCACCTTTGTGAAAAGTTTTCTTTTTTTACCATCTTAATTACGATTACATATTACTGAAAACAGCTTTATGGCAATAACATCGCTTGCCTTTATCGTTTAGCGTTAGGTAGAGGATGTTGCAATTGCTTCTGCGGATATCTGAACTGTCAACCCAGAAACGAGAAAATCTGAAGGAAGACATTCCTGCCACATTTGGTTTGAAAAATCATACCAAACCGAATGCTTTCCAGCCAGGTATGTCCCTTGGCCACTGTGACCTTGTCACCCTCAGTAGATGCACGGTCTCCAACAATTAAAAAACCCATTCGACGACACCATTTTAGGTGGCTGTTCAGGATTTGTTTCGGCCATGATCACGTTGATTGGAGTAAATAAATTATTAAGCTTCGCTATTTTCTTTCTCTTAAAATTAAGTGCATCTGGTAAAAGCGTGCTCATTTCGATCACAAAAACTGTCTCGGCGAATAGGTGTTCATATTGTGGTAAACTGTACTGCATCTAGTGTGCCTCAATGGCGCTCTTTTTTTTTATATAGCTTTTAGTGCTGTTCTTTTTTCAGCTGCCAGTGAAAGTACCTGTTGAACATTTTAACTCCACGATTGCTATCTCACTCGGGCTAGACATCCCGAACGGTAGCGTCAATTTATTAATTTTAATTACATGAATAAGGAATGTTTGAGAAACTGGCGGCGGTGGTAAGTCTGGAATGCCATATACAAATATATAGTCTGATTTTCTAAACACGCTTGTGACCAGGCCAATTTCCGTCAAATGATTTTACTTCTTATTATACTCGAGTACAGTACCGAGGCTGATCATATTTTTTTATCTGCAGAAATGTCAATTGAATAGGTCTGTACTAATAATGACTCAAATCAAATAGCGCAGTTGTATCCTTTAGCTTCGATACCTTTAACAAAACCGGTGGTCGTGGATTTTCATTGCATTGTGAAAATTAGGAATAACACGGTGCTATACACTTTGAACTATCATTTGCACACCTCTGCCGTTTAATTTTTGTTCATCACAATATGTATGTTATTTTGTGTTTTTTTTTTAGCGTAACCTAAACGTGCAAGTAAGATCTTGACAGATCAGTCTTCTCGTGTTTCCACTGTTTGTGCTGCGCTCGCGTGTACGTTCACCGTACGTTTCAGACTGTTCCTGCGCAGCGAAAATCCCGGCCTAGACAATGGAGTTTGAGAGAGTGCTCAAGGAAATCGGGGGCTTCGGCTTCTTCAACAAGACCGTCATGTTGGCCACCCTGGTGCTCGGGACCTGGCACACGTCCATGTGTTATTTCGGCCACATATTCGTGCTACTCACAGCTCCGAGCCAGTGGTGCCTCCTCAACGAATCCGCCATCGCCACGACGGACTGGACTACGTTGCCCAGAGGAAAGTGCCAGCTGCTTGTTCCAGCGGCAAGTGGCAGCAACGCTACCGTAGTTGCCAAGGAAGGCGGTTCGTGTCCCACCGGGTGGCAGTACGATGAGAGCGAATTCTTCACGAGCGTCCCTATGGAGGCGAGTGCGAAGTTTCTATAAGCCTTAAAATTCTTGCACAAGGAGCATTCAATATTGATTCGGCTTAGTGTCTTCTTTGCAGTCGGGTAATTACCGTATTTTTAAGTCTGTAAGTTGCACCGCTATTTAATTCGCAATCCATAACAAAATCATTTTCACAAAAAAAAAAAAATGTTGGTGTTTAAGTCGCCCTTATATACTTGTACTGTCGTTGCGACGAAACTGCACTGACAAGTTTCCATATATGTATTGTCATCACAACGTATCCGTAAGCGGGAGTCAATTTCTGTGGCTGCCGTTACCAACGTGCTCGTTAAACGTTTCATTTGCATAACACACAACAAAAAAAAATGTTTGAAAAACAAGTAAAAAAAAGAAAGCCAACGTGTATTCCAGGACATACGGTAAATTGAACTATCTTCTCCTGGAAGGGTGGGTAAAAATTCGTCTTATAACAACTTTTTTTTAAAAAGTACAAGTATCAAATCATTGGATTTTTTTTAACTATAAATAATGTGTATCTCCTTGAATCGCTACATAGGGAACGCAATGTAAAATATGCCCAGCGGCCATAGATAATTTATCCCCACGTTATTGCTATCTCATGGTTTTGGTTTCGATTTCTGGCAACACGAATCTTGAGATTACATCACAACGGCTGTCCCAAAACTGGCGCGGTGGGTGTGCTTTTCTCCTATTACCAACGTGCGCGATCAAAACCGTCGTCGTGGTCCAAGTTAGGGTTTGGCCAAACCATAGCTTCCTGTACACGTATAAAGCCTGCCCAATCATCGCTTCACGGCATGGCAAATCCTGCCATTCACGGCGAGGCAAATCCTGGTCGTGACGTCACGAACGAAAACCACAAGAGGGCGCCACCGAAGCATATCGGCGCTAATGCGAAGGGCAAGTCCTCTGCTTCTTGAGCAGGAGTTGCGGTGACGTCAGAACGACGCCGAGCTCCTATTGGTTGAGGCTGATTAAAAAAAATAGTGCGTAAACCTAAAAACATCTATCATTGAGATTTATCACTAGTTTTGTCCATCAGTCATTGAGCGCTCGTCGTTGTTCTGACGTCACCGTGATTCCTGCACAAGAAGCAGACGACTTCCTATCCGCGTAGCCCCTGACAGCTTGAGAAAGTCATGGCAAATAATAAGAATCTCATTATCGCTCCGCAACTAATGAAAGTCCTGCGTTAGCCGATGAGAACACCGACGGACCAATCACGAAGAAAGATAAGCTTTAGTATAATATGCCACCCCCTGCGTTTCTTGAGCTCTCCTTGACCATAGCCCATAAAGTGCACACGCACCCCGTCAACACTTTCGAGGCACATGTGGCCTCCACCCAATGTTGGAGGTAACGCGTTACTAGTAGCGACGTTACTGGTAACGCGTTACATTTTTCGCTAACGCAGTAACGTACTCGTTAGTATTCTGAATGACTAACAAGTAAAGTATTTCCGTTACTTTTTTACGGTATCGGCTGTCACATTTCGTTACTCGTTACTCGTTACTTTTGACCAAAACTGGTGAAACCCTGCACGAGCTAATCTCAAAATCCTGCACCAGCTTATCGCTGCACGGAACCAGCATCCGTCAGAGTAAAGATTAAAAAAAATAAAATAAAAAAAATTCATTTTTTGAAGGCGGAAAAAACGTTTAGCTACAGCCTTCTCCACTCCCTCCTCTCCCCCCCCCCCCCCCCCTGCTTTGTGCAGCAGAAGTGGACATAGGGGGAGGGGGGGGGGGGGGAGCCGTGGAGAGACATTCGTTTACAACAGTGGACAACTAGTGGCGAAGCGAGTTGCTCATTTCTCTAGTTTAAAAAACAAAAACAAAAAAAAACATCCTTTGTGGAATATCTTTACCCTCGCTCTCCCCGTCCCTGCCTGAAAGCTCCTGACCCTCCTGACCCACTTTTGTACACAGAAGAATCTTTCGCTTGATTAGTCTTTAATTCCCTAAGGTCATGATTAAAAATAAAAAAAAAAGTTTTAAACCTGCAAAGAAAACTTACAAACACGAAACCTTTTTTTTTTTTTTTTACAGAAAAACTAAGATCTACTGCTGGTAAGAGGCATCAAGTGATTATAGCCAGTGCGCTGGTAACCGGTGTCCTGTTCCAGATAGTGAAGTAAATCAGTCTCTGGTAATAGCATGAACCGGACTCTTACTAAAACCGGCGTAAAGATGAGGGGTGTTGGTTGGCTGGTTGTGTTCCAGCAGTCCTCGTTCGCACACTGTAGTTTATAAAAGCCGATTGACTAACATCTCCGACTCATTCTGCGCGTGAGATGGGCATGAATAACGAAAGTCCGTCACCATGGCCAGCTGGTCTGAATGAAATGTATCAACTAAAGGAGACAGAATCAGGTAATTTACAGTTTCAATGCCTAATATGCGTGCCGAAAATTAAGCTGCTTCGCGCATCAAAACACTAGGAAACCACTCTGTAATTTCTTATTTTTATCCAAGCTTGTTAAGGAGGCTTATCATACATCTCTGCCAAATATATGTACTCGAACAGAAAAGTAACTTAAAAGTAGCGTTCGTTATTTTTGAAAAGTAACGGTAACGGTATATCGTTACGTTTGTAAAAGAGTAACGTAGCTGGATAACGCGTTACTTTTTACCAAACTAACGAGTAACGCTATTTCGTTACTTCTTTTCGGTAACGGGCACAACACTGCCTCCACCATAGTTGAACTCACTGATCCGGGACGTCATGGCAAGATCCCGGATCCCAGCAATAGAAACCGAAACCAACACGACGCTAACAAGAAGTACTTGCAGCGTTTTGCGATATTCTACTTTGCGTTCCGCAATTAATGATGCCATGAGCATTATGTAGCGTAAAGAACGCAGTCTTCAATTTAATGTCTCTGCTTTATTAAAACTAGTATTACACAGCGTACGAACCATTTATATATATATATGTAAGGGGTCAAATTTATTTATTTATTTATTTATTTATTAGTACCTTGAAGACTCTGGAACAGGGCAATACAAGGAATAAGCAGTTCATAATAAAAAAAACATAAATATTGATAAAAAAAGCATCATTTTGAAGAAAAAAAATGACACAAAGTTTACACTTACATTAAGAAATACTAGCTCTTCGTGGATTCCAAAAATTCGCCTAGAAGCTTTTTAGATACGTCTATCCAACTATTGTGAAAAGTACGGAACATTTAGCGTAAGAAGTGATGGATGCATATGTGGGTTGTATTTTACAGCTGTTATCTAATCTAAAAATAAATGAAGGGGGAGGAGGAAATAGTTTATTTTTTATCGTTGGGTTATGGTGGTACACCTTGTAAAATAGTGTGAAACAAAATATTTTTCGCCTTAGTTTCCACAATTAAGACACCGTTGTGTAAAAAAAAAATAAAAAAAAAAACAATCGGACTAAATAAATCGTAACGCTCTTTTTTGTACACTTTCTATGTCGTCTCTAAGCTAATTTTGCCACGGAGACCAAATGGATGCAACGTATTCTAGTTTGGAACTTACTACGGATAGATATGCAAATCGCTTTACATTAGGGAGGGGGGTGGGGGAGTCAAGTTCCGTCGCAAAAAATCCATGTGTGCTGTTTGCCTTAGCAACAATGCGATTGACGTGGGTGATCCGTGTTGAATCACTGGTTATATGAAGACCAAGATATTTATAAGATGAGGATGAACCGAGTATAATATCGTTAATGCTGTTAATTAAGAAGTCGGCAACAAAAGACGTGAGAAGGTGAGCATATTGCATGTATCTAGGTTCAGTGACATCTGCCAATTATCACACCAATGTGCAACATATGACAAGGCAGGTTGAAGGGATTAGTGGTCGTCGGCACACGAGATAGTGCGGTAGATTACGCGGTCGTCTGCGAAAAGGCGGATTGTGGAAGAAACACAAAGAGGGAGATCATTAATGTAGATAATACAAATTATTAGCATTCCACTCAGTGCAGGTGGATGACCAGCGAAGCTGTTTAGCAGACGACACAGACCCGCCCAGGAGAGCCGGAAGAAACTAGACACGCGCGACGGGACCGCCACCCTGGGAGAGCGGAAGGAAAGGAAAGTAGGCACGCAAGCGAGGGGATTGGAACGACGACAAAGAGAGGGCGGTGCGGGTGTAGACATTGCCGACGCGGGTCGCACAGCGGCAAATCTTTGAGAAACCTTTATTATCTACCTGAGAGTCTACTGATCTTGAAAATGGTGCATCTTAATAACTAATCTACTGAATATACTTATTGCTAAACTACCCAAGCGTCAAGGAGAATGCAGGAAATGGTGTTCCACGCGCCGCACGTGCCGGCGTCTGCAGCAGTAATTGTTCTAAAGCAAAAGCCTAAAAAAAATGGCATCTTGCCGCGCGTTCGTCAACGCTTTATTTGGGTTATTTTCTTTGAATCTTTTATACAGGGAAGGCAAGCGCGTGCGGCGCGTGCGGCGATGCGAGCTTAGAGTTTTTAGTCAGTGCACACGAGAAATCCACGAAACCCTAGCCATAAACAGATTCGCTGTAAAAAGAAGTGGTCCGAGCAAGCTTCCCTAGGAAACGCCGGACGTTACGCTCGATTTAGATGACACTGAGTTATTAACAACGGTGTATTGACAGCGATCAGAAAAAGAATTTAGAAATGCAACCAATTATAAAGTGGTCAATTTTTAACTGTTGAAGTCTCATTATAAGGCGATTATAAGGAACTCTATCGAAAGCCTTAAAAAAAATCAAGGAAGATTGCGTTGGTTTGTTGTTAATATTCCCAATTAAAATGAATGTTATGTAAAAATTCGAGGAGTTGGGTGTCGTATGATAATACTTTTCTGGATCCGTGTTGGTTTACGGTATGAGATTCGATATATCTAATAACATTAAAAAATATGACATGTTCCAAGATTTTTGAAGGAATGCTGGTCAGTGATATAGGACGGTAATTTAAAGGTGAATTTGGATTTCCGGACTTATGTATGGGGATGACACCGCTAATTTTTCAGTCACGAGGGACGTTACCAGACTGAAGATATTCACAAAAAATATCGAATAAAAGCAGAGATGACGCATGATCTGTATTTTTTGGTATTTTTTAGTTAATGATATCATCGCCAGAAGGCGAGGAAAGTTTCTGATTTTCAATGGCGTTGATAATCCCTGTATGGTCGATGGTAATGGTTTCCATAGAGGGATGTGTGAGGGCAGAAAGCTACGGAATGACGTTAACATTTTCGTTGGTGAAGATAAAGCAAAAGTAGTTGTTCAGGCAATCAGCGCACAGGCCGTCAGAGAGATCTTGACCTTCGTTATCGGTTAGAGCAAGAAGGGTGAACGGTTTAGGATTGATAACATTCCAGAACTGCTTGGGTTTGTCAGACAATACTTTTAATAGGTTGGTGCCATAACATTTTGATTTGGCTTTTGAAATTTCGTACTTATACAATTTTTCGAATTCTACGTATTTATCCCACGCCTGCATGTTTAAAAGAGACTTTTAGCGCCTAAATAATTTTTTTTCTCATTATTACCTAGTCGCTTGATGTCGTTTATTATACCAAGGGTTGTGACTGTCTGTCTGGAAGTTAACCAGATGCACGTATTTGTTCGTGAGAAATGATAATCTGTTTTTTTAAACCTAAGCCAGTCTACTTCTATCGAGTAACAATGCGATGCCCCCCTGAAAGGCTCATAAAAGGCTTCTAGTTTGTTGTTAATTGAATTGGAGTCGGCTTTGTCATAATCTTTTATTTGCTTATGATGAATACATTTGCGATGAATAAGAAACAACTAATTAAAATGTGCAATGAGGTGGTCACTCAGCCCTGGTAGTAGTGAGAGGTTGTTCATAACATTGAGATCCCTAGATAATCAAAGATCAACTATGTTGCTACTGAGATTAGTGATTGCAGTTTGCTGACTAATGAGTTGTGTAAGGTTGAAGACCCAACACATATTGATGAAACATTTTGATTTTTTGTCACTTGCTGTTAACTTGTTCCAGTCGATGAAGGGGTAGTTAAAATCGCCGAGAAGTATAAGCGTTGCTTTAGGACATTTCAAGGATATATTACTGAGGCACTTTTGAATGAATGAATGGATAAACTTTATTGCAAGGATGGGTTCCAGTACCCGTAGTTGGGACCCCTAGTCCGGGGCCCCATACGGGGCGGCAATCATCGGTGAGCCGCTCCTCTCAGGAGGTGGGGGAGGGGTTGGGAAGAGGCGAGACAGAGGGAAAGTCTTGGTCTTGCCAGAGTCCAGACCATATGGAAGGGAGTAGGACGATCGCCGCAGTGCGGGCATTCAATCGGACCGCGGGTGGGATACACGTAAGAGTAGAAGAGGGGCGTCGGGAAAGTGTTGGTTTGGAGTTGACGCCATAGGACGTCCTGTCTGCGAGTAAGGGAAGGCTGAGGAGGAGGATAATGTTTTCGATTGAGGGCTAGATCAGCTAGCTGAGTTTCGTATAAGAAAGGTAATGGTCGGATGGTGGCAGAGTCTTCCCAGGCACTTGTTGTGAGAGCTCTCGGAGAGCGCATGAGCGCACTCATTACCGGGGACGACTGCGTGCCTAGGCACACAAACCAACCGGGAAGTGTGGGAGGTGGAGGATAGGAAGGAGTCAAGTAGGAACGCAGTGGAGGGAGGTAGGGTGTTGTAAAGGAAGTGGCGACAGGCCGTCTGGAAGTCAGTCAGAATGTGAGTGAGGGTGGAAGAGGGGAGAGCGGAGGTGGAAAGGATTGCCCTAGCGGCCGCACGCTCCCTCAGGAGGGAGTCGTCGGTGGGACCACGCTCCGTGGCAGCGTGGACAAGCTTGAGATTACAGTTCACGACGACCGTGATCCCCCCGCGTGCATCCTGCGGACTTGCGTTCGTAAAGAGGGTCCGAACGGTATCGCAGCCTGCAGGATACGCGCGTCGGAGGTAGTGCGAGCGATGGTCACGCCGGGCCGAGTGACGTGACGAGTAGGATGCATATGGTGGGGAATAGGAGCCACAATGAGTTTGGCACGCGCAGCGTGGGAGATAACCGCAGCGGTGAGGGAAGCAGGGCAAAGTGGGAAACCAAGGGTGGCAAGTAGACTCTGCCCTTGAGCCGTCGAGCGCAAGCGGGTCAACTGGGCAGCCTGATGCGTTTCTAAGAGTTCCTCCAGGGTGTTGGTCAACCCAAGCCGCTCTAGGCAAAGGGTGGTTGTGTGAACGGGGCGACCGAGAGCCAGCTTCCAGCTTCTGCGCTTTTCGTAGTAGGCTACACATACGTTTGTGTTCGGTCTGAGTGAGGTTGAGGTACGCTAGGTGGTAGAGTAAGCGTGTATGACTCAAGGTTTGAACAAGGAGTAAGGAATCTGCCTCTTTAAGGCAATTTCGGCGTTAGAGACGCGACGTTACATGTGCATGGTTTGCTTACACTGGGTGGTGAGTTGGTGGAGGGTTCGTGTTGCCTTAGCGTTGGAATGTAACGTGAAGTCTAGCACCCGTATGACTGATTTACATGGGACGGGTTCGTCATCTGGTGTGATGGTAAGGGGAAGATCGGTTTGTCTGCGAGCGTGTTTTGTCTTGACTAGTAACTCCGACTTAGCGGGGGAACATGTGAGGCCTTCACGCCGAGCATATTGCTCGATGATAGTAGCAGCTTCTTGTAGCTAAGTTTCGATCTGTCCGAGGGAGCCTGTCGTTACCAAGACAGTAATGTCCTCCGCATAAAGTGCATGACGGACATTCGAAATCTCATCCAGAAGGGGAGGGAGACCTCGCATAGCAAGGTTAAACAGAAGAGAAAATAGCATAGAGTCTTGCGGAGTGCACGGGTCGCCACCGGTGCAGAGGGAGCCCGAAGGTGACCAAGAAGGAGGCTTGGCATATCTGTGGCGGAGGAAACTGCGGATGTACTTGTACACCTTTGCTCCCCAGCCAGTGACTGCCAACTGTTCACAGACCAGGTCATGGGACGGGTTGTCGAAATCCCCCTCAAGGACTGCGGCAAGGACAGCGTGATATTGGGCAGTGCTTGGAGTCTCTAGAACATCGTGTTTAAGTAGGACCAGTTCATCCTGAGTCGAAATACCACTACGGTAGCAATAGAGCATGGGTGGCCAGGCTGACCCGACCCAAGAGCCGCAAATAAAACCACGAAACTTTCAAGAGCACGAGTGGCGCCGTTTCGCTCCCGTGCGAAACGGCGCCGTTTTGTTTGCAGACCGGTGGCGTCGCTGCGTTTCCATAGGAGCTAAGCCTTTTTCTTTCTTTACTTTTTCCTCGGGTAAGTTCGCTCTTTGCAAATTTTACAAAAAAAAAATTCACCATCTGTGGGCAACGCTGCACAAAGTCGTAGCGCGATAGGTTAAGAAACCGAATTTTCCGGTCGATTTAAAGAGCCTGGCGTCTCCTTGTTTCACACTGTAGATCACGGAGTAGGGGTCACTTTCGTACAGTACGGAGCATGCCATTGAGCTTGTCGCAAGGCGTATGCCAGTTTTCAACAGTGAGGTGGGCAGCATAGGTTGCAGCTTCTACAGTAAGTTGTGCAATACGTAGTTTGAGCTTCCGGTTGTTCCCTTGATGTCGCCACCGCTTGGTAAGGCCGCGGTGCGCTTACCATAGGTGGAGAAGGTGAGAGTCTATATCTGGTGCATCGGGAGTGGTGGTAAGGGTGCGTGTGTGTCGGTGTAGCCGGGTTTGCTGTGTCTGCACCCAATCAGTGAGTGCGTCGGTTGAGGTAGAAGAGGAAGATGCGCGAAGGCAGGCCAGTACGTGGTACAGATTTGTAGTGTCTCCCCCACGAAGTCTTTGGTATTGATATGGGCGGCGAGAATTGAATGGTCATGGCTGAGCTGTTCCTCAAGGTTGTACCATGTGCAGGGCTTTGTGCCGTGGTAGAGGGTGAGGTCTGCACACATGTCGCGTGCAACGCTGGTGCCAAGACGTGTAGGTTTCGGTGGATCAGTAAGTAGGGTGATATTGTGTTGTTGGATCAAAGAGTGTTGCTTGCGGCCCTTAGGCATGTGGCGAGGGTATCCCCAAGTGGAATGAGGAGCGTTAAAATCACCTGAAATGAATGTGGCGCAATCCTTACGCCCACGGCTTCAAACAGCGTATCGAACCGAGCATAGCAGTTTTGGGGGCGGCTATAGACATTGAGTAGGCGGAGGGGTTGGATGCTACTCTTGCGTGGGGAGGTGGGAAGGAGTTCAAGTAAGACATGTGGAACTGCCTGGTTGTCTGAAGGGAAGTCGACCACGGTGTGAACGCGTTTGACTAGGGAGGCCACAAGGTGATCCTGTTCGGGATCGTTATGTGCCACATCTGTCGCATGTCCAGGAAGATTAGGAAGGGTGCGAGGTTCCTGTAAAAATTATGTCGAGTGGGGGAGCGTGTGGTTGAAGATACTGTATGAGACTGCCGGGCACTTTCTTCGGAGGCTACGCAATTCTACTGCCACACCGTAAGTTCTGAAGAGAAATGTGGCGTGGCGGTAGCCTGGGGACTATAGTACGCCATTTACAACGATCTAACAAGGGGAAGGGTCATTTGAAGAAGTGTAAGGATACTACGGGCCCATTTTGCGTTTATAGATTCCAAGAGCTTGCAGATTATCTTTGCTGCTGACTGAAGCCTCGCAATACCCCCCCCCCCCCCCCCTTGCTTGCATCTGTGTCTTTGAAATGAACGGAGTCTTACGCTTTAGTGTTCTTCGCTTTCTTGGATCGGTTGGTGTGTTCCCTGACGCTGTCGGATATTCGAGGTTGATTACATTCTTTTTTGTTCTTAAGGTTCTTTTTTGGTTTTTT
The DNA here is from genome assembly GCF_016920785.2 of Ixodes scapularis. Taxonomy (NCBI): domain Eukaryota; kingdom Metazoa; phylum Arthropoda; class Arachnida; order Ixodida; family Ixodidae; genus Ixodes; species Ixodes scapularis. The sequence continues at coordinate 76,920,190 of NW_024609880.1, forward strand.
GTTCTTAAGGTTTTTTGTTCTTAAGGTTCAATTAAGGTTATTTTTTGGGACCTTAATTGGTACAGCGTATGTAGGCCTCCCTGGCACCTGGTTTTCAGTCATGGTAGCCCAGGTGTCCTGCGCAGTTGAAGATGGCTCTTCACTTTTCTGGACAGCTCCGGCCACTCGGGTTTACGAACTGCAGTTCTGGCAGTGCAAAAATCAACTGCGTGTTGTCTAGAGCAATTCTTGGTCTCTTTTTTTTTCTGCCGCAATTTTGAGCAGGATGGTGATGTAGCCAAGTGTGCGTCGCCGCAGGTAATGAACTTCTCTTGAGCGGAGCAAGAGCCTCTGTCCTCGTACATGCCGCTGCAGCGTTTGCTCACTGAACTGTGCTTGCAGGATGCCTCTCGAGGTCCATAGCGGCAGCAATTAGGGCATTAGAATGGGTTCTCTTGGAATAGAGAAAATGCATGCCGGACATGACCGAGGCAAACGTAGCTTGGAAACGTTGATCCACAGAAGGAGATCTTGATCGCTGAACTTTTGCCTAGTCGTCGAAGACGAGAAACTTTTTTCAGGGGACCTTAAGTTGGTGATAATTTACTCGTCAGTCAGCGTGGTGCCCACGTTCCTGACTGCACCTGTGGGCCATGTCTAGGAAGAGGATCATATGCTCTTACTTTGACTTCGCAGAGCGTCGTGCAGCGTAGCAGCCCTCTTGTCGTCTGTCCGCTTCTCACGCCAACGGCAATGAGATTCAAGCGGTTGTTAAACCTAATTTCCAGGATACTTTCAGAGAACATCTCCAGAGCAAGGGACAGTTATAGGTCACTCAGCGACATAATTACGTGACCTTCCTCTAAAGGAGTGAATACGTCAGTAAGCCCTTCAGCCACTACTGAAGCACTGCAGACTGTCTGAGGACTTCGGCTTGAATCAACGCTAGTCTTTTCTTGCTTTTTTCTTGTCTTGGAATATTTTTAGTCTGGTTCGTCAAAGTCAGAACGTGATATGTCACTGGTTGGCAGAATGACCCCGCCGTGAAGGGGTTGTGGCACATTGCTGAGCTGGAGTGATGTCCTCAGCTGTGTTCATGGGCGAGTCCTTGTCTGATGATTGACGAACAGTAAAACACCGCCAAAAAACGGAGGACAAGAAGACGAAGTGCACAAACAGAGCGCTGACTCTCAGCTGATTTATTTGAAGAAAACAGAAATCGCCAACCATTACGAATCATCAAAAAACATCAGGTCACAGCCCCCCCCCCCCTCCCCCCCGGCACGTGTCAAACCTGCTCAGTGTTTTTTTCGGCGCTCTCGAAGTTAGGGCGTCTTTGCGCTAAAGTCGGCAGTCCTGTATGGGGAAAAAATCACAGGGTAATGTGCGTGTCGTACGCTGTCGGTGTTGTTTACAACATTAAATTGCCATGTGGCAATGCATCGGACAGACCAGCAGATGTGTGAACGAGAGGTTAAGAAAGCATGCTCTATCGGTTAGATTATCGCCAGCAGGCAACTTGGCAGTACACTGTGATAGCTGCGGTTGCAAACCCGTTTTTGATAAAACGAGTATCTTACGACGACAAAGTCAACAGACGACTAGAGAAATTTTAGAGGCATTTTATATTTTGAAGCAAAAAGATAGGTGCGTCAGATCGGCTTCTATCGAATTATTTGACAAAAAGTTTGCATTCTCGAGCAGGTTTGATACGTGCGGGGGAGGAGGGGGGGGGGGGGGGCTGTGACTTGGTGTTTTTTTAATGATCCGTGATGCTTGTTGATGTGTCTCTTCTTCAAATAAATCAGTTGGGAGTCAGCGCTTTGTTTGCACACTTCGTCTTCTTGTCCTCTGTTTTACAGCGAAGCTGAATACCTCTACCAGCCAAGAAAATTTTCGTGCCGTCAGCGTTGTAAGCAAAAAACTCGCGGCGAACAATTAAAGGCAAAACAGCATATCTCATTTGAAATCTGGCATACAGCATACAGCTCAGTATCCGTTTCAATAAAAAAAATTACAAAAGCATCAAAACCACGTGATTGAGGATAAGGCGCGTGTGAACAATAAAAACACTCTCCCACGCTTTCCGGTAACGATCTGGTTTGCAGCAGCTTCGATAAGGGTTGACGTCATTCGAAGCCCTCGTGTTAAGTGCAAACCGCATAACAGATGATAACGGCGCCTGCGAACAATGTGAAGCACGTTCCTCCTCCCCGTGTGTGTTTTCGGGATGGCGTTCTCACGGAAATAAGACTTCAGAAGAATAAAGCGAAAAGTACGAACACCAGGCATACAAAATACAGCACAACATTTGTTTCAATAGAGAATAAGCACAAAACAAGCGTCCTAACCATATAATATGAATGATAAGGAGCTCCTGAAAACATTGCGGAGCACCTAGCGTTCACCGCGTACGTTCCCGGTGAAGATTACTGTTGCCGAAGCTGCCGCGGCGACGGCAGCTTGCGACGTGGGGAGTGACGTCACTAGCCTTTCATATAAAAAAGATGAACCCGCCTAACCCGCCTATACGCCGTTTCACCTTACGTTCGGAACAAGCGGATGCTACGAGCTATCTTAGCCAATCCCGTTCTGTGGACGTGGCCCGTGATACGCTTTCCGCGCGTCGCTGTGCTCCCTCTCTAAGGTCACGTGACACTCACACGGCCTCCGATTGGCTCCGATGGCTCGCAACATCCGCTGCACTTAAACGTAAGATGAAACGCAGTATGGCAACTGATTTCATTGTTGCTGCAGCACCGCGATGGATAGGCCACGCATAGTTAGGACTCCCGACGAGCAGCGTGAATACTAGGAACGGCAAGGGGGAAAAGAAACGTCAATACGACCAGCGGCGGCGTGCTGCGACCGGCGGCGGCATTTCGTATAGTGCAGTAGGAAATCGTTGCAGGTGATACCACAACTTAGGAAATCGTTGCAGGTGATACCACAACTTAGGAAATCGTTGCAGGTGATACCACAACTTAGGAAATCGTTGCAGGTGATACCACAACTTTGCTGACCAACCGCCTTGACAATGTGGGTTGGAGCCCCAACTTCTTTTTAGCTGTTTTACTTTTTGTTAATCATGTACCCCGAGCTCACCCAACTTTACACCATGTTAAGAGTCCTTCTCTTTTGATTCAGCAATTGAGCTGCCACAGATGGAGGAAGACAGACTGTACTCGTCGGTAGAGAGGTGAAGCCTTGAGTGTAGGGAGGGTGGCCCGGAAGACATGGCAAGGTTAATTTCCGTGCTCCGGGAAAAAGTCCGGTGCGTAAGACTTCACCTGGACGGGAGCAGTCAACTTACTAACGTTGTCGGGAGTTCCAACTATTCAGTCCGACTGATAAGAGTAAAAATGTTAATTCAAGGAAGCGAGCTTGAAAAAGCGCACCTGTCTTCGAAACACTTCTTCTTCTCTCAGGCACTGTTGTAATAAAGGCACAAAGACATCATTACTGTCTGGTGGTCTCTAACGGAGGCCAATGAATGTTTGAACAGAGGGTGAAGAAATATGTAACCAAACCATTTTTAAGCCCGGTGCCGTAGTCACAAGTGTAGACGTTAGTCGGTCGTTCACAGCAGCCAGTACACCCCCACCCCGTTTGGACATCCTATCACATCTATACAAATTATAATTCATAAACGAGTGGAAAACTTCAGAGTCACGAACATCGGGCGTAAGTCACGTTTCAGTTAAAAGGACTGTGTCAGCTTGGGATGATTCGATTAGCGAATGCAACGCGTCACGTATAGGAAGCATACTTTTTATGTTTGTGAATAGAACAGGAGTAAGCGTAGAAAGATTCGCTTTGTTTGGATGACGAGGCAAAAGGCGTGGAGGAAACTCTTTTTTTATTCTCCGATTGCTATTCGGTTTTAGCCATTCCACATTGGTTAGCGTGATCACAAACAAAATAGTTGTTGTCTATGCAGAGCTTATCATATCGGCACTTAAATCGACAGTTTTTAGGTTTCACATCAGCAAGCAGTTCCCTCCTAGCAGTTCGTGTATTTACCGGAAAATCTTCCTCAACAGATAAATTAGTACCCTTTCGTTTAAAACCGGCAGAAAGATAGGACTGTTTATTTTTGAAAAAGTAGAACTTTGCAATATAGGGCCTACATTTGTTAGGGTCGAAGGAGTTAAGCCTACGTGCTCTGTTTACGCCGAAATCGTCTAGCGGAATGCCAAGGTCTTCGGCGCATATAGTTCGGACAATCTGCTCTGACTCAACCCAAGTTTCTGATTGCCTATTGTCCAGACAATAAGATAGTAGTTAGAGCGGCATGCTCGGCACTCTACATCGTCACAATACGCTTGTAATTGTTTCAGATGAGACTCAGTGAAAGCAATTTTAGCGTCTTCGGTGTGAGCTGTCACAGGAGTTGATTTTACGGCAGCCAGATCAGCCTCTAATCTGGTTGCTCGCGAAGATGACAGACTGGTTCCAAGTTCCATCCGGGTTTGCTTTTCCCCGAGTTACTTTACTTGATTTATCAAGGCAGACTGTCTAGTTTGAAGTTTTTGTACAATCGCATGTACACTTAGTAAAAGTTAATCGCTTTGGGCCTTGGTCAGCGGACCTGGATTGAATTCTGCATCACCACATCATATCAGAAGCAATAGTTTCCAAAGAGACGTCAGGCATTGGCTCTGCTGGACTACAAGGCAAATACAGACGCTTTTGAAACAATAAAACGGTTTTGGTTCACCAACCTGTACGTCAAGGAGCAACATTTTAACGTTCATCGTTTAACGAGTGTTGCCGAGGCAATTAATTGATATCGCAGACAAGTCAACAAAGATAATGACCATACATACATAAGTGCGTGTTTTTATTGTTTCTTCGCCAGTTAGAAGATTTCGCGAAGTTTAAAGTCACAACTCCCAGGCTCTTCACTTGTACACCTATTCTTGCACTTGTACACCTATTCTTGACACATACTCATAAAACACACACACACACACAAAACCCGCCATCGAGCCATATATTTTTTGTAAGCTACTGTGTTCTAGCCTACAAAATTAGTGCTTTTTATGATTCTGAATCGTGTTCGACTTATTTCTTACCAGCGGTAGTTGTTCTAAGGGCTGTTGGTCGTTCCGCTTTCAGAATCAATGGGTTTGCAGCGAGAGTTGGAAGGTATATGTGGTGCACGGAGCCTTCTGGGCAGGCTCGATAACTGGCTACCTTGTCTCTGGGTTCCTCGCTGACAGGTAAGTTAGACCATCCTTCTGTCTGTCGGTTGCTTGCCGTTGAAAACACCAGGACGTCTCTCTCTCTCGAATTCTCCGCCTCCAGCATGCGATAATTGTCTTTTTCTGCGATTTGGCTGCGCCTGAACCACGGTGGAAGAAATACATTTAGGTGATGACTCTATGTCTCGCGCGGCGACCACATTATGTTCGGCGCACCGAACGCGCTTCACTCGCACGGGGATTGATGGCGCGCAAGTATAGAGGGGCTTGTGAAGGCTTGTTTATAGGGCTTGTGAAGAAAATTATGCATTCTTTAGTCTGTCCCTGTGTATTGTGTTGTGAAATGATGGATTTATGTTGGCGCACTGGCACTGATTGCCTTTCCCCCGTGCGGTTCCTGTTTCTTTTTTTTTTTTCCAAACGAGAACATTTTGATGATGACTCAACGTGACAAAAAATACTCGTATAAATATAAAACTTCCCGGCATAATCTACTGGGCCTTCAATAATCTAGAGTATTTGGAGTAAACACCTGGGTCATGCTCGAATTTTTTCTTCAAACAACATGTTTGGTAGCAGTTCCATAAATTGTTTACACACATTGCGTGGCTTTATATAAGGTCGGGTGATTTTTCCACTTTGCTCCTGCCTTTTTGAAACAAATAAATTCTAATAATGTTACATAGTGGGGCCTAAATAATTCTTTAAATGCGCACAAAGGTTTTAGCATTACAAATGGTTTATACATACAATGTCAACTTGTACTGTGGAACATACAAACCTTGTGAGCAGAAACAATTCCTATTTATGAAAACATAGTGAGTGAAACGATGATACATTATGATGACGTACAGACTGACATGATGACACAGTGACTGGAAGTCAAACAATTGTAGCGGTTATAAGACATAAATCACTTTTCATCTATGCTCGCACAATATGGTGTCCCCCACCCGGTCTTACAGGTAAAAAATACCTGACAAATATTTTTGCTTTAAAATGTAGTACATAAAAGCTGAATTCACCGCATACTACCAAAGAACGCCATCTCATACATCCTGTGTTCCTCGCCCATGCCCTTAAACTAAGAGGAGCGCTGCTTTGCTGATTTTTTTATCTCTTAAACTTGTTTGTTCCTACTCATCGTAATAAGCTTACAGTGTTTTCGCATTCGCATGCTGAAGTAGTAGTGGAGCAACTGGGCGATTGTTTCTTTGTGTTCAGCGCATGGAAACGTTATTGCGCATGTGTCAAGAAAACTGTCGATTGTGTCCCAGTAGACAGTCTGGTGGTTTTTATTTTGCACGAAGAACTGTTCCGCTTTCTTCAGTAGCTGGAAAAGGCCCTTGTTGGGGTGTGTGAGGCCTCCTCTGTTCTTCACGTTTGTCAGTGCTGCTTCAGTAGAAGTGTTCTTGTCGATGCTGAAAGCGGATCGGCATGCAGGGCAGCGTGTAGCTTTTTTTTTATTTTCACGCTTAAAAATTTAGTTACATTATATAGCGTGAAGTCCACAGCCTTGGTTTCATAAAGCCTTTTCTGTCCAGACATCTTCGCATTCCCAGTCTTCGACAGAAATTAGACTGTCAAGGTCGGTCTTCACTTGGTCAACGAGATGAGGAGACTAGGTAGTAACTTTTGATCGGCCCTCGGGATTGTACGACGCCACTGCTCCAGGCGAGCGTCATTCGATGGAGCTTTAAACAGGGACACTCGCTCTGCGCAGTCCCGGTACCCCGAATTGCAGTTGGGAACGAAGCGCGTCTTTCCCATCCTTATAGCATAACTTCTTCTTCGGGTTAATGCTCATCTTCGTGCACGATGGTGGCACCGGTGATTGACACAGCACCAAAGCAAAACATGAGGTCAGCCACTGACCGCACACCACCACCACACAGCGAAAAAGGCGAGCAAGCTACGCCCCCGACTCCGTGGCCGCCGAAGAGAGACCTCATACCCACGGTGCCCACACCTCAGCGCCCTGCGCGGCGGCGCGGAACAACTACACCTCGTTTCACCTTATGTTGTACCGCAGCGAAGGCTAGAAACGCGAGCTCATAGCGTTGACAGCTGCTCTTAAGTCACGAGAGCTTGTGCCGCCGGGATGTGCCCTAGAGTAAGGAGCTCGCGCTTGTAGCCTTTCCTGCGGTACATCATAAGGTGAAACAGAGTAAACTCCTAGTTCCGAACAGGATGTGGTCGCTCGCTCCCCGCGGGGAGAGCGGCAAGAGTCACCACCTAAATTCATTTCTTCCACCGTGGCCTGAACGCTCGAAGCTCACAAGACCCAGAGGCGTTATTGAAGGTAGAAGGTGGTAAAAGGCAGACGCTGGAGGCGAGACAACCGAAGGCCCTTTCTGCCGTGGACATCATGTAAGTTCCTATACTCCGTTCACCCTTAAGCTGTGACTGGAAGCTCTACCTTCAGCGCGAGCTTTCTTCCCTTGCTAAAACTAGCGTGATCATGGAGGCACGCGCAACCAAAGCACCGCGGATATCAGCGAGCTCACGGTGAGGTCGGAGCTTCTAGCCTCAGCTTAAGAGCAAACGGAGCATATTCGCAGCGAGAAGTTTGGGTATCACCCGCCTGGTGCATTTTTTTTTCACAACCCATAGGGCGGATACTTCAACTTCAGCGAACAAGTGTGTCTCGGGTCCTCGCCGCTGCAAAAGCTGAGAGCTGACGTCGAAGTTTTGATGCTCTGTACTACCAGATCTTCGCGCTTTAAATCTGCGACCGGGCACTCTATGGCTCCGTCGTCAAACTTCCAGGCGTTGTGTGTATAGAGGAGCCTATGTCCCTACTCACACTTCGAACGCGTCCATTTGTCAAAAGGCGGGCTCCAGCGTTCCGCGTTCGCGCATTCGAACGCGTTCGATGAGTGAGTAGAAACAGGCTTTACGTTTATCCTTCAGTCATTTCAGTCAGAGCTCGGCAATTTTGACGTTCCCGCGCGCTCTCCTTTCTCTCTTTCGGTTTCTCGTCGCATAGACGAGTAATGCAAATGTGCAAACGTACAGAAACGTACACGTACAGAAGACAATTGACCTCGGCCATCAAAGCATTCAAGAAGTTAAATGTCCTTTTTCTGGCTGCGTTATTTCTCGTTCTTGCAATTTTCTTTGTCTTTCTTTAATGGTTGAAAACAATTTCAACGTACAGAAAACTATTGACCTCGGCCATCAAAGCATTCAAGAAATTGTATGTCCTTTTTCTGGCTGCGTTATTTCTCGTTCTTGCATTTTCTTGGTCTTCCTGTAAGTGTTGACAGCCTCCGGATAAGTTGCACCATGGCTTACACCATAACCATAATAACTCCTGGAGAAGGGGAGCAAAGGGGACTAAGGACAAACACAAGTCTCCAAACAAAACTAGGTTACTGGTGCGTGACAGAAAAAGTCAACCTGGTCCTGGTATCAAACCAGGGACCTTTCCATTTCCAGTTGAACGCTCTGTCAACTGAGCTAACCAGGAGTTTGACGTCAGTAGAGCCAACGGGTTTTGTCAGCTGCCCTTTGTTCCTCTTCTCCAGGGATCATTATTGTCATTCTTGTCCACTCGCTTGCACCTTTGCATTAATTGCATTGTAACCACTTACACCATGTCGTCTGCACTTTAATAAAAAGATCGAGCTAAGTTTCGGTACAAGGAATGGCGCTCGCAAACATAAAAATAAAATAAAAAAAAATAATACATGTTTTGTCATTCGCTTATTTTGCATTTTGATAAAATTGGATGATATCTACAGCACATTTAAGAACAAAACAACAAAATTTGCCCCTCAATTCGATGCCTCACGTGGAAACATTTCCCTATGGCGCAAGACATTGATCCCTAAGGGGGAAAAATGAAGCAACCGAGGATGTGTTCGTACTGTGTCGGGCTCTGCGCACAGGCAACGCTATTAGAGCAAAAAGCGACGTTTTTTTTTCTCTCTTCTTAGAATCATAAGGCTGTCATCAAAACTCCTAGTCTGGTGGAACATGCTAATTTGTATGACTAAGCTGAGCGGTCAAATAGGTTCAAGACCTTATTTTTTTAAGTTAAAGGCTACAAAGCGTCGATATCATGCTCAAACCAACAGCAGTTCATACATTCCAGACAGGAAGTCTTGAATGTATAAAAGCTGTGTTAGCATAATCAAAATAAGCTCGCTCCGGCTGAGCGAGCTTACTTTGATTATACTAACACAGCTTTTATACATTCAGATTTCATATGTCTGGAATTACCATCAAATGAAGGGTACTTGCGCTTTCGATTCAGACCAAGCTTGTACGTGGTACCCGAGAAAAAAAAGTAATCGAACACAATTACAATCAGTATCGGCTAAAAGGTATTCAATTAAATTACTTATTACTTGAGAAGAAGAGTGATTAGCCGTTACGTGGAAAAAGTATGCCCTTACTCTTCGGATTCCTTAAGATTTTCAAAACGGCAGATTTTTCTAGAGGTTTCAAGACGGGTATTTCCTGCTGTCGATTATTCAGTTGCAATCATGGAACTCCCGGTGTGCAGTCCGCACGCCGTGCATAGTCCGTCCCTGGTGCTTAGTTAACAGGATAAGCTTCTCGTACACGACACATCTTGACAGATGTCTGCTTTCTTAGCTCACAAAGAAGCTCGTATTATACATAAATCATCATCAACGTACTATTTCATTCACACGTTCCGTCACGTCTCGTCCCGATGAACGACCTTGAAAAACAAAATTCCTGTAGAGTCCCCACAGCCAGAAATTCCAACTTTCAAACATGTATAGTCCGCGGACTATAGCCCCGCGAAATACTGCATGTATTTTCTTAATTTATCAATTTTCGGTATACAACATCTTCTGTCGGAGGCTTGGTTCGAAGATTCGTTGCTGGAAACTTGGACAAGGGGCGCCTTTAGGGATGGGAGTAGGAAGAGGTAACGGTTGCAAGTAATTTTAGTATTTCCAAAAGTAATCTTGAGATTACTTACCAATTAATGTATTCAAATCATTAGAAAATTACTCCAAAAAGTATTCGATCAAAAGTAATTTGATTACTTCAAATGAATACCGCACAGGTCTGATTCAGATGCTATTCAGACACTAGAAAGATTCAAATAGTATCAACAAGCGAAGCCGTCTCGTATTGCCATCATATTTTTCTTATATCCGCAATTTTTTTATGTTAGATAAACTTATAGAAGTGCTTTACTCTTATACCCCTCACATGCATCTGTAGCTCTTTTTTCTCCTTCGTTTTTTTATGATTATTTTTGTAACTTTTCGTGGTTCTTAACACGGTCGCAGGATTGGCCGCAAGAGGACGATACTCTCCCTGCTCCTGATTGGCTCCAGTGCCACGCTTCTGGCGGTGTTCTTCTCGCACTTCGTTAGTTTCGCCATCCTTCGATACTTCGCCGGATTCGGATCGAGCACGGTGTGCAGCATGGTTTTCGTCGTGGGTGAGTGAGCACTGAGTGATCGCGAAACGGCGCTATGGCAGCCAGCTTAGCGTGAGGAACCGGCGACGTAGGTGAGGTATCAAGCTCACTGGCACTTTTTGCCTACATAGTTTAGGTTTGAAGCAGGGCACAAAAATGACGGGATAAAAGTGCCGAAGGACGGGGACAAAGGTAAGAAGGTAAAAGCAACGCGGAGCGCACTCACAACTGAAAGTTTACTAGAAAGCACAGTAACCTAAATACCTTGATAAAACCACGTCCACTTCCCAGCCGCTCCATTCCCTCTAAAAATAACATTTCTTTATCAAACATGGCCACAGACGGCTCACGGATACACTTATCGGCGCCCCTGGTTTTGATGACAAGCGCTCAGTGAATTTCCCTAGTTGTTTTTTCTGCGTCCCAGGATGGTTGTGTTTGACAACAAGGAGGTGCATGGGCATTGGTCGCAATGCACTGCCCAATGCCCAGATTGAGAGCTGCTGCGCGTTTTCTCGCACGGTACTTCGCGCATGCAGCGGCCAGTTTTCTCTACAGGTGTGCCCGCAGGATATTTATTACTATATTTATTTACTTACCCTTAGGGTCAAAAGAGATTACAAAGGGGAGTGGTAAACACATACACATACAAAACGGCAAAAATAAATGCTTACGGTACGTCAGAAAACAACAAGAAAGGTAGGGCATTTTTTAAAGTATTTGAGTCAGGGAAGCTTGCCATGTGGTGAGGAAGGCTGTTCCATTTCACAGAAGTGCGAAGGGGCGGCACTCAGTTGGTCGAACGACGTTTTAGCGAACGCTGACTTTTCATGGGAAGACACTTTAGTGAATAGTCGGCCGCCGCGATGAGGCGTTTATGGGTCGGTCAAGTTGGTTAACATTTTTGTAATGAGCCAGCGCAGACTGCCGCCGCAAAGCGGCGTGAGCGCAGCGCAGGGGGAGGGGGGGGGGGGGGGAAGGGTTAACACGCGCCCCTGTTTTTCGCTAAAATGTCGATTCGCTCAAATGGCGTTGTTCGCTAAAACGTCATTCGCTCATGTGATATAAACTCTATACAGGAAATATATGACGGAGCTGTTAGTAGGTTTTCACGCAAGCCAGAAGGAGAGTAAACTTTATAAAAAAAAAGAGACAAGCGAGAAAGTTCTCTGCGTGAAGTAAGATTACGCAAAGATAATGATAGCTTCATGGAGGTTATCCTAGAAGTGCGACGATAGAAAGAATAAAACGTGCATGTTTGTCTTGAATTGATTCTAATGATTGAATGAGGTACTTCGTGCCGGGGTCCCAGACGGAGATTGCGTATAACTCAAACTTCGATCGAACCAGTGATTTATAAAAAATGAGCTTAAGGGATGAAGGAACAAGACGAAAATTTCTCCTTAAGAGGCCGAGCATCCGGTTGGCATTGTTAATTACGTGCACTATATAAATGTTTCATGAAAGGTCAGACGTTATATGAAGGCCAAGGTATTTATACATTGGTCTTCATATATTTGCATGGTGTTAAGGTAGTTTCATATATTTGCATGGTGTTAAGGGATACACGTGTTGGTTTGCACTTGGTTACGTTTAGTTCCATTACCAATCCAATCTCAATAGCACCAGTTAGCTATTGAGATTAGATCAAACTGCAAAAGGCTGATATCATTGTTGGTTAATATTTCTCGGAAAAATAAACAATCATCAGCAAATAAACAGAGGAGGAGAGGCAGGCTGACAGATTGTTAATACCTATTTATGAGAAAGACGAAGCCTAGATATGAACCTTTCGGAACACTTGAGTTAACGAAGCTTAAAGAATAATTAGAGTAATTTACTGTTACAAATTGTGAGTGATGATGCAAAACAAAAACACTCAATACAATTACGTTTGAGTCGACATTAAGTTTACTTAGTTTGAAAAGCAACAACTGATGTCTGACTTTATGAAAGCTTTAGAAAAATTAAGGAATACGCAATACGCCCGTAACCCTCGGTCCCAAATGGTATGCAGATTATGAGTGAAAGATAAAAGTGGCGTTTCGCAAAAGAAATATTTCCGAAAGCCGTGCTGACGTGGGTTAAAAAAGGTGATTGAGTAAAGGAACTTGGCAGGATTCGGGCGAATAATATGCCCTAAAATTTTGCAGGGAACGCTGGTTAGATATTGGACGGAAGCTATTGGGTGAATGCTTAGGCCCGCCCTTATGTAGAGGCAGCACCCAACCATACCTTCCAGTCATCAGGTAAACATAAGAAATCTTAACATTTCTGAAAACGTTTCGCTTTAATTATAAAAGAGTAAAATTTAGAGCTTTAAAAATATGTGAATTAATTTCATCAACACCTGCTGAATTCTAGCATGGTTAGTGGAATGTTGTAGAAGACAGGTTGTACATTTCATGAACATCTTTTGGTCTTTCTTTTTAGATTTTTCACTATCCCTCTCTGAAGCAGTGATTATTTCGTACAATACCGAAAGTTTTTTTGGGGCCGAAAAAACAACCCGAACGTTGTAACGCCCCGCAACTTTTTAAAGTTGCGGGAGATAGCATGAAGGTAAGGAATGATGACCCATATTAGTTTTTGCCCTTCATAAACGTTTTGTGGGACCCCTCTATATTCTTTTTCAGACAATCCGCTGCATGACTATTAAGTGCGGAAAACCCGCACTTAATAGTTGATTCACTTGTAACATTCGATCGCCTATCCTGCCCGTTTCATGGTGACATAGATTTCCAATGAACCTCCCAGGCATGAACGTAGCCATACCTTTTTTCGCTAGTTCTGAATGGGCTGAGTCGTGACGCAGCACACTTTTTCTTTGGAGCAAGGCTCATAAGCCCTACAGGTGTGATCGTCTAGAAACATGAGTTAAACCTAGAAACTGCAAAAACCCTCAAAGGTTTTCTCATACGTAAACCTCAAACCATGAGAGCAGGCTGCAAAAAGACCCATCAATCCAACCACATCGTTATCAGTGAGCTCCTTAGGTGGGAGCACAATGACCAGGTAATCATCGACATATTAAAAAATCTTAAAAACGCTTTCATTTTTCAGTTTTTTTAGCATAGCTTGATCACAATGCACACAATATAGCGGCTATTCTTGAACCAATACAAATACCCTGATTTTGTACGTACACCTCACCATCAAAAGACGCAAACGTATGTTCAAGATAAAAAAAATACAGGAGTTCAATGAAGCGTTCCGCACTCATATAGCGAGCGCTCCGGAATTCCATTTCTGTATTGCTCTTGATATAAATGGTTACTGCACTAAAGAAAGCCTGATTGGGAACACAGTAAAAAGGATCTTTTAGCATCAATACAGAAGGCATCACAGTTCCCTCTAGTTTCATTCTACGAAAATTTTATCCCATTTGCCAAGCTACGTACCAAAAACACGCCATGCAATTTCAGTGGCGACAGGTCGGTCCTGAGAAAGGTAGAAATCGGTAACTGCCACGAATCTCTTTTCACCACTATCGTTTTAAAAGGAACGTCCGTTTTACGGGTTTATAGCACCAATAAAATGTCCAAGGGAAGTGTCTTACTTGTGTTCACCTTCTTTACCAGAACAGGAACGTCTAAATTACAGCACATATTTCTTTGGTCCTCGACTTCGCCTTGTTCGGAGATTCAGGCTTCACCGGCTTGAATTTCTTGATCACCGCTTCCCTGGCTTTGACGGCTTACAGACCATGAGGCAGGAAGACAAATCCCTTTTTCTTATCGGACGCTCGTAGCTTGAGGTTATTGCGTTTGAAGTGGTCAACAACAACTCTAATCTTCAAGCGTTTCCGGGTGTTGGCCGGCAGTACGGCCAATCAACATGAAATGGGCTCCTGCCCATATCATGTAACCATGTTATAGGCAGGAGCTTGCAGTTATAGGTCAATCGCTAATTCTGTGCGGGTTTTCCGCTGAAGTCCCTGACTGATAAGACGGATAGTATGCAAAGAAAATATAGAGGTGCTAGTCACGGCTTGTGGTTTGGGCGCCGTGGGACCCGGGAAGGCAGGGAGCCAGCCTTTTGGGGGGGAAAGCGTTTTATTCCGGTTCGAAGTCGTGCTTGCACCAGCTCCAGCCTACCGCGTTCCTTTTCTCTCCTCGCGCACCGTCTCCAGCCTCGGTCCTTCCGTCGTCACTTCGTCTTTTTCTCGTCGCACCAATCAGCGCACACCACGGGTAACAAAAATATAACAATCACAAAGCCCGATAACCCGTCGGCGACGGCGCGCGCTGAATCCGCTGCCTCGTGCATGCCACATGCATGACAGTGCTCCACAAAAAACTTTATGAACGGAAAAAATATGACCGGCCATCATTTTTTACCTTCACTCTATTTCCCACAACTTGAAAAAAGTTGCCGGGCGTTACAACGCTCCGGTTGCTTCTTCGGCCCCAAATAAACTTTCGGCACTGCGCAAAAGAATCAATGCGGGATTGTGACGAATGCAAAAAGGAACCCCCAAATAACACGAGAACCAAGGAACACGACATTCCACAATACTACGGGCGCACATACGTAGGGCAAACACGCCGCTGTGTAAATGACCGTGCGAGAGAACATGCAGCAGCTTTAAAACAGAGGCTGTATGGGCATTTGGCAGTGCAATGCGATCGATGCCCTTGCACCCTCTTGCTGTCCAACGCAATCACCCTGGGGCGGCAGAGCGGAAAAAAAACTAAAGAAATTGACGAAGCGTTTGCCATCAAAACTAGGGGCGCCGATAAGTGTATCAGTGAGCCTTGTGTGGCCTTTAGATAAGAAAATGTTATTTTTAGAGAGAGAGAGAGAGAGAGAGAGAAAGGGGGTCGCTAGAAGTGACGTGGTTTTATTAAGGTTTGTAAGATAGTCTATTTTTTAATAAACTTTCAGTAGCGAGTGCACTCCGTGTCGTCTTTACTTTCTGTGCATTGTGCCTGCCCCTCGGCGCTTCTATCCAGCCATGAACCAACTAGCCCAACTGAACTTTTTGTCACAAGAATGTCATTTTTGTCCAGGTCGGATAAAAATCAGGATCCTTTGAAACAAATGTCATATTTATTTGACTTAAATGAAGTTAATTTGATTTAAATAAATTTATTTTATTTGGACTGGAGGTATTTGTTTTAAATCACCGTGTCTATGAAAGAGCGTTTTTTTTACCCCGTTACAATTTGTAGACATGGCCAGCTGATTCACTCTTCAATGCACCCAAAGACTGAGAGCAGTGTGCCAGGAAAATGGACTGTCAAGTTAATTACATCATAATGCGCCGTTTCCTCAAGAACTTTCTATTCTTGATGTATATTACGCCGTACTTAAACAAAAGCAGCTTGATTTTTACTTCATGAAAAAACTATACTGCTTTTATACTTCAGCAAATTGAAACAGCTTTGAGACAGCTTTCCTTTCATTTTCTTAGTTATTTGACAGACAAAGCATAGGCAAGGATCAATAAAAATATATTTGTGTTTTTCTACGTGGAGAAGATTTGATTTAACTCATCATACTAAAACCGGTGGGTGTGACTTAGATCGTGATTTAAATAATTATTTAAATCATTTAGAAATTTAATGTTCACCCTTTTCATGGTTTTCTAACACCCACTATGCAATTTTCGTTTAAAAAATCATGGCGCGGCTAAACCGCCTTATGCCTCCAGAAACAAAAATTGATAAAGTTAAATATTTGTTTTAGTTAATTAGCCGACTAATCAGTCGCTTCACGTCTTCTTTAGCGGCCGCCATTGTCAATAAAATTTGACCACGGGGCTAAAAAAAAAAGAACGCAATTTGCCTTTTTTCTTCTTTTTTTTTTCAATTCTCGTCCGACTAGCGTACAATTTCTTGACCCATCACCGAGGTTCCCTTACCGACTTTCTTTCTGTTCCGCGCAGTCATTGAGTACACGATATCGGAAAGGAGAACCCTCGTCACTTTCCTTTGGGCCATGAGCTTCACTTCCCTGGCCTGCCTGCTCCCCTGGTACGCCTTCCTGATACGAAGCTGGAGGGGACTCTTCGTCACTGGAGTCTGTCTGGACGTTCTTCTGGCTCTCACCTTCTGGTATGCACGGTGTTTGATTGCTCTACCAAAAGTCAGTCTCAAGCCTATCCAAGCGCGTTATGCGGTGGCCATATCGCTAGGACATCATACAAACGCCAGTCCGCAGACACTGTCTGAAACTCTCCGCAGACATGTGTGCTTCATACACACCTGTATGAAGCAAACGTACTTCGAACAATACTTGAGCTGTGTCCGCAGATATTCTTTTCATAATATCTGCAAAGAAACTCCGCGACTTTTGTATATGATGTTCGAGCAGTGGCACTGCGGCTTCAAGGGTCCTCCCGTAAGCAAAAGAAACACGAAATCAACTCGTAGTGTTATATAAATATATTCGTGTCTGTGCGTGTATCTAATATCCGTGTATCCAAATGTCACAATTCACCGCACGCTGGACGAAATACTTTAAATTCAAAGAATCTGCATGGTCTCGTACTTACCTCTACGTTCAGTATTTATTGTTCCTTCGAATTGTCACTCACACAGAAAAAATCAAAAAGTTTACTTTTATCCAACACCTCTCCAGGATCGAAGAATTAAAACCAAAGAAGACAAGGTTAATAAAGGGGGGGGGGGGGGGGGAGTGAAGGGTAACGTTACATATGATTCTAACAGGTATAGAGGTGTGTGTTTGTCCTTTGTCTCCTTCATTCGTTCTTGTCTCCGATTATAACCACGATGTTTATTTCCCTCATCTTTCGGTGCAATGCTATCAAAGAGGCAAAGTAAATGACTACCAAATCACTAAATAACAAACGAGTTTTCATCATAGACGATTTAAGATAAACCAATGTATCCATTGTACGGAATTGGTAAAGCCTATAACAAAAAGGGCATAACTGAAATATTACTAAGTTATTTGTGTACGGGGTAACGCAGCAGTAATCATTGGCAGTTTTGTTACCCCCCCCCCCCCCCCCCCCCCCCCCCCACAGACAAATGCACTAATACTGATAAAAGGAAGTAGCCTATAAACAGCATACTTATACAAGACGACTTGTATGCTCTCTCTCAGTTGGGTTCCAGAGTCGTCTAGTTGGCTACTCGCCGTGAACCGCACAAAGGAAGCTTTAGGCATTCTTGAAAAGATCGCAAAGTTCAACGGCAAGACAGTTTCCCAAGAACGACTCAGCAAACTCCTCGAGGTAAGCACCAGCTGGTAGAACTTGTTACATACAAAAAGAAATTATGTACTCAACGTCACATAAAAGTGGCACGAGGATTTAATCAGACCTGTGCCTTCGTCCACAGAACACTGTTAATGGCGGTGACTTGCGAGGGACATCGGCGAAAACAGTCAGCCTATGGAAAAGCACACTAGTCATGATAAGGTCCCCGAGGATCAGAAAAATCATGTTTCTCATCTATATCGGGTGGTACGTATCGTTGTTTAATAGATTGGTTGGTTATCTCGCGTCACGTAGGCACAGTCGATGTATCATCAACAGTCTTGACGTGAACTTCTACAGGCACGGAAGACTGTCTCGAATTTCTCTGCTACGCGTTTTCCGTGGTTATCACATATCACTTTTGGCTGCATGCCCGTTTGTTGTGTTAACTAGAAGTTTAGAGTTGCAGTTATGAACCAACTTTATCGTCTAGTGAAACTGCGTTGACGCATTCTATGTGCTTACTGGCAACAAAGCGTAGCTCTTCGATATGACACTCATTGGTTGCAGCAGACGCTTCTGTGTTCGATGAATCCGCAAAACATTCTCGAAGGGGCATAAAAGAGAAGGATTATGTCAAATGTTTAGCAGGTGCGGTGCAAATTCCCATATACAAAATCGATAATTTATCAAATTGGTTTTATAGAGTACAGCTATATTAAGCTTTGTCTATTTCAATACTGTTCGGTGCGGTGGTGCCTGCAATTTAGCTCAGCGCTTTAATGAGGCAATTTACATACTTACCATAGTCGCTGGCAAGGTAAAAACGACAGAGATGATCTTCAGTTGCCGCGCCTCGAAGCGCGAGCATCTCATACCTTCGACAGCGCTTCGGGGGTTCGTTCACCTCGAGCGGGCACGTGTACCCAAAGCGCGACAGAAGGCTTGGAGTGCGTGTTGGAAACATGGTGTTTGAAAAACACGTCCTGCCGTTCTCATGATCTTAGTGATTCATTGACTACAGTTTAAAAATAAAACCCAAGCCTCATAATTAAAAAGTAAATCTAACGCCTTCAAAATATTAATTGTCATATTGGTGCAACGTTACCCAATTGTCAAAAAAAAAAAAGAATGAAGAATTTGACGCGCCGTTTTCCGAATCACCAATCAATTTGCAGCGAGAAGTTTTGTATCAAACGTTTTTTTCTCTCCGCTTGCCTAGGTTTGTCATCTCGCTCTGCTACAACACAATCACGCTCCAGTTGGCGAAGTTGGGGCTGAACATCTACTCCACTTACTCGATCGCCATCGCATTCGAGATCCCCGTGAACATCCTGTGCATCCTTGCGTTAGACACCCTGGGTCGTCGCTGGCCCAACACCTTTTTCATGCTCACCGGGGGAGTGGTATGCTTGCTCATGGGTTTCTTGCGCACCGGTGAGTGTAATCCTTACTTCCTGGTGGAGGTTCAAGACACTACAACTCGCATACAGTGTAAGAAACGCGAAACGTGGCTTATTATGCTCGCGCTTCGTGATTGGCTCTTGGGCGTTCTTGTCGGCGAATGCCGCACTCTCATTGGCTGCGGAGTGATAATGAGATGCGGCGAGCTCGTCAGACCCTGCGCTGCTTAAGCTTTCAGCGACTATGCGGAGCGCAAGTCACTACTCCTCCATCAGAGCCAATCAGAGCTCGGCGTTCTGACGTCACCGCAACCCCCGCGCAAGAAGCAGACAAATTTTCGCTCAGCGTAGATACAAATTTTACGAAAACTGCTCTGTATATGAGGGACTTGACGGTGGCTTGTGTACACTCGGCACCGCCACATTACCGCACGTGCCACCTGACAAACCACTGTCCCCTCAGTTGTCAGAAGATGGGAGCGCTACAACTGGCCAATGTTTTAACATCATTAGATGAAATCCACAACTTAAAGCACCAACAAATTCATTACTTTTACAGCGAAGATGTATACCTCTGCCAGCCAAGGAAGTTTTCGTGTCGTTGGCGTTGTAAGAAAAAGCTCCCGGCGAACAATTGAAGGTGAAACAGCACGTCTTCTTTGAAATCAGGCATACAGCATACAGTTCAGTATCCATTTCAATAAAGAAAGCCACAAAACAAGCATCAAAACCACATGATAGATGATAAGGCGCGTGTGCACAATAGGAACACCCTCCCACGTGTTCCTGTAAAGATTAGGTTTGCAGCAGCTTCGAAAGGGGTTGACGTCATTCGAAGCCCTCGTGTGAAGTGCAAACCGCATAACGGATGATAACGGCACCTGCGAACAATGCGAAGCACCTGCCTTCTCCCCGCGTGTGTTTCCTGGTAAAGATTACGGTCGCGTAAGCTACTCCGAGTGTAAAAGTACCCAACAGCATAGAAATCACGTAGTTACGTCACCACGCTTTCATTTATAACATGTACCTCAGCAATGCAATTCAACCAGCCACCATTCATGGATCATGCAGTGATTTAACCTTAGCAAAGAATATCTCTACAGTGAGAACTGAAAATCTTAGTGTGTATTACACTGATAATAAAGTAGTCATGGATGTCGTTGTGAAGCAATAAAGGGTGTGGTTAAGTACATTTCATTTGTCTCTGGTTGCACTCTTTTTAGAGCCACGTGTGTGAATTTTCAAGTGACGTCGCAATGGGTAATCTTTGTGGGTGTCGTATACAGCTTCGCTGTCTAACCACCTTCACAGTGTAAATTGAAGTCACAGTTTTTTTTTTTTTTTTTTTTTTTTGTTTCGATAATTCATGTATAAAGAAAGTAAAAGTCGCTATTTTGTAATGTATGTAAAAATAAACGACTCTAGTCTCTTCTCTCGGAAAAAAAATGTATTGCAGCGATTTGACGTGATTTTCGATGATTTGCGCTGTTGAATTTTAGCACAATAACTTTCTCTGCTACGAACGCCCTCAAATGCAATGTATTTTGACTCGAATATTTCTGTCAACAAGCTCAACAAGCATTCAACATTTTATGCGAGTCATTTGAACAGTATTTAAGTATTTTACTCACGCAATTTGACTTTTGTTTGTGTAGCGCCTATTCATGGGAGAGCAAAAATGATTATTTGAATATAATAATCTAATGTTCCACGAAAATTTCTATAAGGCTAGGTAACGTTAGGTTAGTTTAAGTTAGGCTGCTAGGACAGAATGGGATAGTCTAGGCTGGAAAGGGTAGAATAGGATAGGATAGGCCAGGATAGGCCAGGATAGGCCAGGATAGGCCAGGATAGGACAGGATAGGACAGGATACGATAGGATAATATAGGACAGGATAGGATACGATAAGCTTTAGGTCAGGTCTTCTATCTCCCATGTTTACAGAAGTTATGTGGGTAAAAACAGTATACCGCGTTTTTGCACGATTGCATGCCTTACTAAGCTATTTTCTACTGAATTAATTTAATAACTGGCTTAACAGTGAGTTTCTTGTCCAACAAGAAAGTTAACTTCCAACTTTTTCCCTCTTGTCTAAAGAGTCGGAGCTCTGGACTCTGGTGATGGCCGTGGTGGGCATTATGTCCTTCGCCGGAGGCTACAATGTTACCTACCAGCTGACCTCCGAGGTCTTCCCGACGGTCATCCGGGGCAGAGCGGTGCTGCTCCAGAGGCTCATCGGGGACATTGGGGGCCTCCTCGGAGCCCAGGTCGCGTCACTGGTACGGACAAGCCGGTGCTTCAGTTTTCACAATGCACTCTAAGTATGTGAGTTCATAATTGGAATAAGCCCCGATGGCTTCTTTTGTGTTGTCTTTCTGTCTTGTGTGTCCATTCCTGTCTTTGTGTTCAGACTATATCTAATAGTTATCTCTAGCAGAAATAATAACACTGAAAGAAGTCGAGACGCAGACAGAGGCTTCATGAAACGATGCGACGATATGTGTCTCGTGCCCTTTCTGATTTAATATTTTTGCTAGAAGTATACTCGTTAGGAATATAATCACCTAAGAAGTTACTTGTAAAGTATGTTTTCAGGTGCGTTTAAGACTTCATGTCGAGGTAATGGGATCAATCAGACAGCTTGAAAATTGCAAGGCGCTGGGCTTTTTCAGTTCAGAATAGGCTCAGCGATGATAGAACACGCACAGAAACATGACGAACAACACCCTGAAGCGCTTTTGACACTTTCTGATTGATCCCTTATGCTCGTGGCGTCGGCTGCGTCCGGACTTAAGGTAAAACTGAGTATAAACTCCATGTTTTTCGTAATTATGTTCAATGCACACTATCTCGATTGTAGCCTTGTTTATTGCTCTGCAAGTTAGCTTTCCTGCAGATCTTGGAGACAGCCAATCATGGCGAGCAGAGATCAAATAATAAGGACGCAAACGAGTTGGTGCACATTGAACACAATCTGGAAGAGCCCGGAGACTGAGACAAGATAAGAAAAGCAAAAGCCCGAAGCCTCAAGCACGGCTGAAAATTCATTCCAATAGGTACTGCTAAAAGAGTATTCGAACAACAAAGAACAGGAAAGAAACACAAAACACAGAATGTGTCTGGATGATGTAAATTAGTCTTGCGACTTATATTTCGCGCTTTTTTTTCTTCTTTTTGTGACTTTTTTTTTTGTAACATTTGTGTTTTATTTATGCTGTGAAATATCTTTTGAGGATGTTCAAGGTCTCTCTAAGAAAATCTACTAAAAGGCGAAAGGCGCACAGCTTTCTTTTTGTTTTACCGCAGGCGGAGTATGACACCTACCTTCCAATGATTGTGATGGGCACGTTATCGGCAACGGCGTCCGTGCTGCTCTTCTTCCTGCCGGATACCATCAACCAGGTTCTTCCGCAGACAATGGAAGACGGAGAAACGTTTGCCCTTGGTCAGAGTATCTGCTTCTGCCCGTTGTTTCCCTCATGTGGCAAAGAAAATGGCTGCAGAAAAAAGTGCGTCGTTTTTTTTCTCTTAATCAATTTATTAAGAAAAAAAAAGATCAAGGTTTCCTTATCATTACAATTACCGGCATCGTTTCTGAAGTGACTTGTCCCGCTTCCTTTCCTTTTTATCTGTCATGCGACTAGCATCACCCACAAAGCCCTTACACATCAAAACTTATCTTCATGCCATGGCGATTGTTGGAACATGTGTCAAAGAGATATGTCTGATCTTGAAGCGCGCTTAACGAGGATCGTGAGATTCTAAGTTAATCACACCCAAAGGTCAAGTTTCTAGACATATTTGCTCAAGCGCAAAATATCTCGCTTTGAGGCATGCTTTCAATACTTATGGTAACTGACGGATCCAGAAACGTAAGGTGTGTCCAGTTCCGAGCATGTTATTATCACTCTGCAGCGGATATGATTTGAGAACTAACCATAAAATAAATATATAAAGAAAAACGAAATGTCAAATTTTAATACGGAAAACAGAATCATTTCTTAAGTTTTTGGTGGCTATAAAATATCAATCAATCAATCAATCAATATTGTACAGTGCACAGGAACAACGCTGATGTTTTGGTGCTGGTACACTGGTGTATAAAAATACATTATATACACATATCCGCAGAAAAGAAGATAAATTTTTAAGCATAATACTAGGCAGTACTGGAGTGATTAGTAGAATAAAATAATATTAATAGTAATATTAATAATAATAATATTAAATAAAAAACAAATATTTATTGATGAGGGATGGGCGCATTTCCAACGAACAACGCAGGTTCATCAAAACCAGCAAGGGTTTGTATGACTAAACCAAAGTCGCAGTGAATCAATAGCAGTAGGTATCATATAAAAAAAAGGTCAGGCGTCAAAAAAGTTTAGTAGATAATGTTTTTTTAAGGCTGTTCTAGTCCAAGCGATAGGCTTATAATAAAAAAATACAGAAATAAACAAAATAACTGATTAAAAAAAGAAATTAAAACACAGACACACGCGTAAGTTGGCCAGTGGCTTGCAATATTCATATTAATAACAAAAAATAATAAATTTATTAAGGGATTCAGATGTGGCAGAGTTAACGTCGGAATAATAATAATAATAATAAATATTTTTTTGTTTTCTTTTGCATAACACACAAAAAAGGGGGAAGGCAATGCAAAAAGTTCCTTCGTTTGCAGCTTGATGACTTCCCTCACAGAATGGCAGAAAACAGCGGAAATGCTACAGAATATCAGAAAACAGCGGAAATGCTACAGAAAGCAAGAAAATATCAAGAACACAAAAAGAGTGTTTGCGTATAAAGCATAGTTATTAAAAAGGTAATACCAGCAACTATTACACTGATAAGAGAGGACGTAATTAATAAAATAATAATTTATTTTATTATACTTACTGCAACTGTTCTCTCTAGCCGGTGAGACACTCATATTCTTTTCAAATCGTCACTGATTAAAATCATCGGGGTATTGATCAATAAAAATTTGCGTTAGAGTAATTGAATACTTCATAACAAAATAAGATTTTCTTCCCGCATTGACTTTCTACGTAAATTGTTAGCTTCACCCTGAATTGCACCAGGAACATTTTGACGTAAACTTTTTGCCAAAAGCTATCATACTTATTAAACATAAAATAACGCATATTCACAAAAGATAAGATTATTTTTTTTATTATCACAAACTCCCAGTGTAAAACTTAGGTTAAAATGTTTGGTCATAATTTTTGTATCTTTACTGCCTGTGTTTTGTTTATTTCATTTCTTTACTAGCGCCCAGGTTAAATTTAGATTGTAAACTGCTACCCGTACATACTTTTCTATATTGTTCAATGGATTGGTTTATAACAAATTGCAGCGAAACATTGTATAATAAATATCAACTGTGATAGATGAGACTATACCATAGACGCATAATTTATGCAACAAGATATCACTTATCTATTTCTAGCATATTTGTCTGTGGCAATGATACAATTGAGAGTATCCCCCGCAGCTGTTTCTTTTTACTTTTATCACTTAAAATGGAAAATTTTAATCTTAGGATTTTAATACATTTATGGGACATGCTTCCAAACATTACAAATTAGAGCTAATCGTCCGACGGCAGGTTTTCCACTTCCAATACATCCTAACGTTCTTAATCGTCGGCAAGTCTGCTAGTCTGTTTAACCTATAAGCACAGATCAGGAGGGATTTTAAAATAATATGGTAAAAGATTTTAGTGTATCTAACTAAGTGATTTGCGTTTTTCGCCCTTTTGAGTCACGTCCATTATATTCCTCGGACGAGCCTGTATATCAACGATAGTTACTATACTACATTGCCTGGCGGTAGATTTGCTTCGTAGCATATGCACAATATGTTCGATACATTTTAATCCTAGAGCATTAAAAGTTTTTAGTGGGTATATTGCATTATTTTTGTTTGTGTAGGAGTGTACTTCTTTTTGAGTAGGCATATTTGCATTGTTTCTTGCCTCGAAGCAAATATGTATTAAATTTATTGTTTCAGTATTCTTGTCGAAAAACGTGTACTCCTCCCTCATACAATGCCCGAAAAAACGCTAGAGATATATTAAATAAAAAAAAAGTGGCTTCTCTATTCTTTCTTTCTTTATTTTATTTTTTTATTTTTTGCTCTCTGCAATTTATAAAGTTATATATTGAAAGTTCAAGTTTACTCTCAGGTTAGTGGAGCTCTGCACACCTATTTTACCGTATTATTATGTTGTCAGAAAGTTGTTTCGATGGCCCCGGTTTCAGTTCCTACCGCTGCCATGGCGACCAA
This sequence comes from Ixodes scapularis, assembly GCF_016920785.2. Lineage (NCBI taxonomy): Eukaryota > Metazoa > Arthropoda > Arachnida > Ixodida > Ixodidae > Ixodes > Ixodes scapularis. The sequence goes on from NW_024609880.1 coordinate 76,945,649, forward strand.
GATTATCAGCTCTTGACGGCAAGTTCGATGTGGTGTGTAGAAAAGCATAATGGAAAAAATTTAGTCGTAGCGTCCTTAAAACAAATACGTTTGCTTAAACCAACACCGTCAAAGCTGATGGTGTTCGTTTAAGGACATGATTCTTTGCGTCGAATGATGCAGAACTAATCCTACGAAACACGTCACTGGGAGCGCTTGACCAATCATGGAAGATTCACCATAGGGTGGTTATTTAGTCCAGCACGTCGCCAATACCCGAGTACCCAATCATAATGGTCGAAAACTCAAAACTAGGGAGAATGGTAGACGACATGAAGCAAAAGGCTCGCTCGTACTCCCTATCTTGGGGTATTAGTCTATTATGCTCAACCATCACCAGACCCCGCAGTTGCGTCCTAACACTCTGTACCTAATCATGTTCGTTTTGTGCATTTTCAGGGCGGCATCCGGAGCTCACCGTGAAAATTCCAACGGAGAAATCTTAGCAAACACTCCCCTTAATGCCTAGAATTTCACCATGCGAAGTTCTTTCAGAAATGTTTACAATTTTAGGAACCGTGCGTGTATTTCGCGAGCCACAGCCTTGCATTTCCTTTCTAAACAACAACACCATACGCTGCTTAAACCTTTCTTCTCCCCAGACTGCCCTAACGTTAGTGCCAAAAAAAAAAGGAAGACATGTGAAGGGAAAACTGGGGAGGGAAAGATCGTGGTCTCAATTTGGTATGTGCGTCACAAACAAGTATTCATATTTGAAGACTTGAAATAAAAAAATTATTTGCATTTAGTTTCGGCGTTTTGGTATATTGTGCACTGACTCTTTTTTATTTTATGGTTTTGTGCCTTAAGAGATGCTTACATCAAGCTTAGAACTCATATTTTTTCAACATTTTCACGAAACACTTCCGAAATAAAGCAATGAAAACATTAAACAAAAATGTCGTTTGTGTACAGTTTCTTGCGTGTGCATTGCAAAACAAAAATATTTTGCTGGTTCCGAACATTTTGTTTTTACAACAACAGAAGAGATCGACCTAGACGATCGAACTGAGAATCTCACGCATGACAGACTACACTATACTTAAAAAATGCTTTCTCTGAAAACATTTTATTTAATATCTTTAAAGGCTGCTTTGTTACTGCCTTAGAGAGAGAGCTCTCGTGATAAAGATTTCAAAACAAATTTGAATATTCGATTTCCAGATGTGTACCGCAAATTTTGTTTCTAAACGTTGCAAAGTTGAACATATACCCTCCTCAATATTAAGTTTCAGATCTGTGTATTGTTAATAGAAGTTCCAAACCTCGCCTAAGTCTTCCGTGGGATTCAGGAGATAGAACCGTCGTTTTTACTTTCTTCCCAGCGTAATCAGATCAATTGCTTCAGTATCACGGGACGAGAGGTGGTGCCATAGCGACTGCTGGATAATAGTCGGTCTTACCACAGCAGTAGCCGTGATCTAAAAGTAGTAATAATAGCAGTTGGGGCTATCTTTTTATGTCAAGGTATCAAAAGATAGTCTAGAACGAGACTGCCATTAGAAATGCTCACCGAAAGTGGGAAGCGGAGGTAGTAAAGAAGAGCGTCATGCAAAAAGGGAAGCATAAAGCGGGACATTTATTTATATTCGATAAATGTAGGTACGAAGCACTCTCATGCATTATGTTTTAAGAAAGGTTGCGCAGATATGCCTGGGAACAGACTTTACAAACTAAAGAGAACCTGGCGTGTCGAGAGATATCTTAATGCCAAATTGCGCGGAAGCTAACTTTGAATTAGCCCTTAAAAGTGGGTCGAAGAGGATGGACCTTTTTCACACAAAGACGACACCAAGTGGCTAAAACTCCGACTGCGGTTGGTGGAAGGAATGGGAGCTGCGATACCTTTCCTGCCTTCTCTGCGGCTGATCCGAGTCGCGGAAGAGGCAGGAGAGGTAGTGCAACCATTCTTCCGGACGTCAACTGAAGTTAGAGCTCTCGCCACCGCGGGAGGAAGGCCTGCGCATGTACAGAACCCTTCTTGAAAAAGATCCATTGTCCTAGAAAAAAGCTACCAAACACCTGCACCACAAGCATCTCCAGTCACGCAACGCAACTGTGAAAAAACAAATAGAAGAGGAAAAAAAAAGAGGTCTTCGAGACACTTTGAGTCCAATTCCCCAACTGTGGAAGTTTCAAGAAACAAAAAGGCTGCAAAAGAAGAACGCGGCAACGCTAGACACGGCGGTGTGTGCCTGGAAGACTCAGACTCAAGTCAGCGTCCGCTGCGTTTTTCATAAGCAACAACTATGCAGATGACGGTTTGTTCGATGAATCGAAATCAACTCGAACCTGTTACTAGTTAGCTTTAGTATTGCGTATACGAGCAAACGCAAGCACTGTGCGTTTGCGTTAGAGTTGCGTTCTCCACGATGCGCATGCGCGAAGTCGCCATGCACCAATCCAAGGCCGCAGTTCGGGCTCCGCGCACGCGCAGTGTGTAACACGCAACACTAACGCAAACGCACGCGTTCACCCGTATACGCAATACTAAAACTCACTGTTGGCTGCCGCTGAGCGCACGCACGTCTTTGATGTTCCAGCCTAAACCAACGTGACAACATCTCCGTATCCTTCCATCTACAGGTTTTATTGTGCCCAGATGAAACGAGACGTATCCGCCCTCCACGTCTGATGCACTGTCTAGTTTTATCTTACCCGCTTAATTACAAATGCGCAAAGTACAAGGGCAGAACAAAGATATGAACAGGACAAGCGCTTACTATCAACTGATTGTTTAATGCATACTAAGAGAAAGACGAAAATGAGAAGAGAAATACTATATTAAAAGGCTAAATGCATTCGCACACAAAAAACAACTGTATTTCATACAACCTGTATCACATACAGGTTGTAACATCAGCTCCTGATAAACTTAAAAAAACTGTGTCCGAAAATCAACTCCCCAAACGAACGACAAGAAAAATGCTCAGTCCTGCACGCACATAGATATGTCAACCCCAACGTCAACATCGTATAAGAAATTCTGTGCGCATGTGGGAGAGTACGTTGGTCAATCTGGGCACTGCGTAAATGTACAACTACGAGTGCATGACCTTTCCCTAGATTCGTCACCATCAGGACACCTGGCCATACATGTCAGAGACAGTAAATTGAACCCCTCTATTTAATCAAACAAAAATCCTGAATCGCTTTCGGAGCAAGAGAGCCAGAGAAAGTTTTTAGGCAAAAACTATGGTATAAAAAGGAGACACGTGCATTAGCGCACCATCAGAATTATTGTCCGAGAAAGAGAGAGGGTAGCTCGACCTGTTTTTTTTTATCTGGCTGCTTTTCCTTTTCTATCGCTCTCCTTTTTCATTTTAATTTCGTTATTTTTTTATATATATATATTTTTTAATTTTTAAATAGTTTTGAAAACGTTTTTGTGCGAATGCATTTAGTATTTTAATTTAGTGTTTCTCCTCTCATTTCCGTCTTTCTCTCAGTATGCATTAAACAATCAGTTGATAGTAAGCGCTCGCCCTGTTCATATCTTTGTTCTGTCCTTGTCCTTTGCGCTTTTGTAATTAAGATGCTTACCCAACTGGCCTAACCATCAATTTTAATCCATTATCTTATCTGCTTTGACAGTTCCGCTTACCTTCTCTCCAGTCTCATGTTTTTTTCACCTTCCCTTCAACGCAAGCACGAAGTTATCTCACATTTCCGCGGACGATTTCAACATGATGTGACGTCAGCTCTATTAGGTCGTAGGTCAGCGCTTCTTATACTCCTGCGATCTGATGAAACAAATCAAGCGGTAAAAAAATGCATCGTCACTGCGCTCGTCCTCATCGTTCATTTGCTATCCCCAACTTAACTAATCTCGCGCAGGGAACGCTTTATTAGACGGTTTTGTGGGGAACAAACGTGAGTATGAGTCACGAGTAATGTGCACTAGATGGTCACAGCAGCTGTGACGTCGAGATGGAAAATTCTTCGTCATTCTGAATTGACTTTGTAAGTGTGACGTCGCCTGTTCGAACAAACCGTTGCTAGGGAAGTTGTTACGGACGAAGACATGGGACTTGATTTCGCTCTGAAAGAACGATTGATCGAAAATTGGGCGCGGAGTTCAAACGTCTAAAAATAATAGATAAAGGGAGCCTAGATTTTACACTTTCCACGACAGAAGGCCGCCGAGAATCGGCTGTTTCTTAAATATTTGCGACAAAATCTTCCGGTCCTAAAGGCGTCTCGAGATGCCTGCTGCAGACGACGAACGCATGAAGAACGCACAGGGAATGACTGAAGTATGCCATCTGCAACAGATTTAATTGTCTGTACAATGATCCGATTTTGATTTTGTAATTATTTGGAACATGGCAGGTCTGAGCAACCTCAACAGATTTATAAAAGCGAATGGTATTGGCGTGCGATGCAACATTGTCTGACAAAAATACAGCGAGAAAAAGCGTATGATTAGAACGTGGTATCAAAACAGCGTCACCAACTTTTTTTTTTATTCTGTAGCTGACATGCGTTGTAATGAAGGAGGAATTATTTTGGCTCAGATGTGAGCTGTTTAAAACTCCAAGCTTGGTTTTTCAGGCTCAAAATATGGATGTGTGTTTCGTACCTGCTTGTAATCATCACACTGAAAAAAAAAATCCAACTGATTCTCAGTTTCAATTAAGACCCCAAATAGCGAAGGAGCTGGATAATAACATCGTTTAAATTATATTTCTGCGTGCATTACGAAAAAGGAACGGTTCTCCTTACATCTAGAATATCCGGGTTTGCTCTTACCTCGAGTGTAAAAATAAGGAGGCCAGAATGACCTTGTCTAGTCAGTCTGGAACATTCTAGGTCGAATGTTCGAGATGTCGAGTGTAGTAGAGTGTCTGACATAACCAGGCTCGATCTAAAATGAGCCGTAAAAATTCGGCGCCTTCACGTAGCAATCGAAACTTTACGTCAAAGGTGTATTTCACAGGTTGGTTTTATTGTGTAAAATTACAAAGCGTAGCTCGCTTTCTGTAAAAAGTAGTGCCAAAAAACTTGCCAGAGTAAACGGCGCAGGCGACCGAGTCGAGTGGCCGGGCGCGTTGGGACCACGTATTGTTAAATGGCGTCCGGAGCAGCGTCGGAAGGTGTAGCCAACCAGCTTTATTATGGGGTTTTTGTCGTCGCTTTATGATACTGGGACGATAGAAAGCGTCTTCATTATTAGATATTGACAACACACAAGCTTACAAAAAAAATTACTTTTTTATCAGACAATTTCTAACCTCACGTCGAGCCCCGATGCATATGTTCATATCAACGGCCCTAGCAACGGTTTGTCTTGAGCGGAGCGCCATGCTTTGACGTGATCACGTACGGGGTCAATTAACACGGGAGGGCTTATTTTTTCCCTTTCTTTCCCACGCCAAGAACGTGCTACTTTTTGTTTTTCTTGGAACAGAAGTTTAACATCATTTGACGTCAACTTGATCAGCTCGTACACAAGCGCCTCTTAAAGTGCAGGCAAATGTAATCCCTCCCCAACGCGTGGCAATAATCCCAAGCTCGCTCAAGGTCCGTCCGAGTTCATCTACTGAGCAGGAACGCCGTGTATCACTTTAGGGTCTTTATCTTTACGGCGGTCTATTGTGCAAGAGAAATACTTCCCTGTTTCTCGACAAATGACCAGAGATTATCGGAGGTTTGCTGCGGGACGCCTTCAGTCGGTGCTCCGAGTAGCTCCGGCGAACGGGGTGATAGGATTTGGGCCAACCGTCGATTGAGAAGAGACTCGTTTCATCCAAGAGCACTTAACATGTAAGCTGTTAATGGACTGTGACGTCTTTTGCTAACTCTGTCCATCGAGTCGTTTAGTCCTAACGCGAGCTTGAGGATTTAGCGAATATACAGGAGGAAAATGTTCTTTCTTGGCGGCTAGAAACTGGAGGAGACGAGGAGACCAGTTCGCGCGGAGGGTGACGTCAGAACACCGTAACTGATTGAACGTGTTCGAACAGTGTGTAAAGAAAAAGGCAGCTAGCTTTACGTCTACCCACTAACCATTCCGACCAGAGCTCGGTGCTTTGACATCCGCGCGCGCTTTCATCTCCTCCTTTCCTCCAGTTTCTACCCGTACAGTCACTGACAGCTTAGAAAACGCAAGGCGTGACGAGTCCCGGGCACCCTATTCGGAGCGCAAGTTCGTCTGCTTCTTTTGCGGGGTTGTGGTGACGTCAGAACGCCGAGCTCTGACTGGTTCTGATTGATGGATAGTGGGTAGACCTCAAAACAAGCTGCAGACGAACTTGCGTTCCGCATAATCTCTCCGTAGCCAATCAGATTGCCGCATCAACCTATGAAAACGTCGAAGAGCGAATCACGAAATAAGAAGCGCGTACAGAATAAGTCGCACCCTGCGTTTTTTGACTAAAATGTTGATAATTGTTTTTCTGCATGAGGTTCCATAAGTATTCTATTCCATGTAGACACCAAAAAGGTTGGGTGCCTCTACATTCCCGCATTTGGAAGGGCTTATCGTTGCAAAGTATGGAAGGAGCTGAACCAACACCACCTAGAATTATAAAAGCCTCCCAATGGCCTCCTCTCCCTTCATGGAAGCTCATCGCAGTCGGATGGCGCTAACTCGGCTATTGGACCGAACCCGACCTTCGACGCGCTGATTGCACACGAGCCACAGACGAGCACTGACACAGCACTTGTGCCCAATCTCAGGCCTCGATCGATCTGGCTGTGATGACGGTGCGGAGGCCTTCTGTCTAGGTGGTGTTGGCTGAACATGACGCGTCATCTGCTTACGTCATGCAAAGTGCCACAGCGCAGTTTGTTTTTTTGTCTTTTCTTAGGTATGAAAAAAATTGTTAGCGTCGTCATTCGTCGAATTTCCCTCAGTATGTTGCAGCGATTTCATCTTTAGAGAGCTTTGCACGGAAGTGTAGACGTGATGTATTTCCTAGATTGGGATAAGTCACTGTATATGCGCTAGGCCACGCGCTCCCCTGGCACACTCCGTCTTCTTGATCATCGTACAATAAGACAATAGAGTCATTTATAAATATTCTGTTCGGAGTTTGGCACCCAAAAAGCCTTGTCACATTTTTGTCTTAAAAACAGGATTTGCATTAAAAATGTATGCTGATAGCTGTCATTTCGAACAAAAATTTGTTTGCTTTGTTTTTGTAAATAAACGTTGTATTTGACGTCATATAAGATGCACTTGAACTCAAATTGGATGGTATCCTACCTAGTGCCACTAAATAAGCTATGATTCAGAGCAGACACTTAGTCAGGGGGGGGGGGGGGGGGGTGCCATGGGGCCCGGGCTTCACTCCCCAAAATCTTCAATTTTGCTGGGACCTCCTCTCCCCTCTCTCCCTCATACAGCATTTTGTGATGGGCGGCGCCCCCCCCCCCCCCCCCCCCCCCCGAAACAAAATCCTGGCTACGTGCCTGATTCAGAGTAACGAAACTTGGCAATATTGTGGATTATAATCATGGTTGCCAGTTATGTAAAGCTTTATCTGAAATCACATAAAACGATTTTTCGTCCTCCATAAATGTTTAAACAAGTCGCGACAAAACAAAGCAATATTATATGAGCCTCCTAACACCAAATCTAATGTTGAGGAAGTCGCACTTTTAATCATAACGATCGGCAGTTGCGTCTGCTCTGCACAAGCACCAAAATGGCGGCGCCCACAACAACGTCGGGGAACGGAGTGCCGGAACTCTAAGCGCAGCTCATGTAGTGGTTCTAATCCTACCTATACCGTAACGTCTGCTCGTACATAGCTGTTTGTTCTATAAAACGAGAACAACACAACGAAACATATGAAAATGGCAGCGGCCATTTCACTAAAGACTTTACCATAAAAAAGCACACCGTGTACTGCTGCTCTAAGGATTGTATGGAAAAATATTTTGTTTAATTTTCTCTAGCAAACTACTTCTTATGGGTAATCATTTGAAACGTTATAATAATAAAAAAAAATAGTGGAAGAAACAGGAGAGTTGTTTAATTTACCATAGGTATTTCGAGAAGTAAAACATCATAAAGATACGCGGTCACCTGCTATTGGTCATATCGTTTTTTTTCCTGAATTTATATATAGTAAAATATGTTTAAATTCCAATGGACACGTAAGCTGAGCGATACTCTTTATATAGTCTTATAAAAAACGTTAGTCTCGATATCATATGACAATGTGGCTTCCGGAAGATTAGGGTATAGAACATGAGGCGAACGCAAACATGAGATAAAAACACCAAACCTGAATTCCAAGAAAACTTCGAAGTCATAAGGCAGTTTCCAGCTCAGCGGGGAACGGTATTGACACACTCAAATCGCCAGTACGTGTGAAACAATTGACGATTGTGCGAGACGTAGATTTGTGTAATGCGGTTGAGTTTGAGCGCAATCCTTCGCCCATCATTAAGTTGATCTTTAATGTTGCAACCAACTAGGCCGCAAAATCCCTCTGGGGCAAACACTCGAGGTTATCTATTGACTTGTGCAAAGGACAGCTGATTATCTGCTGAAACACACTTGACTTCCGAGATATTTACCATGCCCGATACAGCTGGAACGGTGCATATGCCGTTAGTTTGCTCGAGGTAAACGGCGGCAACTATGTAACCGAGGAACTACAGCCACCGACAAGTTATAAAACGCGAGGCGTGCCGTTTCGCGAACATCTTAATATCACTCAGCAGTCAAAGAGATTGAAGCATTAGCCGATAAGAGCGCAGAAGAACGAACTGTGAAGCAAAAGGCTGTCTAAGCTGTCAGCGAGCATAGAAGACAATGGGATAAATGAACGTCCGGTTCCTTTGCCAACGTTTTATTTCAGATAACCAACAACCGCAAAGCAGCCGCCATGAATTTTGAGCGAGTGCTAAGGGAAATCGGGGGCTTCGGCTTCTTCAACAAGACGATCATGGTCGGCACCCTCATCTTGGGAACCTGGCATACAACCATGTGCTACTTCTTTCACCTGTTCATACTCATCGCCCCACCGAGCCAATGGTGCTTCCTCAACGACACCACTTCGACCTTCGTGGACACGTCGTCTCTTCCGAGAGGAAAGTGCATGATGATGGTGCCGTCTCCAGACGGTGGATATTCGAACGTCACCCTCCTTGATGAAGACCGCGTGACGTGTCCAACTGGCTGGAAGTATGACAACGAGGAGTACTTCACTACGCTAACAATGGAGGTACGAGGAAAGTTACGGACGTTGCCCTCAAACCCTCTAAGCAATGTGTGCAACAAAGCTACTGCAGACTAGAACAAAAAAAAGTATGTTTAAAATAACTATACGCGGATGAGTCTATTGTTCAGTGACTCGGCATTTTGCGCGTGTTGTCATCGCACCATGCGAGTGGTCATCCGTATACTTGTTCTTTGACAGAAAAACGAAGGCGGTAGTGCAAAAAATACGCTGTAGAAATTAAGCGCTCAGCAGCAAGCCTACAACAATGGCAGCTGATATGAAGTAAATGCAAGCCGTGTAGTTTGATACCTTTGTGTAGATACATAAAGATAGCGCACATGCCTATTCATACGGTCTACACTCTGAGCGTACACTTCGCTTATTTTTTCTTTTTTTGCCTCTGGAGATTAAAGTGCAGGGTGCAGCTCGAAACCAAATTTTTAATATTTTTTTCCTCCTTTTTTAACGATACAGAGAATCGATGCTTGACAATTTATGCACCGTTTCTTTTTTATGGTCGCATTTAGTTTTCTGTTCATTTGAGACGCCTACGACGCCATGTTTATGGCGGTTATTACTTTTTTTTACGAGTCACGTTTTGGGAGGTCTAAAAACCGTAGCATAAAACGTAAGAGGTGCGGTTTGTGTAGGGATGGAAATAGAGATTCTGAATGCCTTTGACCACTGGTCATACGATGTCACAGACAGAAGCAAACGCTATTTTTTATATATTAATTTCTACGATAGACCATCAACACTTATTTCAAATTGCATTGTTCGTAATCCATATACGCGCTCAAGTTACGATAAGCGCAAACAAATTCTCAGTTTAACGCGCTTCCTTTGTTCCGCCCTCTAGAACCAGTGGCTCTGTGGCGACAGCTGGAAGATGTACGCCGTGCACACGGCATTTTGGGCAGGGTCTATGACGGGATACCTTCTCTCCGGTTTTCTGGCTGATAGGTGAGCAAGCGTCGCATTCGCTAAGTCACCGATTATAAGGTCACCGAGGTCCTACGAAAAGCAGGGAGTGAATCAGTGCGTTCACGCTTCTTGCTTCCGGATTCCTTCGTCGGCGCCCTTAAATGGTCAACGTTGAAATCTCGAGGTGATGCTAAAATGTGACGGGAAAATTAAAAAAAAAAAGAAAAAAAAGTGAATCGACGGCAGGATTTAAGTTGTTCTTGAGCGTGTTTAAAAGAAGTTATAAAATACGCGTTGTAGTCGCTGGTGTTCGAAAATTTTATTATCAGTCCCAAGTCAATGAGAGAGCTGCATTAGTCGATAAGGACGTCGGCCAAACAAATCGCGATCACGTAATAAATAGCCACCCCCTGCGTTTGTCAGGATGCCGGTGGCTTCGTTTCATGAATGGGACCGTAGCAAATCGTATCGAGATTCGCCTATTTTGATCCTTAATGGATGCGCAGAAAAGGAAGAAGTAGAGAAACAGGGTGCGCGAGATTGGTTACCGCTTGATTAGATGCTCTACGATCGCATTCATGAAAACCCAGATAATGACAATGCTTCATTTCAGCTTAAGTCTGAACGCAGCCGACGCTACAAGCTAATGAGCCCGAACGAGCGGCTTCAAAAGCGATTGTCACCGGCCCTTTTCTTTCTGTTTGATTGATCCAGCGATGTCAGAACACGTATACATAAACACGACAAACAGGGTGATGGGCCGCTTTTGACACTGTCGGATCGGTCTCATCAGCACGTGTATACCGTCGGTTGCGTCTCCACTTCAGGTGTAACGAAGTCTAGAGCAGCTGCAGGTATGATTCGACGCAGCCGAGACACGTGCCGTTTCTATTACAGAATCGGGAGGAAGAAGACGATTCTCATGCTCGTTGCGGTCGGGGTGACGGGAAACTTCCTCGGAATGTTCCTGACGGATTTCAGCACCTACGCCGTGCTTCGTTTTCTCGCCGGAATCGGAGCGTACACAGTCTGCACCACGGTCTTCGTGGTCGGTAAGCCAGAACAAAAAAAAATAAAATAAACAAAGGCATAGCACTAACGTTGTGGCAGCGAAGCAAAACTCGGGAAATGCATCGCCTTTGCATGCCAAACTGCGTTTTACGCGGAAATTTTTTTTTTAATTTGTGTGTTTTACAAAAAGATTATTATGTTACTTTTACCCTGCAGCGTATCATGCTAAATACAACAGTGTTCGTTGCAGACTTAATGACGAAAATGTCTGTGGACACGCCACAGGCACATCGAAGCATGTTTTGCTTCACACATATGTATGCTTCGCACATGTTTGCAGAAAATGTCTGCACACTCTGTTTTGTGTTATGTATTAGCAAAGGGACCGCGGCTTTCGTGTGTACGGAGTTTATTTTTCTGAAAACTGTGGTGTTTTTTTTTTGTTTTTTTTTTTGTACTTTTGTTTATTTGTCTTAATATTTGGTGTTGAAAAATAAATCGGCGCTTATCGGCGCTTATGTTGAAGGAAACGGCGCACGGGTGTCAGACTCTCCAAGCTCCAAGGAACATGCACGTGATCCGGATGCTTTGAAATCATCGCGGTACTTTTAAGGGAAGGTTAACGGTACAGGACATATCGTTCCTCCCGAAGAAAGAAACCGCCTCGCGGGCAGTTTAGGGGGGGCTGTGTTGGGGTCCACACAAAATACCCTGTAGATAAAGACTTCTCTTTACGTGAAGCTTGGGTGTGCCTGACTCCATGACAACTTGAATTTGTTTTTTTTTGTTTTTGTTTTTTTTTGTTTTTTCGTTTTTCCCTATTTGGATAAAACCAACTCGGCTATTACTTATCGCGGTTTAGCGGCATTTACCGAAATCCCGGTGATAATTTAATCATAGATAATTTACGGAGCACGTAAATTGTCAATACAATGTAGCACCACATCTAACCATGAATGAGTGACTTTTTGTAAACATTTCTTTGTCTACTTTCATATACTGTGGTGAAATTGCCTCGTTCCCCGCGTTGCAACCATTCATGGAACAGTGAAAAAATGATGAATGAAAAAAGTGTTTTAAGTTGATAGCAACTGGAACTTCACAGAGACATCGTTTGTTCTATAGTGAACGCTCGTAGTTTTCTAAAGATAGGCGGAGACCACGAGTCCTCAAAATGGGAGCGTGGTTAGTCTTATAAAGAGTTTGTAGTTTTCTAAAGATAGGTGGTTACCACGGTTCCTCTTCCAACGATCATGGTTTGTTCTATGGTGAACGTTTGTAGCTTTCTAATGATAGGCACTGAACACCAGTCCTATTCCCAGTAGCATCATTAGTTATACGGTGAAAGTTTGTAGGCTTCTAAAGATGGCCAGTCACAACATGTCCTCTTCACATAAGTATGATTTGTTCTATGGGAAACGCTTGTAGTTTTCTAAGCATAGACAGCCACCACCATTCCTTTTCCAAGAAACATAGCTAGTTGTATGCTGAACGTTTGTACTTCTCTAAAAATATGAATTCACCACCACCACTAGTCCTTCACCTAGGAGCATGAGGAGTTCCATGCTGAACATTTGTCGTTTTCTAATGATAAGTAGTCATTAGCGGTCCTCTTCCCGGGATCGTGATTACAGCTCGATAGTTAACGTTATTAACTTTCTCAAAAATATACAGGTATACCATCGGTTCTCTTCACATGAGCATAGCTAGTTATACGGCTAACTTTTGAAGTTTTCTAATGATAGGCAAGCACTAACGGTCTTCTTCTGTCGTTAATTCATTGGCTCCACTTGCTTCGCAGTGGTCGAGTACACCGTGTCGGACAGGAGGACACTCATCTCTTTCATCTGGGCCATGAGTTGGACCATCATGGCAGCCGTGCTGCCCTGGTACGGGTATCTCCTGCAGAGCTGGAGGATGCTCGTGGCCACAAACATCGGCGTGGATGTGCTACTCGTCATAGCGCTGTGGTAAGACCCTATATTGGCAATTATCTCTAATTATTCTATACTTCGTTTCACCCCGAGTCCAAACGCAGGTGACGCTACGAGCTGATGGGACCAACGAGACAGTGTCAAGAGCGCACCATCCAGCATGGTGTCCCTCATGTTTCTATGCGTGTTCTATAATCGCTGGACCATTCATGAACTAGAAAGGCCTAGTGACTCGCGCTTTAGATGCTCCTTGATTGATCCCACTCCCTCATCTCGTCGGCTGCGTCTGGACTTAAGCTGAAACGAGGTATAGCTATACGGCGAGCAAGCTCGTCTGCTCCTTACTCTCGCACCTCCTGCCCTTGTTTAGTCGCAAAATGAGTACAGGTGATTTTATTTTCCACCGACCTCAGCCAATGAACGCTCGCGCTCAGCCGTTTTGTCATCGCATGTTCTCTGCGCGTCCTCTATGTTGCTCTTTGATCGGCGTGTCTCTCTTCGCGTTCCGGTGAGAAAAAGACCCATTTTTGAACACTTGCTTGCCGTACACTCGGCGTCGACTTCTCCGTGCGACGTTGTCAAGGCTAGCCTAGTTTCCTCGATGCTCCGTTGAAGTCACAACTCCAGCCCGTCACTCGTCCTCTCGCGGACGAAAGAAGAACCAGAGGAGCGGGGACGGCGGCGGAAACGGTGGCAGAGATTGTCGGCCTTGGTGCTGCTGTTACCACAAGGTTCTGGTCGGCATGTTCGTGCGTTATGCAGTTTTAACGATAAAAGCGTGTGCCTTAAAATAGGAATTGTTTTGTTCTGCTCCGTAACTTTTAAAAGTCGACGTGTTAATTTCCTTAACGCACGTCCAAATCTCCGTCACCTGTGATGTGCTCCCGCTCTGATTGCTTCGTGTTTGTAGCCAAATTAATTGATCTTGGCGCACTGACCAGCGTCAGCGAGCAGGCGCACGCGAAATCTTCGAAAATATATCCCCGTCTCTTCCGCCATCTTGCGACGAACCGCCCTGCCATCTACAGGGTGTTGGAGTTGCAAACGCTAGCCTCGAAAATGTGGCATAAAATATTTGAGGCCGAACATAGACCGCAATACTTAACCTTGCCTTTATTGGTAGTCTGAAATACTTCTTTCATAACTGTCCGCTTCAAAGAAAGATAATAGCTGCTGTGGTTGCTGGAATCGTTCTCCGTTAATTCTGTCCAAAATACTATTTAACAGGAGCCAAAAATTAGAGAGAAAATGAAATAAATTAGAGGATGGAAAATGAGGGGTAGGGCGAAGATATATTTTTTAACATTATTCGAGAAAACAAAAGGAGCTCACACAAGAAGATAAAAACCGATGAGTAGATGCACGTACTGTCACACGCACGGTACAAATGCACCTTGTAGACGTTTAGCCGTACGATATATTCCTATTTCTCGATCACTCAGAGTCTGTGGCCAAAATAATTGAGGTGACCAAATTATCATACAATCCATGGTAACGTAATTTAAGAATTCAATTATGTTTATGCATGTTGGTTTATTTTTGTTTTTCTATCGTATACATTTTTGGTAAGCGAAACACGAAAAAATGACATATCCATCCACCGTTTCATGGCTGCTTTTCAACCAAAAGAAATGACAAAGATGTGACTAACGTTCCACTAACTTTGAGCAAAGAAAATCACATTATGACGTCTGTTCGGGTGAATGCCAACGTATGAAAGCATTTGAACATGCCGATGTGGAGGTTATTAGAGAGTCGTCTGCTTTCTCTCCCTTTACAGGTGGGTGCCGGAATCGTCTAGCTGGCTTCTTGCGGTGAACCGGACAAAAGAAGCGCTCACTATTCTTCAGAGAATAGCACGCAGCAACGGTATAGAGATGTCACAAGAGCACCTCGAGAAACTCTTGCAGGTAACGACGATAGCTATAAAAACAAAAATGCAACACTTCTTTCAATAAAATTTAAGAAGCTACAGATCTCCTTAAATCTGGGATCTTATTCGAGCATACAGTGTAATCGCCACCGATGGCAAGCTGTCATATTAGCCGTTTCTGAGTGATATAAGTTGAAACTGGTATGGCGATGTGTGTACATATTGCCAAGAACTGTATTGCTGGAATTTTTTGTCTAAACGAACTTCACTAGATATTAAAAAAAATAATATCAAGTTTCGGAAATTTTGCATACCGTTGCAGCAGTATGAATGAATTGTTGCTTTTTTTTTCTTTCTTTGCGCGAATGCAGTAAAAATTTATTCATTTTACTGCTTCTGAATTTTCATGTTTCTTCTATCTCCCTTTCTTTACCTATCCATTAGTTATTAAACGCTAACATAATTCTATCTTTTTTTTTTTTGTACGCAGCTCGGTCCGACGCCGGGCACCGAACTACGAGCAGCAACCGAAAGGAAAAACATGAGTTTTACTGAGAGCACCCTAGTCATACTAAAATCTCCACGCATTCGAAAAATAACCATCCTGATCTACCTTTCCTGGTACGTATTGAAGAGACTTTGGGCTCGTAAACACAATTTATTTTTCTTCAAGACTCGGAAGAATACTGAGGTCCTTTAAAGTTAGTGTAGCTTAAAAAAACGTTGGGCGTATTAGGTTCACCCTTCTTACATCGTGAACCTAATAACAATAATAATAATAATAATAATGTTTTCTGTGACCATAAACAACCTCGCTGTCTTACTGTGCGGTGCACAAAACATAAGTGCAAGTTATACACTTATGAAAATAGAACAGTATACGGGTTATTAATAATGAGATAAATTAATCATTAGATATCGAATTAAACGTGTGATTAACACTGAATTAATAATAACGCCCCGAACTTGCCACGCTTTGTGTTTCTTCAGTTCCTCCACACTTCCTCAAACAGTTACAGAGGTTCGTATTTTATTTTGACCGCCAGGCGGTATAAACTTTTAGTGCGGTAAGCAGCGCAGTCTTCCCGATAATCGCTCACATTGTTTCACCTTGACATGGGGCTATATAAGAAAAGATAACGTGGTTCGTTCGTGCGAGCATAAACATTTCGTAGCACCAAGATGGGTCAACACACGGAGCTGCGTAAAAGGTCGTTAAAATGTTTATGCTACGTGCTCGCGGTGCAGGACTTCTAGCGTTTCCTAACGATGAAATATCCTTGTATAATAGAGGCGAATGACGTCGCAGAAATGTGTGGTAATGGTAGTAAACAGTTCGAAGAAAACTGGGACCTATTTTTATTCGAGATAAAGGCAAAAAATCGCGTTTTATTCGACCTCATTTCGACTTTCGGGTGATACAAAAACGCTGGCGATTTTTTTTCACAAATTAATTATTGCTATAAAATCTGCAATAATGATACCACAAGTTTTTTTTTTTCAGCCCTTTCGTACTTTCGCAGTTTTAGGCAAGAATGATATTTTTCTAGTGCTTTCTGTGTATGTTTTTTTTTTTTCTTTTCTGTGTTACTGACGCGTTTTGTCATCCAACCTTAAAAGTAGAGCTATTTAGGTACTCCAAAATTGTTCGTGCCTGCAACCTACATTCAGGGAAAGATAGAGCTGCACCCGAAGTCCCGACAGTGGCGTCCCCTATAGGTCGCTGGTATCGCGAATAGAGATACACCGTTTGCTATATTCTCCGACTGGATGACTGTATTGCCTTCCTGAACAATAAAAATCTATAGCTCCTCTTCACTTCGAGTTCGACCAAAGCCGACGCCACGGCCCGACGGACCAGTGCCAAAGTGTGTCATCTAAGTGTTTATCGCATTTTTTTTTGCGTACGCTCTCACTAACTAAATAAATCGAGCACAGCGAATGCCCTGCCGTAATCCTGCGCTTCCCTTTTTTTTTGTTTGTAGTTGTTGTTGTATGTGTTATTGCTTTAGCCGGTGATGCCCACGAAAACAACGGGCAACGTGACAATGCACCTTTGGCCCCGCTTTAATGGCTCCATCGAATTGCGGTGCCGGCTGTGGTCAGACTCCAAGTGAAATGGATACAGACGATCTTATATAACGCATTCGTAAGGTTTCATCGAAGAAAATAGAGCCGTAAAATAAAACGAGCCACGAGCACAACTCATTTGTTCCTTAATCGTTAAATTCATGAGCCACATTTTTAATCAAATAAAAGCATTAACATACAAATCGCAAGATACCTCTACATTTTGGGCAATAATTTATTTTAAAGATTATAAAAAAAAATTTGAAATTAAGAGAACACGAACGAATAAATAAGCAGAAAAACAACAAACCATCCCCGAACGTTGAAATGCAAATATCACGAGGGTGATGATCCACGTGACTTTTGTTTTTGTTTAGGTTCGTGGTCACTCTGTGCTACAACGCCAGTACCCTCCAGCTTGGACGACTCGGCCTGAACCTCTACTCAACTTACTCGATCGCCATCGCCTTTGAATTCCCGGTGAATGTCATCTGCATCCTATCCCTGGATAGATTAGGTCGGCGGTGGCCCAATGTCACGTTTATGTTCTTTGCTGGCTCTGCCTGCTTGCTGATGGGCTTCCTACGCACCGGTGAGATCTGTTCCCCTCTTTCCTTCATCTAAACTTTCATCCCCCCCCCCCCCCCAACCCAACTGAAAACATCACTCAGTCACAAACCTAATTGTCATAAAGAAGGCGCCTTCTACCTCGCCTCCCTTATTATTCTGCGTCGGATATTTTTGAATTCTATATTTTATTACTCTAATCCCATCAAGGTTCACCAATAAGAGCTATCGGCCGTGTGGATTCAACCCCTTCTAAGACCCGTAGTACTTTACTTTTTACGTCGGGTATACCAGAGGTGAGCTCGAAGCCCAAATTGGACACGACTGTGACGTCACTGTTCGGCAGGAACTCGTGCTCTCACTGATTGAACACGAATCCCAGCCAAACGCTGAAGTCACAGTCGTGTCCAATCGGTGTTTTGTGCTGGCCTCTGGTGCGTGACGTGGAAACTTCAGCACTATAATAGCTTCGTTATCTAGGAGGTGTGGGTGGACTGCTCACATTTTGTACCAAGCTGAAGATACTGCCTGAAAAAGGGCTTGAATCTAAAAGTGATGCGTGCGTCATTTATAGCTTCAGCACTGCAAGGAAAAAACACGGCACGACTAAAGTCCCTTGATACTTCTTTTACAAGTAATGACAACCAATAAAAATGACAAAGCACATTCCGCTACAACAAAATGGCGGCATTCAGTTCAAACCTCTGCTGTGCGCCACCATTTCTTTCCTAAAACCTGCACCTTCATGCAGTCGGCGTTTCAAAGAATGTCGCCCCTTGTAGTAAGTTTTTATTTGGGGACTTTAAGAACGACGGCTTCAACCAATACCACCTAGAAGACAAGGCCTGCGCATGACGCTTCGTTAGTAGATCCCCGACCCGCCCCAAGCGGCAAACACCCCGAAGCTTGACGAGAGTATATGTGGGCCGCTTCAGAAGTACGGCTGCGTTCCAAATCTTACCAAACAGATCCGAGTTACTCCGACGGGTCGTGTCACGTGACAAGACAGATATTGAAAAACGCTGGACGCGGGTAGGTTTTAGAACGCCAAGGTATGAACACCTTATCCTGGAGTAAGATCTTGTAATTTTTGAAACACGGTCAACTACGTCGCATTCACTTGCGGCCACAGCTGCGTGCGCGTCTGCTGAGCGCGAGCTGATAGCGAGCTTGCAGGTCATTCGTAAAGTGCATGCGAACACTCCCTCGGCCAGAAGCGCCGGCCAGAGCCGGCTAGCACGCACTCCTGGCTTTGGGACGAGCATTTCTCGAGCGCGCGCTCGTTCTGCCGAAGAACGCTTCAAAGCAGCCACCTCGAGCTCTCGTGCTTCTGGCATTGGCTGCGTTCTCTGCTTAGGAATGAACGGAGTATGAACAGCACCCTCAAAAATGGCGTCCAGTGCCAGCGTCCAGCGCCCAGCAAAGGGCTTTGCGGCCCTTCGCACGTGAACGTGTAACTTCATCGTATGCTGTAGCAAAAGACACCCGACATGAGCATCTGTTTCATTATCTGCTACACAAACCACTGAAGCAGTCAATGGAGCAGACGATGTTGCTCATCCGGGCTAGCTAGGGGGCGCTGAGGGGATCTACTAGTGATGACGTTTAGAGGAGGAAACGCGCAGGCCTTGTGTTCTAGGTGGTATTGCTTCAACACCTGCCAGCGTTGGAAATGCAAATGACGCAGCACTATTCGATCAGAACCACTATTCGCACACACCTTAAAAAACAAACAAAAGAAACACCCTTTCATATTTTTTTTTATTATTTTTTAGAATCCGAGGTGTGGACCCTCGTCATGGCAGTGGTGGCCATCATGACGTACGCGGGCACCTACAACATCACCTACCAGCTGGCCACCGAGATCTTTCCGACGGTCATCCGGGGCAGGGTAGTGCTCCTTCAGAGGCTCCTGGGGGACATCGGGGGCCTCATGGGGGCCCAGGTGGCGTCTCTGGTAAAGACGTAACAACCGCGTCACATTTTGTTTAGGCTTGGAGCGAAACCGGGTCGCTCAACGCCGTAGTATTCTCCTACAGCTTGAGAAACACGAGGCGTGGCTTATCGTGCTTAGGCTTCTTGCTTCGTGATGCGCTTGTTGGAGTTTTCATCGGCTGTTGTCACAACCTCATTGACTATGGAGATATAAAAAGGTCCTCGGGACTCGCTGCCCTTTGTAACGGGCGGTAGCTTGCGCCACCTAGCGCAAGTCCCGCGTTTCTTAACCCTTTGATGCCCGAAACTTTACTTAAAATACTGCAGACCTACGAGAAACCCTGGTGTGGGTTTAGAACGTGCAAAATAACAGAAATTTGATCCCAGAACAAAAAAAAAAATTGTTTTCGTAATTATGTTTTTGAAATGTTGTTCGTGAGCAGCATTGACAATTTGCAGCCTTATTTTACATCTAATGACTGAAAACAGTTACTACCTGGGAGAAGGCCCACGTGCACTTTCGGTTTCGGACACCAGGGGCACTTCTCACTGGATTTGCAATATTCGCGCCTGTTTTACTCCTCAGAGTTTCAAGGTCAGTGGAGCAAGCCATCATACCTCACATCCACTGTCAGCTTTAATATTAAAGGGCAAGTGATCTGTTTTGAAGGAGCAATTCGATTCTTCACTGCTAAGCGCAGCTATTCTCACCCTCGCGACAGACGGCTCTAAATTTATTGAGGCACACATGGCGCGGGAGAAATTAAAAAATTCTTGAGTTATTGCTCCTGGGCAGTACTGGGCATGAAAAGTTAAGCTAGCTGCCAGTGATGATAGGCATGTTTCTCTCGGCCAGGGGGCGCGAGCTCGCATGTAAGACACGAACAGGGTGTAAGACAGACAGGTGGGGAAACGAGAGCCAAATGAGGAACCGGATTGTGTCCTCCTCGGTTTTCTCTTTTTCTGTGGCGCCATCTATGTGGAACATCGCGAACTCTCACTCCGGGTGGGCGACCGGTGGCGACCGGCTAAACTGACGGAGATGGTTTCTCGTGGATTTTTAATGGAGGACTGTTGTGCTCTCGGTTTATTTTGCGCATTCTCCCATAGAGTTCCGTGCAAATCCGATTCCAATTTTTTTCCTCTCGCCGCAGCGCCATCTGTCGCAAATCGGGGGTACCCGCAAGCAGACGAGTACACAATCCGGTCACGGCGCTGCGGTAGGCTTCAATGGGCCGTTTCCCTACCTGTCTACATTACACCCTGGACACGACCATGTAATGCTGGCATCGAGCACAAAGCGCTCCTGTAGTGTTCGATCATGCTCGAGTAACGGTCGTCTACAAGTGTCTCTCTCCGTCTGTTCACGCGCGGTAACAGAGCGTCTGAAATACGAAAACAAGCTTAAATAAAAAAAAAAAAAATGCAGCTCGCGATGTCCCATCAAAGTGAAAAAAAGTTTGTCTTGTTTTTAGCTTTCCTGTGTTTGTTATTCTTTCCCCGATTTTTTTTTTTTTTTCTCCATCAATGAAATTTTGCGAGCTTAGCGTCCGCGAGCAAGGCGAGAAAGCGTATTGACGCTCAACCGAAATTCGCCCGAGCAATATTCGACTTCACTCGTCAGAGGGGCTTCCCTAACTTGAGAGCTGCAAACCTAGGGTACGTTGTACTGAAACAAACAGCCAAAGCGGTAATAGGCGTTTTTGTAAAATGGGTTCTCTTTCACAGCTTCAAATAGTGTGAGTTTTGAAAGGAACATGTGGTAAAAACATATTTTACCGGTTACCTGAAAGGCGTCATATGGAATCGGACACATTATGACGTGAACCCTCCCCCCCCCCCCCCCCTTAAACACACACACACAAAAGTGTCACTTGGCGTGAGCTATTTACCGTGCAATTATTTTTTTCAGGCGGAGTATGACACTTACGCCCCATTTCTTGTCATGGGAAGCCTATCCATGATAGCGACTGTGATGCTGTTCTTGTTGCCGGACACTATGAACCAAGCCTTGCCCCAAAGCATCGAGGAAGGTGAAAATTTCGCACTCGACCAAGCCTTGTGCTTCTGCCCGTTGTTTTCTTCGGGGCAATTGGAAAGCAAAAAGCAAAGGTAATTTTACTTTTATGTCTTAAGTTAGTTTACTAATAACCAAAAATATTGAAGTACAATCTTTGTCGTTATCAGCATCCTCAGATATGGTAGCGCCCAGCATGTGTTACCCTCTGTAGCCAAAGATAGCCAAAGAGAGGAGATGTTATACGCTGGGCCCCACTTTACTAATCCGGACTATTGTAGAAACAAACAGCAACAAAAATTTGCTTGAGCAAGCTCATGAAACTTGGCGGTGTAGCCAGGACTGAGCACACCACCGCCCAGCCCTGGCTTAGCCTCATTTTTGGAGAATGTCATGATTTGTGAAAGGCCGAAATCCTAAAGTAAGGCTAAAAAATATATCGTTATAATTGAATGAAGGGATTTTTTTTTATTCCAAGATAAAAAGATTAAATCTCAAGCGAAGTCTTAAAACTCAAAAGCCTATCAAACAATTATTAAACTACGAACAGTAGCATTTCGTCTTGCTGGGCTTATTGTGAGTAAAACTCAGCGAGTCGCAGGCCGTTTTGCTTAGCTTCAGAGCACGGGAATAGTCATATGATCTATAGATGAGTAATGTTTCAACATTACTACACCTAACAAGATACGATTTACCAAGTTCATTTAGTCAGCTAACATGAGCCTGACAATCGTACAGTAAATTTAGCTGTTTAATCATAATTAAATCGTAATTTTTGTTCATCTTAAGGGAACTGTATTACCATCTATTTTCAGGCTAGTACGTTGTCTCAGATTATGCCCATAACCACCTTAGAATAACCCACGCTCTTTGATCTATGCCTTGCAGGACCTTACCAATAACCGAACAAGCTGCCGACAACAATGCATTCGTGATCGATGAACCAGTGTCCTCCATCTCGTTTGAAAGGATACGAAGCGACTCCAACGTACCCCCCTCTTCTTCTCGCTTTGGAAACTGCTGACGCTGCGGAAGATTCCTGACGTTTAGAAATTCCTGCAGTGAATCTAGTGATGGCATGGTTGATGGCAATCGCCGTCAAACACATTTGCATGTTTTGAACTTAACTGGCTATCACAATAGACACCCCGCATTCGCTGCGATGCAAGCACAATGTACTAGTCTTTGACAGCTTATCAAAGACAAGGATTTGTTAACTATCCTCTAATACTACTCAATAATACCTGGATGGTTAGAAGCTGCAGCCTACATCTACCGTAAGACTAGAAGAAGGTGCAAATCAAAAGCGGGGCAGAGTTCTCTGCTCTGTACTATGGAGGGTTTCTTTTCTTTCGTAATGTTACAACCGGGTGTAGTGATATTATGCCAAATTGTGCGACTTTAACGGCCATGGTTATGAAAATGGGTGATTTAATTGTCCATATTGCCGTATTTAACAGCGTCACCGGCGGACTCAAAATAGGTACGGTTGGTTACTCGCGGTCCAGCTCAAGACGCTATTGTGCAGATGGTATGGTATACATATCACGGCCCCTGTCAATATGACAATCAAGTGTAATTTTTGACCATGCCTTACCTTTGCACACAATACGTGTTCGCTTGAAAATTTAAAAATCACTGAACTCATTGGCATCTTTTCTTGCCTTTTATATTGAATTCATTTCAAAACCCTGTTGTTGTAGATGCAACTCTGTTTCTGAAGCCCTCAGGTACATTCGTACCTTGATTTAGAACAATCAAAAACTTTGTACTGGGAAAGCTTAGAGGTCTTTCAGAGGTGGCGACTGCCGAGCAATTATTGGTGACGCATGACGCCACATCCCAATTAATTGACTCGTTCGACATGTTGTGCTAACGGCGCGAAGTGAAGTGGCGGCGTCTCTGCTTAGGACAACAAAGAAAGCCATTCACTACGTGTTACCGATCACTGCATGCGTGTATCCAACACTACAGTGACCAACATTGTTTAGCCGACATATTCTAGTTGATTTTAGTTGGCCAGCATTATGTTGAGAGCGACTTAGCGTGCGAAACGTCATGCTTATTTTTCTTGCATCAATGACTTCTCAGACCTAAAAAAAAATGTATACTTGGGCGTCGCGATTGAACCACAGCGTGACACGCGGAAAACTAAACGCGTGAAATATTTAGAGTGGAACACTATTTATTCTTTAGCTATGGCGTATACACACGTTTATAGGTTAAATGTTTGTAATTTTCTACGTATTTATGTTGTAAATTAACGTTCTCATACATTTTTGTACTTGAGAGGCATTGATTTTAAAATTGTTGGTGCATTTTTTGTACACGTAACGAAGTTGAAAAGGAATACATTATATGTTCTTATTAAAGCTCACTGCCATCTCTTTTTTGTCATATTTTTTACGGTGAAAGATTTTAGCAAATTGGTGTGGATATTACGTGCCGGCAATCTGCTCTCGGTTTTCTCTCGGTTTGCTTCATGCTTACTCCGGGTTTGCTTGCCGAAAAATTTCCTGGCATAGATATTCCGCCAGGTGCAATGAAGTCGCGATAGCGCTACTACACAGTTCCTCCGCGGAAAAGGAGGGGGAGGGGGGAGCGTGAGCGTAAACGTACCGCGTACCCCCCCTAGGCGCACACACCCCGCGCGGCGCTAAACCATTGGTTGAGCGCTCTATGGCGTCAAACCGACAGCTGATTTCCGTTGCTGAAGCTCCCCCGTGGCCTTTCTGCGGTACGAGTAACGGGAGCAAGCAAGGTCCCGTGACGGATTCCCCTATAAAGCTATCGCTTACAAAAACAATTTAATTTATAGGCCACGACAATAAAGAATCACATAAAGAAACAAATGGCTGTCTGTGTATGGCGGAGTTCAAATATAAATGAACGAGAAATAGGCCGTAGCGGCTTTTCAACTGCTGAGTCCGGGTTCACACCAGTCGTAACGTCTTGTCTATCGCCCACAGCAGACGCAAGCGCAGCAGCCATCATAAACCGCATTGCAGCGGTATTCTCGACACAGACCCCGGCACTTGGTAGAAATGCTGATAGGCCCGTCGCAAAACCCAAACAGCCCGACGTCCACCAGAGGCAGTGGCAATACCAGGTGTTAATACGTGGTCATCAGCATCATGGTTATTGGAGAGTATACGCACTCTAAAAAAATCTGGAAGGCTCACTTTCCCGGAAAGTACTAGGGGGAGCCAATTTCTATAATCTACGCTGGGAGCTCGTCGAGTGAGGTGGCCTAAAATCAGGGATTAGCTATAGCTGATTTGTCAAAAACATTAAACACCCAGCCGAGCAAATATGGCACTGTCTTACGAGGCTCCTTTTTAAGGCACATATTTGACCTATTAAACAACTTCGATGAAATTGGAACGAACGTGGTAGGAACTCAGCGTCAGCATAAGCTCAGGGACAGTTGCTATGAACGCACCCTTCAGCAGCTGACTCGGGAAGGTCGGACCACGTGACCGAAGAAAACAGCGGCCCCAAGACTCCATCATGTAGCGCTCAATAAAATCTGTTGCCAAAATACTTGGAAAATAGACTGTATACACTCACAAAAGACTGTCCCATACCAAAGACCACATGAAGAACGTTTTAACAACGACATCTCTTGATCGAGCTCAGAACGTGAGTGGAGCCGGCTAGGGTCTAACTACAGAGCGAGAAATCGGGACACATACTCAAAATGTGGCACGTACGGAGTGGAGAAGCGGCTCAGTGGTGCTGTACATTAAGGGCTTCCACCTGCATCTGTTGAAGGCAATGCTTGTTTGGCGAAGCTACTAAGATTCAAAGGCAGAGAGGGAAAACAGACGTTCCTGGCGACCTCTATGACTGAAGTTGCGCGCATCGTAAGGTCGCTTCCGTCGCACGGACAGGAAACTTTACAAAAGGGTCATCTGTTAATATATGTATTAGCAGACAAGAATAGAACATTGGGTACGCGGCGCAAGGCACCGCCTGAAGAAAAGTGTTTAGACGCATCCATTTAATTTAGTTATGGTATATCGAGTGCTCGGAGGGAGAGGTGTCACCGCCACCGTAGTTACTGATAATTCAAGAAGCCCGGGACGTGGCTGGCTCTCCTCATCTCATTATAGGTTCTTAGCCAATGAGACGGTGGCATGAGTTGATAAGGAGGCCAAAGAACGAATCCTGAAGCAACACCTTTCCTAAACTACCGGTGACTAAATGCGCTGGGCCCAGGTAACGTCCCTATACTCCGTCTCACCAAAAAGTCAAATTTGAGGGTTTTACGTGCCAAACCAACGACGAGCATCTGGCACGCCCCAGCGGAGAACTGAGGATTCATTTGGACTACCTGGGGATCTTTTGACGTGCAACCGAAAGCTCGGTTACACGGCGCCTCCTCCTCAATAAGCCTCCGTCAGATTACGGGCACCTCGGCCGGGATTCGAACCCGCTACATGGGGGATCCGTAGGCCAGCGCTCTCGCCTCAGAGCCACCGAGGCGGCTATCCGTCTCACCTTAGCACGGACTATTGTTAGCCGCGCATGCTAAAAGCGCGAGCTATTTGCTATGAATGAAGCCTCGGCGGCTACACGCGCTCTCGTGCAGCGAGTGCTCCGCATAAAGCAGTCAAGGCTAGCCGCTCGCGATTGCACGGCCTCGCAGTTAGTCCATGCTTAGGGCAAGACGAAGTATAGGGGGTATTCACTAGACGCCATATTTGAGGGCGATGTTTAGAGCGCTTTCTCAGAAAGGGGTCAGATTAATAGCCCGCTAAGACCGGCAATCTTGATAGCGCGGAAGCTCACCGTCAGCACGCGCTCAGCAGCCGCGCAGACAGCTAATGCCACGAGTGAATACTCCCTTTAGAAGCACTTCGTGGGACAGTCGCGGAGCTTCCTATCTGGCCAATGTATGGAAAGTGGGACAAGGGACATACCGCTGAGCGTTTTCGAGGGCCTCGTGATGCTGACGTAACAATAATTTTTAGTCAAATTAATATTATTTTGAATTGGCATCTCTTCTGCGAAAGGATGGAAGTTGCTAAACCAAGAATAAAATTGGCAATAGTCTAAAAGCCCACATAATTTGCATGTAAAAAAAAAACAAAAAAACATTTGAGGTTACAGTAGTTTGAACATTTTGATATTGTAACTGTCAGTGTGATAACGGCAGAGCGAGTTTCTTTCCAACACGTGTCCCACGCCTTCCGTTGTGCTTTGGCTGCGAGCGCGCGCTCGAAGAGCAGGAGACGGCCGAAATGTTGTCGAGGGTAGGAAGCTCGAGCTTGGAGGCGGGACAACTGAACCTCCTCTCCTCCGTTCTCACCTCGTACGAGCTAGAATCTGTGGCAGGTCATGGCGCTACAACCGTTACACCCTACGCGGATTCGCTTATCATGACAGAGACGCAATTGCTTTTGGAAGCGGGTGTTATCTCGAAGACGCTCCATCCTTTATCTTTATAGGTGTTGTCCCCTTCCGATCGCCCCTCAGGAAAAACGGTGGCGAGCGAGCATTCACTCAACATCCCCCCCGAGGCCGAGGACGCACCGTTTTTTCTAGGCGTATTTTTTTTATTCTAGCGAACAATTAGATGTTCACGAAGTCTGAGTCGACGATTTCTAGGCACAAGCTAAACGTTCGATTCCGCTCATCCGGCAAAAGTAAGTATTATTATTTTTTGACCGTACTTCACCCTTGATTTATATGGCAATAACGAAATAGAGTAATCATAAGTTGTCCCCAATCTTTTGTTCACTCGAGGTATCAACAAAGATAATGCTCAAATACAAGCGAGCTGGTCACATGTTCACCAGTAAAAACCACGAGACTGAGGGAAAATATTACTCTGTGTTTTTGTCGTTTTGCTATTTTTAACGTCCCTTTACCTCGGGTCCATTTTTTGACGATAATTAATGAAGATGTACGCAAAATGTCTCCCAGAATAGAGTAATGGATCCCCAAATATCATCTCGTTTATGAGGTGCGTCGATAAACAAAAACAGTAGCTGATGGTAGGGTCAGAACTGCTGTTGAATATAAATGTTTTCCTCTAAAAAAGGTTGAGGTTGAAATGAAAGATGATTAACTAAGAAATGGGGTCAAATAGATTGGGAGGCACAGGTCATGTAAATCAAACCTTGCTGGAGCACGTCTGCCTACATAGTAAACAAATAGCGAAATAAGAGAAAAACTTAATTCATTGTGGGCAATAGACCGATATGTTGAAGCGTTTTATATTGAGTATAAATAGGCGTTAGAAGGGTACATACTGAATGATGTAATAATAATACTAACGATAATTTATGCAGACTTTTTGAGTCGCGGTTGAGGGCCAGAAGCGAAAAAGGTCACCATACTGAACCTGACGAGAGGCCACTACAATCGTACATTGCTCAATCGAAGGGCTGGGCAGTATCGCAATGCAAATAAATGTACCCCGATCGTGTCTTGACATACTTGATATTTAAGGGGCCTGTATCGCTGTATCGAAATACATTTAAAAAAATGCATTTGTATCTCAGTAGTACACTGCCAGGCTCAGGTATTTCGTTAGATTTGTCGGCTGTTTACTGTAAACTAAAAACCACATGTTTGGAGCAAGTGGTGTCAAAAGTTTTTTATATGAGACCACCGCATACAGGGCAGGGCCTAGTTGCCCGGTATACTAAAAACGAACAACGAAACATAAAAAAAAAGGAAAAAGGTTTTTCGAGAAAAGGTTCACGCTCCACTTCCTCCGAGGGGAATATACTCCGTTTAGTCTTACGGTGAACCAATGCGGACGCTTTAATCCAGAGGTGGCCAAGCTGCGGCTCGCGAGCTACATGCGGCTCTTCGCGTGTTAAAGTGTGGCTTGCGCCTCCCTCTTCTACCCCCCCCCCCCCCCCCAACCCCACACACACACAAACTTTCCCGCCTTCCCCCCGGTCACACGAGCACTTACCCAAAAAGAGAAATGGAACGCGTTCAAAATTGAAAAACAGGTTGTAGCTTGGTAGTCTGGTTCTACTGCTACTTTACGTACAGTTGAACTGCTTTTGACTCGGATAGATTGAAAATAGTTCGAGGTTCGTTTATTGCTCTAAACAAAAGTTCGTCCCCCCCCCCCCCCCCCCTTCCCCCACGGCTCCTGAAAGTTCCGTGGTTTCGTTTGTGGCTTTTAGGCCGGGTCAGCGTGGCCACCCCTGCTTCAATCCATTCCAGCCAATCCAGCGCCACGAACGTGTCACGTGATCGAGCGCACCGCGCGTCGCTGAACCTTTTCTAAAACCCGACACTCACACAGCACTGAATTGGCCCCGATGGCGCGCTGTGTGCACTGCGTTTCATCGCAAGCTGAAACAAAACAAAAAAAGTCGACAAATTGAAAATAAAAGAAAATTTAAGCGCAATTTTGCGCATGCATCAGTTAGTCTACGGAGGGTACAATATCTAAAAGTACGTTCACTCGTATTTTTGGTTCTTGCTAATCAGTTCAAATGTCTCGTAACTTGAGTTTTTTTTTTTTTTTTTTTTTTTTTGCATTCTTAAAACAACCCAAAAAGCTTTTTTTTTTTTTTTTCTAAACGTTTTGAAAGGCAAATTTGATGCAAGTTCGTGTGAGCAACTCAGAAAGTAAATATGATCACCCTCTGAGCATTTTTGTTATAGATACCACACCGTTCCTGTGTGCGTTCCCCTTGCTAACATAAAGTGCAACAAGCAGCGGACACCGGAAGACTCAAGTATCCGCATCTTTTCTTTTTTTCTTACATCCAGTTGGCATCGGCGCGTTCACTTCATTTGTCATGCACGCATTCCTTTCTCGAAATACTACTTGCCATCAGACGGCTGTGAATAATGCCTTTCAAAGCGGGGGCCTTTCTGAACGCGCTTCTAAAATGTAATAACTAAAAACAAAATAGCTGGCATTGTTTCCCCTTGTGTTTTATTTATTTTTTTGGAGGTTGAGTTGTTTTTGTGCTAAGATATTAAGGTGGGCTCAATGCTGAATGCTGCTTCATGAAGCAAACCGGCCAAACCACTAAAGGACACAAGTATTGGATACCTGAGCTCTCTTCAGTCCGGAAGACAGCTTCAAGGCCGCCTGCCTTTATGCTTCTATTCTCTTGCGTAGTCGAAATTCCTTTAAAATAAACTCCGCTTCCAGTAACTGCCCATGAAATTGGTTAGAATCACTTTACAATATTGTGAAGAGGCGCCATTGACACGCCTATGGATTGTGATATTCGGGAAAGTTATTATAATAAAATAATCCCTTCGATTTTTTTTTTTTTTTTTTGCTGTTTTTGCCCCGAAAGCATTTGCTTGAAACTAGCTCGTGTAGTTTTTCGAGACACTTCTAAAGAAAGATAATTACGTTTAAAAGCATTTTCACTCCGCTCAGCACACTTCTCAGTCAAATTCATTCTAACACAATTTCAAATTGTTTATGAAGTATAGGTCAAAAGTGCCTAATCTTAAACACTCTTGTCGAGAGCCATTTCGAACGCTAGCAAAACATAAATTGTTTGTAAGGTAACTGAAAACCGATGAAATGCGGTTGTTGTTTGTTTTTTGTATGAGTACGTGTAGTTGCGAACAGGTTACACAAACTTTGCTGTATGTCTGCTTGCGTTGCAACGTCTGTCCGCGCCGAAAAAAGAAAGAAACGCGTACTTAAGTAACGCTCCAGCCCGGCGAATCGCAGAATTACTGCGTTTTTTGTCCAGTGTCAATGAATTTTCCAGCCTTTTTGTGTTGGCGCAACTAATACGAAACGAAAGGTAAGCAAAAGGTGTCATCGCAAATATTGCCAAGCAAAAGAGGCCGCCGACGGACCGCCTTCTAGCCCACATGGCGCGTTTTTCTCCGCGTCTGCGTCGCGTCTGCGCCTGCGCTTTGACGTCACTTCCGGCGCCGGGACGAAACGCAGCGTTTTTAGGCGCATTCCGGCGTATCTGGAGGAGCCAGATATTTTGCGTCCAGGCGTCGCGTCTCGCGCTGCGTCCAGAAGGCAACAACCAATGAACGGCCGTGTCCACTAGTTGCAAGGAGCGTTTGAATTGTCTCCACTGTTTTCGCCACTGTACGACTGTAGTTTTCGCCACGGACCTCGCGACAAAGGCGATAATAATAATAATAATAATAATAATAATACTTTTTATTTGCACATATTGCGATACCCACTCGGCAGCGTGCGAAGCTAGGCAGAAAGGTTGAGACCCGCAGGTGGGCCTGCTAGCACGCCGCCAAGTATGGAAAGGGATACGGGAGAGGAAAATAAATGAAAACACTCAAAACAGGAAGATACGCATACAAAAACGGGTAACAGCCCTGTGCCATTCCAAGGCAGAGCGCACACGCGCACGCACACACGCACACCCGCGCGCGCGGAGTTTACGAAATGTTTACGGTCGCGGCCTTAAATAAAAACGGCTTTTAGGCCCCGCCAACGCTAGCAGCAGGGCGAACATGGGTAGTTACGTCCTTCCGCCCGCGGATATCAGTTTACCATACCTTACACAAGTCCAG
Organism: Ixodes scapularis; assembly: GCF_016920785.2. NCBI lineage: Eukaryota > Metazoa > Arthropoda > Arachnida > Ixodida > Ixodidae > Ixodes > Ixodes scapularis. The sequence continues at coordinate 76,976,702 of NW_024609880.1, forward strand.
GGAATCCTCCCTGCTCCGCGGGAGAGGCTGACGCTGCTTCAGCGGAACAGAGAGGACCTAGCGAAGTACGAAAGCGTCCTGCACTCTGGCAGGCCAAATGTAAAGAATACAAGGACACCGAGAGACAAAGGTACAAAATTAATACTACCGGCAACAACCGCTACAACGTAACCTCTGTAACGGCCAGCGGCCAGCTGTGAATGTTTTGGCGCGGGCGATGGTGATGCCAATGGCGTATCGAAACGTGGATGAAGCGTACGCACAAAAAAGGATGAAAATTAGTTAAATTGAGCTTCATTGCGATTGCTGTAATAAAAATGAGTGCTTACTATTACTAAAACTAAATATTACGGCATGTAGCCATCACTTACCGCGCGATTTCTATTTAAAATTTGCTTTTGTTTCTTAAGCGCGTCTGGCTACGTTGGGCAGACGCTTCGGAAACGCAGACGCGAAGCGCTGCCCGGTAGCGCTGCGTGTGGTGTGACTGGGCGCACGCGTCCTGCTTAGCGCGCGCGCCAAGCCGAGACGCGCGTCTAGACGCACTGAAAAACGCGCCATGTGGGCTAGGCTTTACTCAGTTCCCGCACAACTTGACATTAGGCGAATCCAGTAGGCTGGGTCACACGTTTGCGTCTGACTTTGATCGACTCTCGGCGGCGGCGGCGACGACCGGGTTGCGTTTACATCTATTTCCTTCGAGCGGCGGCGGTGGCGCCGGCTGCGGCAGCTGTTCTCGTAACATCCCGTCAAATGTGTCGAGAAGGCGCGAGAGTTCCCATCTCGGTTCTCTCTCCCGGGCGTTGCTGCTCCCGGAAGAACGCGTACTCGTGACGTAGGCAGCGTCGCGCTGCGCAAGAATGTCACTTCCGGTCAGCGAAACGCCTCGTTCGGCGGCAGAAATAGATCCCGGACCTAAACGGCTCGCCGCCGCGTTTTCCGCCCAGCGTTTCGCCCCAGCGGCAAAAGCTAAGCGGAGCCGCTGGCGGATCCGCAAGTGTAAACGTACCATGAGACGGGATAACACTGGCGACATCTCCAAGGTAGACCTGGAAGTCTTCTTAGCTGCGTGTATATTACACCTCATTCTTTCACAAAAAGCTTGAAATAACGCTAACATTATTTTGAGAAACAATTTCTCATAAATAATGCGCAGATTTGATCTCGCAAACACTCCAAAAATATTCGGTGTAGTCAGTGGCGTACCAACTTGTTTTTGAAGGGGGGGGGGGGGCAAACCAGACCCTCTCGCCCCCCCCCCCCCCCCCCCAAATCGAAAATTCGGCGCAACTTTTGTCCAACTTTTCTAAAGATTTGGCAATGATTCGGCAAAATTACAACGTTACCAGACTTAACATTAATATTTTGTTTTTTCTCACGAAAAAAATTTTGCTTCTTCTTCTTAAAATAAATACAACTTGTAGTGCCTATTGAAAGAGTTATGACTAAATAAGGTGATATTCTAGAAGATAATTGTATCGATGTCGCTTTTGTGTGTTTACTTGTAATTTTGGTGTAAGCTTCCAGAAAGTGGCGTGACAACGAGGTTGGGTAGTAGCCGGCACAGTCACGAATCACACTACGAGAGCTTTGATTTTGAGGCTTCATCAGCGCACGCCTGCAAGTGTGTTTACATTGTTAAAATAAAGGCAATCACTGCGTTCTTACTTTCTCTGGTAGTCGCCGTTTCGTGCGCGAAAACGGATGCAACGGTTGCTGAGCCTTCACCAGAAGAGATAACAATATTGTAAATATGCATGTTTTTCGATTTGAGTCACTTGACGTCAGCTTTGCATGAAAGTGCGCGTTTCATATTCGCAACGTGCCGTTTTTAACCTTTAAAATTCCGGTTTCTGGTGTTCGGACACACACGGACGTTTAGGAAAATGGAGAGAGTTAGGAATGGTGGGATGTGCAACGTCGACCATGAAAGTTCTGTGTTTAACGAATATTTTTCATCAGTGTTTACTAACGAGTGCTTGGACTCCGTCCCCACTCTCCCTGAAGAGCTTTACGAGCGCATGCATCCTATTAACGTTAACTCCGCCGGTATTATAACATTGATTGATAAACTAAAACTTACTTCGTCCGCTGGAACCGATAACATCAACTCTAAAATTTAAAAGAAACACCAGTGTTATTTCGAGTGAGTATTTAAAACTTATCTTTATTCAGTCCTTATCTCACAGGTGCCTTCCATCTGACCAAAAGGTGGGAAGGGTAATTCCCAGTCTTTAAACAGGGCAGCCGCTCTTCCGCATCTAATTATCGCCCTAATTCCTTGACTTCAATTTCTTGCAAACTGTTGTGTCCAGAAGTAGACACACGGAACGACGAGGAAGAAGCGAGCTCGAGCGACCGACGCGAGCCAGCGAGCGAGCCGAACGCTGCCGTCTGCCGATACCGGAATCACCCTGATTGTAAATAGTTGTTCTATATGTACTAAAGGTTTATTCGCAACGGCTGCGAGTACTCCATGGTCTTAGAAACACAACAAAGTGGCGACGAGGAATCAACCTAGACCTGATCTACCAGGGCAAGAATCGACCGAACCAGGTACTGTGCATCATGGACGACCTATCGCGTTCGATTGGACCTTATTAGGAAGGAACAAGCTGGGACGAGTACGAGGAACGCCTTCAAGAGTATTTCGAGTTGCAAAAAGAAAACATCAAGACCAATCGGATGAAAGTTTCTGTTTTGATCACTGCCATCGGACAGAAAACTTACTCCAGACTTCGGGATCTTTCGTCTCCTGAGCAACCGAGCACGAGGACTTATGAAGAGCTCGTACAACTCCTAAGTCGATTCTACTCGCCTAAGCGGTTAGTGATAGCCGAGCGCTTCAAATTTGGAAAGCGGGATCAAAGATCAGGTGAACCTTCAACCACGTATTTGGCAGAACTAAGACGGCTGGCGGAGACCTGTCAATTTGGAGACAAACTCGAGGAGCAACTGCGCGACCGATTTGTTTGTGGTCTCAATCACACGATGGCCCAGAAGCAGTGCCTGACAATTGAAAATCTGACTCTGACACGAGCTGTGGAATTAGTAGCGGGATTGGAAGCGGCTGAGGATCAAATGAAAATTCTCAAGGATGCGCGCGCCACCGCTGAAGACGAGGTGAAACAACTAGCAAGTACAAGCGCTGCCTGCTGGCGTTGTCTCAAAACCAACCACACTCCTCAAGATTGCCGCTACAAGGGCTACGACTGTGACGCATGTGGACAAAAGGGTCACCTGCGGAAAGCCTGCAAAAACAGCAGCGTGCAACAAAGAGGGAAAACGTCAAATCAGCGTGGAAAAGGCAAACGCAAGGGACCAGCCAAGAAAGAAAAAGGAGCGGTGCAACAGTTGAAAAAGGAAGAGAGAGCGGACGAATATTTAGTCCTGCGAACAAACGCGGAAATACTGACTGTACCACCCCTCAAGAAAAGCGTCTTTATTAATGAAGTGACTCTGGAGATGGAGGTGGACACCGGAGCTACGGTGACAGTGATTCCAAAGCGGCTGCAAGGAAAACTGAAGATTCGCACGCTGGAGCCTTTCAGGACCAAGCTTCGCACTTGCTCAGGACAAAGCTTGAACGTCTGTGGTACTGCGGATGTCCAGGTCACAAGCAATCAGAAGACCTGGACGCTGCCACTAGTCGTGATTAATGCAGAGGTGCCACCACTGTTGGGAAGAAATTGGATACAAGTCCTGGACGAGACATGGATGCCAGCACTCCAGGTGAATACTGTGAAAGATGCGCATTGCTTAGAAGGCATCCTGGCCGAGTGTCAAGAACTTTTCAAAGAGGAACTAGGGTGCTTCAAAGGAGTTGAAGTCAATCTGCAGCTGAAGCCAGACGCCCAACCAAAGTTCATGAAAAGCCGGAAAGTTCCCTATGCACTCCAGCATCTGATCGAAACACAGTTAGATGACATGGTAAAAAGAGACGTCATCGAGCCAATAAACTACAGTGAATGGGCAACGCCTACAGTCAACATTCCAAAAGGAGAAAAAGAGGTCCGGATCTGTGGCGACTACAAGCTCACGGTAAATCCACAACTTGAAGTGGACCAGTACACTCTGCCAACAGCCAGTGACTTGTTCACGACTTTGAACGGTGGGCAGAAGTTCACTAAGTTGGATTTAAGACACGCCTACGAGCAACTGGTGTTGAATGAGAAGTCTCGCCAGTACGTCACCATACACACGCATAAGGGACTCTACAGATACAAGCGTCTACCTTATGGGATCGCCTCCGCCCCTGCTATCTTCCAGAAACAAATGGAGATACTATTGGGAGGGATTCCAGGTGTCTGCGTGTTCCTGGACGACGTTTTGGTAACCGCAGAGGACGATACAACGCACTTAGAGAGACTGCACGAAGTACTAACGCGCATGAAGGATCGTGGACTTCGGCTAGCGAAAAAGAAGTGCCTGTTCATGAAAGACAAGGTGGACTACCTGGGACATACAGTTAGTGGTTCTGGAATAAGCACAATGAGGAAAAAGGTCCAGGCTGTACAGGAAGCACCGGTTCCCAAGAATGTGAGCGAGCTACGATCGTTCTTGGGACTTGTAAACTACTACGGACGTTTCGTGCCCAAGTTGTCTACGATTCTAAAGCCGCTCACGCTTCTGCTGCATGAAGACATGCCGTGGAACTGGTCACCAGAGTGCGACAGGAGATTCCAGGAACTCAAGGGAATCTTGAGCAGAGCCCCAGTGTTGGCTCACTATGATCCAGAGCTACCACTGATTTTGTCTTGCGACGCTTCCCCAGTAGGAGTTGGAGCCGTGTTAGCGCACGTGTATCCGGACAAGACAGAGCGTCCTATTGCTTATGCATCAAGGACACTTGCTCGAGCAGAGGAAAATTATGCTCAACTGGAGAAGGAAGCTCTAGCGATCGTCTTTGGAGTGAAGAGATTCCATGACTACATATATGGACGTAACTTCATCTTGGTAACCGACAACAAGCCGTTGGCAACCATCCTTGGACCCAAGAAAGGCATTCCAACAATAGCAGCTGCAAGATTGCAACGTTGGGCAATGCTTTTGTCAGCATACCAATATACAATGGTCTGCAAGAAATCAGAAGACAATCTCAACGCCGATGCCCTATCTCGCCTGCCAATTGATGGACAAGAAGAAAAGGTGAACGATTATGCCACAAGTTTTTACATGGGACAGCTAGACCTGTGTCCAGTAGACACGAAGTCCCTGCAGGAGGCAGGAGAGAAAGACCAACTGTACACCAAGGCACTGAAATTCACTCAAACCGGATGGCCTGAGAACGTAAGTCCAGATATGGAAGTATACTTCAAGAGGAAGTTGGAACTTACGGTGGAGGAAGAATGCTTATTGTGGGGCCGAAGAGTTGTTATTCCAGAGGCATGCCGAGAAAGAGTACTGCACGAGCTTCATGCGGTACATGACGGCATTGTGCGCATGAAGAGTCTGGCAAGACTGCATGCTTGGTGGCCCAACATAGACAATGACATTGTCAGAACAGTCGAAGAGTGTTCTCTGTGTCAGAAGTTTCGGAACCAACCAGTTCAAGAGTATTTCCACTGGCCGACACCCGAACAACCCTGGGAAAGACTGCATATTGATTTTGCTGGCCCGTTCCTAGGGGAAAGGTTTCTAGTTGTCACCGACGCCTTTTCTAAGTGGCTAGAAGTGGAAATAATGTCGAGCACGATTGCGGAGAAAGTCGTGGAAGCTTTGCGGAAGTTGTTCGCACTGCATGGACTACCGCGAACTATTGTCTCGGACAATGGACCACCCTTTCATTCTGAGGTTTTCGAAGAATTTTTGAGGGGAAATGGAATCCAACACAAGTTTTGTGCTCCGTTTCATCCCGCAACGAATGGTGCAGCCGAACGAGCAGTACAAGTGCTCAAGCAAGGACTGCGGAAACAGACCGAAGGGTCATTACAAACGAAGCTTTCCCGAGTTCTGATGGCTTATCGTTGCACACCACACACATCCACTGGTTTCGCACCATCAGAACTGTTGTTCAAGCGGAGATTTAGAACGAGATTGGATCTACTTCACCCAGAGAAGTTATCGGAGTTTCAAGCTCAGAAAGAACCGAAAAGGAAGTTTGAAGAGGGAGACGGGGTTTTGGTGCGAGACTACCGAAAGGCAAAGAGAAGTTGGATTCCAGGCACGATTCTGAAGTGTCTTGGGAGAGCGCACTACAAGGTCAAGGTGCCCAACGGAGTTTGGAAACGACACGTCAACCAACTTCTTCGCCGACCAAGCCAAGTTGCAGGCACCGGGGAATTCGAGTCAGATACTCTGTTCAATCCCGAACCGGAGGAAAGTACATCAGCGGAACGTGGGAAACCAGATTTAAAAGCAACTGTCCCTTCTCCGGGTGCCCGAACAACGTCTGAAAGTGCGGAACGCCGATACCCCTCGAGAGCACGCAAGCCGGTGTCTCGGTACGGACTGTGATTAGTCTGAGGGAGTGTTGTGTCCAGAAGTAGACACACGGAACGACGAGGAAGAAGCGAGCTCGAGCGACCGACGCGAGCCAGCGAGCGAGCCGAACGCTGCCGTCTGCCGATACCGGAATCACCCTGATTGTAAATAGTTGTTCTATATGTACTAAAGGTTTATTCGCAACGGCTGCGAGTACTCCATGGTCTTAGAAACACAACACAAACTACTTGAGCATATCCTCTACTCCAATATCATGAGGCACCTATCATCCCATTTCTTTTCTTTAAACAGCTGCACGGTTTTCAAAAAGGTACACTCTCCGGCAATATGAAAGACCCACTGGGAGCGCGTGGCCGAGGCGGTGGCTGGCGGGGGCGCTGCGAGCCCTCCGGGCAATTCCATTCTGCTTCGAGGGGAGGACGCTCACTCGGGCTCAGATAAAGCGAAACGCGCTTATCAGTTTGTGCCGAGTGCCGAATGAGCGTCCTCCCCTCGAAGCAGAATGGAACTGCCCGGAGCGCTCGCAGCGCCCCCACCAGCCACCGCCTCGGCCACGCGCTCCCAGTGGGTCTTTCATATCGCCGGAGACTGTACTTTCCTGCGAAACACAACTCTGCGACTTCATCCATGACTTGCACACTAACCTTGAACCTTGAACCTTGAAATAAAAAAACTGACGCAGTTTTTTTTTTTTTTTTTTTTCCAAAGCGTTCGGCCGTGTTTTTAATCAACGCCTTCTTTCTAAGCTATCATCTTTTTGCCTCGACCAAATAACCGTTTGCATAGATTCGTGACTTTGTTTTTTCCCGTGTACAGGTCACGTCCATGATGATCATGAATCTTCCTTAATAAATGAACCTCCTGGTGTTCCCCTGGGGTTCGTACTTGGGCCCTTACTCTTTTTAATATTTATTAATGACATCCCCATTGGGATTTCTTAAAAAAACCGCTTTTTTGCCGATGACTGCGTCATCCATAACAAAGTAACTTGTGTGCAAAATAATAACCACCTTCAGGAAGATCTCGAGAAAATTAACAATTGGTGCAAAGAGTGGGTTATGTCATTAAACAAGTATAAACGCAAACTAATCCACTTCACCAAGAAAAAAAACAAACACTGTCATTTAATTACTTCTTGTACTCCAATCTGATTGAGACCGCTACTGTGTATAAATACCTTGATGTAAGACTAACATCTGACCTTCCCTAAAATAACCACATTGAAGTCATTACTGCCGATTCATCTGGAACTCTTGGACTAAGCAGACGTAACTTAAAAAGGGCTCCACCCTTTGTTCGTAAGCTAACCTTAGACACGTACGTCAGACCAAAAATAGAATATGCTTCAACCATCTGGAATACCCATCGACTGTACCTCATCAATACCCTGTAGAGGCAGTTCAGAACAGAGCTGCTCGCTTCATTTCATCCACTTATGACTGTTTTTTTCAGTGTCTCAGCGCTAAAAACTGAACTAACCATGTCCTCTTTGCAGCTTCGCAGAAAAGTCTCAGCTGTGCTTTATTCACAAAATCTACTACCACGTTCCCGACCTCAAAACCACTTTGTTATTACCCCCGACCGAACATCTTCTCGCCTCAACAACGTCTGCACCATCAAGCACATTTCTGACTCTACTAACGCTTTCAATTGGTCATTCCTTTCTCAAGCCATCAGCCACTGGAACAGTCCCCCATCCTCCATTGTCACCATCTTGGACCCTGCTGATTTCTCCTCTGCAGTAAAACTACACCTTTCTTGGCCCATGTGATGGTGTGCGGGGCTAGGCAGATAGGTGAAAACCCTTACGCAGAGCGCCTGCCGGGCCAGACTTGTACGTAGTTCAACTACTTTACTCAAGTTACTGTAGTTTAACTACTTTTCTGGGTAGTTTAGTAACTTTTAATTACATTTATATTCTAGTAATTCGTAGTTTACTTTAACTACTTTTCCGAGTGACTTCCACTCAAATTACAAATTACTTTCTAATTTTAGTGGTTGTTTTGCCTATCAACACAGAAAAGATGTCGGAAGGTCAGCTGATATTTGCAGAGGGGGAAGCATGCGGAGTAGAAAAGGGGGGGAGGGGGGGGGAAGGAAGAAAGTGATTTAGATAGTCCAAAAAACCCCAAAATTTTAACGAGCCCCCCCACTGCAACAACACTGCTACGAGGCGCGGGGAGCGAACAGACACGACGCAAGAGAGGTCGAGTAACTGTGGGATTAGCTCCGAATAGTGGCGTTTCTTTGTATTCCGAAGCTCAATGAGACTTGACGCATTTGAAGAAAGGGCTTGTCCCCGCTTCTCTCCAATGTAGGAATTCTTGCCCACTACAGGAGGTGCACACACTGCTCCTTTTACGGTGCAGGCGATAGAACCCCTAACAACGACGCTCACGCCGGATGGGCTGCTCGTGTATCACTCGAAGCGCGTTAACCCACCCCCGCGCCTGCGTTCACGCCGCTTCGCGGTGACGGTGTGCGGCTGCTAATTACAAATCTATTAACCCACCTAGCCCCCCCACCCCCCGTACACGCCGCTTTGCGGCGTCCGGTCGGCAACCCAAGCCCCGCTGCCCCCCATGCACTTCCGTAAATAGAGTCGATACGATTTAGTTTAGCGATGTTTCGTCAACAACATTCGTTTTTTTAGTGTTAATGGTAAAAAAGAAATGTAAATATCGCCAAATGCCTCGACAAAACAAAATGTTCGAGAAAAAAAATAAAAAGAAGTAAGCCGGCCCACACCATAAATAGAACCCGGGTCTGACACGTATGAGGCAGACATTTCACCACTAAGTTACGCTACCTCTTCGGAAACTCGCATTGCATCCGCTGCCTATGTTGACGGCGGCAACGCCTATCTCCAAGCAAGCAAGCAAAACTTTATTTTGTGTAAGGGCCTACGTCCTGGTCTGGACGGCCCGTCCGGCCCATGTCTCGCGGATGGATTCCGTTAGGTTACCGTGTAGCCTTGTTCGTGGGGCAAGGCTCCACAAACCAGCCAATCCGGCTTGCGTGAGCACCGTTGCTAGGGTTTGTATCGCCTGCGCGTTAAAAATACGCCCGCGCGGGTCGGGGGGCAGTGCCCTTGGTATTCCTTGGGCGCCGCCGGCCTGTGTCTGCTCTGCCCAGTGGCGGCCGTTTCAGGGGGGGGGGGGGGGGGGGGGGCAGAACGCGTGCCTTGCCCCCCCACTCTGAGAACTGGGGGGGGCAAGTCCCCCCTTGCCCCCCCCGGTTGGTACGCCCATGGGTGTAGTTAAACCTAAAGTCACTGTATCCTGCGAAAGTAGCGCCAAGCTTTTGGTGCCACTTTCGCCGTTGTAATCCGTGAAATGTGCAATTTCTCCTTAACCCCTATGTTCTCGGTGAGCCGATCTGAATTCGCTGGTGACGGGTAGCTTTATGAAGACGTTTCTTGTATACCGAGATTTTGCTAACCACACACCGGCGAAACAAGCGTACATCTTCGTACCGCCACCACATGCTGTGTCGGTGCTTGGAGGAACTGAAAAATAAATTTACTGTTTAAAAATACGCAAGAACAACATAATTGTAAAAGATCCGTGGAGATGGGCATGATTGATAAGTTGATTGCATAAACAGTGCCGAAGATGCTTATATTGGCGAGGAACGCTTCCACTACGATGATGCTCCGTGGGGATCTTGGCGCGACTGGTTTAGAACGACCCTCTAAAAGCTTTGAAGATTTGAATGGATCGAGATGGCGATTTTCATGGCAACGTAGACATAACGGGTTTTCGGTTTTTGGTTTTGTTCTAGTCATGGCACCACTTTTGTAAATAATTTTTTTTACCAGATTAGCCAATCGTCTTGCGATATTTTGGTCGTCTTTATGTTAGTATCTGTTTGTGTCCGGCTAGCAGCTAGGGAAGACAATGGCACTTCTTTAACAGGATTTAGTGACTTTAGTTATACCCAGATTTAAAGAGTACCAGCGCTATTTTAAGGACGTAGCGTAGTCAATCACAGTCAGACCTAGATACGAATGTTCGCTAGTCTTAGAGACCGCGCGCCAATTGGAGTGGCGGAACTAAGCACGTAGCAGATCTCCAAAGGAGGTGTGCGCACAAACGGAATGTTGTCACCTGCCTCGCTCCAGCGCTCCGATCGGCTCGCTTACCGTCTGCTAATTTAGCTGAGACGAATGCAACAGACGAAATCAAGGCAGAAAGATGCACAACGCATTCGAGTCTCGTTTCCAGTGGCCCTCAAGCTTCGAGGCACTGGCGGCATGTGGCGCTGCTGGTACGCTGGCTAGGTGGCGCAAGTCATCATCTGATTAAAAGGCTACAGCCGTTTCCACCTATATTTCCATCGATCGGGAGTCAGTCTGTTGTAATTCGTACTATCCAGGTTAGTTTGCTTTTCAACGCCCGTACGTGCATTACTCGTTATAGCACGCGAGCAGGCAATCACTGCTGTCTACGGATGCAGTCATACACATTGGAGAGCGAAGAAAATAAATGTATTCATAATTACGACCGATACCGAACACTGAATGTGACGTTTTATCTACCGTCTGCTAGAACAGAGGCCGAACTTTAGGGGTTATTACACGCAGCCCTGACAAACCCCACGTGTTAGGCTACGCGTGGTCCGCGGAAAAGTTGAGAAGCGGGCTTATAGCGTTCTTATCTATAAAAATCGGCAGCTTCAAAAACGAGAGTCCTGCTTGATAAAAAAAAAAAGTATTACGGTCGCAAAGTGTGTATTAAAATTCTACTCTCAGTTATCTAGGCTGATCGATACCATCCTTGTAAAATTTCGCCTAGTGAACATTACAGCAAGGGTCGTTGAGCCCAAGCTAAGTGAGCCGCCTTATAGAGGTCACTGGATACGAATATATCTGTCCTAATTCTATTGGCTTGCTTTCACTGTTGCAGGATATTAAGAGTTCGACAGAGTCAACATGGAATTCGAGGACGTCCTGAAGACGGTGGGAGGCTACGGCCTCTTCAACAAGCTCATCCTGAACTCGGCCCTGGTGCTGAGCACCTGGCACGCCACCATGTGTTTCTTCGGCCACCTGCTCGTGCACGTGACCCCACCGAGTCAGTGGTGCTTCCTGAATGACACCGACCCCACTTCCTTAGACATGACGACGCTGGAAAGGGGCAAGTGCCAGATGATGACAGCTCTCGAAAACGGCGACTACACGAATGCCTCCGTTTCCAACGGTGACATCATGACGTGCCCCACTGGGTGGAGATACGACAACAACGAATTCTTTACAACAGTCACCATGGAGGTAGTCGTTTTGTCACTTGTATAAGGGGTACTCACTGGACGCCGCACTTGAGTGCACTGCTAACCAACACCACCTAGAATAATCAAAGCCTCCGCATCGCCTCCTCTTCCTTCATGGAACGTCATCAGAGTCGGATCGCTCTAACTCGGCTATTGGGCCTGAGTCCGACCTTCGACGCGCTGACTGAACACGAGCCCCGGCCGAACACTGACGTGCCCAGTCTCAGGCCTCGATCGATCTAACTGTGATGGCAGTGCGGAAGCCTTCTGCTTATCTAGGTGGTGCTGTGTTAACTGAGCGTGCTCAGAACAAGCTTACCCTTATAGGCAGCTAAGGCCGGCAGTCTTGATGGTGCGCAATGCGCGCTGCATAAGCACTGTGGAAGCTCGCCGACAGCATGCTCGGTGCAGCTACGCGGTCAGCAATGGCCGTCCGTGAATATACCTTATATATCCAAATTTCCGTAGGTGGGATTGAGCTTTGAAACTTTGACATCTCGCCCCAATCGCTAGAACTACATTTGAGCGGCTACTGAGCATTCGGCGGTCCATAGTTTATGTTTGCAACGATAAAGAACACCGTAATTTTTTGGGAGGAACATCTTGTTTAATTGTTTACTATCTTGTATGATCTCTACTAGACGTTAGTGGCTATTTTCCCATTAAGTGGTACTGATGATGAGATTTAGATATTTTGCTCCGGTGTTGATAGTCTTTTTAACGTTTTTGTGTGTGCCGTTATTGTCTTGTATATGCAAACGCTCTTAGCGGGATAGGTTATTAAATAACCCTGACCGTTCACAGTCATCGGCTTTATAGCGCCTTTGAACGACTGTCACTTTTTATTGTTATTTGCTTTCAGAACGAATGGGTATGCGGAGAAAACTGGAAGATGTACGCCATTCACACCACTTACTGGATTGGCTCAATGACTGGCTATCTTATCTCCGGATTTCTGGCGGATAGGTGGGGTCGTCACACTTTGTTCTTTTTACAACATGGTCAATGGTTATTGCCTCGTTCTTTCGCTATTCGCTGATGTCTTCTGTAATGCATACGCACACTAACCTTCCCACGACTATTAAGAATAATATAAACGATATGATAATAAATTCTCATGTGTAACACACTACTTCCGATGGCCACTGGCCAGTGGCGTAGCCAGGAATTTTTTTCGGGGCATGTTTATGACTTCAGGTACGGGAAGCAAAAAGGGGGGGGGGGGGGGGGGGGTCAAAATGCATGTCTATATTATGGGGTCGGCTGAATATTTCGGGAGGGGCTGAAGCACCCCCTGGCTACGGCTCTCCTACTGAAAGCTGCAGGGAAGAATAGAACTGTAATAACTTTGGCTAAAAGGCAAGTACTCATTAGATTTTATAGGACATAAAACAAATATCGGTTCTGGTTACACTCCAAGAAATGCCTGTGCGTCTACTTGCCCACAAAACACGCAAAGAGCCCATCTCTGATATCTACGATATCAGCTCAGCGAATGATGAGGCAGAGCATCCGTTTAGACTTAAAAATGAAGTTTGCGCTGAGGCATTACGCAAGACAAAGCGTCATGCTTGCATTGCGTAATGCCAGAGAACAGGCTTAATTTTGAGGTCTATACGGGTGTTACGCCTCATCATTCGCTGATCTGATTTCATAGATCGCAGAGATTGGTTCTTTGAGGGTTTTGCGGGTAAAACTGACTAGTTTTAGCAAAGGAAAAAAAGTTCAAACTTACCTTTTCGCTGTAACATAAGCTTTTTATTATTATTATTATTGCGAACTTTGATTGAGGGTTATCACTGCGAAATTGTTGCGTTTCGTCGTTCGAACAGAAACAGTCACTATATGTTATCTCTACAAAGCTCACAATAGCACCCTCAAACAAATAGGTTAGGGTTCCGGCTTATCTTGTCCTTGCTCTTAGTCGCGCAATTCTATGGCAGACGACAGAAGAAAAAAATCGAGTCAAAAAAGCGAACTGCGGCGTTAATGTCTCTAGCATTACCTTGCGTCACCACTGCGTTGTAGGAAACAGGCCAGAGGGCACTGAATGATCTCAGCACGGTGGCAATTCTTGTTGTCTCGGTACAAGACCAAGAAAGACGAGCAAGAAGTCGATTGAGATACACAGAGTTGAAACCGCAAAAGTTACGAGGCAATGTTTCATAGCGCAAAATACAAATATATATATATCGATGTACACAATTTCTTAGTAGTTTTGTTCTACAGATACGTTGTACAGTAGAAGACGACAAAAAAAAATATTACGGAAGTGCCAATCTATGCCATGTATACCTCGAATACCACAGCGTTCGCCAGCAGTACTACCGAGGCACCCTACATTGGTATAAAGCAGTTTATGCTGAAAGGTTTTGGCCGATATGGGCGGAACTTCTCGCCTGCTAGAATACGGGGAGCAAGTGTTCCAAAATGCGTCTTTGGCGTATCGGAATGCAAGAAGGAGCACTCTAATCAAAGGGTAACGCAGATAAGGCGCAGGGGACGCGGGATGACAAAGCAGCCAAGCGCACGCCGCCCTTAACTGAGGTCGGAGAGAAACAAAAGCACGTGGGCGCGGTTGGGGGTAAACAAACGCACGAGGCGTGCAAGGAGCACACGAACTTGCACTCCATATAAACCAGCCATGCCAAAAACAGAACAAACAAAAAAACAAAAAAAAACAAGATGGTGGAGGGAACACACCGTTCTTTGGAAGCAAGATCCCCGTCGTGATTGTTCGACCTGTCGGCATCTTCCAAAGAATACCGAACTCTTCCGGTATTTGGTTGCTTTGGTTGGTCTATTTGTGAGCGCCGCTTCGCGGAGATAGTTGAAAATTGACGCGAAAGCTTACTTTCGTTCGAATAGCGTAATACTTTCCATAATCATATCCCTGAGCTTGCGATTGTCTTTTTAAAGAATGCCACGTGAGAAACATACGCTACACGAATTACTTTTTAAAGAACTGTACTAATTACTACTCCGAGACTGCAAGCTAGAAAAATACGTGAAAATGTAATGGTTCAGAAATAGCATACAACGTGTTGCTTCCCAGGTATGTGCATGTGCGAATCCGACAGTGTGCATTTCATCCCCGTTCCTCTGTTTAACACCCTCACCGCCAGGCTGAGCCAGTTTTGGTTGCAAAGTGTTAGCTTTTCATTTGTTTTCTTCGCGCCTTCAACGCTGGGTGGCGTCGCCACATGAAGAGTTGCGTATAAACAAAAAGTTTAATACGCCGTTTTTTTTGTTTTTTTTTAAATAAATTATCGGGCAATGTGTTTGATTTGAACTACCGCCACCCTTCGCGTCCCTTCTCCCACAGAATCGGAAGAAGAATGATCATCATCGTGCTGATAGTCATCGGCATCGTCGGCAACGTCCTGGGCACCTTCTTTTCTGGATTCTACGCTTTCGCCGCGCTACGGTTCTTGTCCGGTGTGGGATCGGACGCGGTCTGCACGGCTGCCTACGTCATCGGTAACCAGTCGTGTAGCCAGCATGAGGCAACGCTATAATAGACTCTTTGCAAAAGGGTGCGCCATCTAGTAGCCACTGCATCAACTATCCGGGTCAACCACTGTTTCGGTACGGTGTCTGAACGGGTATTACGCACGAGAGCTGCATCGGTGCTAGGCGTGAACTCGGCTCAGCTGATATCAAAAACGAATGCTGTGTCAGCGTTCTGCGAGAACTCAAATACAATCACACGCTTCGTGCACCTCAGATATGACAACCGCTAATGTTGTTTTATTTGAAAAGAGTCTGTGTCTTTCTAGACTTCAACTTTTCATATTTAATGCCGAGAGAGCTAGTGGACGAATGTGCACTTGTCGCTGACCCACTGCCACTACTCACGCTCAAATTGGTGCACATTTACTTATGATGCTAGCGGTGGGGGTGAAATTTTTGGGAATATTTAATATAATGGCATATGGCAACCATAATGATGAAATGAAAAAAAGAAACAGAAACCTTGAAACTAGGAACGAAAATTGGACGACACAATACCATGTCATTGTCTCAGTGTTGAGACGGTGTTTCATTGCCCGATTTTCGTTCCGAGTCCCAAGGTTTTATTATTATTATTAATTACTATGATCGTTTACTAGCTCACCAGCGCAGTAACCCATATTTCATGAGAGCCAGGTGACCTCGTTATGGGACACTCTGAGCTTTACTCGGCAAATTGTCCTTCCGTCTACTGGACTTCAGAATGTCCATACCGCAATACCTCCACGCATGCCCACTCGTCGTTTGTGAGCAAGCAAGTTTGCCCACAGCAGCTGTACGCGCTGCGCATACGCAAGATGCCATTTTTTTTCGAAGAGCGGGCCGCCAACGCAAGCGTGACTCAAACGTCAGCGCCATTCTCTTCTTGAGGTCAGAAACATATAAGGCGGCGCGTGTGCAGGTGTAAAATCAACAAAAAATATTAAGGCCTAGGAGAAAGAGTACCTTTGAACACAAATTGTGTTTTATTAGCTGAATGTTATGAAAAAACCTTCATGAAGAGCGGTCACAATAAAGAACCGTCACGAAGGACTGTGATATCACGTGACGTCGTGACGTCACATAATATCGCGTGACACTTTGTCGTCGGGTGACATCATGATGTTATGGAAAACTGACGTCACGTGACGCCAAGGCGTCATATGAGGTCAAAGTCACGTGACGTCATGTGACGTCACACAGAAATATGACAAGTGCCCAGCTAATTCACGACGCGTTGTTTTAATAATAATAATAATAACAATTTTTTAATAATAATAAAGTTTATTGGTCCTCTTTGATGCTAGTCGAAATTCATGCAGGTTCGTCAAAGCCATCGAGGGCTTGTGGGACAGAACCTAAGTTGAAGTGACATGGAGTGAAGTATTAAGAACAAAAATGTTAAGCATCACAGTAGCATCAAGAAAAGTATTAGAAAAAAAAACAAAGCTGGAGCATGGCATCGGTACTAAGTGAAGAAAAGAACATAAAAAGCTTGAGCGTCGCAGTAACAGTAAGTATACAAATGAAAAAAAAAAAGTCAGCTTTCTCAGTCTTGAGAAAATTCGTGAAATTTCAGAGGTTGGTACTGCAACACAGTACGTCAAATGTTTTACATACAAACAGTATGTACTCTAGAGCAGCAATCAGTATGATCAATGAGCTCTGGTATATGCATATCTATCAGTCTTCGGTCCTTCTAAATCACAATAACTTTACAAAGTTAGAAAAAAGTAAAGAGTAAAAAAAATACAATGTGCACCATAAATAAAAATTTAAAGAAATGTTAAAAAAAATGTTGCAAAAGAAAAGCTGGGACGTTTGGTCTTTCAAACACAAAAAAAAAACGCAAAAAAAAAAAGAAAACAGGTTTTTCAAGGGGTTTCGTTTACGGAAGTATAATGACGTAGAGCTTTCCTTAGTTTCTTTTATGAAGTCATGTCTTCAAAGTTAAATGGTAACGAGTTAAAAGTTTGAGGAACATAGTAACATCGCATGTGTTTGCCATAACGTGTATAACACGTGGGAACATAAAACCGAGCGTCTAGTCGTAGTTGACGGGATGTTGGACGGGGTGTGTTGGATTCGTCATTCCAGTAATGGGTGAGCACAATCGTTTCAAACAAGAGAGACTGAAAATTAGGCATGAAGAGGGCTTGAAAATGATCGGGACAAGATGTCGTGGGTTTGTAAAGTACATGACGCAGGATTCCTTTTAAGATGCTGTTGACTTTTTTGTGCCATATCCCGGAGCAGTTGCCAAAAACTGTTATGCCCATAGCGGAGTATGCTATATGCTAACGAGTTAGCTATAAGTTTTCGGATACCAAATGGCAGGAAGGGCATGATGTTGTATAATAAGCAGGAAACACTCCTTAATTTTGAGCATAGTTTTATGAAATGTGAGTTCCACGAGAGGTCTGAGTCAAAAAGAATACCCAAGTATTTTACGGTGTTCGAATAAGGAATGGGAGCACAGTGGCAGGCGGCGCATTGTGATGTGTGAAGCAGAAGAGGAATGTCTAAAACGATAGTCTTAAGTGGATTGTGAAACCAAACTAATTTTGTTTTTGAGACGTTTATGTCGATTAGATTTTTGCCAAACCAGTCCATTAATTCGATGGAGCATTTCTGTAGCATTTTCATCGCTATGGGGGAAAAATAATAATAATAATGTTTATTTACGCGTGTAGTTCATAATAATAATAATAATAATAATAATAATAATAATAATAGTATCTATTTTATCTGCCCAAAAACAACCACGCCTGTCTTCACTGCCCTTTTCGGTTTTTGATCATATGCTGGGCGTTGCAATACTGGGTCAATCGCACAGCACATTCGTACATGATTCCAACCTTCTACATTAAACTGTCGATTGCCTGCGAAAAATTCGCGTATAAAATACCTACCTAAAAAAGCGCCAAAAATACACAAGAAAAAGGAAGTGGATGGTGCAGGGCGCCCTGTATCGTCCACTTTCATGCCCTTGCGTATATTTGGCTTTTTTATGTGATTTGAACGAACTTGCTTAAAGTAGCTTCTAATATAGAAATTGGTTTAATCTCTATTCACCTAATTCAACTGTATTAACCGCCTACAACACTCCGAGCACAGCGATATATTAGTCATACTGAGGCGAGGCCTGTTCTTTTGTCTCTTATTTAGCTCGTGCGCCAAAAGGATAACTATTTCACAAACAATAGGGTCTACACTAGTTTTGATGGCTCAGTGTTTCAAACTTTTCGGATCTTTCAGCAACCAACCGAAATAGAAACTTTCCTTCTTTCGTTAGTTAAAACTTTCCAGGAATCGCTTATTTTTGGTGTTCCAAACCTGCCGAAGTTCGTGGTGAATCATGTTCAAATATTTCAAACCTTTCACGTAGAGTTCAACAAAAGATCGACTCAAGTTCAACTTTTATGGGCGTGCGAGCCAATTGAAAGAGAGGTGCACAATTTACCAAATGTATCGCATTACATCATTAATCTAATAAATCAGTAATATTTTTATGTTTGACTTGATAAGGCAATAAATAAAAAAATGGCTCCTGTATAAATTTTTTTCAAGAGTGTGAAAGTCTTTTTTTTTTAAGAAGTTAGGCAACACTGTTCTAATTTCAAACTTCGTCAAATTTCACCAACATTTTGAAGGTTCACGAGAGCTTGCCGCTTTATGGGTTTTTTGTTTGTCGTCAGTGATGGAGTACACGGTGTGCGAGAGGAGAACGCTCATCTCCTTTCTCTGGGCCATCAACTGGAGCGTGCTGGCCACGGCGCTGCCCTGGTACACCGCCTGGCTGCAGAGCTGGAGGGGCATCATGTTTACCACCACGGGCATCGACGTCCTGATGCTTCTCGTCATGTGGTACGCTTCTTTTAGAGCGCAGCTCTTACCCCCCATTCACACTGGAAGCGGATCCGCGTTCGCGAAGCGGTTGCGAAAGTGGTTGTATAAAGATCCAGTGCAATTTCACGCGCATTTGATGTCATCGTGTGCGCGTGCAATTGTACTGAATCCTTATACAACCGCGTTCGCAACCGCTTTGCGAACGCGGATCCGCTTCCAGTGTGAATGAGCCCTTAGGCGCCCGTTTCCGGCTTGAGCGGCGTCGCCGTCGCCGTCGCCGTCGGCGTAACCGCGCTTTGCATTATGGGTAAAATTTCCCGAAGGAACCCGAGGTCTTCCCGAAGGACCTCGGGTTCCTTCGGGAGGATCTCGGGAGAAACTCGGGTTCCTTCGGGAGGACCTCGGGAGGACTTCGGGATCGCTCGGTAGGACCTCGGAAGGACCTCAGGTTCCTTCGGGAGGACCTCGGGAGGACCTCGGGAGGACCTCGGGTTCCTTCGGGAGGACCTCGGGAGGACCTCGGGTTCCTTCGGGAGGATCTCGCGAGGACCTCGGGCTCCTTCGGGAGGACCCCGGGAAAATCTCGGGTTCCTTCGGGAGGACCTCAGGGGGACCTCGGGTTCCTTCGGGACGACCTCGGGTACCTTCGGTGACCTCAGGGAGGGGGGGGGGGGGGGTCACGTGACCCCCCAGGTCACGTGACCCGCCTCCCCCGGGCTCACGTGACACCCCCAGAGGAGAGTGAAGAATGAGGGGAGGAGGAGGAGAAGGAGGAGGAGGTGTAAGCCTCCCCTCAGTACCCTTCCCTCCTCCTCCTCAAGAGCTGCACTCTAATTCGGCGTTACAGGAAGCAGTAAACGGCTCTCACTTTTTTTTCTCTCGCTTTATTCTACACTTTTTTAAATTCGGTGCGTCTACTTTCACGCAAAGCACTCGGGAGAACCAATCGCCGCAGTCTACGAAGCGTGCTTGGCGAATGACGTGGTTAAAAATATGTTTATACCTATAAAACAGCCTGCGTTGTAACACGGAGCACGACGCTACACGTGCTTTGGTCATACCCCGTATCACTGCGCCATGGTGGAAGAAGAGAGAAGTGCCTGAACGATGCCACCTTGCCACGGCACAAGTGTGTCGATGAACCGCTCTCATTTTAACCAAATGCCGCGAGATGGCGCAGCATGACAGGAGCTCGAGGAACCGTCCTCATACACGTTTTCAAGGCCGCGAGGTGCGCAATCGCGCCTCCGGGCAAAGCCCCGAGCGTTTCGCGGGAAATTGGACTCTAGATTCCTTAGAGTGGGATATCATGATCGTGTTGCATCTAAATCCTAGAACCGCTGACAGGTTAGGAAACACTGGGTGGCTTAAGGCATTCGAGCTTCTCGGTTTATGATTCGTTCTTCGGACTTCCTTATCGGATAACCCGGATTCTGAATGGCTGCGGGGTAGCAACAACGTGCTGGGGGCTCCCCAGGTCCTGCCTTTCCTAAGCTATCACTAGTTATAGTTCCTTGCTTTGGCATGGCACCGTCTGATCAACCCCGTGCGTTTTGTTGCGACCAAAAGAAGCCCGTTTTTCAGCCCGGGTAAATAGACTATATACATCGCAGAAAGCTCGAAATCCGTGAGAATGGGACGCTAGCAATTCAGACAAAACGCGAAAGTTTGAGAACATGACGTTACCTGAAAAAAAAAAAAAGTAACTATGAAAAACGCTTTTTTTTTTTTTCAATGAGCTTACGTTTTTTTAAGCGTCATATCGTCAGAAAAAGAACTGATATTTGGGCGCTCGTGGGGTTTATACCAGTGAAGAAACCTTGTCAGCAAGAACGATAATATTGTTTTCTTTCTTAGTGACAAGATTCTTTTTTTTTTCTTCAAATAGATGCTACAGGCGTTTACAATGACATTTCTTGCTTAGGTGGACGTCTGCTCATAGAAAATTTTCGTCTTTCTCAGTTATCAGAGACGTATATAAAGAAAGTTAGGCCATTCACTGGGAAGTATTCGCGACTCCAATACACTATAGGTGGCACCACTCGATTTCCAAAATGGCGGGTTTAGTGAGGGTCGGAGATGCATGCCGCAGCTGAGCCTGTCTGCTTTGCTGGCTTCACTGAGCGACACAAATTATTTCTGCTTATACGAGGAAGCTAGGGTGTTAGGAGCGCAGGTCACCTCTTATACTAAAAACAACGAAGGTATTTAGTGCAATATTTACGCCAGAAGGCACGTTTTAATTCTAAAGCGAAACCGAAACTATCCTCTATTGTGGATTTTATTTCTCGATATAGGTCTTAATTTCAGATTCTTTCATAACTCGAAATGTGTCTCACACCGTAATTATTTAGTTAAAGAAGTTGTTCGCGGAAACTTTTGTCCCTCGAAAGACAGGGTTTTTCATGCACCTTAGAGGTCACATAGAATATTATTATTTGTTGAAAATATCTGTGCTGGTATTTGCGCGTTCTCGCTGCCTTTTCTCGCTCAGATAATTGCTATGTGAAATAATGAAGTGCGGTCATTTCAATGGGTTTTTGGGTACTCCAATAATTAATTGCTTTAACATTTTACCCAGCACAAGAATAACATAATAAACCCAATTTTACAATATGTTCACAAAATGTATGAATTAAGAAACGCTGTTCTCACTAGAAAAATGTATAGATGGAATCCGAGTCAGGCAGCTGAAGTGTGCGTGTTTTTTTTTAAAGCAATGCGTGACGAATAGGAGTTTATATTGCATCCAGTGTTTGACTGTTTGTCTATCCTCAACAATGTCAGAGGTTTTCATGTGCTAAAAAAGAAAACAAAATGACACCTTTCTGGAAATACTATTATGGTTAAATGGTGTATTTTTGTGATCGTGGCGTTAATTGGGGGCATACATTGCCACGATTTGTATTAATTTTATTATGAATATTAAAATTAAGATATTTTCATCCGCAATTTTTCAAGCTCTAAAATAATATTTGCCTATGATCTCATTTGAAACGCACGAACAAGTATTACAATCTGAAGTGTGCTAACTGTCATCACTAGTGCCAATTGCAGCATTTTCAATTACCAAGTTATAGAATAAATATGGCCTAAATTAAATTAAAATATTCTAGCTAATGTCAGAAATTCATGTAAAATGAGATTCATTGAGGATACTGTCAAAGTAGCGACTTTTGGCAATCCGCAAAACTTCTAAAGTCGCCGTCAATATCCTTCCAGACCAAATCCCCCCCCCCCCCCCCCCCCCCCCCGAAAAACAAAAACGGACATTATTTTTCTTAATTACTAATTTTTTAACATTTATTCACTTTCGTATTTACGCACCGTTGTTTTGCCAATCTCAGCCTTTCCAAATCGAAGAAGCAACCTGCTTGCGCGTGTGCTCACTGCAGCACGTTTTGTTGGCGTCGGAAGCCGATGAAACAGCCGTGAGTTTTAGTACTGCATATACCAACGAACGCAAGCGCTGTGCATTTGCGTTAGCTTTGCCTGTTCCACGCTGCGCGTGCGCGGAGCCCGAAATTGCGGTCTCAGATGGGAGCATGCCAATGACGCGCACGCGCAACTTGCAGCACGCCACCCTAACGCAAATGCACAGCGCATGGGTTTGCTTCATTACGCCATACAAAAACTTTCTAGTAAGGTACAATCCCACACCGGCTGCAGCATTACATTGGGACAGTGAAGGTTGCTGTTCGCATTCGGAAATGACATTTAGCGAGCCATGATCGCCAGCAGTTCCGCCGTGCCCGCTGAGCGGGAGAATCGGGGGACCCTCACTAGACCGCTTCCCGTTTCCGTCGCGGGAGGGCGAGCAACGAGCTGGAGACGCGAATAGGAGGCAAATGAGGAGGCGCCATTGGCCGAGAGCGGGCTGGGCGTGTTCCAGGACGTCTTGACAGATTCGAACGTGGCCAGCCAAAAGCCTCGAATAATGCCCTGGCGGTAGTCGCGAGAAATGAAATTAATAAGTGCGTCGGAGTCACTCTCGGTGACTCAAAATATCGTGCACGTTTCAATCGCTGTCATCCAAAATCATGGTGGACGAGCGCGACTAGCGGAACGATCGACATAATCCATAGGTTAGGCGCCGAGTGTCGGGAATCTGCCGTTCGAGTGGTCACACTCTGTCCGAGCAAATGAGAGTTCGAGCAGCACATTCGTTTCTTACATCTTTTTGTACGATCTTAATCGAAACGACGCGTGCACCATATTTTCAACCATGAAGGGTTACTACATTTAACCCTTACGCTCTATTGAAACTGTTTCTCGCTACGACCGCTAGGGGATTCCTTTCGGCTTCTGGTTGGCTAGAGAGCATGCCAAGCCCTGTTTCCGAGTCTGGTGCACGCCCTGGCTCTGCCGGCTCCTCCCATTGACCACACCCTCTCTATACACGGCTCTGTCAGTTATCTTATGATCCAGGCAACTTCATGCTCTTAAACTTCAGCCTTCTATCCCAGCCGCTAGCGTCTCATTTTCACGGAGTTTGATCTTTCTGCAATGTATAGTTTATGTTCCCGGGCCGAGAAACACTGTGCTCTTTTCTCGGGAGCTTCGGTACTTCTATGTGCGAAGGGGCAGCCAGCATTACAGAAGAGACAACCCATGCCATCATACCAGATTATTCGATACTATAAAAACTAACAACCTGAGAAAGGCGAGGCGTGACAAGTTACGAGCATCTCGCTATCTCTCCGCACTTAAAGGGATTGTCCGTTCGAAACCGAAAGTACTTAAGTTCTTGCGCTCGTTACGTGGAGGGAGCCTTTATGTAGACAAACGTCATTTTTATTTTGATATATGATATCCCGTTATTAATTAAATCTTTAATGAGCGCATGTACGAAACTGCACCCCGAATTTCGCCAGTGTCAATGGCTGACATCCGCAGCTGCTGCGTGACGTCACAAAACACAAAAGTTTGTCGGATGGTCGGGATAACACTCGTTGGTCGACGAATGTCTTAGTATGTTGTTTCGAATTATATAGTCTCCGAGGCTGTACCCTACTGAAATACGGTTCTTTTATTGCAGTTCCCAAGCGTGTGCAAAAAAAGTCACGCCCTTTAGCAGGATATTATTCGAAAACAGCCATAAGCTTCGAGTAAACGTATGCCGTTTCACGCAAACACAACGGCGACGGCCACCGATCGAACCAGGAGCACTACAAGCGCGTGCAAAGCAAAGGATGCAGATATCGCCTCTGAAGCGGCAACTATACTTTGTTTCACGATATGTGCGAGCGAAGTCAAAGCTAGAGGCGCGAGCCGAACGCTCTGAGCGTTCCTGCTTCGCACGTGCGCTCGTGCACTACTGGCGCTGTCACAAGCTGCATGCTCGCGCTTGTAGCGTCAGCTTCGCTCGCACATAAGGTAAAACGAACTATAGGTACACGAAGCGGCATCTGGGTACACATTTCGGCGGATCCACTGAATCGGTGATGAGGCTGAGGGTCGTTCCCTGGGAGGCGATCTCCGCGGTTCGAAGGCAAACGGCGAATCGTTCAAATGCATGTCGTCACTTGACTTGGACGAGCTTGGTAAATCGTAGCCACACTCTATTTTCACATGCGGGTCAAACAGAACTTGGCTGCACGCGTGCTAAATAACCTTTTGGTATCGTTTCAAAGTAATCTAGCTGTTGGTTTCGGTTTCGCTGCATAATCAAATTGACTGATTCGATTTTGGCGAGGAGTGAATGGACGTAGTTTAATATCGTTGGCACAGCATCACACCTCAGCTTACGAGCCTTCTGTCCGCTTAGAGCTCAGCTCGTAGATCTCTTCTGTGAAATGATTGCTGCATAAGCGGGACGGGAACCCAGTCCCTACGCACGGCGACGATCCCTTTTGCTCGTCACTGCACGTCTCGCGGAAAAGTGTGGAACGTCATGCCTTGGCACGCATGTGCTGCCCGGTGGTTGTGGCACCCATAACCGCGCAACAAAAATCTCACCCAACCACGAAACAAGTCGAGCACAACAACAAAAACGAAGCACGCTGAGGCGTTCACTCGCAGGCGAGTGATGAGGCAGAATTGCTCGCTTTGTGTTTTGTGACGTCAGAGCTTCAATGTTGCCAACGGAAGCAGCATTTACGCTGGAATGCGATTGGAGCAGTATAAAGTCAATTACTCACGCAGAGAGCAAAAAAATTCAGATTTTGCACTTACGACGCGTCTCGAGGCATTAACAATGATATTCAATAGTTTTCTCGAATACAAAATTTGACCGGACATTCCCTTTAATTATATTGGGCTCGATAAGGACGCCGCAGAAGGAATCGTCAAGCGAGGAGTGGGAAAACAATAAGCCATTTACCAAGTTTCTTACAGTGTCAGTGACTATTTTGATAATTAAATTAGGAATTTTTGCCCCCTAAACATTGCAATCTCTTTTCTTTTCTTTTTTTTTTCTTTTTTTTTACAGTTGGGTGCCGGAATCTTCAGGGTGGCTGCTATCCGTCGGGCGCAAGAAGGAAGCGCTCGCTCACTTCGAAAAGATTGCTCGCTTCAATGGCAAGGTTGTTTCACCGGACGACCTCAGTAAACAACTCGAGGTAATGAACCATTTCAACCTGTATAAGTGTGTGTCAAATATTCCTAAGAAAACCCATCAAGGCTCTTCTGAATATCGAAGAACAACTATTTCAAAGTCCGTTCGACTGAGCTACGGAAAAGTAGCAAAATGTTCTATAACACGTGCTGAACACTATACTCTTTGTTTATTTTCTGATATATTTCAACTGATCGCAGTGAATGGCACCCCAGAAAAGAGGTTTGAAAAATAGTCCATCTACTCAGATGAAGCTGCACAACTTTGAATTGTCAATAAGTGGTTCAATCAAGAAATACACGTTGATTCCACTGGTCCAGATGTCTTCAACCGATAAAACAGTACATAATAAACGTTGATATCAAAGTGATAGTTTCTCTCGAAATATTAAGATAGCGCAGAACCGTACGTTCTCAACACATTTATAAAGCATCGAGAAAGCCCTCCTTATTGTTTCAATGTCTTGCCTAGAGGAGCATACACTTAAAATCTCGAATGAACACCTACTCATGGTGGAGAGATACATGGTGACAAATAGCGATTGGGCAATCTTTGGGTTGGTAGGCGTTTATTGTGGATTTTACGTATATGCCATATGCTATTTTAAAGCTATTAGCGATGATTCTCCTCAGTACACCGATGGAAACGCACTTTATACAGCGAAATGTTACTCTGATTTCAAAGCAACCCTAACAACTACAATCTACAGTAAGCGAGGATGAATCCTGACCTTGTTTGACGGTACAACGGCCACAATCAAGTGAGCCGGTCAGTCTACGTTACCGGGATACGTTTCAGTCACGCTCCAGGAGATTTTCGAAGTTTCGTATTGCAGCAGGTATTTTACGAGTGCAGGCACTCTAAATATTCTGCAAAAAATGACGTCGCTGTTCAGACCAGGCAATAAGAGTAATGAAAGGTCAGCTACAATTTTCAGACACTATCCCTCCCGCACTTTCACTGCTCTAACGAATCAAGGTGTTACGAATCGAAAGCTTACCTTATGTGTTACTCTAGTGCACTCACGACGTAAAAACTGCCGCTTGTCATCTAGTGGCAAACTGACTACCCTTCTTTTTATTTTCACGACAGGGTCCTGCTAGTGAAGCCGGTTCATCTGCTGTGAAGGTCATCCCAACTTTCTGGGAAAGCAGTCGAGCCGTACTCAAGTTTCCTCGCATGCGAAAAAGAGTCTTTCTCATCTACATCAGCTGGTACGTGACGATGTTTTGTTTGTCTCTTTATAATTACCTTCACCTGTGAGTTGGCTAACTTTACCCCAAAGTCCTCATTGAAATAAATGCCCACTCCATACTCCACTCTTTGTGCGGCTACTGGCGGGTCCGTCTATTGACTGCCTTTTGGGGCACCGGTGGACGACAGACAACACAAGCCCATTGAGTCCGTTTCCGACGTGCTTATTGACTCAAATCCCAACGCGCTTTGCTCTTGAATATAAAAAGTCCAAGCGCTGGCTCGATTTGCCAGTATCACCCGGTCGGCTTCCCGCGCTACGGCAACAGACAGATTGTCGGGCAGTCGGGGGCCAGGGCCTCCGGCGGCGAGAGCCCCACGGCCCTCCTTCGGGGCCGGCTTTTGTAGCCTCAGAGATATGGACGCGCCCGGGGAGGCCTCTGGTATAGTGGCGTCCACTGTCACCCTCCTCAAGGGTGCGCAGGCGCTACATTCCCCCTACGTGGGCGAGGGAGAGCCGTCCCCTTCGGGGAATACAGCCTCGGTTCCTCGTATCCGGTTAGCCGCCGCCATTGCTGACGACGACTCCCACGCCTGCTTGAAGCTAGATTTAGATAGGGATATAGGGAACCCCATGGTTACCGCAATCCTTACACTTGCATGAACACAGAACTCCCAAAAGTCATTGTTTTACGAGTTCGGATAGGATACCCATAAACTTTCTTAGAAAAACATTTCTAAAGCAATGTTTACGTCGGAAATAACACTCATTTTTAGTTAGGAACAATTACGATGCCTCTATCTCGAGACATCGACCTCACAATAAAATCATGTTTTTGAATGCCTTAATAAATCTTGCGACGTAAATATCCGGCTATTTTTCTGTTTGTGCTTTCTGGGGAATGTTTATTTCGTGACATACGAGTTCTGCACACCCATTTAAAAAAAAAAAAAAACTTGTCTTTTTTTAGGGGGGAGGGGTGAGTTCAGTGTCCCTTTTTGAAGGTGTGCATTATTTTATTGTGTTTTAGGCACGGGCGTACAAAGGATACATTAAGTTAAGCATCTTCTTTGCAATTCTTGAATCGCGCATATCTTGAATAAGCCATCTTAGAAAACCTCTGGTCACGGGACCTCGGGGGGGTCCCGTGACCCCCCCGAGGTCACGTGACCCCCCCCCCCCCCCCGAGATCACGTGACCGCCCCCGAGGTCAGGTGACCCCCTCGAGATCACGTGAACCCCCCCCCCCCCCAATATCACGTGACTCTTCCCCCCCCCCCCCCCCCCGAGGTCACGTGACTACCCGCAGGTGACGTGACCCCCTCAGTACCCTTCCCTACTCCTCCTCAAGAGCTGCGCTCCAATTCGGTGTTACACGGATTTGTAAACGGCTTTCATTTTTTTTTTTAGAAGGATATAACGCCGGGGCAGGATTTTACGGCGTTCTGTAACCAGCCTCTGCTGCGTGCAACCAGCCTTTGCTGCGTCGCGCGATGACAGCGCAGCAGAGGTTGGTTGCACTAGGGAGTTTTCGTAGACCGCGCTGCCTCCTCCGCTAAGCGTTCCGCAACGAAGAAGTTGCTACTGCGCCTGCGCGCCGATAGCCTTGACTGTGGAGTTCCCGCTATTGTAGCGGGTAGCGGAGGGCCTTGCGGGACGGCGAAAACGATCTACGAAAACTCCCTACTATCTCTCCACGGGGCTCGGTACCGCCGGGGCTGAGATGCGCTCCGATAGCAAACCGAAACTTAAAAATCTGTCGATTTTGTGCGGTTTTTCAGAAAGCCCAAAAATGCTTCGCGTGCCTTCTATCCTTCTGCAATTCGTTGATTTAGTGTTTTTCGATGATGCTGAGCAATTTCCTATTTTAAACCAATAGCTTAAACACAATATTAAAAAAAGTTAATTACGCAAAAATAATTAACAACTTAATTATCCTGGACTGTAATAATTTTCCTAAATAGGCCTCTGACCCAGGACCAAAACGCCACAAGCGTTTTTTTGTTGCGATGAGTAGTTTTCGCAGGAGCGATTTTGCCTGCGTTCTCTGAACACCCTGTATATATGTAAACCAAAACATTTGTATCTTTCGCGTACAAAAATTGACAAAAATCGCTGGAACATTATTTCTCCTGGTATTGGCGCTACCGTTTCAAATTACGAGTTAAGATTTTCTTCGGTACCGTAAGCAGTTGGACCCTTAAAACGAGTTTCAACATAATGCTTTACCACCTTAGCCGAAGCATCGGCACGCGACTTGCTACCCTGGCACACCACCCTGACTTCTGCAACACCGCCATCTGTCCTTTACAGCTTCATCATCAGCCTTTGCTACAACGCCAACGCCCTGAACATAGGGCGGTTAAGCGTGAACCTGTACGCTTCCTACTCCCTGGCCATGTCCTTCGAGCTCCCCGTGAACTTCATCTGCATCATGGCCCTGGACACCATCGGCCGCCGATGGCCCAACTCACTCTTCATGCTCATGGGAGCGATCATCTCCTTCGTCGTGGGATTTTTGCGGACCGGTAATGCAAGAAAACCGCTGTCGCATGGGTGTAGAGCCAACATATATGTATACATATACTGAGTCTTCTCTGGAGGCTGTCAAACCCAAAGGAAATAGGACGCGATTTTTTTCGCCAAGTTTCCTTTAAAAGGGTGAGTCCTTCATTGTAAAGCACGCGCATGGCCAATTCCTGTTTTTTTTTGTTTGTTTATATAGAAAGTGGATGTCTAAGTAGGCACTGGCAGCCTAAGATGCACAGGGTGTGGACAGCCCGCGGGCATCTTATTACCGCTTCGTAGTCAATGAGATTGCTTCATTAGACTGTAAATAATATCAAAGAACAAATAAAGGGGTAAAAACATAAGCATAATCAGCCAGACCCTTCGTTTTTTTAGCTGTCAGTGACTTTGGCCTATACTGAGCCTTCACAAAACGCTGTCCAAACCAAGAGAAATCAGGGTGAATTTACAGCAAAGTTGTCTTTACACCCCTGCACACATGAGCGAGCACTTCGTCGCACATCATGCGAGGCGCCAGTTACTGCGATCTAAAAACGAAAGGTTAGGTGTTACAAAGTTCTGAAAGTGTAAGGGCCCTAAACAAACTCCGAATTTTGTGGGGCTGTTTTTTTTTTTTTTTTTTTTTTCATTTTTTATTAGCGATGTTTTTTCAAACATATGTGGAGTTGTGGCATATAATGTGTTAGTTTTTTGCTATGAATATCTCCACAGTCGTCGTACAGTCATTGGCAAATATGGCTTCCTTAGAATACTGGATTTGCATTTAAGGTAAATACGGTCTTGGCTCTCAAATTTGGCTTGGGGATATGACAGTGAGTTTCAGGCATAGCTCACCTAATAACGGCTCGCATAGCAACATGACTAGCAGAACTAACGAAGATAAAAGTACGTGCTACAAACAATAATGCCGACGTTCATCCCAAATTATCATTTGTTGATCCTGCGATCATTAATGATACCTAGAGATATTAAAACTGCTGGGGCACTCGCAGTGCCCGACTCCCTTAAGCTGTCGATGATTATTGCCATTGCTAGCTCCAGAAATGTGTGGCCTAGCTAGTAGTATATCCTAACGAATGACCAAAATAGTAGCGGCCATTATAAAAAAAAAATATTTAACCTGCAAACATTCAAGAGCAATTCCAGATAATGCCTTAATGCGCTACAATGTTTCTCCGTCCCACCCCAAGATTCGGTGCTGGGAACCATGATTATGTCGGCCCTGTGCTCCATGTCGTTCGCCGGAGGCTACAACATCACCTACCAACTGACGTCGGAGATCTTCCCCACCGTCATCCGGGGAAGGGCGGTGCTGCTCCAGAGACTGGTGGCCGATTTCGGAGGCCTCCTGGGAGCCCAGGTGGCGTCCCTGGTGAGCGCCCGCCAAATACGATAACCGGCAACCTGTTGGTGAATAAACAAAAACGCTGTTGACGAACAAGTCCGCGCTTGCTCAAGGCAGGTCCGCTCATTGCTCATGCACAGAAACCAGATTAGCGTCGACTGACGCATCTCCGAACGCTCGACGCAGATAGCAGCGCCCCCTTAGTGGCGTGACGTCAAAGTGGCGCGTTGGTGTAGAAAAATCGCTTTATAAATCCTCAATTACAGGGGACATCTCGATGATTGATATACGGCGAGGAATGCGTCGTTATATTGACTGGGCGTCGTAAATCCGCCCTTCGTCACCTATCTGCAATAACATCAATGAACCTATGCGATAAAATAAAAGAGCCCCAAACGGAATCTGTAGTTTTTCATTAAATCATCAACGGGGTATGGAAGAATATTAGAGTCCATAACAGTTGCAGACGGTATAAATAGCCAGTAGTAAATCCTATAAACCGATACAAAAACTATTAAAACATTAATTAACAAAACATGATTGCCGTTTTGGTTTTGCGGCCATTAAAATGCGCAAAAACATTCTGGACACGCCAATAATGCCACCATAAAAGAAAACTAAACAAGCAACGGAACAAACACCAACGAGGACGGATGCTTTCGACTGCGTTCTATCTGTTGCTTCTTTATCTTATTTTTTTTTTGCTCGCGATAACTGATTTTCTAGAGCGCAGCTCTTAGGCGCCCGTTTCCGGCATGAGCGGCGTCGCCGTCGCCGTCGGCGTAACCGCGCGTTGCATTATGAAACGTTTCTCACAATGACGTCACACGTGATGTCACGCGTGACGTCACAAGGGTCACGAGCGACGTCACGA
Organism: Ixodes scapularis; assembly: GCF_016920785.2. Lineage (NCBI taxonomy): Eukaryota > Metazoa > Arthropoda > Arachnida > Ixodida > Ixodidae > Ixodes > Ixodes scapularis. The sequence goes on from NW_024609880.1 coordinate 77,008,257, forward strand.
AAGTCACTCGTGAAGGACACGACGAAGGTCGTGATGTTTATAGTGAAGGTTACGACCCTCACGAGGCCTTAACGAATGACGTCACGAGGGGGAGGGAGGGAGGGGGAAAGAGGGGAAGAGGATAGGAGGAGGAGGGGGAGGAGGAGAGGCTACAAAGGAGGAGGAGGGGAATACCCTCCTCTCCGTACCCTCCCCTCTTCGTCCTCAAGAGCTGCGCGCTAATTCGGCATTACAAGGAATCGTAAGCGTCTTTAATTTTTTTACACACTCGTTACGAATTTACGAGAATAAGGCCTCCGCAGTTTTACATGTTGGCAATTTTTGAGCGGCTCGCCGATCCTTCATGATGGAGTCCTATCGATAGACCGCTATTCAATCAAATGTTCTGTCAAACTCGATCTAGTCACCTCGGATAAATGTGATCGCCATTCTCGACGTTTCCCAGGTGGAATACGACAAGTTCCTCCCGGCCCTCGTGAACGGAGCGCTCTCCCTCGTGGCAGCCGTCCTTCTCTTCCTGCTGCCGGACTCCATCAACCAGCCTCTACCACAGACACTCGAAGACGGCGAAAACCTCGCCCCGAATCAGAGCCTCTGTTTCTGCCCCCTGTTCTCGGAGAAAACGAACCACTGTGGACGTCAGAGGTGAGAAGAACCATTTTAGCAAAAGACTGACGTCGCTGGTGATGATGATGACTAACTGTTGATTACTATATGGCGAGCAAGTGTTACGAAAATACGTTTTGCGGCGCATCGGAACGGCGTTAGGGGGGACGCCAGCCGAAGGACAAAGTAGAGAACGCGCGGGGTGACGAGGTAACCAAGCGCGCGTCGTCGTTTCGTCGAGGTCGGGGGTTTAACAAAAACACGCGGCCGGATTCGGCTCCTAAACAAACGCACGAGGTGCTCGAGAAGCGGACGACCTTGCTCGCCGTAAAAGTGGCCCACAGCTTTATTAAACGCGGGGCGTGCTGATGCCTGAGCATCTGATTGCCGCTCCGCAGTCCGTTAGATTTCTGCGAGGGTAAAGAAGATAAGCGCTAATTTTGGCTAATTTAAAATTAACTAATTTATTTAAATAATAATTAATTAATTTATTTATTTATTTATTTATTTATTTATATTACTACCAGCTCCATTTGGAGTTGTATCAAGGTGGCTACAGAGGTATTTGATTCTAAAGCATTCATTCGGTTGGTGGTACATGATGATAACAATCGGTGAGGCTGATCTAAGCCATGCAACGTGTCAGGTGAGTTTAGCTAGACGTGTATTACCGTACGCAACTAAAAACAAATGCGAAGATAAAGCGTATTATAGGACATTAAATTGCGACACATAGTTATATAAAAAGATTGAGTAATTATCAAAATATAATGGAGAGTTGAGAAAATACGGTAGTAATAGACTTAAAAACATTTCCTTCGCGGTCTCAATTTCTTGCGAGTTGAACAGACGAGTGGCATTCTAGACCATCAAATTTTGCGAATGTTAAAGGCTCTCGTTGCCTCTTTATAAAAAAAAATAAATAAATAAAAAAATTCGCCCGCCCTTAAAGTTCATTAATTTTCCGACTCGCGAAATTTTGGAACATTAGGTACCTGCGAACATTTAGGGTTTTACATTACGTGTTAAGAGCAAGCTACAGCGCAAAAATTATATAAATTGACAGTCTAAATATCTGATACCTCTCACAAATAATGCTTTATCACTAACCCTACTTCGCTATTATTCTTACCTCACAGGTCGGCATCGATTACGAATTCAGCGACACCGGGCTCATCTGTAGTAGTGGACCCTCCGGCGACCTTCACTGCTAATACCACTACTTGAAGGCAATGGACGCCTTCAAATGTTTGACCGATTATCACGTTACACGTTATCTTCCACAAAATCGCTTCCCACGGAATGGGGAGGTAGCGAAAAGAGTACCTTTTTTCGAACGTCACGAGCTTTCAAAACACTCTTGAGGCGAGCATAACTTGGTCAAATTTATCTATGCGAACGTTTCGCTCCATACACACGAAACTCACGAAAAGCACTTGGGTACGTCAGGCTGTCGTCACTCTGGAGTTCAATGCAGGTGACGCCACGGGATTCTGGTCCTGCACGTTAGCGCTGTTTCCCGCATCCTCCGCTATTTTGACATCCCGAACGTGACGTCAAAATCAGGCAACTGACGACCTTAGGAGACATTCACAGTCAACTCAATGCGACTGATATTTTTTTTTTATTGTGAATAAATTGTTTACCACGACTTCTTTATTTTGTTGTGTGTTCGCATTCGCGCTCAGATGCACGCGCCCGTTGCACAGTACCCCGTGTCACCCTTTTGTCATCGCGGCGACCGCTCGTTTGTGCTAATCGCTCGTAGTGCCGACTGTCCCATGCCTTCAACGTCCATGCCCATGCCCATGCCAATGCCCATGCCCATGCCCATGCCCATGCCCACGCCCACGCCCATGCCCATGCCCATGCCCATGCTCATGCCCATGCCTTCAACAGTCTTTTCCTATCTTGCTCTTAAAAAGATTTTTCAGTTCTTTAAAAAAGTTGTTTTATTTAACAACTTTTCTTTTTCAGAACTGAGAATTTTTATTGTAAGCCGGATTTAGGTTTGGCGCGCCAAATGTGGAACGCAGTACTACTTGCGTTTAAAATTTGAAGAAACGATTTAAAAATTTGACGGTATGCTTTGTCAATGACCGGGATCAAAACACGTGGTTTTTAATTACCTTGACTATGGCAATCACCGGGACCGTGGCCAAATTGAGGATAAACATAACAAATCTTTTTTTCTGAATTTTATTTTGTGTTTACGTAGATACGTCCTCGTTTAAGAGTACAGGCAAGAAAATGTCACAGGCAAAAACATATAAAGTGTCACATATTCCTATTTCATAGAACACTTTGTTTTAACGTTTCACGTACATGTCAAGCTGAAAAATTAAACATGAATGGAAAATATTATACGTCGTTTCGGAAAGTAATATTGTATCCTACGGTTCACGCGAACGCCAGCTCTTTATTTTTATGAAAACCCGTGCCACAAGCAGTACCGCTTGTGGCACGGGTTTTCTCAATTCTCCCTCTTTTTTCTTTCATCTCTTTTGTTTTGTGAAGGTTTCTCCCTCTCTTTCCTTCGTCTCTTTTGATTTGTGTAGGATTTGACGCCTATATAAGCACCCTTCGTTGTCAAATAAAATTCAGCTGTGTTCGAGACTTTGTGTTTTTCCGTCCCTTTTTGTCCCAGTCTCGGGGTTTTTGCCGAAATGTATGACCGTTATTGTTGTTCTATCTTGATGAGCTTTTTTGTTGTACGGGCATGCATCTAGAGGTTTAAAAGGTTTAAGTCTATTCAGAGACACACAAGACAACTGGAAACACAATACACCCGATTATCACGTACGCGTGACGGTCCCAATGGAAGCATCGCCGATGTCATATTTCATCTTGCGATCTCTTTTCGGGGACATTAAAAGCACGAGCGCCAGGGCAAGCCTCACAGCGAAATACTTTGTTTCCGTGAGCACTCGTGCAAGGAAAACGTTTTCTAAAGCTACTTGCTCGGGTCCATACATTCTCACGACGATTCTCAGCAATCTTCAAAAGAAACATTAAGATGCCTTATTTATGAGTCAGTTGATGATTTGATTGCATTTATAAAAAAAAAGAAGAGAAATCGCGCAACCACATTAACGAAAACAAACGGGAGATAAGAACGACAATAAAAGGTGACACAGCCTGTGCTGTCTGTCTTGTCTTCCCTGTCCCTCTTTCGTTTTCGTAATTTAGACATCAACACGCTCCACCTTAACACTACTGACAGAAAATGCAAAGAAGCATGAATATGTAAATAGCGGTTCGAATAGGAAAGCGCTGCGTCTTTCCTAGCCTTCGCTGTGCAAGGGAAAGTCACGATGAACCGGTTCACTAAAGGAGGCACTGAACCACTTTCTGCGATAGTCTGTTTATAGTCATAACTCAGTCTTTGGGGCTGTAAGAACCCTAATGAACCAAGCATTACATTCGTGCGTGGCCGATTTCTCCGTTAGAATCGGTATCAAAGATCGATTACATTGGAACTATCGCAGACATCACAATGCGCCTTTGGACGAGGAGAAGCCGTTATTCTTGTTCGATTGCGCCTTCTGGTGTCTGCAATAGCTCCGAGGTAATTATTTTGAGACCGACCTTAATAAAAAAAAAAAAAAAAACCTCGGCCTCTCATAATTTTTTTATTTAGTGTGCTTTAAATTATGTCCCTAAATAGACTATCGTAGAAAGTGAAGCTAGGGATGAAGTTACACTATTCGATTCAAACTATTATTCGCACAGCCCTACAAAAAAAAAACGAATTTGGCAGAGACACTTAAGACTGCTTACGTGTAGGAATGTAAAAGTATTTCTACACGCAGCGCATTCCTATAAGCAGTGCGCCACGTCTTCCTTTTTCACACGGCACTCCGGCGGTGACATCACGCTCCCCCAATGCGCATGCGCGGCGAACCCCGACGGCTTCACGACGGCTTCTGTGACGAAGCATCCGCGTTGCTGTGTTTTTCTTTGCGTTTTATTTCTGAGGCGCATCCGCTTTGACCTTGAGCGCCCCAGGCGGCTTCCGAGACGAAGCATCTGCGTTGCTACGCTTTTCTTTGTTTTTTATTTGTGTGAGACGCGTGCTTGATGACGTATCGGTGGGACCATCTTTCCGGCGCACAACGCCGCCGCTTTTTCGCACAATGGAACAAGTAAAGGCCCGTTCACACTGTGCCATTTCTTACGTTAAGTTACGTTACGAACTCTTACGACAACTTTCGTTACAGCCGCTTATGATCTGCGCGTTCACACTGTACCCCGCCGTCCGTAAGAAAGAACCAATATGAATCCTCTGGTAATGATTACGGTCAGCCAATAGCGTATTATCCAACATGGCTGCCGTCCGCGGTGCCCGCGTGGTACATCGCTGGCCCCGCCTCGATTGCAAAAAATGCAATTGCGCTCTCGAAGAAGGGCTAAAACGCCTACAATTTTGCGACAGTCCAGTACAATATTTTCATCACTTGCGCTATAGACCCTTTCCGAAATTCAGTCTGGCCACTTTGATCACTATCATCATCATCTGAAAAATGGCATATGCGCCATACCAATGGCGGCTTTCTATTTACTGATGAAGGAACATGTTGAAGATACTCCTAAGCTGAGGATTCTAGGCCTATACATTCTAGACGTTAGCACGTTGCGAAACAGGAATTGAATGCAAGCGCTGCGTAAGTGTTCATTTCTCTAATTCGAGCCCAGTAAACCTGTTAGTGGCACAAAATCGACTTCGAAGCCCCTTGACTTATAGAACTTTATCAAGGCGTCTGTATGGGTTGGCGCTTCGCTCTGACTGGTTGCATCGTTGTGGGAATCGAGACTGGATGAGATGATCTAAAAAAACCTGTATAGCGAAAAGTTTATTCTAGTCTGCCGTTGACATGCAAAAGTGACGGTGCCCGATAAAATACTGCAGGCTACGGGTTAATTGCCGCCATATGGCAAAAGTTAAACCGCCATTTCAGCCACCAGATGGCACTGAATTTCGGAAAGGGTCTATTGGTATACCCTAATTATTTATTTTGCTCGTGAGTTGTTAGCTCTGTCAACGCACTTATTTCAACTATCAAGAAGAGCCGTGTTTCGTTAGTGTTACTATGGACACCTCCGTTCCTCCCAAACATTTTCCATAATGTCAGTCGTCCAAAACAACGAGACTAAAGGTTGATGACGACGAGAACGAACTATATAAGAGGAGGTTGTTGAAATAAACTTGTAGCTGAGTTTGAGACCTGTCTGTTTTTTCTGTTACTTCTGCTCTTCTAAAAAAAAAACCAGTCTCAGAGTAAACGACGAAATGGTTGACTAAAGACATATTTACCCAGTTCATTCCCGAAAAGTTTGTCTATACAGCGGGGCTCATATTAAAGAGAAATTAATATATGTTGGGTAGTCTGGTCTAGAAATATTAATGGCAATGATACAACGAACACTGCTTTAAATTCTAAGTAATTAAGGTTTGACAGAGAATAAATTAATTCGTGTAATTCACTCGTTCGTCTTAGCATGTGCAAGTAGCGGCGAGAAAAATACACACTTGCCTGTCGTAACATTTTCCTCCGCCGCACCTATTTTCCTCTACCGCTTTCCTCACGTCTGGCCACTTTGCGTCTGCTGCTCCGTTCGTTCTCTTCCGGAAGTTGACGTGCGTACGTCACGTCCGGTTTGTCTCGTAATTGGTTTTCATCCAGTAGTCAGTGAAGAGGACTTACTCCGGAATCGTCAGCCAGGCCCGCCTACTGCTGCTGCGCAGCGCTATATCAGAAAACAAAATGACCGAGCAGCGAACGATGAGGTACTCGTACGTTTCATTGTCAGCGGATACAAAAGAAGAAGACAACGCATCCCAGGAACTCAGCTTCAAAGCCAAGCTATTACTGGACACTACAAACAATCGACGGACCGTTATCTTGAAATCCTTGGCACGGATATACCGGTGCCCTCTTGATACGTGTATCCTAGCCCTTTAGTTTTAGTTTGCGTCGGACACTGAGGACTGGTGGGGTCGAGCTCTTCCCCGGTTATTTGAGGAGTCGTCGTCGTCTTGGGCACTGGGTAAGTTTAAGCACATTATTACACTCACTTGTAAGATTTGAAAACAAAGTACGGAGGTTGATGAAGGTGGTAGGGGAAAGTTGAAAAATAATCTTCAGGGGTCCTAAATTCGTCAAACACAAAGCTGGAGCTCAAAGTTCGTAGAGAGTGCCGATCATTGAACGTTGGTGAAAGAAGCGTGAAGTCATCATTTTGATAGGCCATCAGTGCGCTTCGTCAACTTCTGTCCCAAGTTTGTGTTTTACGAGTCTAGAGGCTCTTTTTCGAAACTTGTATTAAATAAACACCACTAGAGGGTTAATTTTTCGTCTGTTATCGTTGCGCTCTTTTATCGATCTGTCTAGGAGACTCAGTCGCGTGATCATTTTCCTTCCCTTCCTACTGCCGGAGTTTTAGAGTCCGTTTCATTTCCGGTCTATCTTTCACACCCCCAGATGGCTCTTGTGATGGCTGCGGCGGCCAGCTACTCTTGCTCAAGTTCGCCCGATCTTTATGGTGTAAGCCACGAACAAAGCTCAGTCCATCAGGAGCCCGTTGATGCTAATTGAACGTCCACTTGCTCGTCCTTTTTTTTTGCGTACTTAGTTCTGTTTTGTTCAAAGTCATATTTTACAACAACCTCCCCCGGGTGAGGTATTGCGGTATCTCAGAGTTACTAAACTTCTAGGATACAAAAACTGACTGAATGGGTCGCTTGAGGTCGCGTCCACTGGGTGGCTTATGTGTGCAGGACCGCACCCTGCCGCCTCTTCCATTAAATGTCTGACGATCTTCCTTCAGGATGACCAAGTCACCCTTATGAAGGCTCCGTGACGATGCCGGTGTGCCGAGGTGGGCCGATCTCAATTCTAATAAGTATTCCCGGCGCCACCTTCGCCGAAAAGGTATCCACGGTTTTGCTATGGTACTTCCAGCGGCGCGACATTTCTGTCCCGCTGTTAGACGTTTCCACCGGCAGGCGGTGGGGTGGAAGAGTCGTCAGCTTACACCCAACGAGAAAATGAGTCGGCGACAACGTCTCCGGCTAATGAGCGTCGTGATGGGAAAACGTCAGGGGGCGCCAAATAACCACGTGCCTTCACCTCACAGAGATCTGTTGCAAGTTCTTCGAAGTTTAAACCGCTTCTCCCCAACACTTTTTGGAGTGACCCTGTCACAGTTCTGACCAAGCATTCGCAAAATACACCCCACCAAGCCGCTCTTCCTACAATATATTTCATCGGATCTAATGCCTAGTAAAGTAGCACTGCATTTCCTCGTTTTGCACTGCAAGGAACATATAGAGATCCCTTGATGCTCGCCTGAACGTGAGTGCATTGTCCGAGTACGCCGTCGTGCAGATCCCTCGTCGGGCCATGAAGCGTCTGAAGGCCAACAGGAAAGCGGTGGCCGACAGGTCACTGACGAGCTCGAGGTGAACCCCACGGGACACCGCACGGGTGAAGAGAGCCATGTAGTACTTGCGAGCCTCCTCCTGATATCCGTACCTCAAGGGGCCCGCAATGTCCACACACACAACGTTGAAGGGATCGCCTCTGGTCACTCGGTCGGCTGCGGGCACCAAGGTGGAGGGACAGCTTCGTTTGTGGCGCGTTGCTTCAGGATTTGTTTACGATCTGCCATCCTCTGATGATCCAGCATGATTCCCCTAGTTGAGCCAGATTGTCCCGGACTCGAGCGTGCAGCAGGCGAACATGTTCTTTTCGTACGAGCAAGAAGATGAGCGGAGGGTCACCTGGTAGCATAATGGGATGTTTGGCACTTTCCCGGTTACTAATGAATTGTAAACGTCCGTCAATTCGTACGAGGCCCTCCTCGTCGATATACGGGTTGAACGACGTTATAGACAACTCCCTTGCGAGGGGCATTCGCCGGGTGAAGCTCTTGATGTCCTCTCCAAAAGTTGTTTTTTGGACAGTGGCGAACCAATACGCCTCAGGTGTTAATAGTTTGTTCGGTAGTAAGTGGTCAATTCCGTTTTCCTTCTTTGTTTGTGCAATTATATGCAACGCGTTAAATCCACGCGGTTCCCCGGACAACCCTGGTGTAAGAGCTGTACTCCTCTACATTCATGATTGCAGGGGGCGCTGTTGAATACTGGAATTACCGACACTTTCCTCTTCTCCAGGTAGCACTCTGATATTAATGTAGTTGATTCTTCATAGTCGGCCAGCATGACTCAGGTCCATTCAACCAGCTAAATCCGTTCCACCAGAGTGCGCTTTCCAGTAAGGCTGATGGCAGGATTGTGCGTGTCAAGAGGTCTGCGGGATTTTCAGTTCCAGAGCAGTGTCCCCGATTCTTCGAATCCGTCAGCTGCTGTACCTGAGTCACCCGGTTGCTACGAAGTGCCTCCACCGGTTAGCCGATCCCCTTGTCAAATAGACGGCCACGGTTGAGTCGGTTCAAAGGAGTGTATAAGTGTTCTCCAAGCGTAACACCTTGGTCATGTAGTGCAACAGTCGAGCACCGATCAGAGCTCCCATCAGCTCGAGGCGTGGGAGCGAGAGGCGCTTGAGAGGAGCTACCCTGGGTTTGACCGTGACTAAGTTTAAGCTCACTTTTCCACATCTTTTCTCTGTGGGGATATACGCCACTGCGCCGTATGCTTTTGAACTTGCTTCACAGAGATGTGTAACACTTTCTTCGACTCATCGCTATCGCTCCGAAAGTCTTGTACGAGCATTCTCGCTACGGACACGTGTTAAATTCAAGGCAGCTCCCTGCACCACTGAACCCACTCGACCCTCCGTTCCTCAGGCAAGAGCTCATTTCAATCGACTCCGAGCTCCCACATCTCGCTACGGACACGTGTTGAATTCAGGGCCAGCTCCCTGCACCACTAATCCCACTCGACACTCAGTTCCTCTGGCAGGGATTAATTCCAATCGACTACGAGCTCCCACAGCCTCCGGGAACATAATCTTGACGCTTGTTATTATGAGAGCTAGAAATCCAAATGGATCTAAACTCGTCGTCACCTGAAGTACTAATCTCTTGCTGTTCAATCTCGACAAGAGAAAATCGATGAGGGAGGTGATTCTGTACTCGAACTTATCTGTCCGCAGGCTCTAGCCCCCTCCTAGGACCTTTGCTGCACCCGCGTGTTCAAAGTTAGCATAGGTAAGTTTGGTCTCCCCGTCTTCCAACGTTCCTATCAGTCCTAAATCGTTACACATTAACTTCTGGAGTCGCATTCCGGCGCGATTCATGATTTCGGCCGTCTCCTCACAAAATATTCTCGCCTCCTGCTGGTTGCCCACTCCCGTGACAAGGTCGTCCACATAGAAGTGGTCCCGCAGAACATTTGCCGTCGCCCTGCAAGCTTCTGAGATGATGCTCTAGTGTAGCAGCTAGCAGAAAAGGGCTTGACGTCGCGCCGAAAGGCACACGTGTCATTTGATTAAGTCAATACTGCTGTAAGTTCTTCGCAGTCCCTTGGCATTCTTTCGTACCAAAGGAACCGTACTGCGCTCCGATCTCTTTCCGAGAGTGACACCTGCAGTTAGGCCTTCTCGATGTCGGCGATGACAGCGATTTTGTGGGTGCGGAGCCTGATTAGCAGGTCGATCAGCTGTTGGTTCAATTTTGGACCACTTTCTAAAACGTCATTTAGAGAAAGTTTACCTCCCATACTCGACGATACGTCGAAGGTCACTCTCAGCTTAGTTGTTTGACTTCCGTGACGCACAACCGCCTGGTGTGGCATGTAATAGACCGGGCCCTTCGGCAAGGTTGCCTTTTTTCTCGACTCGTTCGGCGTGGCCTTTTGTGACGTAGTCTCGGACGCAGTGGTCACGCTTTATCAAAAACTGTTCGTTCCTTAAGAGACGGGCGGTTTGTAATCTGAGACGGCTCTCAGCTTTTTCCAAGTTGTTCGTAAACTTTTTGGCTATTGACTTCCATGAAAGCGACAGCTGGTAGCGATCGTCTTGGAATTCGATGGTTTCTTGGTGATTCTGAAGTACGGCGTCTTGGTGGCTTGTTGTGGGTTGGAGTTTTTTTATTCCAAGGTGCTTGAGCTCCCAGAACGACTTGAGCTGCGTGGATATTTCGTTGTCAATTTCCTCTGACACGATTACCCTCATTATGCTTCTAGGGGAGGTACAAATCGCCGTCGATCTGGTTGTTCCCGCCTGGCCTTGCAGGGTCCATCCGGAGGTCGTGTCTACTGCCATCAGTGTAGGGGTTAGACGGTCATGGTATGCAAGGCTGCTGCTGAAGCAATAGGGCCTGTCTTGTTGCCTTTCTTTTTGTAATGCCCAGGCTCCTCGGTCGGCTGGTGTCTCTGCGCCTCTACCGATTGCATTTTCTCGCGAGATTCGGTCTCTTTCTTTAGGACGCACCAAAAAGTCTCTAATTAATCGTCCTCCGCTATTTTTTCGTCTTGTCTCCGATAGTCTCCACGGGCACGGCTTTCTTTAACACGGTTAGCAGCAATACTCCGTATGTGCTAACACTGACCCCGAGAGCTTTAAGGCTCCTCACACCCGTCAGCGCCTCGTCAATGAGGGAACGGAGTTTGTGGACGCCTTGGAATTTTCGTACCGGTTGTATATGCTGAGCAGCCTCGACAGATGATCGGCGATAATGCGGTGTTTTCGGCCAAACCTTTCCCGAAGAATTTTGAAAGCCTGCTCGTAATTTGCCTCTGTCAGGTCAAGCCCTGCCACAGCCACGGCTGTCTTTTCTCTGAGGTAGCTGCTCGGGTACTTGAATTTATCGACCCTCGACACTGTCAGGTTCGCGTTGATAGTTAAGTCGAACTGACTCCAGAAACCCCCGCCGCTCCACGGTTCCCGTGTTCACCTTCAAATTTCGATATCTCCCATTTGGGGAGCTTTACTGCTGGGTGGGTCTGTTCGACTGTCATGCTCGTTCTGGCGTCAGTGTTGGTTGGTGAACTTGTCAAGGCTCTGTCACTCAGGCAGGCCTTATCTCTGAGCATGACCTTCAGTTTAGTCTGCTGCGCTGATCCTCTCCTTGTAGCCTTCGCTGCATGTAATCTCCTCTTCTAAGGCCTCGTCTTCAATTCCTTGCTCAATATCGCTATCGAGTTCATTGAGCGAGTCCTCTTTCAGAACGAGAAGGTCAAATTTGGTTTCCAGCTCACCGACAGTCGTTGGATCCGCTATGGCGGCGGCTTCGTTGATAAGCTTGGTTGGCGCTGATAGCACCACAGTCCGCTTTCGCTTTGCTCCGTCGGTAAAGGCTGTTTGCGCTGTACCCGTCTTCTCTTGCAGTTTCTTCTCAAGGGTTACCAAATTGTTCAGGAATTTAATCACAACGTTGCTTTTGTCACTCAATTTCACTTTTAAACGGAGAGAGTTAATTTTGTGTCTGTCATCGTTGCGCTCCTTTGTCGATCAGTCTCGGAGACCCCGTCAACCCCGTTCCGTGATCATTTTCCTTCTCCTCCTTCCGCCGACGTTTCAGATTTTGTTTTGTTTCCGATCTTCTTTTCGCACCCCCAGATGTATCTTGTGATGAACGGTAGCAGCCATATACTCTTGCTCAAGTCTAGAGGAAAAGGTCCGCCATTTTCTTATGCATTCTGGCTGCTGCAAGCGGCGGAACATTGAGGCAGGCCTCTGGAGTCCCGCGCATGGTTACCAACTAGCTTTACGTCTTCGCTAGATTTCACGGTCTTCCTAGGGACAAATTCACGTACTGACCGGTGGAAAGATATTCTCTTTCCTTTCGAAGCTTTCGTTTTGCATAGAAAGCAGGTGTACTGTACGGCATCGCGTCAACGCAAAACTAAACCAAATGAGTGGCTTCGCGCTAGGGTTATGATAGGCGCGCCCCGGGAATACGAAACCGCGTAACCACCAGATTTCCGAGATTTCGGCAGAAGAGAATTTAATTCAGCGTAATGAGTATACTGCTTTTTATAAGCGTTAGAATAGCTCTGAATTTTGTTTACAACGTTAAAATATCACTCTTTATTGTGCTGAGAGTTTTCAGTCTTCGCGGTTACCATTGCGACTGTCGTCCTTCAGCTGGCAACATTGGTTTCTTTCTCTCGTGTTCTGTCACGCTCTTTCACGATCTTTCACTCTGGACTCCAGATGTCGGCGCACAGGATTTGCAACTCCTCCTCACCCACCTTGACCTTTACACTCTGTGATAAAGTTCGCCCGATTTGGTGTAAATATTACGTGAGGCCGCGGGCGAAGCTCAGTCCGTCAGGAGCCTGCTGATGTTACTTAAACATCCTCGTGCACGTATTTTTTTTTTTTTTTTGTGGGGGGGGGGGGGGGGGGGGATTTAATTTTGTTTCGTTCAAAGTCACATTTTACAACAAATCGTTTGGCGTCGCGCGATATAAATTAATTTAAATCTTGAAAGAAAACACAATGAAAGTCCAAATGCCCAATGGTGATCGTATTTCGGCGCCTGAGCTGAAGGATTGCACAGAAAAGATACAATTATAACGCTGAGGCCCTGGCAATCGTTTTGGCGTCGCGCAATTTGAAATTAAGGTCGCGGAAATGTGTTTTTGTAAATCTAAATGACTGCTTTACGTCATTAGACACTTGTGAACGCTTTTTATTTTGTACACTTTTTGCTAAGGCCCCAAATTCCGTCGCAATATGAAGAGTTTTCTCTTTGTTTTTTTTTTTTTTTTTTGTTTTTTTCATCACACGTTATCATCCACTACCGGATGTACCAAGGTCTCTCTTTGACCTCGTTCCAATCATCTTCAAACCGCTTTTCCTGATAAGGTAATCACAACGCCGAAGCAATATTCCACAATCTTCTATGTGCACTGGCTTACATCCCCAAAAACAATGAGAAACAAGACTTACCTTACATTGAGTGTGCCAGACGTCTCGCTATGCATTATTGTGTCTTAATTAATACTGTGTTTTATCACCTGAATCCACGAGAAAACTGTCACAAAGAACCGTTACGAAAGACCGTCAGGTCAATTTCCCGCTTATTTTACGGAGAAAATATTGTCACGTGATGTCAATTTTCCCGCTTAATTTACGGGTAAATTATTCCCGCTAAATTTAGGGGGCATCCGAAGACAGGTGACCACGTCATGTGGCCTCAAATCACGTGACATCAACTTCTACGCGGTGGTAGTTTGCGCTCAGCACATTCTGTTCTCCATGGTCTTTTTGGCATGATCAAGTTTGTGCAATGTTTTAGAACGCAGCTCTTAGGCACCCGTTTCCGGCTTGAGCGGCGTCGCCGTCGCCGTCGGCGTAACCGCGCGGTGCATTATGGGTAAATTTTCCCGAAGGAACCCGAGGTCCTCTTGAAGGACCTCGGGTTCCTTCGAGAGGACCTCGGGAGAACCTCGGGTTCCTTCGAGAGGACCACGGGAGAACCTCGGGTTTCTTCGGGAGGACCTCGGGAGGACCTCGGGAGAACTTCGGATTCCTACGGGAGGACCTCGGGAGGACCTCGGATTCCTTCGGGAGGACCTCGGGAGGACCTTGGGAGGGCCTCGGGTTCCTTCGCGAGGACCTCGGGTTCCTTCGGGAGGACCTCGGGTTCCTTCGGGAGGACCTCGGGAGGACCTCGGGTACCGCGCGGTGCATTATGGGTAAATTTTCCCGAAGGAACCCGAGGTCCTCCCGAAGGACCTCGGGTTCCTTCGAGAGGACCTCGGGATAACCTCGGGTTTCTTCGGGAGGACATCGGGAGAACCTCAAGTTCCTACGGGAGGACCTCGGGAGGACCTCGGATTCCTTCGGGAGGACCTCGGGAGGACCTCGGGTTCCTTCGGGAGGACCTTGGGAGGGCCTCGGGTTCCTTCGGGAGGACCTCGGGAGGACCTCGGGTACCCCCTCCCCGAGGTCACGTGACCCCTGCCCCCACGGTCACATGACCCCTCCCTGCCAGGGTCAGGTGACCCCTCCCCCCCCCCCCCCCGAGATCACGTGACCCTCTTTCCCCGAGGTGAAGTGACCCCTCCCCCCCTGAGGTCAGGTGACCCCCCGAAGGAAATTGAAGAATGAGGGGAAGAGGAGGAGAAGGAGGAGGAAGAGGGTTATACCCTCCTCTTAGTACCCTTCCCTCCTTCTCCTCAAGAGCTGCGCTTCAATTCGGCGTTACAGGCAGTTGTAAACGGCTTTCACTTTTTGTTCTACTTTTAACTGACGACCCATAACGTTCCTTTTACAGGATAGGCATCCGACCATGGATTTTGAAGAGGCCCTCAAGTCCGTCGGAGGCTACGGTGTGTTCAACAAGGTCATCCTAAACGCCCTGTTGGTCATCAGCACATGGCACGCCGCATTCTGTTACATGGGCAATTTGCTCGCGCACGTGACTCCACCAAGTCAGTGGTGTTTTCAAAACGACGTCAATGCTAGTATTGTGGACGTGACATCATTGCCCAGGGGAAAGTGCCAGATGATGTTTCCTTCGGAAGACGGTAGTTACATGAACGCTACAATGTCAGGAGGCGACGCTATGACCTGCCCAACTGGATGGAGGTACGACAACACAGAATTCCTGACTACGGTTACCATGGAGGTATGCAACAGTTTGTGTAGCACATTTTCCGATCTCTAATTCGTGACGTGAATAAAAAAAAAGTTAAGTTATTGCTGAAGTTCGTTCATTTTTCTTTAAATCTGACTTGCAACCCTTCCAGGGTTTTTTCCGTTTTTTTCTTTTTATATAAAGTGCGTGACCGGGAATATAGCAAGTATTCAGTTCTATGCCAATCCCTTAGACAGTCCCATATCAAGCTGTTGCTTCTCACGTCAATAATATGTTGTTAGTGAGGCGTCTAGGAAAGGAGTAATACATTTAGTGCTGCGGCCTAGGAAAGACAGCACCAGGGAACGAACTCAAATTGATAAATAAAAACTGATCAAACTTAGTGCTGTGCTTCCCTCAAAATTATGTGCCAAGAACCTCCGAATTCAGCGAAAGATTTGTTTTAAAAAACACATCCTTAAATAGGTCCCCCACCAACAGGAGACAGCACTGCCTCAAGGTCACACTACCGAGGTCAAGCAACCAACACAAAGGAAAAAGATGAGCACTTCGACTACACTCACCCCCTAGCGACCGACGTTAGGACACTCGATCGAAGGGACACAGGGGAGAACAAAATCTATTTTGAATATCCCCCCTCCCTCCTCCCTCCAACGTCGACTGATCTGGGGTCACTCGTTTGAAGAACAAAGCGGGACAAAAAGTACCCACACAAAAAAAATGTAAGTGTTAAGGAGATTTCTAATAGGGTACAGTAAGAGCAATATGCATATTGCTAAAACTATCCTAATTCCTGGAAACCATCAACGAATTCTTTAATTAAACGTTTAAATACGTCTCTTTCTTTACGCAATCTCAGTGTCTTTGCCGAAAAACACAACAATTGATTCACTGGGACATTTGTTTGGTAAAATCGGAAGCCTCATTGCAATTCTTGACAGCTCTCTTGTCCCTGCTCCAAGGTTACCATGCCAATGTTTTGTCATTCATCACAATAGTAACGTCATGATAATCAATTTTAGTAAACCCAAAATATGAGCAGATAAGCGGTCTGCATCTTACAGGGCAGCGTCATTTTGAATGTTACACCTTTGGCCATCTCGTGTAATTTTTATGGAATATCATATCTTTCTAAATCTCAACTTCATAACCACGCCCAAGCAAGGCTCTTACAAACCATTCCTTCTTTGTCAATTTCTCTGTGTCTATGATTATCGCACTTCCTCTACAACTCTGTATCTCATCTCGATTTCTTGCGTGAACTGCGTTCAGTGGCGAAGCTTACGAAATCGGCAAATACGTATTTACACGAATAATAGCCGCAGGGTTTATGAAAATAACCTGAGGGTGCGCTTTTCCGCGGAGCACGCGCATTGCCAATCACCGCGATCGACAGCATGATTCCAGCGGTTTACAGGACAGACATAACGTCTTGGCGCGAAGATACCATTTGTGAAGACTGCATTTGTATGGAGACTCGTGTTCTTGATCTAGTTATTCGCGATGTTATTTACGCGCAACGCGATTATTGGCAATATATGTGCTCTGCGGGAAAGTAGACACAAGAGCCTTGTTCATAAATGGTGCGGCTATTACTCGAGTAAGTACGGTATTGTACGGCCGTTCCAGATTGTGGGATGGCGTCAAGCTACAGCTGTCCTACTGTTATTTCTTGCAGAACCAGTGGGTCTGCGGTGAAAGCCGGAAGATGTATGCCGTTCACACAGCTTATTGGGTTGGTTCTATGACAGGCAATCTTATCGCTGGATATTTTTCAGACAGGTACGCTTTTTTTTTTTTTACTTGAACAAATATTTGTGTCCCAACAATATAAAAGAATTTCGTGCTATCCTGTTATTATTTTTGTTGCTTTCTTTTTGTTTCATATCTTAAAAACATGCTCTCTCTACGAAATTATGCAAACATCGTTACATAAAGGATCGAGCACGCTTTGATTTAAAATTTATGCAAAGTATAACAATAATAATAAAAAAAAACGTTAGATAAAGGTCTACCTAAACATGCGTCGTTGATTTTTTTTTAATTAGCATTTCATGAACAAATGGATATATATTGGTACCGTTTATAATACAGCCTTGATGCAACTGTCAAATATAATGTCTTAAATTTGAAATTCCATTTTCCAAAGGCGTGTTCAAAAAAATGTAACCTGCCATTAGGTGGCGAGGTAACGTTATTAAGCTGAACGTGCCATGAAGGCTATTATCTGCAGTGCACTCTAAAATGTCTCTGAAGAAAGAGCCAATGTATTTCTACTGTTGTTGTTGTTGTTGTTGTTGTTGTTGTTGTTGTTGTTGTTGTTGTTGTTGTTGTTGTTGTTGCTTATTTTTTAGGCGTTTGACGACACTTATTACAACAGGCGTCTTTAGCGACGAAACACAATATCTAACCTTTTGTTTAGATAAATAGTAATATATGTTACAAACAAAACATTTAGATGACCCACAAAGAAATATTAAAATCTCCATCTTCTGTGACGTTTTATGCTAAATAATAAATTAACAAATACGTACTTAGAATGAATTACTGTCTAATCCCCGAATTTACATCTATAACGTATACATTTATTAAGTAGCGGTATTTTTGTCAGTAAAACATTATTTCAACCCTAGCAAAACATTTTTTTCTTCATATACAGGTTCATCATGAAATAAATGGGATTGGTTCGTGCGACGCTGGGTCAAACGTTTTGCTACACGTTTGACTTCCTTTAGTCAAAGAACACAGACAATCCATTTTTGAAAACATTACGGTATCCTGACGTCATATTTCACCAGAATTAATCGAATTACACACGTGATTTAACTGGCCCCTAAAACCGTGCCGAAGGGTGAGTGAGGAGTTGACGCTTGCATGCTATAAGAATGTTGTTCAGATAGTATCGGTGGCCCAACTACTTTGAGTACGAAACAAGAAGAGATTTGTTAATCATTATCGATCTTAGGTTTAGAACCATCTTTATGCAAAGGCACAACGCTGCAGCGTTCTTTCGTTATTTCCGTTGCTTGACAAATGAGACAATTTTGTGAACAAACCACGAAAGCGCTACACAAAACTCTAGCACATTCGCAAAATGCCAATGCAGGACCAGCTTCACCACAAATGATTGATGCGCGAATGTTCTGTAGTTTTAAATGCTTTAGCATTTATTGCCCTGCAGGTGCTTGCAGCCGCCTTTTGTTTGGACGGTCGTGGTTTGAACTGGATTGGACTATACTGGTTTCGTCAGGCCGCGGGGCGGTTTCGCAGTGCTCTTTCGCTCCATTCGTTCACTTGTTACGTTCATCTTTCTCTCTTACAAGAGAGAAAGAGTCTTCTTGCACGCTTCCAACAATAACACGCCGCGGCAGCGGAACAGGAGGGGATCGAGCGGCCGTGGAGGTACCACAACGTCGCGAAAGCGTAAAATCAAGACGCAGCGACGACGGCGTTTGCGCGAAACCCGCCGACACCCGGGGGGGGGGGGGGGGGGGGGGGGGGAGAGAGATTGACGCTTCGAAAACGGGCCACGGGCCGTGTACGCGGCGATCGAGGGAAGCTGTCGTAGCCGTATCCCAAACCGCCGACGCCCGGGGGGAACGGATGGACTGGCTTTCCGAAGACTGCAGTATACGGAACGTTGCGAGGTTGGAATTCCCATCCTTCGCCGAGTCGGGAACCCTGCTCTAAATGCTAACGCATTTGGTCGAGAATCAGCGTAACGACAGCAACGATTCTTTTTTTTCTTTTTTTTTTTTATTTCCAAGTGACACTCGCATAAGTTTTGAAGCAATGCAAAATCAGAAAAACCTCTGAGACTATATAGTGACTTTAAGAAACGCAGGGTGTGGTTTATAACCTCTTCTCCTTGTGCTTTGTGATTGCTTCTTTGACACTTTTCTCGGCTTATGTCGCAATCTGATTAGCTGCGCAGAGATGACAAGATGCGCTGAACTCGCCGAGCCCTGAGTTCTTTGTTAAGCTGTCAGTGACCACAGGTCTTACGTTCAGCCTTACTCAGCGGCATTATGCTTTGTTGTAACGTCACGTGACTCTCTCTTGGCAGAATCGGCAGAAAGAAGATATTCATGATGCTGACGATGATCGGTGCCCTCGGAAATGTCTTGGGGGTCTTCTTCACTGGATTCCGAAGCTTCGTAGCTCTACGTTTCTTCACTGGCATGGGTTCGGAGGCCGTTTCAGGCACGGCGTTTATCATCGGTGAGCGTCGTCCTTGAGAACTGCACAATCGTCGATGGTTTTATTTGAAGATAAACGTACAATAATACGTCCGTGCACTTTTGCAGCACTTATACCTCGGGCGAAAAATGCCGAATCACTGGGCTATGAATGGATGCGCAGCGTTTGATAATCCGCAGAAAAGAGCTATTGCGCATGGTCAGAACACCTCCACAACCCAGTGGACAAAAAGAAGAGAAAGGCGAGAACCACGACTAACTGCCACTAAACACAGGGGACTAGACGGACAAAACCTCTGGTGTCAAGGACGGACAAAATTACGGGGCAGCAAACTGATGATCGAGGCAAATTCGTAGAAACCACACGGATGATTATGCATGAATGCGAGAGCATTTGTCGTTGCACACAGCCAAATTAAAGGGACCATGAAATGACCTTTTTACTTTTTCCAGATAACTTTTACATTGAACCGTCAATGTTCACTGAATGCCGAGGCATCCGTTTTCGTCTCGGTTTATTAACTTCTACACAAAAAATTAATGAAATATCAACTTTTTCTTTCTCTCAAACTGACCGCAAAACAAGCCGTGGCGTACGCTGTTTCCGGAACCGGAAGTTTTCTCGGCAGTAGGAGAATGGGAGCGTTAGCGGCGACGAGTTGGGGCGCGCCGGTAGGTTTTACTGCGCTGATGTCACCCACGTATTTTCTGAATCGGCGCCTCTCATCGCCGCATCGCAGCTGAGCGAAATTCAATGACATATGCATGCGCTACAGCGACAGCATGGGATATGCCGGTATGCCTGTTGGGAAGTGCAGCGAATCTTCCGGTAAAGACTCCAGAAGTCAACCCAACTGTCATTGTTGGTAAAAGGCGGCCCGTGTCAGTCGTTTGCAAAGCGACGTAGGTGGAAACAAATTGCCGCGGCGTTTTTCGCGGCCTCGGAGATGCAGGAGCGAGCCGACGTTAAAAAAAGATACGTCTGAACTACGAGTGTCAGCAAGAGCCAAGTAAATACCTGTTCACACTCGGAGCTGACGCGCACGTTTGATGGAAGTGCTGTATTCGCGCTGTTGGTAAGCGCTTCGGGACCGTTCTTTTACGATTGCAACTCGATACTGACGCGACACTCGGCAAAGAAAGGTTGGACCGGGGTTGTACGTATACCTCCCACGAACTGTTATAGCTCGACAGTGACGTGCAGTCTGTCAGAATAAAAATGGCATACCAATAACAAAGTGTACATACTGTGTTACGAAGGTAATCCATACGGCATTTATTTCAGCTCTATATCACACAAAAAAAGAAGATAGAACCGATGAGAGTCCCTTTTCGACGAGTGTTCGTCCCATCCTCCCACTCTTCATTGAAGAGAAAAAATAAACTTGAACTTGAACTTGAACTTGAACACTGCCTCGGAAAACAAGGGGAAGAGATTGACCTCACCTCTTAATCTAAAATTGAGGTCAGCGAACAAACTATAATACGGGAAAAGTCCACAAGGGTAGCGCGGGCATATTCCATTCAGCACGCCAGCCGGTCGAAGGCAGACGGTCTTGCGACGAAGCAACGCTGGCAACGCTGCGCCGAGTCGGAGTGCCCGCTAGGCCTATATTCTGAGCAGCTCGCTTCGTCGGAGTTTGCCGTAGTCGCTTTTCTCGTGTGTTTGTGGATCCAGCGTTCTTGTTCGTCGTGGTCTGTTTTAAGTACTTTTTTTCTTGCTGCTTGAAGTCGGCAGGCGTGAGAAGAACACGTAGAAAAATAAACGTTCAGTCAGTCAGAGTTTTGAGAGGAAGGAAATCAAAGGAAATAACCGCTGGAGAAGGGGAACAAGAGGTACAAAGGACAAACACAAATCTCAAGCTCGCTTGCACCTTTGCATTTAATTGTATTCTAGAAATAACCGTTCGTCGGTTGTCGCGACCCAAGCGACCCAAGTAACTGAAGTCGGCCCTGCACTACTGCGTACGCGCAGTAGTTGCTTCGTTTACCACACGATAGATGGCGCTTGGCTCTCAGCATTATCAAATTTGGCAACTTTCGCCACACATCTCTAATTATGCTACAAAATGTGGATCTGAATATTAATTAACAAAACTTTTCGGAAACATTTGCCGGCTATTTATTGTTTACGATCGCGGTGCTGGTGAGGTAGGCTCTTTCCTAATAGGCGACGTGGATTCGGCTGACGTGCTCCGTTTCTGCGGATGTATCATAGTGAAAAGGCAGCGAGCTTTCGAAGGAAAGAAGGCGCAAAACAGTCCAGTTTTCTTTTAAAAGTTCTATAGCAAATAATTTTTTGGGGCTCCCTATTGTTGTGTCTTTGTGTTTCTTTTCATACCTTTTACGACGTGCGGTAGATGAAATTCGGGTTTAAAATCATTTCATGGTCCCTTTAAGCGTTGAAACTAAACTTGTGCATAGGTAGCGACGTCAATTTTTCCGCTAAATTTAACGGGGAGACTCGCAGCTAAATTTAGAGTCGTCCTTAAGATCGCCCTAGAGGTTGGTCCTTAGGGTCGTTCTCAATTTCGTCTTGGATGTGGTCCTCTAGGACGTCGTCCTCGACATCGCCCTTGACGACGTCTAGGACGACCTCCTATAGGACGACGTCACATACGACACCGGGATCGACCTCTAAGACGACTTCTAGGGCGACCTCAAGGACGACTTCTAGGACGACTTCAAGGAAGACCTCACAGACGACGTCAAAGACAACCTCTAGGACGAGCTCGAAAGTGATCTCAAAGACGACCTCTAGGACGAACTCAAGAACGACCTCTAGGACGACCTTTAAGACCACCTCTAGGACGCGTCCTCAATGACGATGTTGAGGACGACGTCCTAGGAGACGACGTCTAAGACGACCTGTAGGACCATGTCTAGGACGGCGTCAAGAGCGACGTCAAGGTCGTCGGGTCCCTCGAAGAGGGTGCGAATGTGAAGGAGCACGTACTGCTGGAGGCTCCGCATACGCGTGTCGCCATGGGGTGCAAGCACAGTGAGCTGGAAGTGTTTTCTGTGCATGCCTAATGCGCATTAGGAAGCCAGATACCAGATAGACAGATATCTGCGATGAGTAGATCAATAATGCTAGCGCATTAATACTGCCGCCCGCAGAGCCGAGAAGGCAACGCTTGGTCACGGTCTTCTAGAAGATTCCCGGTCATTCTCGCAGCAGACGTAACTTTCCCTCTGCTTTGTTATTCTCGAAAGTGCCAGTTCATCCTCGCCCCGAGCGCGCGACACTCGAACCTTCTTTGCTGAACTTTCGAGATAGTGACGCACGGTAGATAAGCAGCTGCCCGCGACCTTGTCAAGTCAGTTTCAGTCTCGTTCGAGCTCTCAGATTCGCCGCCGAATCGCCGCCTGCTTTTCTGCTACCTCGACGCTTTTTCTTTACTTATTTTTGGTTGGCACAAGTTCGCCCATTAAACCTCTATTTTCAGTTCACTGTTCACTTTCTCGTCACCTTAATTCGTGACATTTCTGGTGGAGGTGCGGGGTACAAAACCCGTTCAGCGTGCCCCTACAAAGAACTCGGTCAGCAAGCCCCATTTCCCGACGACCTTCCGTTGAAGACTCAGAGCATCGTGACAGCCGCCGTCTTCAAGGGCAAGCTCCTGAACTCGGACCCCTTCCGCAGAATTCAAAGAAGACCGCGACGATGACCGCTCCTCCCGTGGTTGTCCTGCCCGTCGCCCCCCGGTCGCCGACACCTTTCCATGGCGAAATTTATGAAGACGTTGAGGACTGTATCCTTCACTATGAGCGCGTGGCCCGCCACAACGGATGGAACGCCGAGCAACGCCTCCAGAACCTCTACTTTTCGCTGGAGGGTATTGCGAGGCATTGGTTCGAAAATCACGAGGCTTCGCTTACGTCGTGGGACATCTGTGTGGCCGAGTTGCAGCGGACGTTCGCCACCCTATACCGACGGGAGAGAGCAGGTCCCAACGAAAGCGTCGCCAGCTTCGTTCAAGACGTCCTGCGTCTGGGCGCGCGTGCCGACCCACAGGCCGCCGACGACAAGAAGCTGCGCGTCCTCATGCGCGGGGTAAGGGACGACATCTTTGGGGGCCTCGTCCGCAAACCTCCAACCACCGTCGATGCGTTTGTCATGGAGGCAACGAACATAGAGCGCGCCCTCCAAGCACGCGCCTCCTACTACCAACGACATCCCGGCGTCGTTGCCTCCACGCTGCTTAACGACGAGATCGGCGCCCGTTCCCGGAACATCCGTGAGGTTATCGGTGACGTCGTCCGGGACGTGTTCCAAAAGTTGCTACCTGCGGCCAGTCCTCCGGCATCCCTCTCCATCGCTGAGCCTGTCCGTGAAGAAATTCACCGGAGACTCCGGCCAAAGGTACACGGCACCATGGTGGCGCAAGAGGAGCCGACACTGAGCTACGGCGCCGTAGCCCGCCGACCGCCGCCTGTTGCCCATCAATACCGGTGTCATCTCGACGGGACAATCCAACGCCGCAAATCCTTCGACGCCAAGAACAAGCCCAAGACGTTCGCCCAGAGCGACCCTCGCCGAGGAAGACCGACGTGTGGCGAACCGCCGACCGACGCCCGCTCTGCAACCCTTGCGGGGAAGCCGACCATGTCTACCGCCGTTGCCCATACCGGCAGCTGGGGCTACGCGGCTTCCACCCCGACGACCCGCGACCGCGCTACGGAGAGCGACCTAGGGACATCGACGAATACCTCCGCCGTTCGCCATCGCCAGGACCGTCTCCCCGCCGCGGTTTCCGATCGCCGTCACCGCAACGCCCTGCATCGCCTCAGCGTAGGTCTCGCCGAGAAAGCCTGTCCCCCCTGCCTCGCCGGGAAAAATAAGCGCGGCCATACCGGGAGGTGGTATTGCCGAGGACGAACGACGCCAATATCCTCCACAAACGTCGGAGGGCTCCGACACTAGCGACAAGACGTATCAGAACGACACTTCTGTGACGGTGTCGAATAACCTCGACGTTACCATCGACGGCCACGACGCGAAGGCACTCGTCGACACCGGAGCAGACTATTCCGTTTTAAGTGGGAAGCTCTCTCGCCGCCTTCGGAAAGTGATGACGCCGTGGGATGGCCCGAAAATACGAACGGTGGCGGACATCTCATCACACCAGTGGCAAGGTGTACTGCGCGCATGGACATCCACGGAGAGACCTGCCCCGTGAAATTCGTCGTCCTCAAAGACTGTTCGAGAGACGTCATCCTTGGCAGGGACTTCCTCTGTGAGTACGGTGCGGTGATCGACCTTGGAGAAAACAGGTTGACGCTGCGAAAGCCCGTGCTACCTCCGGAGGGATCCAAAACGTCGCCAGCCGCCGTCCGAGTCATTGCGGACCACGTGAACCTGCCGCCACGGTCGAGTGTTCTTGTGCCCGTCGTTACCGACGCAGTTGCCAGCGGGGAAGTCCTTCTGGAAGGCAACGTCCAACTACTTCTCGGAAGAGGAATAGGCGTCGCAAGGGGCGTAGCAGAGCTGCAGGATGGACGTTGTGTGGTCCTCGTGACGAACTTTCGACCGGAGGCGCAGCATCTCACGAAAGGTGCCACTATAGGACACGTCGAGGAACTCCGGCCCGACGCTGAAATCGCCGCGATCTCCGACGAGCCCTCGCCATGTCAGCCGTCCAGTACAGTGCCGCCACAGCTCGACGTTAACCCCAAGCTCAGCGCCACGGAACGACGACAGCTCGGAGACCCCCTCGCCGAGTTCGACGACTGCTTTGCGACGACGTCGAGGGTGCGCCAGACAACAATTGCGAAACACCGCATCATTACCAACGAGGACGCGCTCCCTGTGCATCGGCCGCCGTACCGGGTCTCCCCAAAGGAACGAGAGGCCATTCATGAACAAGTACAGGAGATGCTCAACGACGACATCATTCAGCCTTCGAGCAGCCCGTGGGCCTCTCCAGTCGTGCTTGTAAAGGAGAAAGACGGAACGCTTCCATTCTGCGTTGACTACCGGCGGCTCAACGCGGTCACCAAGAAAGACGTGTATCCGCTCCCCCGCATCGACGACACGCTGTACCGGCTGCGCCACTCCCGATACTTTTCGTCGATGGACCTTAAGAGTGGCTACTGGCAGATCGAAGTCGACGAACGGGACCGAGAAAAGACTGCCTTCGTCACGCCCGACGGACTGTTTGAGTTCAAGGTGATGCCCTTCGGACTGTGCACGGCGCCGGCAACGTTCCAACGTGTCATGGACACCCTCCTGGCAGGCCTCAAGTGGCAGAGCTGTCTCGTTTATCTCGACGACGTCGTGGTATTCTCGGCCAACTTCGACGAGCATTTGCGACGCCTTCGGGCCGTTTTAGAGGCAATCAGGCCCGCAGGGCTGACCCTCAAGCCGACGAAGTGCCGGTTTGCCTACGGCGAACTGAAGTTCCTGGACAACGTTGTGAGCAACGAAGGTGTAAATCCTGACCCTGAGAAGACTCGCGCCGTAGCGGCCTTTCCACCGCCCACCGACAAAACGGCCGTCTGAAGATTCCTTGGACTTTGCGCATACTACCGGCGATTCGTTCAGGATTTCGCCAAGCTTTCTGCTCCGCTAACGCACCTTACGAAAGACGCCGTGAACTTCGAATGGGGTGGAGAACAACAACAGGCATTTGACAAACTAAAGCGACGGCTCCAGTCAATACCGATTTTCGGCCGCTTCGACCAATCAGCCGAAACGAAGGTCCACACGGACGCCAGTAATACAGGACTCGGAGCGGTACTGGTCCAACGACAAGACGGTGGGGAGCGCGTGATCGCATACGCTAGCCGGACATTGTCGAACACGGAACGCAATCACTCGACGACTGAGAAGGAAGGTCTGGCCGTCGTCTGGGCCATCATGAAATTCCGCCCATAGTTGTACGGGACTCCTTTTCGGGTGGTCACCGACCACCTTTCGCTGTGTTGGTTAGCGAGCCTGAAGGACACATCGGGACGCCTCGCTCGGTGGAGCCTACGACTGCAAGAGTACGACGTGACCGTGGTCTACAAGTCAGGCCGAAAACACAGCGACGCCAACTGCCTGTCTAGAGCCCCCGTCGAGTCAGCTACCGGATGTGCCAAAGACGACGACGACGACCACCACCACTTTCTTGGCGCGGTGAGCCTTCACGGCATGGCAGCGCTCCAGCGGGACGATCCTGAGTTGCGTGCACTGATCGACCACTTGGAGGGACGAGGGGGTACGATTCCCCGAGCCTTCTTGCGTGACCTGCCAAGATTCGCCGTCCGGAGAGGTCTCTCCTATAAAGAGAACTTCGGGGACAACTCGACGTGGCTCCTGGTCATTCCTGTTAGACTTCGAGAAGAGATCTTTCAAGCCTGCCACGACGACCCAACATCTGGTCACCTTGGCTACAGTAGGACCCTTGCACGGATCCGAGAAAAATACTACTGGCTCAAGCTCCCGAAGACTGTCCATCTCTACGTCCGTTCATGCCACGAATGCCAACGACGCAAGAAACCACCGACGAAGCCGGCAGGTCTCCTGCAACCGATCGCGCCCCCGACTGCACCATTCCAGCAGGTTGGAATGGATCTTCTTGGACCTTTCCCATCGTCGACGCAGGGAAACCGGTGGATAATCGTGTCAACTAATTATCTTACCAGGTACGCCGAGGCAAAAGCACTCCCGTCGGGAACCGCCGTGGAAGTAGCCAAGTTCTTCGTGGAGTCCATCGCCCTCCGACACGGCGCTCCCCAAGTCCTGATTACGGACCGAGGATCCTCGTTCATGGCGCAAATGACACAAGAGATACTCCGCCTAAGCCACACCGACCACCGCCGGACCACGGCATACCACCCGCAGACCAACAGGCTGACGGAGCGACTAAACAAGACCATTGCCGACATGATATTGATGTACGTGGACGTGGAACACAAGACGTGGGATGAAGTGTTGCCCTACGTCACGTTTGCGTACAACACGGCGATTCAAGAGACTACCGGCATTACACCCTTTCAGCTGGTGCACGGCAGAAAGGTGACGACGATGCTCGACGCCATGCTGCCCCACGACCCGACGGACGACGGCACTGACGACGCCCATCTGGTCACCCAACGAGCAGAAGAAGTACGCCAGCTAGCCCGTCTTAGAATAAAGGACCAGCAACGTGTGGACTCTGGCCGGTACAACCTTCGCCGCCGCGACGTGGAGTTCCAGCCCGGGGACAGGGTATGGGTGTGGACGCCCATTCGCCACCGCGGCCTCAGCGAGAAACTGTTAAAACGCTACTTCGGACCCTACAAGGTCATCCGCCGCCTTGGGGAGTTGAGCTACGAGGTGCTCACCGATGGAACTCGCCCATCAGGACGCCACCGGCCACGACCCGAAGTCGTCCACGTAGTTCGACTCAAGCCGTTCTATGCGCGTTAGGATTGTGACACTGCATGTTTGTTTTGTTTCGCCGTAATTGTTTTAGCCATTTCCGTTTTCCTTTCGTTTTGCATCGGGGCGATGCACTTTTAAAAGGGGGATAATGCCGCCCGCAGAGCCGAAAAGGCAACGCTTGGTCACGGTCTTCTAGAAGATTCCCGGTCATTCTCGCAGCAGACGTAGCTTTCCCTCTGCTTTGTTATTCTCGAAAGTGCCAGTTCATCCTCGCCCCGAGCGCGGGACGCTCAAACCTTCTTTGCCGAACGTTCGAGATAGTGACGCACGGTAGATAAGCAGCTGCCCGCGACCTTGTCGAGTCAGTCTCAGTCTCAGTCTCGTTCGCGCTCTCGGATTCGCCGCCGAATCGCCGTCTGCTTTTCTGCTACCTCGACGCTTTTTCTTTACTTATTTTTGGTTGGCACAAGTTCGCCCATTAAACCTTTATTTTCAGTTCACTGTTCACCTTCTCGTCGCCTTAATTCGTGACAATATTGCATTAAGGTGGCAGTGCGCAGAAGGCAATTATTGGAAATCTCTTCGAGCCCAATGGCGTCAATCAAGTATGTGTTCGTGATATCAACAGCTAAACCAGTGAAGAGCAGTGAACGAGCATTGAACTCAAGCTTTTAGCACCTGCGTCGGTGTCTCTATAGGCAACCTGCAATGTTGTTTGGTTTGGCGCCATTTAGCGATTGAAGCAAGAACTATTGGGTACCCCTGGGAGTGGCGGCTGCATTGTTCAAACGTGAGCTATTACTCTGGTGGCGCCGCTGAGCCTAGTGTCTAAAGCAAGAAATACTGGGTATCCCAGGAAGCCGTGATCGCGTAACATGCCAGTAGAGCGGAAGCTACGGCCCTGGCGGGCCAATCGGAACGTGACTGCGTATCACCGGAACGCGCCTCAACTTCGAGGAAGTATCAGGCTTTTCGCTGCGTCATGCTCCAATGTGTGTGCGTTGCGCTCGTATACGTCGCGCATTTCGAAGCCTTCGGCGCGCGATGGGGGGGCTTACCGTTCGTCGTTTGCCAAGTTACAGCGAGACAGGGTATAACCGTGCGCCCCGACCCTGCTGGCGCCGCCTGGCCGTTGCCGGATGCCTATAGCCGCGGATACATGAGTGCGAAAGGAGCGCATCGAATCGAGTTATGACGATTGTGGTTGGGTAGATTAACAAGTGCGTCCATGTTTCTGTGCTCTGACAATAAGGATGAATAAATTTTAGTACCTCGAGAATCACATGGGTGAAACCATAGCTTCCTCTCCACTGAAAAGACCTGGCAGATCGTTACTGACGCGGCCGCCGAAAGTGACAAGGTAGAGCGGCAGACAAAAGTCCTGTAACGGACGCCCGCTGCGGCCAGACGCCGAAACACACTTGCCCCGAGCGATCATATGTCCGCTCGTGCGTTTCGCGTTCTTTGGGCTACCGCTTCTTTTCTCGTCGGGTTTGAGAACCACGTTTCGGGTCCTAGCCGCTGCAAAAGCAGTGCGCTGAATACCAGACTCCCCGAGATATGCTCTGTGCTACCAGATCCTCGCGCTCCAAATCTGCGACCGGGCACTCTATGACTCCGTCATCGAACTGCCAGGCTTTGTGAGTATAGAGGAGGCTATGGTGAAACAGTCACTGTTACCTTCAAAGACATCATAGCAAATCACGTCCCAGGGTTCCTTGTCCATTTGCAATTGAGCTTTTCATTGGGACGCTGGGGGTTACGCTAATCGAACAAAACCTTGTCACTGGCTAGGTTTCTTCATGGTGGCTCATGAACCATTTCCGAGCAAAGTTAACGTCTCCTAGAATAATCAACTCCCATGTCACTGTGGAATAAGAGAGGTTGCGAATCAAGTTCCAGGAAGGGGGTCGAAATTCCACTCTGGCTTCGGGCCTCCCCCGGCGGGGCACTGCCGGGTTGGGGCTCGGCGAGCAGGCGCGGTCGCGCACTTCGCGGCCTTAGAAACGTGTGTGCGAATAAGGGCGGTTCCTTGAGCTTATGTCATGCTGTGTTATCTCATGGCGTTTTTCAGAAATGAAATCGAAACTTGGACACACTTGCTCCGCGGCGAGGCGGTGCCTTTCGGACACACCTCTCTCTTCTTCCACCATGGTCTCTGCACTATAGCACTTTCCCGTCATCACATTATTATCTAGCGGGAGCACAAACTGAACACGAGTGCTGAGTCAGTGTCGGCCGGGACCTCGAGTCCAATAAGTGCGTCGAAAGACCATCAGGGTCGGGCTTGGCCCAATTTTTGAGTCGGCATTATCCGAATGTGTTGTTACGTGGACACAGACGGCAATGTTCGCAGGCTTTGATTATTCCAGGCGGTGTTGACTATGCGCGATCGAACTCGTATTCTACTGCGCAGTAATGGAGTACACGGTTTGCGAAAGGAGAACGCTCGTGTCCTTCATCCGGGCCGTGTCATGGACCCTGATGGTGTCTGTGTTGCCCTGGTACGCCTACCTACTGCAAAGCTGGAGGGGAGTCATGCTTACCAATACCGCCGTGGACGCGTTGATGGTCGTCGTCATGAGGTAAGGCGGAGCTTTTGTGGCGTTTTCACCCGCTTTTTGCGCCAGCTGATAGCACACAATGGACACGCAGGAAGTCTGACAATAGCAGACATACGGTACATCGTGTATTTTTGCTCTAAAACACAATATGATTGCATTTTATGTTCAGTGAAAACGTAAGAAATGTACAGCGTAGCGCATCCCGAAAGTTTTAATATTGCTACGCTGCTAATAAGATTGAAGCATTATCCATTAAGAACACTGAAAAACAAACCACGTGGCAAGAAGCGGGCCCATATATTATAGACCGACAAGCTGCTTACAAACAAGCTCGGATTTGCCCACACAAGGTGTGGGCACTGCGCCTGCGCAGAAACCAAATTTCCCTGAAGTGTCTGCGCATGCGCAGTGCCGTCGACAGCGTCACCGCAACTGCGTGACGTCAGGGCCGCGTGTTGGTCTATATTATGCCCAGCGCTTATTGAGCTGTCGGTGGCTAGAAAGGTTGCCCTTTTACTCTCGTAGATTCAAATGAAGCGGTATAAATTGACTCCAACGTTCTGCGAACCAGATGCGACCACACCACCAATTATTGGCGAAAGACTAATGGTATAAATGTCTACGCCCCCTTTGTAAGACGCACAGAATTTCTACAGGTCTACTGTCGCGTTAGAAGGCGCAAAGAGACTGTGTTTTCTGCCATTGAATAAAGTATTAAAAATGTTACACACAAAAAAGCAAATTTGGGAAAGGGAGGGGGGCACAGCCATTTAAGCAGATCATATATGTCGTGGTCTCCTTCCTCCTTCTCAGTTGGGTTCCGGAGTCATCAAGTTGGCTCTTGTCTGTGGGACGCAAGGACAAAGCGCTCGTCCACTTTGAAAAGATTGCTCGCTTCAACGGTCACACGGTCTCTCAGGAAGACCTCACCTGGCGGCTTCAGGTAAGCGCATAGCTGGATGAAATATAAAACTGGACGATCGAAATTAAGTTAAGGAGAAACAATAAACAGGCAGAACAAGAAAGACCCTGCTTACATCACTTCCAACTACCGCTTGAGCTACATCGAGCACTGAGCATTTCGATTATGATGCCACCACTGAATTATTATGTCGTAAACCCCTGTGAACAAACGTGGAGACCGTCACGACTTTGTGACGCGAACCCAGGAAGGTAAAGTTTAGGGTAGAAAGTAGAAAACACGCTGCAAAAATGTTGGCGTCCCAGACAGCCTAACTGCTTGACGCACACTGCCATGTTGAAAGAATTTCGTTCTTGATTTAAGATAATCACGAATAATATTGGAAGCGATTGGAGGTGGAGCAATATGAATCCTCTTAAGGGTCATGTGTCAGTGATTTCTTAACCTGTCACCAACTCTAGACAGCCTGGCTAATTCCTGACAGCAGGCCGACTGACAGCAGGCCGATTCCTGCGGCTGAACAGCCTAGTTATCGTCAATATATATAAATGACGGCGTCCGCTTTCACTGCGCCCAAAAGCAGAGTGAAAGAAGAAAGCGATGTCTGGAACAAGACCATCCAGAACAGCAAAGCCTGCTTGTGCTTCAGGCATGTCCCGGCCGGAGCACTGCCTGTTTGAGGCCTTCGTGCAGGATCGGTTCCACGAAGCGCGGCTGTGTAAATGTGTGTGCGAACATAGACGACTCCTCAATTGGCTCCCATCAGCCCCTTCCATGCTGCGCCATCTCACGGCATTTGTCAGAAATGCGAGCGAACCTTCGGCACACTTGCTCGGGCCGGCGCCATTCAGACACCTTTCTATTCTTCCACCGTGCTCAAAAGCGTTTTTCAGTAGCTTAAAACGAAATGCAAATGTAATCTAAGCTGTTAGAACAAAAAAAAATCCTCCAGTAACATTAAATTGAGACTGGAGTCAAACGTCTTGTTATAAAACTGAACGTTTACAACCAGTTTTAGTACTTCTTTTCGAGCGGCAGTAATTATATGAAGCTTACGCAGGTTTAATTTTTAATGACTGCACAATTTATACGTTCTTACTTTACATGCATGTGAGCTCATGAACATTTTACTCAATCGCAGGTCCCTCTCAGTG
The DNA here is from genome assembly GCF_016920785.2 of Ixodes scapularis. Lineage (NCBI taxonomy): Eukaryota > Metazoa > Arthropoda > Arachnida > Ixodida > Ixodidae > Ixodes > Ixodes scapularis. Next base: position 77,040,569 of record NW_024609880.1, read on the forward strand.
ACGTCAACTTGCAATCATCATCAGACAAGGCCGTCCCGTCGTTTTTGGAAAGTAGCTTAGCCGTCTTGAAATCTCCTCGCATTCGAAGAAGAACGCTCCTCGTATACGTTGGCATGTGGGTGCTTTGTTTGGTTTAAAATCCATGAGCAGTGAACGTTTTAAAATACAAAATATACAGATATCACGTTCTTTTTTTTTTCTTCTTTTTTTTTTTCATTTTGTGCGCGTGTTGAAGAATTTCGGAACACGGGAAATAACAGCCCACCAAAGTCAATAGTGCCAGAAAATGCAACAAAAGACAAATTTATGCTTATTGCCATACATAAAAATGAATTCAATTTTTTTTTTTTTTTTATTTTAAATCGACAATGGCTGTTCGAATAACTAGATTATGCCACTCGTCTTCATGCACCTCTGCTAAGTGCCATATTTTTATTGCGCATTCCCGGAAATCCCTTTTTAACGTTTTACTTAGACGACATTAAAGCTTTTCTTACTTTCTAACGAATGTGTAGCTCCTTTTAAGCCGTCCATGAGCCTAAAAGCTTTTTTTTTCTCCAAACATTTCTTTATCCAATATCGTTAAATCACAACACATTGGCCGCGCAACTGAGGACTTAGACGCCCAAGCGCTACTCTTCGACATTTAGTAACAGTTCTACGAAAGCGCCTAATTAAAGTGACCCTTTTTAACCAAAGGCTTTTGTAACGCAGCCACTAACTCATGAGTTGGAATACAGAGACGGTAAAATGCCACGCACATACGTCCATGCATGAAGGAGACGCTGACTCAAGCTCTACATTCACTGATAATTTAAGAACACGAAGGCTGTGGTCGATAAGATTGACCATTAAGATTGCAGAATTAGCCATCAAGAAAGCCGAAGGACGAATCCTGAAACAATGCGGAGCGCAATTTCGTCTGCTTCTTTTGCAAGGGTTGCAGGGACATCGGAACGCCGAGCTGTGCTTGGCTCTGATTGACGGATGGGGGTAGACATAAAAGCAAGCTGCCTTGAGGTCTACCCACTATCCTTTAATCAGAGCCAATCAGAGCTCGGCGTTCTGACGTCCCAGCAACCCTGCAAAAGAAGCAGACGAAATTGCGCTCCGCATAAGAGATAAGATAATAACACCGTGTTTTTCCTTAGCTGACAGTGAGCATAACAATGGAGCATTTCAAGGTAGGCCGCCTTAGCGCAAAGAAGACCCCAATCGGAGATAGACCTCTGCAGTCTGTGCACGTAGCGGTGCTCACTTCTACATGGGACAATGATTCTACCCGACCAGGTTCATCATCTGCCTCTGTTACAACGCCAATGCCATGGAGCTGGGCAGACTTAACGAGAACATCTACGCTTCGTACTCGCTGGCCCTTGCCTTTGAGTTCCCCGTTAATCTCATATGCATCGTGGCCTTGGACACCATCGGACGTCGGTGGCCAAACTCGCTCTTCTTGCTCATGGGAGCCGTGGTTGCTCTCGTCATGGGACTTCTCCGCACGGGTAAGCAGCCACACAACCTCCGTACAAGAAAACGAACTTTTTTATAGTTGTTGTTTTCTTGTTCCAGAAGTATACTCCATGATGTCGCAGGTGTCGCACGTCTGCACTACACCGGGGAGTTTTCGTAGAGCGCTTTTCAGCATCCCGCAACGCTCCCCAGACTTACGTGCATACCGCGTCCTCCTTTGTAGTCCCGTGATTTCCGCCTGACAATACAAGTGTCCCGCGATTGCCTACGCAGGGGGATGCACAGCAGCAGACGTGAATACGGCATGCAGACGCATGGGAGGGGGGGGGGGGGGGGGGGGGGGGGAGGCTCCACTGTAAATTACTCGCAATACTTGGTTGTCCACAGAAGCTTCTGAATCTCAAAGTCGGGGCGCTGCGACGACGGCGACCCTCTCGTCCCCTTCTTCTATGCCGGAACTTCTACAACCAACCGCCAGGATCGCGACATGAGGGTGCAGGTTACGCAAGCTCCTGTGACGTAATTTGTTGCCACTTTGGGATCACTCTTGGTGCATAGACGGTGCAGGACGCTGAACACTCCTGTTGAGGACGGGCTTCGGGCACCGCATACCACTGAGAACCAACGCTTTTTTTATAAATCAAAGCCTGCGCGCCCGTACCGCGACGTCGATGTAGTCCAGCGCGCTTAAAAGCGACAAAGCCGGCTGGGCTTGACAGTGCTGGCGCGCTGGCTATATGTGGCCCGTAGCTTTGAATCTATAGTGTTTGTACGGTGCGCCCCAAACTTAACGCCGTCACGAAAGGGTCCGGTTTCTTCCCTTTTCGAGCTATTCCTGAACGCAGCGGTCAACCTAGTTGGTGAAGATTTGCGTCCCCGATGAAAACCAAACCTGGGGAAGGTATTCTAGCAGCTGCGGTGACCAATTTATCTTTGGGTAGCATGCAATAGATCAATATTTGTGTAACTGAGTGGTGGCGTTAAGTTTGAGGGGCACTGTACAATCCTTATTTGAACGTGCATGACAATGGTCTAGTTTATAAAATTGCAGTTTCTATATTTATGAGTCCGAGGGAAAACTCTGCAGTTTCGTTGTTGACTGAAAATGAGTGAAAGCAATCGTGACCAATATTCCTGAGAACACCCTCGTCGCGAATGTTTCTCGTTTGCCCCCACAGCGCGTCTGCAGGAACGAAATCCGGGAGAAGCGAGGTGCTGCGCATGCGCAGTGCCGACAGAAGCGCCACCGTAGTGATGTGACGTTAAAGAGCTGAGTTGGTCAATAAGTACCAAAACTCAGATCTTCCTGTTTACACCGCAACAGCCTTATGCGCCTGCAAGTGAACCATACTGAACAGTGGTTTTACTGGCGCACACGACTTAAGTTGTTCACATGATGAAGAGCGTCTTTAGATGTGACTCAGAAAGACAGTCGACACCGGTTTCGCTGTTCATTTAACGATGAAGGTTCTTACTAAAAGGGTGATATGTTTCCGTCTTCCTGATTTAGAAGTTGCAGTCCGAGTCAGCTTTTAGGTCGGGCAATGGCAACTGGTTCTTAGTCGTCACGTGAAAAGTTTCCCTTCCGCCTCCGGCACAATCTAATTCCATTCTCCCAAGAGCCTATTCTTGGTCATTTCTTTCTAGGAGAATTTTTCTCAAACGCCCGAAGAGCCCAATTTTTTGTGCATTGTCACCGAAAGGGCCCGGATAATTGCTAAGCAGAAGCGTCACCAGTTCAGAAATGGCGCGAGCTTCCTAAATTGGATACGTTCCCAACAAACGGGGGCGCGCTATCTGCCTTTAGGCTTATTCCCGAATAAACTTCTTAAGGGAAGGCAGCGAGGCATATTGTGAGCGGCACCTGCTTTCCTCGAGGACGCACGAAACGTTCTGGGGCTTTGACGAGGCATTTAGAATTACCTATTTATTCCGGTCGTTTGTTGTTCAGAATTGTCGAAGCTTACGGTTTGGCCTTGCTTGGCGAAAATACAAGGCTGGGGATCTGTTTGTCCTGTCCTTTCAGATATCAAATTATGTTAAAATCAGTGGTGATGTGCCCGTCGTCTTGTAGCCTATGAGACGTTCATCTCTGAGCTGACGCACTGTCAGCTTAGGAATGAACGGTGGAAGCTAGGTGTTTGTTGGAGCAGTCACACGTCTATCGTTCGCCACGGAGCCACGCCTCGTTCATATACACACGCGCAGAAAAAGGGGCGGGACAGGTGATCAAGGGAAGGTGTTTGATTGGTTTTGGTTAGCTTGCAGCTCCCACCACACTGTCAGCTTGGCGGTAAACGAAGTATAGTATCGTCCTCATGACGCGACGCTGTGAATCTGTCGTGCCTGGAGTTCGTAAGCCGTTGCATTCCAGCAATGTGTACACGCAAGCTTTTCTCCTTCGCCTTTCCAGCCCTCCTTTGTGCGTCTGTCCTGCTCTTCGTACAAGGCTTTGCGCTCAGGTGGCCGTCATTTATTTCCTCCGATGCTCTTTCCCAATATTTCACCATGAAAAATAATTTTCTCTTCCTCGTTAAGACTTGCAAACGACCTTTCTAATTTATGACAAAAGTAATTTCAAAATTAATGAGTAATTTTCTCGAAATTGCTCTCTGAAAGTAATTTATTACATTACTAAACTACTAGCCTAAAGAAGTAATTCATTATATTACGCATTACTTCAAAAAGTAATTAAATTACTGTAATTTCGTTACAGTAATGTCATTACTGTCACCGAAACCAGGGAGGAAAGATTGGCTCTTTCGAAACTCTCGGAGGATAACAGTATGCGGTTTATACTGTTGTCTTCGGCGAGCTTCAAAGAGCCAATCTTTGCGAGGTTGGAATTCTCATCCTTCGCTGAGCCGGAACCCCCGCTCTAAATGCTATCACATTTCGTCGAGAATCAGCGTAGCTACAACAGCGACTTCGGCATCTTTTTTTTTTTTATGCTTTAGCGGGATTTTTTGTTTTCGTAGTGCTGAAAAGAACTGAAGCAACAAACTCAACGTATCCCAGAATCCCGCACGGCACTGAATTTAATCGGCGACGAAACAAAATTGTTATTAACGGACTTTGCATCACCTTAGAGCAATCGAAATTTTAGCCGTTGACGTACAGACTTTGGGTCGCATTATCAAAATTATCTGAACTTTCTCACTTTGTCGAAATACAGCATTTTTTGTGAATGGATAAACCCTTTCAAAAGTATTTAAAGGGCATGGGCAACCTAATTTAGGAGCGAGATTTTGAGCGTTCACTAACTAACGATATCAAAGTACCTAATGGAACCATAGATTATTTCGGCTTCCCAAGTTCTAATCTGCATTTTGTGCGGCGCGACAGGAGTGTGGAATATTCCTGCGCTTTACACTCTCCTGGAATTCAAGCAAACCACAGAGGAAATTGAAGCTTTAAAGAAGAGAACATATACTTCCTGGAAGTCTGAGAGTTGTATCCGAAGTGTCGCTAAGCTCTCTTGTCGAAACTCTGGCTTCAACTTGGAGGCTAACGGGAGGTTCCTTTGACACTCCCGTGAGGTGTGGAGCATCGGGGTGTATAGAACATTGCCATTCTAATTAAAGTGTAATACATAAACCGATTCGCGTTTTTTTCTAAATTTATTTTCCCCTAGGTTCGCTATGGGGCATCATGGTCATGTCTGCCCTGTGCAACATGTCGTTCGCCGGAGGTGTGAACATCACTTACCAGCTCGCATCCGAGATCTTCCCTACTGTGATCAGGGGAAGAGTCGTGCTAATCCTGTCCCTCGTATGCGATCTGGGCGCTTTGGCCGGCACTCACGTGGCATCCCTGGTGAGCCATCCTGTGGTCGCGGACGACTCCGAAAACATAGGGCGTGGTTTGTTACACAAACGCTTCTGTGATTTGTTCTTCGAAGTCGTTATCCGTCAATGCCGCAAAAAATTGTTAGCGGCAGAGTGGTAACGATATATGCTCAAAACTGGCCTTCACCCACGTTTCTTAAGTTGTCAGTAACTATGGAAGTTCCCAATCTAGTAGATTTTATATTCTTCTTTGCCGCGATGACATGTATTTGCTTAACACCTATTTGCTTGCCTGTTACCTTTTATGTCGGTTTCCACTCCAGCAACTGGAGGATGCCGCGGTTTCGTGGGCTTCTAGAGATGATCAAACAAATTTTGAGAACCGATATGTGGAGTATTCACTGGAGGCTATAGCTGTGTGCGCGACTGCTGAGCGTGAGCTGATGACGATCTTCTACAGCTATTTTGCAAAGTGCATTCCGGACCAACAAGATTACCGGTCTCAACAGCCTAGTAATGTGAGCTCGTTCTGAGCAGGCGCTCTCAACATCGCCCTCAAATATGGCATCCAGTGAATACCCCTTATATTTCCAAAGGCAAAAACATGTGCCGATCGGTTTTTAGGATTATTCACAATGCCCGAGTCCCACCGGAGCGACAGACAGAAAGAGCCTACAACACCGACAAGCCTCAAGCACATTCAGCACGCACGCGAGGTTACCTTTGGCAGGCCTGCAGACGCTCGTTGCTCGTGAAGTACGCGCGAGCGATTGCAAGCCCGTCAAAAATACCTTCGCGTGCATGCTGCACGTGCACGAGGCTTGTTGGTGTCGGTTGTTTCTGTTTGTCGCTCTAGTTGGACTCGGCCTTTGCTGCTCGTGCGGGAGTAAGTAGCCCTTCTATTTTTGTGATGAATAACGAATACAGCCCTCCATTCTCACTCCCGGCGCCAACTTTACCGAACCGTCAGGTGAAGCCATTATGCGACAGCGTCAGCCGTCGCGTCTCCTTCCTGTCGACAGTCGCCTTCTCAGCAACGCAGGCATAGGCGCCATTAATTGGCTATGTCGCTTGCCTTCTTGAACACATAAAAGTATATTGACTCTAATGTGAACATCCAATAATACACACAACTGGTTCTTTGCTCGATGCAGTCTCGCCCCCCCCCTCCCCTCCACCCCTCACCCAAAAAAAAAAGAAAAAAGAAAACTACTATAGACGCCTTTTGTTCAGTTTCTTCCTGAATGCATGTTTTGCTATAACGTGATGAAAAGGCTTTCAGGCAATATATATCCAGTTACCGTTGGTTCCCTTATCTGGTGGTAGATGTAGAATTTTCTTGTCACTCTTTGCGTTCATGTTGCTTAGGATTACGCCAGTCAGTAAACTTAAACATACTTTCTCTCCGTGCCGCCGTGTATCCCGCCTCTCTCTTCTACGTCGAATCTTTTATCGCAACAGCCATCTCAGAGAATCTACTTAGAGAATCACCTCCCCAGCGTATTTTTTCCCGTCTTTTTTTTTTTAAACTACAGGGAATTTCTTCGTCCGAGTGCCTTATCAAATGTCTACATTACCACTGGCAGTAAAAGACTGGAATACACTGCCTTTTACATTGTTTTTATAAATAACACTAATATATTTGCAGCGGCGCTACTACCCTTTTCCCCTCTAACCCCTCAAATTAGATTGCAGTGCTATAGTGTTGCTTTTTATTCCGTTCATTTTTTTTTTATATTTATATATTTGTATGCATACCCACTCCCTTGTTTAATGCCCATTGCGGGCCCTCAAAGATAATAATTGATAATAAATGATGACGATGAAACAACGATAACGCCTTGTTCTAGTCAATTACAATCACATGAATAACTTTTTTTATGCAGTGCACGATTAGCCAGATTACGAGTTCATGTAAATCATTATAACTTGACTGTTTCCAAATGGTGTCCCTTCTGGATCCTTCATATGGAGTTGAAACGCATCCACTATTAGACCAGTTCGCCTAGAACCCTCTAGAGATAAAAAGTATGTCTATGATATCTTCAAGAACATGTGTAATTTACATCGCAATGCTGATTATGTAGCGTCTCTTTTTTTTCGTTCGTTTCGGAATTTTATTTGGCTATGGTATAATGACGATGCCAAGGAAGAGACCTCCTCTGTCCTCCTTTTCGTAACAGGTGGAATACGACAAGTTTCTTCCGGTCCTCGTGATCGGGCCTCTGTCGTTCGTGGCGGCGGTGTGTGTGTTCTTGCTGCCGGACTCCATAAGGCAGCCCCTACCGCAGACTATCGAAGACGGAGAAAACTTCGCCTTGCACCAAGGCATCTGCTTCTGCCCCGCATTCCCGGAAGGCCGCCTCCCTGGGCACCGCGGGTAGGAACACGGAAAAAAACGAGTCACTGAGAGCTAAAGAAATCCAAGGGTGTGGCTTATGATGTTCCCGCTCCGTACTTGGTATTACGATGAGCTCCTATCGGTTAACGGCAGAGTCCTGTAGGCTGCGGAACGATGATAAATTGCTTTGTACCTGCCACGACTTCCGTTTGTTAAGCTATCGGTGAATATAAATAACGAAACCTTAATTGTAGCGTTGTTTGATACGCACCTCGTTGTCCACTGTGTGGGCCCCACCTCTTGCCTACTAAATTTTTTATGGTGTAATCAGTCTGCACCGTTGGTTGTAAACTGTAAGCCTTTTTGTCTTCTTTAAATACGTCAGGGCTGTACAAACGCTCGTTAAGCTGGAACGCCTTGCAAGTTAGAATAGCACCTGATCATATCGAGTTCGACGGGCGGCGGAGAAAAGCTTACCGGAGAAAAGCCCACCGGAGATAAGCTCACCGGAGAAAAGGCTCACCGCAAAACCGGCAGATGCGGAAAAACGCTCACCGGACTTTGAGCGGATGCGAAGAAAAACTCATAGATTTTTTTTTTTTTTTTTAACTTAGCGGATTCTGCGTCAAATGTTGCAATTTAACATAATTCGCATTCGTCACTTCATTAAAAATATTTCCACTTTTTGTAATATTCTTGAAGTTCATTGAACATATTTACTAATTCATCGGAAGTAAGTAATCACCCATTCTGTATATTAATGAAGCCGCAAGGGTATAAAATCAGAACATTGTACACCGGTAAAAAGACAACAATTTATTGACAGCTGGCAGTGTGCCGTCAGTAGCTCTATCAAATAAAGGGGTTTGTTCTTTGCGAGCTAGTATGAATAGCGGTGTGTGAACCGTTTCACTTCCAAATATTGTGTAGCGCCTAATAGATAAGTATGTGTTTGTTGACGTAATCAGTGTCGGCTACGCTGTTTTCTTTCTGTTACTTTCACTAAGAAAACTTTAGTTGCGAAAACAGATTCGTCTTGTCGTGTTTGTTGTCTTCACTCCGTCGTCGTCGTTTGAGCGGTTTTCATCATGTATAACGTTTACCAACTCGCCCTATTCGCTACCTTACAGAAGACTACTTCTTATATAGGTCGCTAGTATCAACGGTGCCAGTGTGCAGCTCTGAAGGTTATGGGTGGCTCGCCGTAGAACGGCACTATCACACAAAGGCAACGTGTGGAAACACCAGCACGAACGGCTAGAAAACGTGGTTTTCTGTGAAAGAAAAAATCCTGGATATCCTACTGACTGTTTTATCCTGTTTTCAGAGGTTAACAAAAGCTTCTAAGAGAATTTCTGGCACCGCGTTGTTGCGCATGCACTTTCGAATTTTCAGTTTTTATTTTTAGGTTTTAGGCAGACATTATTAAGTTTTAAGTTTTTGAACTTTTTCCTGTTCTTCAAGTTCGTAAAGTTTTGAGTTGGGCTTTCGTTGCCCTACAGGGGCAACGAAAGCCACATAAAACACTCGCCCGTAATTAATAATTCGGGAGCAATATACCCCGTAAGCTTAACAAATAATACAAAAACGGACATTTTCTTTTTTACAAAGCTGACGAGTTTTAATGATAATAAATTGATATGTGTTACGCATGATCCAACAGCCTCCATATAAAAAGAAGAAAAATAAATCGGTGAGCTTTTCTCCGCATACGTTCAATGGCCGGTGAGCTTTTCTCCAGATCCGCCGGTTTTGCGGTGAGCTTTTCTCCGGTGAGCTTATCTCCGGTGAGCTTTTCTCCGGTGAGCTTTACTCCGGTGAGCTTTCCTCCGGGATTCGAGTTCGACGGTCAAAAGTGTGTACACGTTTATTCGGTGTTGTTTTTCGCAGCGTATATGGCTCTGACCATGTGTTCGCACTGCAAGGATTGTGCACCCACAGTACTGATGTAGAACTAAAGATAACGAGCACCAGTTCTTCGCTCTTGAAGCTGATCGACCTACGGGCTTGAGGAATTAAAAAGAGACAGACAAATTGTGTACATTCGAATCCTGCTTCTACATAAAAACGCAATCTACAATCTAAGATAGATATGCCTATTCTTTTTTGTACCGTCACAAGCCCTGAGGCGAAGGAGCAAATGAATAGCACACTACAGCGGTTGCACGACGCTCGCCAACCTTTCACCAGATAAACGCACGGCCTTGACCGGCGTTCCCAGGAGCGGGACCTAGAAAATGTCACAAATATATTACACTACTAACCATGCTGGATAAACCTGAGACTGGGGCAGAAATTAACATATAAGTCGAAGGAACTGAAAAGGACAGAACGACGTCTCAAACTCAGATACCAGATTTATTTAGTCCGCCTCCCTATATAGCCCACAATCAGTCACCACCAACAAAAAAGGGGCAACCTCTAACCAGTTCAAACGCGCAACTCTCCAATCAGCCGCCACCAACACAAAGGTGCAACGTCTAAACAGTCCACAGGCCAAGCCCTCCAATACACAAAGTAGTACTATGGACGGCCTTCATACCGATTCCCAAAGATAACTCTACAATCTTCACCAAAATTTAACAAAATGACCAGTACCTATTCTATTTTAATAAAGATTCACAACGCAAAAAAGAAAAACAATGCCGTCTTCACCGAAAAAAAACACAAAAAACTTTATATTAGCGAAGAAGGGAGGACACACACTGTACCTGAAACGGGGCAAGGGTATACGGTACACACATTCCGATCTGACAGACTGAACCTGGAACGCGGCAAAGGTATACGGTGCACACATCCCGATCACAACAACAACAAAAAAATATATTTATGTATATATATATTTCTTTTAAAGCTTTTTTCAATTTTTACCGAACTGTAAATAAGCCTAGCTGACTTATGCAATTGCCTAGAGATTTTATCCGCACCGTCTCCCTTACTAGTTTTTTGCCATCATTCCTCTCCTTGTGAATTATTTCTGTCTCTGACCAAATCACGGTGCAGTTGTTACATTCGTGGACATGTTTTGCAATTTCCGAGTTCGGTGGACTGTTCTTCACGTTTCTTTTGTGTTCACTTATTCTTTCGTTGATGCATCGTGATGTCTGCCCTACATACTTAAACCCGCATTCCTGTGGTATCTTATACACAACATCATTCTCGCAATTTACCGATTTTTGTCGATGGTTCTTTTTGCTGTTATTCGCACCTGTTTGAAATGGCGTCAATCTACTGAGTTTGAAATCCTAAATGAAAACGCTAAAGAGCGTGTCTATTCCAAACTTTATTACTCCCTAGAAAAGACTCGGTTGATGCACAGAGGGAGATGGGCATTGATTTGAATCTCGTAAAGTTCCAAGCAAGTTCAGGTACATCGGTAAAGAGTTTCCTAACGATCCTCGAGGTTTATCTGAAGTCGACGGTAATCGAGTACGAACGAAGGAAGTACGTTCAAAAAGACGGTGTTTTTTATGGGTTCGTCGGTCGCACCGATTTTAGCGGAAGTTTACTTAAACTCCTTGGATAGTGTACTAGATGATAAACTGCAGGAGAAGTCCCCGGCTATGGCGTTAGTAAGAAGATATGTGGACGACATCATAGTGTGCTTGGTAACGGATAATCTATCAGGCAGTCTGGAACGTGAGATAAGATCAGCGGCTCCGAAATTGAAGTTTACCACGAAAAAGAACGGAAAGAAGGGTTATAGAGTTCCTAGACTTACGTATTTATGTGAATCAATGGATATGTTGGGGATATGGAAAAGAAAATTCAAAACCGATGTTTCCCAGGATTAGCTGTCATTCGAAAGCCGTAAAAGCTGGGGTTGTAAAGTCGTTGTTCAGAAACGCGGTAGACAGATTGTGTGTTCATTTTATCACGGATTCGGTGGAAAGACAGCGCAAAATGTTGATCAGTGTAGGGTATGATGACAGTTTTATCAAACGGCAGTTAGAAATGGTTATTCAAGGAAGGACAGAAACGGAACAAGGTGAAAGGACCAGATTTGCTGTGATCCCATATTTTCATGAAATTTCGCACAACCCAAAGGCATGTGCGAAAAAGTTTGGAGTAGACACGGTCTTTAGCTCAGATTTTGAACTAAGTAGATCGACGCCATTTTAAACAGGTGCGAATAACTGCAAATAGAACAATAAAAAAACATCGGTAAATTGCGAGAACGGTGTTGTGTATGAGACACCTCTGGAATGCGGGTTTAAGCATGTAGGGCAGACATCACGATGCATCAACGACAAATTAAGTGAGCACAAAAGAAACGTGAAGAACAGTGCACCGAACTCAGAAATTGCAAAACATGTTCACGAATGTAACGACTGCACTGCGATTTGGTCGGAGACAGAAATCATTAACAAGGAGAGGAATGATGCAAAAAGACTAATAAGGGAGACGGTGCGGATAAACTTTTTAGGCAATTGCATAAGTCAGGCTTCTTTACAGTTCGGTAAAAATTCCAAAAGAATTTTAAGAATATAATTTTTTTTTTTTTTTTTGGTGATCGGGATGTGTGTGCCGTATACTTTTGCCCCGTTCCAGGTGTCCTCCCTTCTTTGCTCACATAAAGTTTGTTTTCTTTTTTGTTTTTTTGTTTTGTTTGTTTGTTTTTTCGGGGGGGGGGGGGGGGGGTGTCTTGGTCAGAATAGAATAGGTGCTGATATTTTTATTAAATTTTGGGGGAGATTGTAGAGATATCTTTGTGAATCGGCATGAAGGCCGTCCATAGTACTATTTTGTGTATTGGACGGCTTGATGTTTGGACTGTTTGGAGGTTGTCCCTTTGTGTAGGTTGTGGCTGATTGGAGGGTTTGGCGTTTGAACTGGTTAGGGGTTGCCCCTTTGTGTTGTTGGTGGCTGATTGTGGGCTTTATAAGGAAGCGGACTAAATAAACCTGGTAGCTGGAAAGGTGACATACCGAGCCTCCGGCTCAGCAACACTTCCCCTTGATTTCCTTACTCTCAAAACTCTGACTGACTGGTAGCTGAGTTTGAGACGTCGTCCTGTCCTTTTTTCTTTCTTCGACTTGTATGTTCATTTCTGCCCCAGTCTCAGGTTTATTCAACATGGTTAACATTCCCCAGATCGCCTGCCCCCTTACTATATTATATTACACTACCCTTTAAAAACATTTCCCTGTGCCTACTTTCCCGCAAAGCACCCGTAGAGCCACAGCGATACAAGGAGGCAGCTTAGCGAATGAGACATGCGCACGTTCCATGGGCGCATGTCTCGTTCAGTATCACCATCGCATTGCAGACTTTATATTGGACTCGACGCTATACCGTATTTTCTCGAGTAATAGCCGCACTGCTTATGAAAGAAACCTGAGGGTTCTCTTTTCCGCGGAGCAGCGGTTTACAGGACAGACATAACGTCTTGGCGCGAAGATACCATTTGTGAAGACTGCATTTGTATGGAGAATCGTGTTCTCGATCTCGTTATTCGCTATATTATTTATGCGGAACGCGATGATTGGCTGTATATGTGCTCTGCGGGAATGTAGGCGCAAGGTCCCTGCTCATATATAGTGCGGCTATTACTCGAGTAAATACGGTAGTTGTTGTTTTTGTTAATTTCTTCTTGTATAGCGTCTTTTTTTTTTTTTAATTTGCCAATTTTTTGTGTTTTAAACTGACTGTATTATCTTACGTAAAGAAAAAATTGAATGACGAGTTTTACAGGACAGTTTGTCAAAATACTGGCAACATATAGTACTTCTAGTTAAACTTGCGTATTCATGTATTAGTGACACTATGATGTTATCGTTGCTCTGCTCCAGAGTTTATTTAATTACCTACATTCGCGACCATTTAACTAGCCAAACTTTAGCGTCTTCTTTTCCACGCAGCGCATAGAAGGCAAGTAATTGCCATTACTACGAAATTAGAACGTCAAATTAGAGCCTGCGCAGGGGTTGTCAGTCTGACGTTGACAGAAAACTCAAGAATCCCTGCGCTGGTTTCAATTTTGGGTCCAAACGGAACTTGTACCTCGTTATTCCTGGATTTTCTCTCCTAAATCAAGATGCGTGCTTGACTCTCTGGGGTCTGCAAAGAAAAGGAAACGCGCAAAATTTATTCTTTTTAATTGAAAAAAAAAAAAAACTACCAAGAATCTGGTGAACAGTTTATGAGTATTTTCTTCCGTCGTCAACCGTTAAAAGTGCTTTGTTATTGGTCACCTGCCTATGTGTGATGTATATTCACTGATTCTTATTACAGGACGGCCTCGATCACGACGCCGACAGCATCCAACTCGCCAGTCGTAGTAAACCCTCCAGCGACGTTTAAGTTGAGCACAATTGCATGAAAGTCATTGGATGCGTTTCGCCTTGCTATTGTGATAATCCTTAAATTATTTATTCATCAGCTATTAAAACTTCACGGGTGGGGTTCGGGCTAGCTGTCTCCGTGTAGCCACCGATTCATATACGCATATGTAGTCGAATCAAAGAAAACGAAGCAACGAAGAGAAAGGCACCGGAACAGTTGATCGTTCAGCGGAAACAAAGCTGCTTCAGTTCTCACTGCTGGCAGGCAGTAAACCTGCTGAAGGTTTAGCGTTGCTCCAAAATGATCCCGTCATTTCTGTTTTTTTAAAGATCTTGCTTTCATAATTCTCCTGCAACGCACAGTTAAACCTTAAAATGTGGATTAGAGAAGTTTATTAAACATGTGCACTCAAAAAAATTATGGTTCGTCTCCTTTCCTTAAGGTACTTGGGATGGTCACAGTGGTACGCAATCTGACTTCCTCCTCTAGGCTCCGATCAAAGTACGGCCGGCATTCACAATTCTCCTCAGTCTTGAGTTTCCTCATAAAAGGTGCTCCCGTAGGCCGTGTTTAGTAGCTGGTACCATGGGCAAACTGGAGACATCGAAACGGCTTGATCAGTCTCATAAACCCTTTTTCTTCCCTACCTTTTTGTCCCGTCGTTTTCGTTCTTGTCGAAATGAAGCCTTCCCTCGCTTAGGAGACTCCCGGGCGGTCTGCTATTTCCCTATTCGTGCATTAAATACACCGCTGCAACCGCCTGGCACGTGACATCATCGCACCATGTTCACAGTCATACCTACCCGCAACACCCAATAAACCAGTGGCGTAGGCAAGGGGGGGGGGGGGGGAGAGGGGGGAGGTTCGGTGGTTGAAACGTTCCCCGAAATCCCGGAGCTACAGATATTGCAGACGGTATTGCCTTCGATTAATTCCGCAAACAATCTGTGCAATTCGGCAACTGGGCTAATTCCAACCTGGATAACAAAACTTCCGTCGTCACGTTGTCACGAGAGGATAAAATAGGTAATATCACCTCTTTCTGCCAAAGAGTTTTTTTGAAACATGACCGTTATTATCGTGCTATCTCGAAAGCCTTTTCTGTTGTACGGACATTCATCAAAAGGTCTCAAAAGTTTAAATCCATTCAGAGACACACAAGAGGGCTGGAAAAAAAAATGCACCCGATCATCACGTACGCGTGATGGTCCCAGTGAAAGTATCACCGATGTCGTACTTCATCTTGCGATTTCTTTTCAGGGACATAAAGGGAATAACGCCAGGGCAAGGCCCCGCGAAATACTTTGTTTCCGCGAGCACTCGTGCAAGAAAAACGTTTTCTGAAGCTACTTTCTCGGGACCATACATTCTCACGACGATTCTCAGCAATCTTCAAAAGAAACATTAAGATGCCTTATTTATGAGTCAGTTGATGATTTGATTGCATTTATAGAAAAAAAAAAAGAAGAGAAATCGCGCAACCACATTAACGAAAGCAAACGGGAAATAAGAACGACAATAAAAGGCGACACAGCCTGTGCTGTCTGTCTTGTCTTCCCTGTCCCTCTTTCGTTTTCCCAATTTAGACATCAACACGCTCCACCTTAACACTACTGACATAATATGCTGAGAAGCATGAACGTGCAAATACCGGTTCGAATAGAATAGCGCTGCGTCATGCATAGCCTTCTCTGTACAAGGGAAAGCCACGATGAACCGGTTCACTAAAAGAGGCACTGAACAAGTTTCTGAGATAGTCTGCTTATAGTCATAACTCGGTCTATGGGGCTCTAGGATCCTAACGAACCAAACACTACATTCGTGTGTGGCCGATTTCTCCGTTAGAATAGGTATCAAAGATCGATTACATTGGAACTATCGCAGACATCACAATGCGCCGTCGGACAAGGAGAATCCCTTCTTCTTGTCCGACCGCGCCCTCTGGTGTCTGCGATAGTTCCGAGGTAACTAATTTTGACAACGATTTTAATAGAAAAATCGACGTCGCATAAATATGATTTTTTTAGGGTGCTTTAAATTAAGTTATGCCCATAAATAGACTATCGCAGAAAGGGGTCTGGTGCCCCTGTAACAGTTCTGAAGC
This sequence comes from Ixodes scapularis, assembly GCF_016920785.2. Classification (NCBI taxonomy): domain Eukaryota; kingdom Metazoa; phylum Arthropoda; class Arachnida; order Ixodida; family Ixodidae; genus Ixodes; species Ixodes scapularis. The sequence goes on from NW_024609880.1 coordinate 77,056,560, forward strand.
TAAGGGTGAAGTCGCACTATTCGATTCAAACGATTACTCGCACAGTCCTACAAAAGAAAAGAATTCGGCAGAGGCACTTAAAACTGCTTGCGTGTAGGAATGCGAAAGCATTCCTACACGGCAGCGTATTCCTACAAGCAGTGCGCAACGTCTTTCTTTTTCACACGGCACTCCGGCGTTGACATCACGCTCCCCCAATGCGCATGCGCGGTGAACCCCGTCGGCTTCACGACGGATTCTCTGACGAAACATCCGCGTTGCTGCGTTTTTCTTTGCGTTTTATTTCTGAGGCGCGTCCGCTTTGACCTTGAGCGCCCCGGCCGGCTTCCGGAACAGAGCATTTGCGTTGTCGTGCTTTTCGTCGTGTTTTATTTGTGAGGCGCGTGCTTGAAGAAGTATCGATGTGACTAGAGTCACTAAATGAGCTGCGCTAAAAGTATCTGCATTTTTGTAGGCGCCGCCATTTTTGTGTTTGTGCAGAGCAGACGGAACTGCCGATCGTCATGATTCCAGAGTGTGACTTCCTCACCATCAGATTTGATGTTAGGAAGCTCATGTAATATTGCTTTGCTCTGTTGCGAACTGTTTAAACATTTCTGGTGGGCAGAAAAATGTTTCCTGTGATTTCAGATAAAGCTTCGGATAAAGCAAACCATACTTTTATGCCACAATATGGGCCAGTGTCGTTACTCTGAAGCGTAGCTTATTTAGTAGCACTAGATGTGACCATCTTTCGGGCACAACGCCGCCGCTTTTTCGCGCGATGGAACAAGTAAAGGCCGGTTCAGACACTTGCGTTTGAGTGCTTTTGGCAGCGTTGCGTCGAGAACCGAAAGCGAGTCACCGGCACATCTGCGCTTCGTATGAAGCGTGGAATCCAATTCAAGGAATCATCTTGGCACGCAATATAAGCAGCAGGGATGTCCTGGTTGCTCGCTGCCGCAACGCAGTCAAACGCAGTCAAACGCAACTGTCTGAACCAGGCTTTAGGCTTTCGCCTTAAAAGGCTGTGCGGCGTGCAAGTTGGTCTGCCCCTTGCGCACCTCGTGCGTTTGTTTACTCCCCGAACGTGCCCACGTGCTTTCGCCAAAGACGCGTTTTGGAGCACTTGTTCGCCGTCGCTGCGATCCAATGGAGCTAATCAGGCATCACCAAAAGCGCATCGCCAAGGCGCTCGTCTCTTTGTGCATTTGCTACCTCCGGCTAAACCAATCACGTGCAGAAAAAAAGACACGCAAAATCACGCCACATTTAGTGCGCGTGATTGGCTTAGCCGGTGATTACTAACGCAAAAGACGTCGAACACCACGACGATACACTCTTGGTGTTGCTTGATCGGCTCTGTCGGATTGTAGCGTTGCATGCAGTCTGACCTGATGGGAAACGGGGTATCAACGAGGTAGAGGGACTTAGAGCCATAAAATGATATCCTGTTCACCAGGCAAAAGTGACCGCAGCCTGGCTGCCGCCATGTTGTACAATTTTGAGCACTAAAAACACTTGACCGTACCAAATCCTGAGACATTTACGCCAAACTGAGCTGAGATTTGTATTGCGATCGCTGTAAAAAGCATAATAAACTATTTTTCAATACTTTTGCCCCAGAGATCAGTGTCTAGCTCCGATTAAAACCCGAAATTCGAATCCCGGACAAAAGCTCACCCATTTTTTCACAGACCCGGACAAAAGCTCACCAGGAGAAAATTTCATGTTGGCAGACGTGTGCTCGTTACTTGAAAAATGTAATGGATTGCAATTACAAATTACCGAGCCTCAAATGTAATAGATTATCGTTACAAATTACTTTCGATAATAAGTAACGAATTACTTTACTCGTTACCTTACAAATTACTTTCACGTCACTTTTTCAGTACACTTATCCTGAAAACAATAGAAACAATTTTGATCTTTTTCGAAAATGTACTGCAACGCTACATTTCATTTCTCATATGCCCGTATTATGGTAGTTCTTGTAAAAATAAAATATTGCATTTAAGAGAAAAGGTGTTGGTGCAGTCAGTCCACCTGTAAGCTGTCAAGGCACCGAAAGCTGCAACCACAAACGCCATCCCGCTACCTACGGCCTCCGGAAATGGTCCCTGGAATTGTGCAGAAAAAGCTACCCGTGCGCATGCTCAGTAGCAGCGTCTACCTCCGCTACGAGATTCGGAGCCAATGAAGCGATCTACGAAAGCTCCCTTTTGACTCGGGTGTTTTGCCTGTTATTCGAAAGAAGAGAAAAACTTGGTTCTAACGTTACAATGCATAGCCAATGCAGAATGCAGGTGTCCCAGCTTACCTTGATGTGTTTCCGTAATTTGGGTTGTTGTTCTTGTTGATGACAATGTGTGCTGTTTAATAAGCAAAGTTTGCACTGAAACTCTAGGTTTCCGTTCTCCTTAATGCCCTGAATTTTGGACATCTCCTTAAGAGATGGCCACGGAGACGAAGGACACTCCATGACCGAAAACTCGATCAGTCAGAGAAAAAGTGGCGGTTACGGGGGGTTATTCATTGTTCATCGATTCTCCCTTTAATACCAATATTCGTGGAGGCCAGGGGAGAGGAGGGCATAGAGAGCGAGAGAAGCGGTGGCCATCGGTGTCACAAAACAAGAGAGGATCACACCACTTTTACGCGTTCTCTCTCTCTGTCAGCACTCCTTAGATGGCCTGACGCCCCCCCCCCCCCCCCCCCCCTCCCCTTTTTATGTTGACAGCTGACTGTAAAGTGAGGAGTGAACTCGACCACCACAGCAAGACAAGTAAACAAGAGAAGTATCGTCCATACCCTCGAAGATTATGCTCTTAGCCTCGCGCCGGGCGCTTTTCAGCCGTGCCTCAAGTATGCCTCAAGAGCGTGCTAAAATAAAGTAGCGCACACCAAAGACAAGAATAGAATTCAACTGTAGAAGCGTAGAAATCTGGGCGAGTTTGTGATGCATCGGAACGTGAATAAAGCGCAAACAAACGACGGACCAGTAGAAGAGTATACACACAAGCAAGGCGCCTTGCCTATGTATATGCTGGTCCGCCGTTGTGTGCGCTGTATTCACGTTCCAAAGAATTCAACCACCTCGCGCGAGGTTACATCGTCTGTTACGCGAGTTGTGAACCCGCGAATCGAGGGGGTACGGACCCTCGTTTGGAGTCTGTGCAGGTGGCGGGAGACATGGCAGAAGTTGGAAAGGGTGAAACAGTGTAAAAGACAAAAACAAATAAACACGAAGCGTTTTCTCCTGCCCCGGAGCAAAAGAAAAAGTGGAGGGAAGGCGACGGAGAGCTTACTTTGCGTTGTCTTACTTGATATTTGTCTTTCATATATTTGTACATGCCTTTCCGTTTTCTCGTGGTTCTAGTGGACGGTCATACACAAGGTCGTGTTTTTTTGTTTTTTTTTCGGCCATTCTCCCCTTCTTGATTTTTTTTCTATCTTGTTGTACTTGCTCTCTTTATGCTGCTGAATGTTCTGCTCGTATTGCTCCAGTCACTGTATCACGCTCATATTTCTAAAAGTAACGAGTAATTAAAGTATTCAATATTTACCAATGTTTTGTAAAGGAATTACATTACTAGTTATTTCCGATAAAAGAAACATGGCAATTACAAAATTACTTGAACAAGTAACGGAATACAAGTAATCCGTTACAGGTAACGAATTACTTCCCAAGTCTGCATGTTGGTCTTAACACGAGTGCGGACAACTTAGGTGCATGCGTGCGACACTAAAATACAATGATAAATTAGATCTGACAGGCGCATTGTTCGTTGATTAGAGTAGAAACAAGTTTATTTATCGATTGGTTAGAAGCGAATGCAGTCCCTTACTAGCTCCAGCAGTCTTGGTAGATCTGAGTGTACCTGGAACCCCTCGAAAATATTTTTTAGACGATTCTGCAGGCGCAGAGTGGTTTTCCACACCCGCTTCTCTGGGGGTTCACCTCTGCGGGCTTGTGTCAATGCTGTAGCAACGAGCGCATGATTTTCCTGTGGGCATTCAATCAGCCTCCAGACGCTTGGTTAGGCGTGGCAGACAAACTTCCGGAACCCGCTATTCCATCCTTCTCAGGCGTTATTCGTCCGGTCTTTAACTCAAAAAAGTGGTGCGTCGTACATATTCCACCGTTACGGGGGAAACTCCGGTCGTCGTCGGCGCACAGTCAGCCAAAGGGAAGAATTCGCTCTTGGTGCCGCCGAAGAAGGAGCAGAAGCATAACGGAAGGGGCTGTTGACATACGTGCAATTAAAGTAGTCCAGCGGGTTGCCGATGTCACCGGTAGACTTTTTCCTGATGTATAATAATAATAATAATAATGTTTATTTTCCGTCAAAACACAAATGACGGAAGGAGACCGAGGAAAAAAGCTGCATCATGCAGCTTGACGGGAGTCCCCCAACCCCCCCTTTCTCCTTACACATGGCAGCAGTGGCACAAGTAATCCAAAAAGAAAACCAAGAGAAAACATAACAATTTCAGAGATAAGAACAGGACAATATTACAAAAAAAGGTGCGACTGTATAAGAGGCAAACAAAAACAAAGTACATGCAAGCACAGCCTTATTCAATTTAGCAAAAATTAAGGTTATGAAACATGACAACTAAGCAATCACATTTGAAAAAGAAAGAAATGCTCGGAGAATTTTTACAGATGTTGTGGGAAGATCAACGTTGTGAGTAACAAAAAAAAATAAGCCGTCCAGGAAGTGCATTTTTTAACATTTTTTCACCGTAGTTAGTTTTGCAAATAGGGAGCGTCCAGATTTCCGTGTTTCGAGTAGAATATGTTGCTACTCTTGGCGAGAGAGACGCCAATTCACTAGTCCTTCGGGCAATGCTAGTCTTTCGGGCACAAGTTGTGGTGGAAGGAACGCCAGCCTATTCGAAATCCCGCACAGCTTTCTAAACTGGTCATCTGTCTTGTACTTATCCAAAAGGCCCAACTCCCTTTCCTTCCAAATATTTTTAAAAAATCGCAACTCAATGGTTTGTATATTACAGTTCTGCTTCAGTTTCCCTTTCACATCACCCTGAGATAATCCTTGATTACAAATACATTTACGACTCTCAATGACGAAAAAAAATGATATTCCTAGCCATTCACTTCAAATATTACCCTGAACCCCAAGGAAACCCATGCATTAGTAATGAAGAGATGCCTAACCTTTATATGCGCGTTTATCGTAACATAAGCACAATGAAAAAAGTGAAAGCCGTTTACAACTCCCTGTAACGCCGAATTAGAGCGCAGCTCTTGAGGAGGAGGAGGGAAGGGTACTGGGGGGTGAAGTGACCTGGGGGGCGCGGGTCACGTGACGATGCCGATGATGTCATCAGTGACGTCACTGATGACGTCATCCGTGATGATGACGATGACGATGCGGATGCCGGTGACGTCATCAGTGACGTCACTGATGACGTAATCCGTGATGATGACGATGACGATGCGAATGCCGGTGACGTCATCAGTGACGTCACTGATGACGTCATCAGTGATGATGACGATGCGGATGCCGGTGAGGTCATCAGTGACGTCACTGATGACGTCATCAGTGACGATGACGATGCGGACTCCGATGACGTCATCAGCGATGATGACGATGACGATGCGGATGTCGGTGACGTCATCAGTGACGTCACTGATGACATAATCCGTGATGATGACGATGCGGATGCCGGTGACGTCATCAGTGACGTAACTGATGACGTCATCAGTGACGATGACGATGCGGATGCCGGTGAGGTCATCAGTGACGTCACTGATCATGTCATCAGTGATGATGACGATGACGACACGGATGCCGGTGATGTCATCAGTGACGATGACGTCAACGGGGGGTCACGTGACCTGGGTAACCATCGTGACCCTCATGAGGGTAACCCTAGTACCCCTTGTGAGGGCGACTCTCGCGACCCTCGTGAGGGTAACTCTCGTGACCCTCATGAGGGTAATTGTCATAATCCTCGTGACCCTCGTGAGGGTAACTCTCGTAACCCTCGTGAGGGTAACTCTCGTGACCCTCCTGAGGGTAACTCTCAGAACCCTCGTGAGTTTAACTCTCATAACCCTCGTAACCCTCGTGAGGTTAACCCTCGTGAGACTAACCCTCGTAACCCTCGTAACCCTCACGAGGGTTACGAGGGTTACTCGCGGTTACGCCGACGCCGACGGCGACGCCGACGCCGCTAAAGCCGGGAACGGGCGCCTAAGAGCCGCGCTCTAAAAGCAAAGTCACCGAAGGGTAACTTCGCTTCTTGGGTCCCTCTTCGGGCTCGAAAACTTCAGTTCGTGAAGTTGTGTTTGTAAAGGAAGCACAAGATAAAAGGAAACTACCGGCACAAACAATCGGACGGCGGTCTGGTAGCGACCGGCGGAACCAGTGTTTCAATCGCGAGGCTGCGCAAGCGCCTTCTTTTTGATGCTCTTCTTTGTCTTTATCTTGTAATCTTGGAAATGCCTAGAGATGACGACAGAGGAATCGTAAGGAGCACAGCTGCTCGATCTCTTGAACTCGGCAAGTTTTAACAGGGCGACATTAAACAAAAGACTCACGGTCGCCGCTACGGCACTGCCGCCACTAAGACGCCGATGTTTGCTTACCCCACGGCACCCCACAGCCTCCCTCCCGACATGTGGGAGGGCGGATCTTAGTCGGAATCATCACCAGTTCCTTCTCACACCTTCGCGCCTCCTTTCCCATGTGCAGAACACGAATAATTAAACCCACTTGCGAGGAAGGGCGCAGCCATCTTGAATGTCGTCACTTCTGGTATGCGTTAAAGGGAAGCTTAATCTTCTCTTGAAAAAAACCAGAGGGAGGTGAATTCTGACGTATTTTTATACCTTGAATCTGAATATCAAGTTTGTTTCCCCGGAAGGTCTGACTAAACGCAATGAAACTCGATAAACCTCCGACCAGTCGTGACGTCATACTAGGATCTTTGGGCCGCCAAGCGCGTGCCGCTCGTATGGGCAGGGCGTGCAATTGCAAGCTTGCCAGGTATATTCCCTCGCACTGACAACAGTCGTGACGTCTTTTTTTTACCTTTTCACAAATAGGAAGAGTGCGCGTGCATAGCTTTGACAGGTGCTGAACATGCGCCAGAGCGGAGATTCCGAAAACCCCTAATTCGACGCCACACTCTGGGAGGGAGGGGCTTCAGCGATACTTTGAAGATTAATTTCTGCAGCCTCCGTGCACCAAATTAAAAGATAATCTCGATATTCGTGATCTTGGAGGCCAAATGAAGACGATTTTAGGTGTTTTTCCTTAAATACAGAACAGCTCAAGTTTCCATTTAAAAAGACGTTTTGATCATTCCACGCCGCTGGAAGGTGTTCAGGAAAGATGCGTGATTGTAACAAATGCCTCACTTATATTTTATCGCAAATTCCAGGTTCAAATGTCTTATTATTTCTAAGTCCAGCGTACCAAATATGGAGGCCACGTGACTGAGACCGAAAGGAACCGAGAACCATGTATACTTCGAGCAAGCGTTCTGAAACGGGTCTTTGACGCGTCGGCACGCAAAGTGGGGCACGCCGATGAGAGGACAACGTAGAGAAAGCGTAGGAAACACGCGATGACCAGACAGCCAAGCTCACCCCGTCATTGGCCGAGGTTCACAGGAAACAAACGCATGTCGGCGCATTTCAGGGGCAAACAAACGGAAGGGGTGCGCAAGGAGCAGGCGAATTTGCATGCCGTATAGGTGCTGTGACGTAGCCGACATCATTAAACGGAGCGCGCCGCAGGCTTTGGTTTCCAAAACGTGCTGGTATAAAACCCTGAGCTCTTGGCTATTCCTGGTTTCGCAAGCGGTTTACTGTGAATGACCAAGTGCGATGGATCAACACATCCCACGGCTTTGACTTCGCGTCCGTATCTTCACTGTAATCTAAACCTGGGTCAAAGTAAAATATACAAGTACCGTTCACTTTTTTTTTGCCCTGCTTTTTTTTATTATGTTAGTGTACCTACAGAGCGCTGCGTCTTGCCAGTTCTTGTTATTTGACCGTCGTCTTTTCGCGCTGCTTTTCCATTACGTTATCGTACCGACTCGCCCAACTTTCCACCTTTGTTTTTCTACAACAGCGCGCGCGACGCTTCTCCTAGTCAAGCTCAAGGACAAAAGGTAACACGTGGAGTTTTCGACAGTCCAGTACAATATTTCCATTGCGCTATTGGTATATCCTAATTCTTTATTTTTCTCTGTGAGTTCTAAGCTCTGTGAACGCACTTATTTCAACTATCAACAAGAGCCGTGTCTCGTTAGTGTTACTATGGAAACCTCCGTTCCTCCCAAACATTTTTCATAGTGTCAGTCGCCCAAAATGCCGAGACTAAATGCATATATTTACCCAGTCCGTTCCCGAAAAGTTTGTCTACATAGCGGGTCCCATATTAACGAGAAATTAATATATATTGGGTAAGCTGGCCCAGAAATAATGATGGAAATGATAGATTAAACAGTGCTTTAAATTCCAAGCAACTAAGATTTGACCGATGATAAATTAATTCGTGTTATTCACTCGTTTGTCTTAGCATGTGCAAGTACCAGCGAGAAAAATACACACTTGCCTGTCGTAACATATGATAGGCACCTGTTTTCCTCCGCCGCTTTCCTCACACCTTGCCACTTCTGTTCCGTTCGTTCTCTTCCGGAAGTTGACGTGCATACGTCACGTCCGGTTTGTCTCGTAATTGGCTATCATCCAGTAGTCAGTGAAAAGGACTCGCTCCGAAGTCGTCAGCCAGGCCAGCCTCCTGCTGCTGCGCAGCGCTCTATGTATCAGAAAACAGAATGAAACGAGCGGCGAACGACGAGGTACTCGTACGTTTCATTGTTAGCAGATATAAAAGGGAAAGGCAACGCGGTACCAAGAACTCAACTTCAAAGCCATGCTATTACTGGATGCACACTACCTACGGAACGTTGTCTTCAAACTCTGGGCACGGATATACAGTTGCTGTCTTGATGTACCGAGCTATGTGTATTTCAGCTCTTTAGTTTTAGTTTACGTCATACACTGAGGATTGGTGAGGTCGAGCTCTTCCCTCGGTTATTTGAGGAGCCGTCATCGTCTTGGGCACTGGGTAAGTTCAAAGACATTATTGCACTCACGTAGGTTTTTTTTGTTTTGTTTTCAGTATTTGAGCACAGCTTGGACGTGTATAGGCACCAAAGTACGATTTGCAAACAAAGCACGGAAATAGATGAAGCTGGTAGGGAAAACTTGAGAAGCAATCTTCTGGAAGGGTAGAAGAGGGGCTGGCAACGCTGCACCGGATCGAACGTGATTTATATGGGCTCCTGTTTAGCATGCAATTTCCGCGGATTTTCGCTTCGAAGCCCCACGTCATCTACATCGTACTGTCACGACTATTTCTTCGCGTAATCGCGGAAAGGACACAAGATGACTAAATTACATTTTTTATAGTCTGGTGGCGCAGTCCTGGCCCGGCAACTCGACAAACCGCGTGGCCCGCCCGAAGGCTAACACAACCTGGTCGTCTCCGCTGAAAACCGAGGAGCAAGGGCTCTCCAGAGTTTTCGTAGCCGGGCAGCAAGGCTAACACACAGAGTTCCCTGTTGAGCTCTCAATCCATCGCTCTCCTCATAAAAAAAAAAAAAATTCTTGCTTTGTATGTTTATACAGCCTTGATCTCGGTACGCCTCAACGGGTGATCGATTTCTTAGCTGTGGATGAGAAATTGGCCAGTGCAGCATAACCGCTAACCTGGGGTTTTTAACATGCATCACGCTGTAGTGATTACACGAATGCATGCCGGCATGAAACTCATCCAGATCGGAACGGGCGGGGGCGGTGGGGATCGAGCCCAGGATGTTACCAGCGCAAACTTTCGCTTCACGCTCCGAGCTGTGACGCGTTGGCCCACTTCCTTCCCCGCTCTCCTCATCGGCCCTAGGCCCTCCGTGGGGCCCGAGAAGGGACGTTCGCCTCCTCCAAGATCAGTGGAGCGAGCCCCCTGTCTCGAAACACAGGAAACCCGTTCGCACACCCCCATCGCCTTCTGGTGGACCACCAGCAAACGAATATTTTATTTCCACGTAACAGTCGACACAATTCATGAAGCGGCGTCGAGAGAGACCACCCGCAAGTACGTGAGTATATATTTACGAAATCGCTCATCCCGAAAGGAACAAAGCGACCTCCGCCGGAATAAGCCTACCCAGCAGCGCCAAACCTCGAGCCCCGAGACCACGCGCAACGTCTCCGAGAACGTGCTCGTTGCGCAAGCCACGTGCCTCGTGACACGTGCCCTACGGACGCAACCCCCACTCCCCGACAAACCCGAAGCATGGAAGTGATCGAAGTGGAGGCCGAAGACATCTCGTCAGAAACCATGCAGGGGCCGAGATGGCTCACTACGTACGATAAAAAAAACCCGAGGACAGCCGCCTCCGGAAAAGCCACGAGAGCAGCCATCGCTGCGACGGAGCAACAACCAAGGAGCGCCCCTACGCCGGCCGGCGGGAGCGCCGAGACAACCGCAGCTGCCGGCGGAGAACCTCAAGGTCATCCTTCGCCCGCGTGGCGGCTTCGACGCGTTGCAGCTGCGGACTGTTGCCGCGCGTATGAAGGCCTGCTGCGCGCAGCGGCGATCAGCTCCGACGAAGCGTCCAGCGATACGCTGCGCGTGAACATCAGTCAGAATATTCTCACCATGAGCACGCCCAACAGGGAAAACGCCCTCAAATACAGCAAAATGACCAACATCCGGATGAGCACAGAGGACTACGAGGCGGCGGCTTACATAACTGCACCCGAAGACACCAGTAAGGGAGTCATCCACGGCATACCCCGCATGTCGTTTGCCTGAATGACCGTGTGAGGAGCGCAGTTTCCAGCAGCAAATATTGTTTTCTGAAATTATCTGCCATTCGTGTGAGGCGGTACAGTTGCGACTAGAGTGTAAAGAAAAAACTGGGCCCACAAAATTTAGTTAATGTTTCATTTCAGTGCGAGAAAGGTTTTTTTACTCTATTCAACCTAATATAAATCTTGATGACAAACACATTGCAAGGCCAAAAACCCAGTGGTGATCGTATTTCGGCGCTTGAGCTGAAGGATTGCACAGAAAAGATACAGTTACAACGTCGAAGCCGTGACAATCGTCTTGCGGTCGCGCGATTTGAAATAAAGGTCGCGGAAATGTGTTTTTGTGAGTCTAAATTACTGTTTCACGTCATTAGACACTTGTGAACACTTTTTTTTAATCTTTTATATTATTCCCAAAAGTTGTAGATACTGTCAAAATATGAAGACTTTTGTTTAATTGCTTGTTTGTTTCATCTCACGTTATCATCCACGACAGGATGTACCAAAGACTCTCTTTTGGGCTCGTTCCAATCACCTTTAAACAGCTTTTCCTGATAAAGATATCAGAACGCCAAAGCAACCTACAATCTTCAATATTTTATATGCACTGGCTTAAATCCCCCGGAACATAAGACAAGCAGAGAAGACGTACCTTGCATTGAGTGTGTCAGATGTCTCGCTATGCACTATTGTGTCTTAATTAATAAATAATGTGTTTTACCAGCCGAATGCACGAGAAAACTGTCACCAAGAACCGTCACGAAAACCATCACGTCAAGTTTCCTGCTTTATTTACGGAGAAAATATTCTCACGTGGCGCCCATTTTCAAGCTTAATTTACGGGGAAATTATCGTCGCGTGGCGTTAATCGCCCCGCTAAATTTAGCGGGGAGTATGAAGTCAGGTGACCACGCCATGTGGCGTCAAGTCATGTGACATGAACTTCTGCGAGGTGGTAGTTTGCGCTCAGCACATTTTGTTCTCCACGGCCTTTGTCGGCATGATTATGCTTGTATAATATTTTTGTTCTTTTTACTGACGACCCATTACGTTTCTTTTCCAGGAGAGGCATCCGACCATGGATTTCGAAGAGGCCCTCAAGTCCGTCGGAGGCTACGGTTTGTTCAACAAGGCCATCCTAAACGCCCTGTTGGTCATCAGCGCATGGCACGCCGTATTCTGTTACATGGGCAACTTGCTCGTGCACGTCACTCCGCCAAGTCAGTGGTGTTTTCAAAACGACGTCAATGCTAGTATTGTGGACGTGACATCATTGCCCAGGGGAAAATGCCAGATGATGATTCCTTTGCAAGGCGGTGGTTACATGAACGCTACAATGTCAGGAGACGACGCTATGACCTGTCCAGCTGGATGGAGGTACGACAACACGGAATTCCTGACTACGGTTACCATGGAGGTACGCAACATATGCATAAGCATATTCTCACATCTCTAAGCCGTGACGTGAATAAAAAAAAAAAGTTCAGTAATTGCTCAAGTTCATTCATTTTTCTTTGAGTGTGACTTGCAGCCCTTCCGTTTGTGTGTGTGTGTGTGTGTTTCACAAAGTACGTGACCAGAAATATATTAAGTTTTTAGTTCGATGCAGATCACCTAGACAGTTCCATCTCAAGCTCTTGCCTCTCACATCAAGAATATTTTGGTAGTCAGGTGTCTAGGAAAGGTGTAACAAATTTAGCGGTGCGGCCTATGAAAAACAGCCCCAGGGAACGAACTCAAATTGATAAATAAATACTGACCAAACTTAGCGCTGGGCTTTCCTCAAAATTACGTGCCAAGATTAAATACTAATGTTTTTGCAACGCAAGACTTTGTCGAGGTTAAAGCGGGATAGACATGGTAACCCTTGAGAAGGAGACAAGAGACGGACAGAAAAGAAGCTCCGAACTCAACGAAAGATTTGTTTAAAAAAAAAATTCTTATATAGGTCCACAACCATCAGGAAACAACGCTGCCTGGAGGTCACACTACACACCTGGCTAGTGACAAATCAGCTCGAATAAAATATTTCTAAAACTAAATATATCATTTTCAAGGCAAAAAATAAGGCACTTAATTATGACATCGATATAAAATTTAATCCTAACAAATTAGAGAAGGTTAAATCCATGAAGTTCTTGGGTGTACGGTTTCACGAGAGTTTGCACTGGACAACTCAAGTATCTAAACTAAATTTAACCCTCTTACGATCAATCGGCATATTACATAAACTAAGACTTTTAACACCAACATGGCCTAAGAGTCGAACTATACTGTGCACTTGTGCTTTCTCATCTACATTACTGTTTATTGGTATGAGGAACAATATCAAAAAGCAAACTTGAATAACTTTTAGTACTAAAAAAACGCAGTTCGGTTCATTACATGTTTGTGCTATAATGATCACCACATACATTTATTTTAAGAAGTATAATTGATTTACTATCCAACAGTTAATAATTTTAAACCTTGCAAAAGCAATCTTCAATTCTCTCAAAATAATACGGCGTCAACAGCTTAAGACGTGTGGAATATGATAGAGGTCAAATACGTACTAATTATGACAAACATAGCAGCAATTAACACGACTTCTAAACATGCATCCACAAAGTTCCGATATATCAACAATACCAAAATCTGCAGATGCATTTATAAAAAGAATAACGGATTATATTTTCGAGCATGTAGGCAATATTGTGTGGAAATTTTGAGTTGTTTCATTGTGTTAGAAACGTACACCTGTCTCGTTATTTTTGTTTGGTTTTTACGTTTCATTTGAATACATACTGTGTGTTCTTTGTAAGAGCTACGCCGCTCCGAAACTTGTATGGAGTACGGGACCAGGGTCAGGTGTTTTAAAACACCTTTTGTCTCTGCCACCCCAAAATAAAATTGCAATTAAATACCAAAAAAAAAAAATCACAAAGGAACAAGATGAGCACTTCGACTACACCCACTCTCCCGCAACCGACGTGAGGACACTCGGTCGAAGGGACACAGGGAAACATTAAACACTACTTTGAATGCCACCCTGCCCCTACTCCCTTCTGCGTTGACCGACCCGGGGTCACTAGTTCGAAGAGCAAAAGGAAACAAAAAAGAAGCCACAAAAAAAAAATGTAAGTGTTAAGAAGCTTTCTAATAGGGTAACAATCCTTATTCCGGGAAACCATGAACGACTCCTTTACCTAGACGTTTATAAACGTCTCTTTCGTTACACAATTTCAGTGTCTTGCCGAACATCACAACAATTAATTCACTGGGACGTAGGTTTGGCCAACTCGGAAGCTTCACTGCAATTTTTGACAGCTCTCTTGTCCCCTTGCTCCAGAGTTACAATGTCTAAAATTTTGTTATTCATAACAATGGTAACGTATTGACAAGCTATTTTCGAAATCCCAAAGAATCAGCAGATAAGCCGTCTACATTTCACAGGACAGCATCATTTTGAATGTTACACCTTTGGCCATCTCTTGGAATTTTTATGTAACTCCTTATCATTCTCACCTTCATATCGACGTCCTTACAAATGATTGCTTGTTTGTCAATTTCTTTGTGTCTGTGATTATCACTCTTCCCCTACAACTCTGTGTGTCATCTTGACTTCTTGCGTGAACTGCGTTCAGATACAGCTTACGAAATCGGCAAATATCGTTCATACGTTCCAGATTGTGTGATGGCGTCAAGCTACAGCTGTCCTACTGTTATTTCTTGCAGAACCAGTGGGTCTGCGGTGAAAGCCGGAAGATGTATGCCGTTCACACAGCTTATTGGGTTGGTTCTATGACAGGCAATCTTATCGCTGGATATTTTTCAGATAGGTACTCATTTTTTTTTTACTTGAACAAATATTTGTGTCCCAACAATATACCATTTTTCGTGCTATTGTTTTATTGTTTTCCTGGTTTTTTACATATTTTTTTTCAATATACGCTTTCTAGGAAATTATGCAAACACTGTTAAATCTAAGGATCGAGCTTGCTTTCATTTAAAATGTATGCGAAATATAAAAATAAAAATAGAACTTTAGATGAAGATCTACTTAAACATGCATTGTTGAAATTCTTGAAATAGAATGTTATGAACAAGTGGATTATTGGATTACCAGGTAGCTTGTGCTATCCAGATTACAGCCTCGATGCAATTGTCAAATATAAGGTCTTGACTTTGAAATTCCATTTTCCAAAGGTGTGTCTGAAAAAAAATGTAACCTGCTATTAGGTGACGAGGTAACGTTATTTAGCTGAACGTGCCATGAAGACTATTCTCTACAGTGCACTCCAAAATATCGTCTCTGGAGAAAAAGCCAATGTAGTTGTAATGTTGTTATTTTAATGCGTTTTGCGACACTTATTACAACAGGCGCATTTATCGAGGAAACACAATATCTATCTTTGTTTTTAATAAATAGTTAGATCTCTTACGAAGAAAACACTTAGATAAACCACAGAGAAATTTTGATATATCTAGCTCCCGCGATGTCTTATGCTAAATAATAAATTAACAAATACGTACTTAGAGCGGGTTCCTGTGAAATCTCTGAAGTTACATATATAAGCGTAGACATTTATTAAATCGTGGTATGTTTCTCAGTAAAACATTATTTTAACCGGAGCAAAACATTTTCTTTCGTATTACAAGTTGATCATGAAATAAATGGGATTAGTTCGTGCGACGCTGGGTCAAACGTTTTGATACACTTATGACTTTCTTTAGTCAAAGCACACAGATAATTCACTTTTGAAATCGTTACGGTATCCGGACGTCATATTTCACCGGAATTTAAAGGATTACACACTTAAATTAACTGACCGCCCCTAAAACCGTGCCGAAGTGTGAGGAGTTGACGCTTACATGCTATAAGTGGTTGTTTAGATTGTATCGGTGATCCATTTGCTTCGAGTACGACATGAGGAGAGGTTTGTTAATAATTACCGATTTTAGGCCTAGGACCATCTTTGCGCAGAGGCCAACGCTGCAGCGTTCTTTTGTTATTTCTGTTGCTTGACAAGTGAGACGATTTTGTGAACAAACCACAGAAGCGCTACACAAGACTCTAGCACACTCGAAAAATACAAATGCTGAACCCGTCAAAACCAGCTTCGCCACAGATTATTGATGCGCGAATGTTCTGTAGATTTAGATGCTTTAGGCATTCATTGCCCTGGGGCATGCAGCCGTCTTTTGTTTTGACGGTCGTGGTTCGAACTGGACTGTACGGGGCTCGTAAGGATGCGGAGCGGTTTCGCTGTGCTCTTTCGCGCCATTTGTTCGCTCGTTGCCTCCACTGGCTCTCTTACAAAAGAGAAAGAGTCTTCTGGCACGCTTCCAATTACACGCCGCGGGAGCGGGACACGAGGGGATGGATTGGCTGTGACGGTGGCACAGCGCACGCGATAAGGTCAAACCGAGGTGCAGCGACGACAACGTTTGCGCGAAACCGCCGACCCCCAGGAGGAAAGATACGCGGCGGTCGTGGGAAGCTGTCGTGGCCGCATCCCAAACCGCCGACGCCCGGGAGAACAGATGGACTGGCTCTCCAAAGACTTCAGTATACGGAACGTTGCCAGGTTGGAATTCCCATCCTTCGCTGAGTCGGGACCCCTGCGCTAAATGCTAACGCATTTCGTCGAGAATCAGCGTAGCGACAGCCGCGATTTCCGCGTAACGTTTTTATTTTCAAGTGGCACTTGCATAAGTTTTGAAGCAATGCAGAATCAGAAAAACCCTGTTTCGTGTAACCTCTGGGACTATAGCGACTCTAAGAAACGCAGGATGTGACTTATCATCCTTTCTCTTCTTGCTTCGTGATTGGTTCTTCGAATCTTTTCTCGGTTCATGCCACAATCTGATTGGTTGCTCAGAGATGACAAGATGCGCGGAACTCGCCGCGCCTTGATTTTTTTTTAAAGCTGTTAGTGATTACAGGCCTTAAGTTCAACTTTACTCAACAACCTTATAATTCGTGGTGACATTCACGTGACTTTCTCCTCGCAGAATCGGCAGAAAGAAGATATCCATGATGCTAACGATGATCGGTGCCCTCGGCAATGTCTTGGGGGTCTTCTTCACTGGATTCCAGAGCTTCGTAGCTCTACGTTTTTTCACCGGCATGGGTTCGGAGGCTGTATCCGACACGGCGTTCATCATCGGTGAGCGACGTCTTTAAAAAGTGCACAATCGTCGTTGGTTTTATTTGAAGACAACCGGGAAACAATACATCCGCGCACCTTTGCAGCGCTTATCCCTCGGGTGAAAAATGCCGAATCACTGGGCTGTGAACCACGTGCTGTGAACGGATGCGTAGCGTCTGATAATCTGCTGAAAGGAGCTACTGCGTATGGTCGGAACACCTCCACAACCCAGTGGACAAAAAGAAGAGAAAGGCGAGAACCACGACTAACTGCCACTAAACACAGGGGACTAGACGGACGAAACCTCCGGTGTCCCGGACGGACAAAATTACGGAGCAGCAAATTGATGTTCGAGGCAAATTTTTAGAAACCACACGGGTGATTATGTATGAATGCGAGAGCATTTATCGTTGCACACAGCCAAATTAAACGGGGAAACTACATTTGCGCATAGGTCGCGACGTCAATTTTTCCGCTAAATTTAACGGGGGAACTCGCCGGTAAATTTAGAGTCGTCCTTAAGATCGCCCTAGAGGTTGGTCCTTGGGGTCGTTCTCAATTTCGTCTTTTACGTGGTCCTCTAGGACGTCGTCCTCGACATCGTCCAAGAGGACGACGTCGCAGACGACACCTAGAACGACCTCTAAGGCAACTTCTAGGGCGACCTCAAGGACGACCTCTAGGATGACTAATAGGAAGACCTCACAGGCGACGTCAAAGACAACCTTCAGGACGACCTTGAGGGGAATCTCAAAGACGACCTCTAGGACGACCTCAAGAACGACTTTTAGGACGATTTCAGGACCACCTCTAGGACGCGTCCTCAGGAACGACGTCGAGGAGGACGTCGAAAGAGACGACGTCTGAGACGACCTCTAGGACAATGTCGAGGACGGCGTCAAGGACGACTTCAAGGTCGTCAGGTCCCTCGAAGAGGGTTCGAATGTGAAGGGGTACGTACTGCCGGAGGCTCCGCATACGCGCGGCGCATGGGGTGTAAGCACAGTGAGCTGGAAGAGTCTTCTGCTCATGCCTACTGCGCATTAGGAGGCCAGATACCAGATAGACAGAAATCTGCGATGAGTAGCTCAATAATGCTAGCGCATTAATATCGCAGTAAAATGGCAGTGCGCAGAAGGCAATTATTGGAATTGTCTAACGAGCCCAATGGTGTCAATCAAGTATGTGCTTGCGATATCATCAGCTAACCCAATGAGGCGCAGTGAACGAGCGGCGAACTCAAGTTTTTAGCATGTTTGTCGGTGTTTCTATAGCCGCAGGTTCATAGTAGCGCATCGAATCGAGTTATTACGATTGGGATTGGGTACATAATCACGTGCGTCCATGTTTCTGTGTCTTTGAGTCTTTGGCTGTGCTCTGACAATAAGGGGAGACAAATTATAGTACCTCGAGAATCACATCGGTGAAACAATCACTGTTACCTTCAAAGACAGGATAGCGAATCACGTCTCAGGGCTCCTTTTGCACTTGAAATTAAGCTTTTCACAGGGACGATGGGGGGTTACGCTAATGGGACAAAACCTTATCACTGGCCAGGTTTCTTCCGTGGTGGCCCATCAACCATTCCCGAGCAACGTTTGTGGGTCGTCACCTAATCGACGCCCGATCGGGTCGTGCTTCGCTCGCTCCCCAAGAAGTTACCCAACACAGTGCGCGGTCAAAACGGTTTACTGACTCACAAAGTCGAAGAGTCCCCGTCCTCCGTCGCTGTCGTCCGTCCGGCCGTCCGTCCACCGCTGATCAGTCCGGAGTTCACCTGTTCACGTGCCACCCCCGCGATCCATGAACGGGGGTGACACACCAGGTGATAAGGCTCCGGGGATCCAGGAGAGCGCGGGAGGTTGGCCTGGGAGAACGGTCGCGGAGGCGAGGGGGAAGCAGGGAAGACGGGACCCAAGGGAGCGGCCGCGGAGGGTCTCTACAAGTTAACTTCGCCTAGAATATTCAACGCCCATGCCACGGTGGAACAAGAGAGGTTTCGAATCAAGTTCCAGAAAGGGGGTCGAAATTCCACTCTGGCTTCGGGCCTCCAATCGGCGGGGCGCTGCCGGGTTGGGGCTCGGCGAGCAGGCACGGTCTCGCGCTTCGCGGCCTTAGAAACGTGTGAGCGAATAAGGACGGTTCCTTGAGCTCATGTCACGCTGTGTCATCTCACGGCGTTTTTCAGAAATGGGAACGAAACGTGGACACACTTGCTCCGTGGCGAGGCGGCTCCTTTCGGACACACCTTTCACTTCTTCCACCGTGGTCTATATCCTATATAATTTCCACGTCATTACGTTAATATCTATAGCGCGAGCACAAACTGAACACGAGTGCTGCGTCAGAGTTGGGCTGGACCTCGAGTCCAGTAAGTGCGTCGAAAGACCATCAGCGTCGGGCTTGGCCCAATTGCTGGTCGCCATCATCCGAGTGTGTTGTCACGTGGGCGCAGACGACAATGTTCGCAGGCTTTGATTATTCGAGGCGGTGCTGACAATGCGCGATCGAACTCGTATTCTACTGCGCAGTAATGGAGTACACGGTTTGCGAAAGGAGAACGCTCGTGTCCTTCATCTGGGCCCTGTCTTGGACCCTGATGGCTTCTGCGTTGCCCTGGTACGCCTACCTACTGCAAAGCTGGAGGGGAGTCATGCTTACCAACACCGCCGTGGACGCGTTGATGGTCGTCGTCATGTGGTAAGGCGGAGCTTTTGTGGCTTATTCATCCGCTTTTTGCGCGAGTTGATAGCACACAACTGACACGCCGAAAGTCGGGCGACAGTAAACATCCGATTCTTCATGTATTTTTGTTCTAAAGCACAAGATTATTGCATTTTACGTTCAATGACAACTCAAGAAGCGCACAGCGTGGCGCATCTTGAAAGCTTTATTATTGCTACGCAGCTAATAAGATTGAAGCCTTATCCAATAAGAACACTGAAAAACAAATCGCGTGGCAAAAAGCGGGCCCATATTTACCATGCCCTGCGTTTATTGAGCTTTCGGTGGCTACAAAGGTTGCCCTTTTACTCTTATAGATTCAGATGACGCGGCATAATTTGATTCGAACTTTCTGCGAACCAGATGCGACCACACCCCTAATTATTGGCGAAAGACTAATTGTATAAATGTCCACGCCCCCTTTGAAAGACGCACACAATTTCTACGGGTCTACTGTCGCGCCAGAAGGTGCAAACGGACTGTGTTTTCTGCCATTTAATAAAGTATTAAAAATGTTACACGAAGAAAAGTAAATTTGGGGGGAGGGGGCAGTTCC
The DNA here is from genome assembly GCF_016920785.2 of Ixodes scapularis. NCBI lineage: Eukaryota > Metazoa > Arthropoda > Arachnida > Ixodida > Ixodidae > Ixodes > Ixodes scapularis. The sequence goes on from NW_024609880.1 coordinate 77,076,817, forward strand.
ACAGCCGTTTAAGCAGATCATACATGTCGTGGTCTCCTGCCTCCTCAGTTGGGTGCCGGAGTCATCAAGTTGGCTCTTGTCTGTGGGACGCAAGGACCAAGCACTCGTCCACTTTGAAAAGATTGCTCGCTTCAACGGTCACACGGTCTCTCAGGAAGACCTCACCAGGCAGCTTCAGGTAAGTACATAGCTGGATGAAATATAAAACTGGACGAACAAAATTAAGGTAAGGAGAAAGAATAAACAGGCAGAACAAAGAAGACCCTGCTTACATCTCTTCCAGCTACCGCTTAAGCTACATCGTGCACTGAACATTTCGATGATGATGCCACCACTGAATTATATTATGTCGTTGCTAAAAACCCCTGTGAAAAAACGTGGAGACCGTCACGACTTTGTGACGCGAACCCAGAAAGGTAAAGGTTAGGGTAAAAAGTAGAAAACACGCTACAAAAATGTTGGCGTCCCAGACTGCCTAATTGCTGGACGCACACTGCCATGTTGACAGAATTTCGTTCTTGATTTGTTATCATCACGAATAGCAATTGAAAGCGATTGGAGGTGAAGCAATGTGAATCCTCTTGAGGGTCATGTGTCAGTGATTTCTTAACCTGTCACCAACTCTAGACAGCATGGCTAATTCCTGACAGCAGGCCGATTCCTGCGCTGTATCGTCTGTTTGCGTCCCGAATTTGTGTTTATTCTTTCCGGTGTTTAAGTATTTACCAACACGCTCGTTTTTTAATCTTAATCAAGTTTTGTGAGCTAGATGTCTTGTCCTCGTCCGAACGTCGGCCCAACCGTGTTTGATCCTAACAAATTCTTCCAAGCCGCCTGTTTCATCTCCAAAATGAACTTTCTGTGTTTACGTCTCCGAGCACTTGGGCTGTGTTTGAGAAAGAGCAGGCCCCATCTATCGGTCGACTTGCTTCTGGGATTCCACTCCGACAACTGGGCATCAAGCTACAGGATTATGCAGATCTCGAGGAAGGAGATATCGCTGGAGTTGCAGCTGATGAGTAGGATCCTTCCCGGCCACATGACAGCGCTCTTCGGACCGCGATACGGCTCACACCCGTCGTACCAGTTCATCAAGCAGTCCGCTGTTCGTCTCCTGGACTCTGCTTGGATCAAGATCCTGGCTGAGCTCCGCTCCTTTCATCAGGGGAATTCACCCGTTAGGCTGGTTCCTCCTGTGAACCTCTCAGACAAGCAGCTTTCTCCGGACACCGTGCGACTCCTTTTGCACGGACCCAAGTTTGCTCCTGACCTGCCCGGATCACGAGTGGATCAGCTGGCCTCCGTTTACCAAGTCGCCGCCTCCATCCCGGAACAGGACCGCCAGGACTTCGTTGGGTCTGCAGTTAGGGCCGTGTGTGCCCACCCACCTCCTCCGCCAGGCAAGTCTTTGGTGCGTGCGGCTGTAGAGGAACTCCGAAGCTCCAAGCTGAAACTACTGGAGTCGGACAAATCGGGAGTGTTCGTCATCGTGGACGAGGGATGTTTTGATGAGAAGGTGGAAGCCGCCCTGTGGAAGAACTTTATAAAGTTAAAAAGAAGACCCTCGGGGTCCCTCAGGTCCGAAGCCAAAGATCTTTGCATGAGTTTAAACCTGCCCTCCCTGAGGAACGCGATCGCCTCTCCAGCTAAACAGTATCTCACTGCGTTCTTCTCGGCCAAGACACAAAAACCCGGTGTCCCGCTTCGCAGCATTATTTCCGAAAACGGATGCTGGCAGAAGAACTTGGCCACTTTCCTCCTCGGAAACTTGTCGTCCATGACACTCTCCCAGCCTTTCCGTGTTAGTAACTCCACTGAGTTGATAGCCCAACTTGAGACCCTGCATGACTCTCCCACACCACGAGCAATGTTTTCTTTGGACATAGACGACATGTTCTACAGTCCAGACAACAAGTTTCTATTCGAGTCCGTGAACAACGCCATTCACGAACATGGAGCCTGCAAATTTCAGAATTCATCGGGAATACCTGTTAGCGGTTTCATTACTCTCCTTGAGTTGTACCTTCGCTCGACACTGGTGGGGTACGAGGGAAGCGTTGACACCCAGAGGACAGGCGTTTGCATAGGCTCCTGTCTGGCCCCTGTGCTGAGCGAGATTTTCCTGATGTATGTGGACCGGGATATTAGAAGCGGAATAGAGGAGACCTCGCCGGAGAGCCGGGTGTTCCGGTATGTAGATGATTATCTGATCGTGTATCCGAAGCAGACCTCTCCCGAGTCTGTCATTGAGGCCTTCGCTCCGAGCCCCACCGGACTCTCCTTTAAGAGAGAGGACCCGTCTGAAGACGGTCTTCAATACTTGGACCTGAACCTGAAGATGCGCTCTGATGGGATATGCTGGGAGTTTAGACAGCGCACACGAAAGCCGGTACTGCCCTTCACGAGTGCCCACTCCAAAGCAGTTAAACGGGGCCTCGTAAAATCGCTCCTAAAATCCTCTGGAACCAGGTCGTGCCCCCATCTCTCCGCGCACGGCGTGCTTCTACAGACAGAGAGGCTAAAGAGGGCAGGGTACCCTGAAGACTTAGTGGCAAATATTCTAAAGACGCTGATCCCCGCCTCCCGGGCACCGCCAGCCGCTCCTGTTCCTCGCAAAAAACGTTTTGCAGTTATCCCCTACTCGCACAACACCGCACATCGCCTCAAGGAACTCGCCTCTCGCTTCGAGGTAGGGGTAGTGTTTAGCTGCAGGCAAAAACTTCAACAAATGTGCAGAATGGTGAATACCCCGCCCTCCACGACCCAGTGCAACAAGAAGCACGGACAGCAGTTTGTTAAGTGCAGGAAGGAGGTGGTTTATGCCATCCCTTTTTCGTGTGGCGGGGAGTATATAGGGCAGACCGGGAGGTGCCTAAATGACCGCGTGAGGGAACACTCGCGGGAGGTGAGCGAACCCCCCGACAACTCCATGCACCCAATAGTTGTACACCGTATGACGTGCGAGGGTTGTTCGCCCGATACGAAGGTACGCGCGTATTGGAAGCACACCGGCAGAGATTTGGCAGGGAAGTCGCCGAATCGTACGCCATCAAGAGCTCGGTAACTAACGTCGCCTCGGCCTCTCTGGCCCTTTCCGACAGGGAGATAAAATTCCTCCGTCCCGAACTGGGCGGAGGGGACCGGAGGCCTTGAGGGAAGGCCGCGAATAACCCGTTTTTTCCCCTCCTTCGTTTCCACCCCCCCCCCCCCCCCCCCTTTTTCCTTCTCTGCTCCCTCCCCAGCGATGGCCGTCGTTTGAACGGAGACGAAATAAATGTCGTTGAGAGTTATAAAATGAAAGAGCTGTATCGTCTGTTTGCGTCCCGAATTTGTGTTTATTCTTTCCGGTGTTTAAGTATTTACCAACACGCTCGTTTTTTAATCTTAATCTTGAACAGCCTAGTTAGCGTCAATATATATAAATGACGGCGTCCGCTTTCACTGCGCCCAAAAAGCAGAGTGAAAGAAGAGAGCGATGTCTGAACAAGACCAGCCAGAACGGCAAAAGTCTGCTTGTGGTTCAGGCATCTCCCGGCTGGAGCACTGTCTGTTTGAGGCCTTCGTGCAGGAGCGGTTCCACGAAGCGCGGCTTTGCAAATGTGTGCGAACAAGGACGACTCCTCAATTGGCTCTCATCGGCCCCTTCCATGCTGCGCCATCTCACGGCATTTGTCAGAAATACGAGCGAACCTTCGGCACACTTGCTCGGGCCGGCGCCGTTCAGACACCTTTCTATTCTTCCACCGTGCTCAAAAGCGTTTTTCAGTAGCTTAAAACGAAATGCAAATGTAATCTAAGCTGTTAGAGTCAAACGTCTTGTTATAAAACTGAACGTTTGCAACCTGTTTAAGTACTTATTTTCGAGCGGCAATAAATTATATGAAGCTTACGCAGGTTTAATTTTTAATGACTGCACAATTTATACGTTCTTACTTTACATGCATGTGAGCTCATGAACGTTTTACTCAATCGCAGTTCCCTCTCAGTGACGTCAACTTACAATCATCATCAGACAAGGCCGTCCCGTCGTTTTTGGAAAGTAGCTTAGCCGTCTTGAAATCTCCTCGCATTCGAAGAAGAACGCTCCTCATATACGTTGGCATGTAAGTGCTTTGTTTGGTTTTAGCTCCGTGTTCAGTGGGCATTTTAAAAAGATACACAAATCACGTTCTTTTTTTTTTCTTTTTTTGCGTGTGTTTACGAATTGCGGAACATGGGAAATAAGAGTCCGCCAAAGTCAATAGTGCCAGAAAATGCAACAAAGACAAATTTATGCTTGTTGCCATATATAAGATCTTGATGCAATTTTTTTAGAAATTTGAAATCGACAATGGCTGTCCGAATAACTAGATTATGCCACTCGCCTTCATGCACCTCCGCTAAGTGTCCTATTTTTATTGCGCATTTCCGGAAATTTATTTCTAACATTTCATTCAGATGACTTTAAAGCTTTTGTTACTTTCTAACGAATGTGTAGCTCCTTTTACGCCGTCCATGAGCCTAAAAGCTTTTTTTTTTTTCAGGACACGTTTTATTTAATATTTTTTTTTTTAAATAACAACTCGTTGGCCGCGCAAATGAGGACTTAGACGCCAAAGCCCTACTCGCCGACATTTAATAACAGTTCTACGAAAGCGCGTAACTAAAGCGACGTTTTTGAATATAAGGCTTTTATAACGGTGCCCCTAACCTGTGACCTGGAGTACAGAGACAGTAAAACTCCACGCACTTACGTTTGTGCCTGAAGGCGACGCCGACTCAAACTCTACATTCACGGATTATTTAAGAACACACAGGGCGCGGTCAATAGGATTGACCATTAAGATCGCAGAATTTATCCATTACGAACGCCGAAGTACGAATCCCGAACCAATAAGCGTAAAGCTGATAACATCGTGCTTTTCCTGAGCTGACATTGAGCATAACAATGGACAATATCATAGTACGCCGTCTTAACGCAAAGAAGACCCCAATCGGTAATAGACTTTTTCCGTCTGCAAGCAGCGGTACTCACTTCTACACGAATGATGTTTCTATCCGACCAGGTTCATCATCTGCCTCTGTTACAACGCCAATGCGCTGGAGCTGGGCAGACTTAACGAGGACATCTACGCTTCGTACTCGCTGGCCCTTGCCTTTGAGTTCCCCGTAAATCTCATCTGCATCGCGGCCTTGGACGCCTTCGGACGTCGGTGGCCAAACTCGCTCTTCTTGCTCATGGGAGCCGTGGTTGCTCTCGCCATGGGACTTCTCCGCACGGGTAAGCAGCCACACAACTTCCATACCCGAAAACGAACTTTTTTTTTGCTTGTTCCAGAAGTATACTTCATGAGACTCAGGTTTCCAAAACTTTGTTCATGTCTTCACTACACCGGGGAGGTTTCGTAGATCGTTTTTCACCATCCCCCCACGCTCCCCAGACTAACGTGCATAACGCGTCCTCA